>NC_090437.1:1145914055-1146514055 GCF_031143425.1 Pleurodeles waltl | reverse complement strand
TGGTGTATTTCATATCTCACTCACCTGGGTCTGGGTCTGGACCCAGACCACAGTTCTGTGATGACATCGCCAACGCCATCAGCTCCCAAGCCCTCGTCTCAACAGACTACATCCTCCTCGGTGACCTAAACTTCCACCTAGAAAATAACAATGATATCAACACCACCAACCTAATCGACAACCTCGCCAACTTCGGCCTCAAGCAACTCGTCATTTCACCCACCCACTCCGCAGGCCACACACTCGACCCCATCTTCTCAGCCAGCAACCACATCTCTTTCAGCCACACCACCGAACCCAGCTGGACAGACCACTGCTGTATCCTCTTCTTCTGCCAGAAACCAGTCACTCACCACCACCGCACACAACCCCCGACGCAACTGGAGCAAAATATCAACAGGTCAACTGATCTCCACTCTCGCCCAGGGCCCACCCCCTGGAACCCCAGACCCCAACACAGCCACCACCAAGCTGCATCGCTGGATAGACGATTGCGCAAACACCCTTGCACCACTCAAAAACCCCCCAAACACCTCCCACAGAATCAAGGCCAGCTGGTTCACCCCACAACTACAGGAATCCAAACGGCTATGTCGCAGAATGGAAAAACCTGGCACCTTGAGCCTACCAACTCCAACCACATCGCTTTCAAGGATGCCCTACACAAACACCACAAACTGATCCGCACCACCAAAAGGACCCACTTCAAAAACCGCATCGACTCCAACGCTCACAACAGTAAAGAGCTCTTTGGCATCATCAATGAGCTCTACACCCCTCCAACGAACCCCTGCCATCACAGGAGTTCTGCAACTCACTGGCAACCCACTTCCGTCGAAAGATAGAAGAAATCCACAATAGCTTCAAACCCCAGACCCACCAGCTGACTACAAACATCCAAGAACCCAACACTCCAAGCAACACCCACCTCCTCCACACCTGGACCCCCGTCAACATAGAGGACACCGCCACCACCATGGCCTCCATCCACTCCAGATCACCAACGGATCCCTGCCCACACCATATCTTCAATAAGGCAAACATCATCATCGCCCCCCACCTCTGCAAAACCATCAACAGCTCCTTCGAGTCAGCCCCCTTCCCAGAAAGATGGAAGCACGCAGAAATCAACGCCCTGCTGAAGAAACCAAATGCAGACCCAGATGACCCCAAGAACTACCGGCCGATCTCCCTCCTCCCCTTCCCAGCCAAGCTCATCGACAAAATCGTAAACAGCCAACTATCCCGGTTCCTGGAAGACATCAAGGTACTCAACACCTCCCAATCCGGATTCCACAGAAACCACTGCACCGAGACTGTAATCATTGCTGCCACAGACGACATTAGGACCATGCTCGACAAAGGAGAAACAGCAGCACTCATCCTCCTGGGCCTCTCCGCAGCTTTTGACACGGTATTTCATCACACTCTCCGCACACACCTCCACAACACTGGAATCCGCGACAAGGCACTCAACTGGATCTCGTCATTTCTCTCAGGCAGAACCCAGAGAGACCGCCTCCCACCGTTCCTGTCAGAAGCCTCCAGAATCATCTGTGGGGTTCCCCAAGGATCTTCGCTCAGCCCCTCGCTCTTCAATGTTTACATGCCCCCCCTCGCCAACATCGCACGAACCCACCACATCAACATAGTTTCCTACGCAGACGACACTCACCTCATCCTCTCCCTCACTAAAGACCCTACAACTGTAAAGCACAACCTCCACAACGGACTTCACGCCATCGCCAGCTGGATGGAATCAAGCCACCTCAAGTTAAACACAGACAAGACAGAAATCCTCATCTTTGGCACCAACCCCTCAACTTGGAATGACTCCTGGTGGCCCACCTCCCTAGGAACCGCGCCCTCACACACCACCCACGCACGCAGCCTAGGCTTCATCTTGGAATCCACACTCAGCATGACTCAGCAGGTCAATGCCATCTCCTCTTCCTGCTACAACACTCTCCGCATGCTCCGCAAAATCTTTAAGTGGATTCCCATCAAAACCAGGAAAACTGTCACCCACGCCCTGGTCAGCAGCCGATTGGACTATGGAAACACCCTATATGCAGGAATAACAACCAAACTCCTAACAAAGCTGCAAAGAATCCAGAATGCATCCGCCCGTCTCATTCTGGACATCCCACGCCACAACCACATTTCCCCCCACCTCAGAGACCTTCACTGGCTACCAGTATCAAAGAGGATCACCTTCAAACTCCTCATCCACGCACACAAGGCCCTCCATGACACAGGCCCAGCCTACCTCAATGACAGACTCACCTTCCACACCCGCAATCTTCGCTCCGCCAGCCTCACCCTCGCCTCCATCCCCCGCATCCGCCGCACCATCGCCAGAGGAAGATCCTTCTCTCACCTAGCCGCCAAGACCTGGAACTCCCTACCCCTCCACCTTCACCAGACCCAAGACCTCTTGACATTCAGGAAACACCTCAAGACATGGCTCTACGACCAGTAGCTGCCCCCCCCCAGCGCCTTGAGACCCTAACGGGTGATTAGTGCGCTTTATAAATCCTTGATTGATTGATTGATTGACTTTTTTGGGGTTGTGCAGTTTGGAGTCTGCCATTTTGAGAGCGGACCTTACTGTATACTTTGTGTTGGGTGAACTTAGTAGGATTTCGGTAGTCCTTGAGATGTTTGATGGAGGCACCTAATGTTGGGAGGTAGGGTGAGGTGCAGAAGTCGGTATCCTTCCTCGGTTAGTAACACTTAAATGATTTTATGTGGTGCTGCAATGCAGATTGTTGAATAGCAAGGTACAGAACTTTGGAGTGTAAGGAACTATTCTCAGCCCCCTTCTCTGCAATTTGGGTTGCTGGTGATGTGGAGACATTAAGGATCCCAGTGTGTGTAGTTTAGAAGTTACAAAGTTCTGGAGCATGCTTTAGAGAGAGTTGTATTAAATGAAGGTGGCCGTCTAAGGGTCAGGCATAGGTTGGGGGGGCCTGTGCCATATTTGCTCTGGGTGGTAGGTTAGTTTTTCTATATTATAGGTTTCTACCCTTAAAAAGTGCTGTTGAATAGTGCCACTAAGTGCTCACCTCTAGTGGTAGGATGTTCATAGTGACACTGGGGTAGTCGAGTAGAGATTCATCCACATTGAGACCTGGTGTATGCCATTGTAGGGTCAGGAGTTGTAAGGCAGTTTCTGGAGCACTTGGTTATAACAGGTGTTTCTCTTGAAGTTTTTTCACCAAAAGTGGGTCGCTGAATGCACCACACCTTCCTATATGCTGGGCACTGTTTAAAGTATCCGTGAAGAAGGTGTATCAGCAGAGCGGGCTGTTTTCGTCCCTGGCTCACAGCTCTCTGATTAGGCGGCCATTTTATTTGGGCGGTAGCCACGCCCCAATAACTTCCAATTCATTTTAATTAGGGTTTCATATGAGAAGCTTTGACTGTGATGTCATCTTTGGGAAATTGTGATTTGAGAAGGGTTTAGTTAGTGAAGATTCAGACCATTTCCTTTCTTTAGAGCTGAACGGACCCTAATGAGGTATAGACCTCATAATTGTTGTGGCTTCATGCCATCACACTTCTCTTTACAGAATATTCTACTGAAATTTTGTTTGCAGACCTTTTGCAAATATTTTGTGTATTAGGATGGTTAGAGTTTAGGTTAAATGGTTAGTTTAATTGGTTAGGCAGGCGAATTTGGTTCTAGCGACCAAGAATTATATGCTTTTCCTGATCTTTTGTGTCATTGCAATAGACGTTGTGGTCTTGCATATGCTTACTAGGTTTAACATTCTGCAACGCTTTAGTCCTCCCTTTTCTGATATTATATGTTTATATTATGGTTTTGAGACTCATTTATGTAACATTGACTTTGAGTTTGTAATAAACCCATTTAACCCTATCAATTTACTCCAAATGTTAATAGATGACATTTGAGTTATAAAGAAACTGTTTGCTGAAATTGAAATTTGTTACTCTTTACCCCTCGGAACTGTGAAAAAAAGATTCATCAGACCCCAGAATTAGTGAAAGGTCCCCAAGCTCTATCACTCGTTTGATGAAATAACTTGCTTTTGACATAATCTGGGAATTAATTTCCAGGTCAACAACTTGCACCATAATCCTTTCATTTGAGGAAATTGTTGCCATTCGCCTGCTTCCTCAAGTGGAAAAATAATGGTGTTTTTGTTGAAAAATCTGTCTAGGCGTTTCTGCATGAATTGAATTCCCATTCGAATGAGGGCCTTAGTTTTTGCACAGCACAGCTTATATTTAGTGTGAAAACCAAGCATTAAAAGAGTGCAAACAAAATTAGCACTAAACTAATCATCAGCTGTAGTTTAAAAACAAGGACAAAAATCATTTGTGACCTGGCAAGATCCATGATATGAGACTATTAGAAATGGGATCTTTGGTTGACAGCCAGGTTACCCCCTGTTCAAGCAAGGACCCTCACTCTAGTCAGGGTAAAAGAGAATCACCCTCAGCTAACCCCTGCTTACCCCTTTGGTAGCTTGGCAGAGCAGTAGGCTTAACTTCAGAGTGCTAGGTGTAAAGTATTTGTACCAACACACACAGTAACTTGATGAAAACACTACAAAATGATACAACACTAGTTTAGAAAAATAGGAAATATTTATCTAAACAAAACAAGACCAAAATGACAAAAATCTGACATACACAAGTCAAGTTATGAATTTTTAAAGATTAAACTCAAAAATAGCACTTAGAAACACAAAATGCTTCAATGAGGTGTTAACACAGCGTCGTGACGGAGTCGTTCCCAACAAGCCGACACCAGTGGCGCCGGACACGGAGTCGCATAGGCCCACAAGTACAGTACCTTTGGTGAAGAGTGAAAACAAGTCATTGCGCGAAGTCGGGGATCGCGGCGTCTGTGCGAAACATTGAATCCGCGCACTTCAAGCGGCGTCGGTCACGACGTGGTGCGGCGACTTCCACGGACTCGCGGACTTTAGCAGGGCTGCAGCGGCATCGGGCCTGCGAAGGTCGTCGCGTTCCAGCGAAGATCACGGAGACGGTTGCAGGCGGCATCACCGGATTTAGCAGCGGCGTCGGTCCGAAGTCGTCTGAAGTTGATTTCCTTGAATTTCCACCAGCTTTCCTTCCAAGGGCCCAGGGACTGGATAGGGCACAACTTGTCAGAGCAGGAGTCTCTCCAGAGACTCCAGGTGCTGGCAGAAAGAAGTCTTTGCTGTCTCTGAGACTTCAAACAACAGGAGGCAAGCTCTAAATCAAGCCATTGGAGATTTCTTAACAAGATGGAAGGCACACAAAGTCCAGTCTTTGCCCTCTTACTCTGGCAGAAGCAGCAACTGCAGGATAGCTCCACAAAGCACAGTCACAGGCGGGGCAGCACTTCTCCTCAGCTCCTCAACTCTTCTCCAGGCAGAGGTTCCTCTTGATGTCCAGAAGTTATCTAAAGTCTGTGGTTTTGGGTGCCCTTCTTATACCCAATTTCGCCTTTGAAGTAGGCCTACTTCAAAGTAAAGTCTCTTTCGAATGTGAAATCCTGCCTTTCCCAGGCCAGGCCCCAGACACTCACCAGGGGGTCGGAGACGGCATTGTGTGAGGACAGTCACAGCCCGGCTCATCAGGGAATGCAGACTACACCTCAGCTCCCTTTGTGTCACTGTCTAGTGTGAGGTGCAACCAACCCAACTGTCGAATTGACGCAGACAGGGAGTCCACAAACAGGCAGAGTCACAGAAATGGTAAAAGCAAGAAAATGCTCACTTTCTAAAAGTGGCATTTTCAAACACACAATCTTACAATCAACTTTACTAAAAGATGCATTTTTAAATTGTGAGCTCAGAGACCCCAAACGCCACTTTTCCATCTGCTCCCAAAGGGAATCTACACTTTAATCAGATTTAAAGGTAGCCCGCATGTTAACCTGTGAGAGGGACAGTCCTTGTAACAGTGAAAAACGAATTTAGCAATATTTCACTGTCAGGACATATATAAAACACATTACTATATGTCCTACTTTAACCATACACTGCGCCCTGCCCTTGGGGCTACCTAAGGCCTACCTTAGGGGTGTCTGACATGTAAGAAAAGGGAAGGTTTAGGCCTGGCAAGTGGGTACACTTGCCAAGTCGAATTTACAGTTAAAACTGCACACACAGACACTGCAATGGCAGGTCTGAGACTTGATTACAGAGCTACTTATGTGGGTGGCACAACCAGTGCTGCAGGCCCACTAGTAGCATTTGATTTACAGGCTGTGGCACTTCTAGTGCACTTTACTGGGGACTTACTAGTAAATCAATGCATAATCAGAGCATATGCACTTTAGCACTGGTTAGCAGTGGTAAAGTGCTCAGAGTTCAAAAGCC
This sequence comes from Pleurodeles waltl, assembly GCF_031143425.1. Classification (NCBI taxonomy): domain Eukaryota; kingdom Metazoa; phylum Chordata; class Amphibia; order Caudata; family Salamandridae; genus Pleurodeles; species Pleurodeles waltl. The sequence goes on along the minus strand of NC_090437.1, from coordinate 1,146,507,708 downwards.
AACAGCAACAGGTCTGAAAAAATAGGAGGCAGGAGGCAAAAAGATTGGGAATGACCCTGCATAAGCAAAAAAAGTCCAACAGAGACATTATGTAAACCATTGTGGTAGCACCTCTTTTGATCACTTGCTCAAGTGGTGGATGTGGCCGAGAGAGCTATCTAAAGCCCATTATGTAGCAGATTGGCAGACTCTCCATTCTTTGTTCCTATCACATTTAAGATCCTGTTGCAATTAATTCAAAACAACTTCTATGCTCCATTTAAGAATACAAAATCAGTGTGATCATACGAAAATCAGGCTATTGAAAAATAAATATGTACATTTATATGAGTTCAGACCTGTTGTGTTGTGCTGTGTTATAATATGTTATAAGTTGTTTTTTAAGTGTATCTAAACCACAAGTGGTACTGCAATAACCACAATAAGTATAATGAAAGTGCCATTTTCTAGTAATGTTTGAAATTGAAAGTGGTTTGTCTTAGATATAGTGCCAATTTCTTCACATTTTCTAGATACCATAACTGAGACAGGCCTCTTCTTCATGTATGGGCTAGGGACAGCGTTAACTGCTTGACCAGCCTCAGGTAGTAAAATACATACAAATATACATGTGAAGAGAGGCTTTAATTCAACCCTCTTCATCCGTTGGTATGGTCAATGATCAATTACATACCAGAACATATGACAAAGGGAAATAGCCCAGCCGAATACAACCACTAGTTCTCTTGCACTGTGATCTTGACATTTTGCTTAAAAATGAAAATATCTGCCTTACAAGAAGCGACCTTCAGTGCTAGAGCTGGGGGAGGGGGGCAATAACTAACTTTTCCTATCCTATGTCTTCTGGTTACAGTAATTGGAAACCAACAATACATTTTGTTTGTGCTCATTGGAATCACATTTTCCCATGATGTGCATTACAATGAAAAAGGGTTTCTATACTATGGGAAATGCTCCTTTTGCTTGGTCACTCCCATATTTTTGTTGTTGAATTTTATTGCTGGCTTTTACACTCTGCACATGGAGGTATTGTTGTCCAATGACCAGTGTATGTGCTCTACCCCTAAAATATGTATACATTACCTAATCTCTGACTGGCAAGTTTAAATCGCCTTTAAGGCCAAAGTGTATGGTGTAGAAAGTACATCTGTGGTATGGAAAGTTAATTGTCACCTCTGGACCACAGTACTAATTTTTATTGGTGGGTGGTGAGCTCTGCTCCACTGGCGGAGCTACCGGAGTTTTTGGCATTTGGAGTTTCACCAAAAACTCCACTAGCCCCACCAGCGGAGCAGAGCTCACGTGTGCGCACTGGAGCCCAGTTATAGCCCACACAGTGCAAGCGCAGACAGTCTGTGGTCGCAAAACAATCACAGTTAGCACCAGTTTCAAACTGGTACTAACCCATTCGCAAATGGGAAGGGGTCCCCATGGGACCCCTTCGCCTTGGTGAATGGCAGCGAAAATATTTTTTCAGAGAAAGTGCCTGCTCTGAAAAAATGAAAGGAAAACATATTTTTTTGTTTTTGAAATGCATCTCGTTTTCCTTTAAGGAAAACGGGCTGCATTTCTAGAAAAAAAAACTGCTTTATTTAAAAGCAGTCACATACATGGTGGTCTGCTGTCTCCAGCAAGCCACCATCCCTGTGAGGGTGGCCATTCCCAATGGAGTCGCAAATATTCATGAGGTAGGTCATTTGCGACCCCTTTGGGAATCGCGGTGGCATTGACACTGTTGTGCATCAGTTTTGCGACGTGAAGTTCGTACATGTGGCCCTAAGTTATTTGCTGATGGTGGTGAAAGCCCAGCTCATGCAACAACCATTATCCTTGTCAGGGTGAACCACAAGATTCACTACATTAACCAGCACTTAACCCCCGGCTAGCTTGGCATAAAGCATTCAGGCTTAATTTAGAGGCAATCTGTAAAGTAATTTATGCAGCACACAAAAAGTAATAAAGTGAAAACACAATACAAGACAGATCCTAACCAGTTGAGACGAATAGTGTATAGTTTAATAAATAAAATTACAGCCGAATGGCAAAAATTCAATCAGTAGAAATGGAGATATTCAGTTTTTAAGTTTTAAATAAATATATCACCTAAAAGCAAAAATCACCACTCAGGGTCCTCTTGTCGTACTAAAACAGAGGATAGTCACAAGTTCAGACCCACAGAGATGGAGTGTGTACTGTATACAGGGACCAGGTTAGGTCTGCTGAAAAAGCAAGGAGCAGGTATAGTGTCACAGATGCTTGACGCTGTAGCACAGAAGAGCAAGCTGGGCGGAGCAGGCAGCCATTGCTGTAGTGCGAAGAGCCAGTCAGGCATCGCAGACAGCCATTGCTGGAGCTTTGTAATGGCAGTCACCATCGGCAGTCATTGCTGTAGCGCACAGTACTGAACTTGTTTTTCCGGTCGTCCTTGGTGGCCGCTGTAGTGAGAAGAGCAGGTCTCACCAGAGCTTCACATTTGCGGTTGTTGTGGGTGGAAGAGTCTTGGTGTGAGGAGGCTCGCTCAGGGCACAAAGAGCCCAAACTTCAGGATTTCACATCTGACTGATGCTAGCCAAGCGTGGAGGTTCTGGGAGGGCACCTCAGGAATTCACTCCAGCAGAGCTCAGCAGGGCTCAAGCAGGTCCAGATGCAGGTTCAGGAACGGCCTGTACAGTGGGTCAGCTTGGCAGTTGCAAGGAGACATCTGGAGCCTATCATGTCCCTGTAGCTCACACAGGAGGTCAGCCAATGGACCCTTGGATTCACTCAGGTTAGCCTTGAATGAAAGTAGGCAGGTCCAGCATTCCTTCACAGACAGCAAGGCAATCCTCAGTAGCAGGGCAGTCCTACGGCAGATGGGCAATATCCACAGGTCCAGGAGATTTCTGAAGAGTGGCTCTGGAGGTCCACTGTTTATACCTGGTGACAGACTTTGGCCCTCATTTTGACTTTGATGGTCTTCCATGAAGACTGCCAAAGCCTCAGGCGCCAGGAGACCGCCAGTGCTGGCGGTATCCTCCTACCATATTACGGGTACTGCCACACTTTTGGCAGAAATCCGGCAGTAGTTGTGCTGGCGGGCGGAGGCGCTCTGGCGGTTCCACCACTGCCCCGCCCCACCAGTAGGACACCGCCCACTGTATTATGGGCCTCAAGGCAACAAAAACTAATTCAGCAAACAGGAAGAGACTAGGAAAAAGGTTTGGGGAAATGCCAAGAATGTCAGTTCTAACATGTGTCTCCCCCAGCTGAAGCAGGAAGAACTGCCCACCCTCATGTGAGGTGCCATTGCTAAGGTGGAAGACCCTGGAAAGACCATTGCATGCATGTGGTCCATTCCAGGGTGATGTTTCACATTAAGCCCATTCCCTATAAGGAGATCCTGTAGGGAGATGGACCACCTCAACAGTTTGGGATTCTTGCCCTTCATCTGCATTAGCCATATGAGGGGTCTCTGGTATGTGTGAGCCTGATAGTGAGTTCCAAACAAGCATGGCTTCATATTCTTCAGTGCCCAAAGCACTGCAAAGGCTTCCCTTTCAATTGCAATCCACCTCTGTTTCCTGGTAATTAACTTCCTACTTGTCGAGGCTACAGGTAGGTCTAGGCCCTCTTCATTTAGCTGTGAGAGCACGGTGCCTTTGCCATGCTTTAACGTGTCAACCTGTAAAATAATTGCTTAGAGAAGCCAGGGGCCTTTAGCATTGGTGCTGTTCACCTGGTCTACCTCAAGGTGTCAGAAGTGTTCTGGCATGCCTCCATCCAGATCACATTCCTGGGTTGCTACAACAACAAAGGTCACATATCCTTTGACAATCTTCCTGTAGTAACCAGTGAGGCCTAAAAAGGGTCTCCCCTCGGTCTGGGTATTAGGGGTTCCCAAGCCTTGAGGCAATTGATATTCAGTACCCATAAGGGGTTCCTGAGGGCCTTGAGACCTGCCAGGCAGGTGACCTCACCCTTGTGCTCCTTCAGCTCATAGAACACGGTCCTGCAAGGCATGGTGTCCCACTAGCTCCATTAACCACACTCTTTGACCAGGCTGAAACTCAACCAGAGTGGCATTCTGATCATACCAGAGTTTCACAACTTCCTGGCTAGCTTCCAGTTTTTTTGTGGCTAACAAACGTCTTGAGTCTTGAGAGCCACCAATTATCTGACTACACCCTGGGGACTTTCTTAGGAGCTTGCTCCCACACCTCCTTCACAAAGTTGAGGGGCCCTCTGACAGAGTCGTTATACAGGATCTCAAAGAACCTGAGCCCTACTCCATCTGGGGCACCTCCCTGTAAGCAAACAACAGGCATGGTAAGAGGACATCACACCTCCTCCTCAAGGAATCTGACAGGCCCATGATCATGTCTTTGAGAGTTGTGTTGAATCTTTCATCAAGCCCATTGTTCTGGAGACGATAGGGTGCAGCGAACTTGCAGGTTTCTCTAAACTCATCTCACACTGACTGCATGCATGCTGACAAGACATTGGTACCCCAGTCAGGCACCTCCCCTTTGGGGAAACCCTAATGGGTAGAGATCCCCATCAGTACCCTGGCCATTGCAGACACAATCACCGCCCTCCAATGTATGGATTCAGGGTACCGAGTGGCACGGCCCACCAAGAACAGGATGAACCTGTTGCCTAGGGCAGTCTTGAGGTCCAACGGCCCAACAATGTCCATGCCTACCCTCTGAAAGGGGGTGCCTACAACTGGAACAGTAACCAGAGAAGCCGTCTGTTTGTTCCCTGACTTCCCACTGGCCTTGCAGGTAGGACAAAATCTGTAGAATTCATCTGAGATCACTCTCATTCTGAGGCCGGAGGGGCCAGTTGCGTAAGGAAACCTGAGGGGGCCCCCCTAAACTCACTCAGGAGCTCGCAGGCCAAGGCACTGTGCAGAGGGGGTCTCCCACACCACGGGGGCTGTGGGGTCCTTTGTTATGTCACTGAGAGGGGCCCCCTCCACTTTCACTCATGAGCTCTCAGACCAGGGTGGTGTGCTGAGGGCCCCCCCTGGAGCTCAGAGGCCCCCTGCACAGCGTGGGCTGTGGGGCCTTTGTTACGCTACTGGATAGCAAACTGCTCAGGTGAACTGGAAAAACAATGGCCACGGAAATGGCAAGTGAAATGAAAGGCAAAAAACAGGACATCTGTATAACTTAGCATATCCATCCTGAGAGTGTTACTCTTGAAGAGAATGTTGGTCTGTGAGTTGAACTGGTGAAAAGGACCTCCATTCTCGAAGTAGATTTGGTGATGAAATACCTATGGGGGTTACATTACATATTACTACTTCCCTGACATTCAGACATTCTGCCAAGTATTAGACAGTGTGGGGAGATACGGCGGCACACATAAGTCTCAGTAGGTGTTGGGAAAGTGCATGCAGGCTATCCTGGAAGTTTATTCAGTTGGTGAAGGTTCAAAACCATGAAATCAGAGGGTGACATGACCCATCAGCACGCACTTCACAGAACACACCTTGTTGTATACCTGTGTCCAAGAAACAAGGGAGTTTTGTATTTGTGAAAATCATACATAGCAAGATATTCTTCAGTAAACTGAATGTTTGCCACTGACAGATGGGGTGTCTGAAGGTCACGTGTTCAAAACTCGTAAGGTAGACTCAGTCTTATTTCCTTCTGAGGTGGTTGGAAACTTTTTAGTTGTGGAATTTAGAGATATAGATTAATATTAGTAGTTGGTCACTGATCACAATCAAAATCGCCTCATCCTTTGACAAACGAAAAACCTAATAAACACGTCTTCTATTAAAGGAACTAATCAAGTAAACGAAGAAAGAGTTTTATTTTAGACAGCAAGTCAACAGAATGCAATAAATCTAGTTCTTTTTTTAAACTGAGGAAAAGTGGCATTGCAATTGTGCCTGCATTTTGACCAACTGATGGCATCTAGCTCTCTGCAAAGCAGCAGCCTGTGCAACAGAACGTCCTGTGACTGCTCAAAGCATGAACAGACAAATGCACACATTCAGCTAATAAAGCACTCTGCCCATAAAAATAGCTGGAAGTGCATACTACAAATGCAAAATCACACAGGATATTCATCATCAGGATAGACATGACAGAGTAGAAAATGAAGATCTACCATAGGTTTATCCTCTCCCCTAAATTTAGAGGGGCTTGAGCTAAATGATCCTGAAGATGGATTTGTCTTGGCCATCCACTCGACTTACTTCTAATTCCTAATGCTTTTCCAAACCTTTTCTCCCTAATTTGGCTCTGTGCACAAAAAACCCTTGTCATTGAGAACACTAGCTGAACAGAATCAACCTCATTACCTATACGATGTTTCAGTTTGCCCACTTTCTATCTAACTTACATTTAAATCTGCTTCCTTTCCATCTGTTGTCACCCTCACGCATACTGATCGATACCACCTTAAGAACTATCTTGAGAAGCATCCATGGTTCTTACCCTAATAGGTTGTGCCCTTACCTCTCTAACAAGGGCATACACACCTTACTCCACTGACAACAAAAGTGTACATAACAGCATTATTCAAGTCCAACCTGTAGCAATGCCTTTTATAAAATGGTGAATTCCACTCTGCGTTGTCTTTTACACAACTGCAGATCAGCAGTGAAACACAGAAAGGAAACTGCTGATAAGACAGGTAATATATATTCTTGACTTACCTGTACATAAAGAGAAGTGGTTTCCAGTCACGGCTCGCGCAATGCTGAAGGGGCGGGGCAGCACGCGGGCAGAGGTAGGGGGGATTAACAGAGGGAAGAAGGTGGTGATTAAATTAAAAATAATAGAAAAAAATACTTACATGTGCTGCCGCCGCCTTCACTACTGTGCTGCTCCTCTCCTCTTCTCTGCCGACAGCCTTTAGACACAGGCTCCCAGCCTGCCTTCGCCAATCCTGACACTGCTCAGAGCAGTGTCAGGATTGGCTGGGAGCACCAGCTAAGGCGCTGCCAGGCAGACTGGGAGCCTGTTCAGGGTCTTTCCAGCCCAGCAACACAGTTGCTGGGCTGGAAAAAGCCCTGTGCGCATGTGTGTTTGGCCGGCCCAAGACAGCCAGCCAAACATACATGTGCTCTGAGGGGGAGTGCTGAGCACTCCCCCTCATTGCTTGTCACACCTTTGGCCCCGCCCCTCTTCCACAAAAGCGATAATAAACAAAGTTTTTTATTGTTTTTGTTGAAAAAGTTTTCAGCTGCCGCTGCTGGCATGGGGCGAGGGCAACCACGCGTCTGGTGGTTTAATGTAATTAATCAACCTTTTATTTTAACTTTTTAACATCGAAGGATATTTTGATTACCTCCGGATACGCAATCTCTGTTGACTGCTCTGTTCACTACTTAATCAGTGTTTCTTTTAATCTCTTGCATAGTAAAACATTTGACCATTCTAAAAAGCAACTAACCCGATTCAGACACACTAAAGGTTTTTCCCATATAAAAAGTGACATACCGGAGGCACAGGAGGCCTGTAAATAAGCACCTAAAAATCTTAGGGCCTCATTCATAAGGAAATGGCAGAGCACAGTGCCACAACCAATTTTGCTGCGCTGTGCTGCGCCATTTCCAAAATGAAGGGATGCAACATATTCTTGCGTTTCCTGCTGCACCAGCACTAAGTTAGCTGTGTAGCGCCAATGCAGCCACCCTTGCGCCATGGTGGAAGGATGGCTGCGTTTCAGGGGAAATTTTTGTGTGCAGGAAAACAGTACACAAAAACAGTCTTTAAAGGTAATTTGCTCCTTATATGTGTGCTTGAAATATAGCAGACTTTGTCCATAAAGTACACAACAGTATACAACACTATAATATAGCACAAATCAGCATAGCAACACAACCAAAACATAACAGGGCACAGCCCAACCAGTCAAAAGATAGCCCAGCACAACAACAACATAATGCAACACAAAAAACGCAGCAGCCCTAAAAACAAACAACACATCACCACGACAACAAAATCCTCTACAACAAACATGCACAAGATTATTGTCAAACTTACCACCTCCATAAATCTGCTTTCATAATATGCCAGTAAAAAGAGTTTGCACCAAGCACCCTGTTACTCACCACTAGTGCCATGTAAATTTGTAAGTCATAAATGTTTTATGATTCGGCTCTTACAATCTTTAATTTGCTGCCAGAGATTACACATGTGGAATTTAACATGATACAAATGGTTCATTGGGCCTACTAAAACATTGGGACCTTGTTTCTACGTGGAAAATTCTGTCATTACTGGCCAACTAGTTCACATTGTTTTAGTATTCACGTTCCTTTTATGTACCATCTTTTGCATAGTGTACAGCCAGATTTGTGCCCTGTTTTTGATGGCTGTAAAACCAGTGGTAAAGTGCCTGTGCTCCTCCTTACCACATGCTGAAACTGGTATTCTAAATGGTATATTTATCTTACATATAAGTGCCAAATATATGGTACAAATTGTAGCCAGGGCCCGTAAGTTAAATGTCATTAGTGGACTGCCGCATCCATTGTGACATCCTCTACTGCAGGAGTATCTAACCTTCTCTGTGACAAAAGCTACTTAAGTTCAATTAAAATCATCATGAGCTAGTAACAATATTAGCATTGTAATAGTTACTACATAGACAAGATTTCATTAGTAGCCACTATATGCAAGATTATTAGCAGTAGTCACCTCGGTCCATCACCGAGAGTTCCCGGAAGTCATGTAAAAAAAGGCAGTGTCAACTTGGAGCGCCTCTACATTGGTAAGACATAAGTCATAGCTGCAGTACCCCTTGCACAAATATATTATCAGTAAATCTCTGCAATGTCACCTATTTTACCACTTAAATATCATATTTAAATATAATTTCAAAATGCCACAATATTTTCAAAAATTAGCTTAGCGGTTTTAAGAGTACACATATTTTTGCCTTGAAAACACACTCAATGTTGATACACACATAATAATTAAACCAAGCAAACGTTTATAATTTTGTTGGCTGGGACTAAACACAGAAAAGCTACTTATAAGTAGCTGGAGAGCTACCAGTAGCCCGCAAACTACTCGTTGGAGAAGCCTGCACTATAGAGACAGTGTAAAAGAGGGCTTCCGAAATACCATTATAGCCTAACTAAAGCAGTTTCTACACTGCAATTTGATGTGTTGAAATAAGCCTTTTTGACATGTTTAAACCTTCTTTGTGATTATTATTAAGTCACCTCTAGTAGGGCCTAAAGGCAAGGTGAATGTTCTTTAGAAGTAGGGTATGTAGAAATGTAATGTTAAACATGATCTTATAAAGAAAAGGTCCCAAAAGCTATTTACACTATAGCAAAGCTGGCTATTCCATGGAAAACACTGGCATGCAGTATTACATTTAATAATGCTATCTCCATCAAGCAAACAACTGGGAATGTCTTTCCTGGGCTTTTTGTAATATTTATTAAAATCCAATTCACTAGTGAAGTTAGATTCTTAGTAATTATTAAGGAAAAGATACTTTAAAAAAATCTTCTTTCCTCATGTGTTGGTGGTCCCCCAGTGATACAGGGCCTCTTCCTACTGTGTGCGGATCATGATGTACCCCTGGTAAGACATCGATGACGAGAAAAAACCTCTGTCAGGCTTGTCATCTATTTCTACTGGCCCAGGATGAAAGTGACCTCAGACGCATTCTACAGATCTTGTCCTATGCGCCAGGCCAGTGGGAAGGACCAGTTTTGTTGCGCCACAGTTGCTATCCCACAAAATATGGTGAGATCCAGAGTGTCTGCATATCCTGCATGTTGGAGGGGAGTCTTCACATTCTTCATGCATGTGGGTAGATGATAGCATATTTTGAAAGTATGGGGATCAGTGCTTAATTAGCTAAATAATAAGTGCTGGAATAAGGTTTGCTGAATATTAAGGCTATACAGTCTTGATTCCATCTCGTGCCTCTTTCTTCCACCACCATACACTCCCTTTCCCTTTAGTTCAATCTGACAGGTTTTTTTCATTGCATTCTCTTTTTCTGTCACAGTTTTCCATCTTACTCTTACTCTGCTTGTGTTTTTTTCTCTCTCTTGCTCAGGGCTAAACTCTGCTAAGGAAAAGTAAGTGCTGGTCACCAAAAATGAGTGCCAGTGGGCCCTACCTGTAACCACTGGATCGGATAAAATACTGATTGGTATGCGCCTGTACATATGTGAATGAGAGCCATGCATATTTAATTGTATTTGGAATGGAGTTTGAGCACACATCTGTGATGTGTGGCTTCTCAATGTGTTTTTCTTTTTTAAGGCTAATGTTCAGTATTGCACTTTTAAGTACAGTATGTGTCTCTTGCCTGTTAATTGATATTGTAGTTCAAAGGATTTTCAAGGCAGGGCTTTTGAGGGCCAATAGCTAGGTTCTGAACTATGTTCGTAAGTGTGCCGTGGTATTTAGTTTTTGATGAGGAGGAGGTGGTTGCAATGTAGGTCTTTGAGCCTAAAAGATAAAACAAGTTTAGTTCCGTTAAGGAGTGAAATTTGTATGGCTGATCCCCATACTGTACCTGTTCTATCAGGTTCAGAATCTTGCACATTTGATCCCCCATAATTGTGCCTGTTACGTCAGGAGATACGCTAGTACTAGTGATTGCCATTCTCAGCCTGTGTGTACGCTCGGGATGGTTCCTCCTAAAGAGCGGAGGAGCGTCGACCTGCCTGCTGCAAGTGCAAGTGCAGCAGGCAAACACAAATAAATAAAATGGTATAATAACACCATTGTTTTTTACCACCAACTCGTGCTGTGTACAGCGTGAGCGTTAGGGCAGGGGGTGGGGCCGAATTCCGCAACTGCAGGATGACTGCAGCCCCTTTCAGTGTGCATGTCAGGTTGGTGACCTGTTTTGTTATTGCCAGCCCCACATGCGCACTGTAGATCCAGTAATCCCAGGACTGCCAGCAGCCTGGGGATTGCCAGCACATGCTCCCAGCCTCAAAATGTGTGCTGCGTTAGCCCACGCCCACCAGTCCTGGAGCTGCTCTCTTGCTGAAAACAGCACGAGAGCAGCTCCATGACTGGTTGGATTCCCGTTCCACTGAGCAGGAAGGAAGTCCTTCCATTCCTGCCCCTGGACACTGGGGGAGTCGCATATATGGTGAGTATGGCCCCATCAAGCCCCACCATAATAAAGTCCTTCTTGCCAATGCTGTGTACTGCTGCCCATGCTGCACCTAACCTGTGTGTAGGAGGGAACCTTGCATTGCTAATCCCCCTGCTGTACATATTTTCAAAGGGAAGCTTAAACAACTAATGGAATGCTGTGCTTCTTCCGGGAGGAAGGGAGTGAGGTTGCACTGCAGCTGTCTTCCTGTACCTATTATTTGATGGATAGAAGCTAGCACTGCTGATAATATCCTATATCTGTTCTGAGGGTGAGGAAAACATGCACTTCAGATACCTATGTTGTGACAGCAGTGTTCGTAAAGAGTGCCCTGCTGATGCCCATGTAGTAGCTGTTATGTGACAGACTGAGGCTTGTGCTGATGATGCATATATAGCACCTTTCTTGTAGGACATGAGGACGCCTGCCAATGAGGCACTTGTTCAGTAAAAAATAAATGTAGTTGTGCAAGCTACCTTTCCTACTACAGATGTAAAAGTGCTGTTATAGGAATGATCATCTTTAGCATGGTGTAACTCCAGATGTTCCCCTTGCCTGTTTTGCTAGCTGTAAAAACTCTGTGCACTTTATCACTGATAACTAGTGGTAAACTGTGTGTGCTCCCCTTTTCAACATAATGACACTGGTATACACCTGGTTGGTAAATTTCACTTATCTATATGTAGGACAACTGGAATTATGCAGCAGGAGAGGTCCAAATTATGCAGCAGGTTTGAGTAAATTATGCGGCAAGCAAAGTCAAATTAAGCGGCATGATGCAGCACAGTTTGCAATAATGTTGTCATTTTTAGGGTTGAGTCTGCGTCGCATGTGCTTGCGCATGCGTATTGCTAGCGAGATGCTTTAGGAATTAGAAAGGGGTTCGGAGTCCCATCCACGTCTAGTCAGTGTCTTTCATTGGTTCGTGGGACTGCCTGTTAGAATCTGCTTGCTTTCATTAGTGGAAGGCACGCATATGTCATGCTTTTTCCGGTGGTTAGCCCAAGTACAGAAAACATGCGAGGCTCGCTGTTTCCCATCAAGTTTGTGGACTACTTTTTATCTATTTTTGTAGCGCGATCTCCTTTGTCAAAAGTCGAGCGCTTTGCATAATATCGAGCCTGTTACACAGTTAATTGCACTTTTGCCGGTTACATACATAATTGCACTTTTGCCCATAGGTTTCATTATTTATATGTCTTTTTAGGCCCACTTGAGCGTTGAAATGTCAGGGAATAATAAATTTTGTTTAAAATTATTCAACCGTTCATCAAAAAACATTGAGCACCCTTTTGAAACTATTTGTTTAAAATTCTTTTTTGCTATTTACATTAAACAACTTGCATTGCTTGGTCCAGGCCCGGTGGAACATTTTCTCAAACGTTTAAATAATCTTTTCATTTCCTTCACAAGACATATTTTTGAGTTACTTGTGTACTGCCCACATTTAGGGGAAAGTGACTGACTTAGTTTTGAGGTCGCTGACAAACTGCGTATATTCTCCAAAGGTAGCAATGGAAGTGCACATTCCTCACACCCGCCCTGCCTTCTTAGAGTAGATACAGGCAGTCCTGTTTTTAGACATCACTCTTAAAATGCTAAAATAAAGAATAGAATTGTGTCAGCTGTCTGGCTTCACCGGTTTTGCAACTTTCTAACTAAATTGGTAATCTGATTGTCAGTAGCCTGTTGATCGTTTTTTCAGCAGCCTCTATTTCGGATCTGCACATATGCCTGTGCCTAGTGGGGACTGTATACTGATGCAATGCACACAGCCCAAATGGGCCATGGTTGCATCATACACAAACCCCATAGATGGCTCGTTGATTGTTCATCACGACAAAGGTCACACAATTATCCGAGTATGCTTTTATAAGGGGAAGTTATGGTTTACTACGTAGGTTACATAGTAACCTATAGTATTTGAAAAGGTGAACACTTGCCGAAAAGACTTCAGCTGAAGGGCTCGTGTTTATAATCCAAAATATTATCAGGACTCCATAGATAGTTTCACAGACCAAACTCTAATCACAGCAGTGGTGAGATGGCATACGTAGGTTCTGCAGAGGCTGATGGTGGCACATAATAGGATGGTATGTAATGCTGCAGAGCACAGTTTGACTATACACTCTGGTACTATGCACAGAGCACAGCCTGCATGTATTGCAAATGGGGCAGTGTCCTGTGTTACCTGTATACACTAACCTCCTTAATGATGTGAGTGGTGATGTCTCTGATGTTGTGTGAGGTCAGAGGTGGAACGAGTGAAGGTGTAGGTGCTCTGGTGACCATACCTGCAGAATTTCAGCAGTCTTGGATTGTAAAGGTAACTTCCCCTGCACGGAAGTTTTTCAGGTAATATACATCCAACTATGGCTATAGAACAGACTTCTCCAAAAAATAGCTAGTTAGCTACTGGTAGCTCTCAACCTACCAGTAGTAGTCCAGTATACTAAATTAGAATTTTTTCACTTTACTGAATCAATATATGCATAATAAAATTGAGTGTGTGTTCAATTCTAAAATGTGCGTATTTTCATCTCATAAACTGATATTTGGAGAAGAATGACACTTTCCAAAATATATTTAAATCAGATGTAATTGGGCTAATAATAACAATAATAATTACACTGTAATTTTGGTGCCAAGGACACTGTTTAACGTATTACCCATGTGGAGGGATTTGAAACTGACAAAACCATTTTTAGGTCGAGCATAGCAGAGCACAAGCACAAGCGCTGCTTTTCCGACCTGTTGGTATGTTTCTGGGCTTTTAACAATGCCCACATCACACCCATAACTACCACTCGTTCGTGGGCTTGCCCTTCAGAAATCCTTTGAAGACATGGGTAAATGGCTTACGTTTGCCCCTCCTTGGGGGCGCTTTGTTACCGCCTTCACCATCGCCCCTGTTACGCACTTTTGCTGATAAATTTGACTGCCGGCGAACTTCTTTTTCCTTTTGTGTCTCTCTTCACGCTGATGCTTATGGCGGCCACGGCCCTGTGAATCGGCTCGCTTGTGTGAAACTGTTTCACTTTTAATTTTCAATTTATGTGGCAAGAAAAGTCAGATTAGGAGTCTACAATGTTAATAGCCCTAACTCGAGCAAATGCGAGACCCATTGCATTGCAAATGGTTGTTAAACTTGGTAACACTCTGTGGGCACTGGGTGCACCTTATTAGTACCAATTTAACACCCAAATATACCAGTAAGCAACAGAAAGGTGACCAGTCCAGCTTTGCCAAGGGTACTTTCACTGCGCAGCAAAATGTGTTGTTGCATGTGTAGTAACTTTAGAATCATTTGAACTAGGAGCAATTTTGGTTAAAATTTGTAGTTTATGTGGCAGATGATGGATTATGTGGCAAATGCAGCAAATCTAAAAGTATGAGGAATCGCAGCGGCTGCACAATTGCATAATTCAAGTGGCTCTACCGATATGTCACTAGTATATAGTACAAAGGGCAACCAAGTCCTGGAAGGTACTAGCTGGAATTGAACTTCAGTAACTATTGTGCTGTCCACAACAGTGACCTTGCAAACAAAGCTTCGGGCATACAAGCGTAGCCTGACTGTACAGTGCCAAAAATGGAATTTGAAAATAAACCCTTTGACAGGCGAAAACATCCCTGCGATATTTGTTTTTACAATTTTTTTCATTAATACATGTCAATTCAACAATAACATGTATTGAGGATGGTAATTTCCGACCCAGCAGAGAAATATTCCCACTATGGGATCACATCCAGTAATTGTTTAGTACATCTTACAACATGGGGCTATGTGATTTTTCAAGACAATGTCACAGTGATAATAGCACCAGAGACCCAGACACACTATCAGAAGTGTGTCACATTAGATGTAAATATTGTGTATTTTCTATGAACCCATATCTTTTCTGTTGGACATGTCCCTCTCTGCAGGGTTACCTCCAAATGTTTTGCCTTCCTCCTCCCCTTTTTGATGAATTTCATATTGCTGGCTTTGGGATTTGGTGCACTTTACCACTGCAAGCTAGCACTGAAGTGCTTGTGTTCTCTGCTTAATACATGGTAGCACTGGCTTATCCCCAATTGGCTTATTAAATTTTCTCATAAGTCCCTAGTAAAGTGGTACTACATGTATCGAGGGCCTGTGTCAGGCCTGTCATTGCAGAGCCTGTGTGTGCAGTTTTAACCTGCCAGTTTGACCTGGCAAAATACATCTTGTGCCAGACCAAAACCTTCCCTTTTTATACATATAATTCACCCCTAGCATAGTCCCTGGCCAGCCCAGAGGTCAGAGTGCAATGTATTGTAAAAGGAGGTCAGGTCATGTACTCTTAAGTTTTACATGTCTTGGTAACGAAAAACTCACATTAATTTTTCACTACCTTCCTCTCCCATAGGGTAACATTAAAGTTACCTTCGTACATTTAATAAGTGCTATCTCTAAATGGGAACAGGTGACCAATTCATGTTGGATGTCTCTGGAATTGTAATGAAAAGTCATAACTTATGGTAAAGTCAGATTTTAAATTACAATTTTGAAAATGTCACTTTTAGAAAGTTGGCATTTTTCTGTCTTAGCCATTTGGTGCCTGCAGTCTGTCTTTGGTCACATGACTGGGTGTAGTTGCAGTTGGGATTGGTGTATTCCTCCTACCACATACAATGGGAGCTTAGCTGTGACTTGATGGACCATTCTGGGCAGGATGGGAGAGAGGAGGTAGACAGTCTCACTTACACCTGAATAGACTGTGTCCTGTCCACACACAATAGACTTCAGACACTACCACTTCTGAACACTTCTGGACCTGTGGATACTCTGCTGGGAAGAAGGATTGCTGTGCTGCTACAAAGACATCCACTCTGATAGAATGCTGCTCTGAAGGACCTACTGTGCTGACTTGCAGCCCTCCTGCCCAGAGTGACTCTAAGGGATAGTTGGCTGGCCTCCTGATCAGAAGCCTTGAGGGCATAATAGGCTTCCAACCACCTGGAACCCAGGACCTGAACCATCGTTAAGTCCTGCCCTCTCAAGTAGTGCCAACCCAGTCCTGGACCCTTGGAAGCGAGCCTGAAGGTACTTCTGTCAAGCCCTGCTTTGGTCCTCATTGGAACAGATGCAAAGCAATGCCACCCCACATCACAGCTGTCAACCTCACTGGAATCAACGCAGGGCAGCACGAAGCACTGCAAAGCCTCATCCCACAGCCGCCAGTGCATTGAAGCTGACGTACAGTGACACCAAGCCCTACAAAGCCTTGCTGCACAGACCACCAGGACAGAAGCAAAGCATGACAAGCTCGCAGAGCCTTCCCGGGACCAAAGCAAAGTGAGACCAAGCCCCACAAATCCTCAGTGCACAGCTACTTGTAACCAAAGCCGGATGACATGAAGCCTCGCAAAGCCGTGCAGACTGTGCAGTAGAATTTAGGGTACTATGTTCAGCGATCCCAAGTAGGTCCATGTAGCTGGCCCGTGCTCCATCGTGGTTTGCTTGAACTTGTGGCTTTATCCAGGTCCGATGCGACTAGAAAACCACAGTTGAAATTTTGTTCTTCTATGCGCTATTGTCACCAAAATCTTTCAAATTGCCTATCTCAGGATCTACTGATTGGATTATTTTTGTTTTGGTCTTGTTTTATTTATGAAGAAAGTTCTATTTTTCTAACTTGGTGTGGGATACTTTTTGCGTGTTTTTTCACTATTTTACTGTTGCACAAATACTTTACACATTGCCTCTAAGTTAAGCCTGACAGCTCTGTACCAAGCTGCCAGGGGGTTTAGCACGGTTTAATTTGGGGTCTGCTTGTGCCTTACCCTTACTAGGATTGTGGTTTCTACTTGACAATGGCTCACACTCTAGTAAAGCAGTAGCCTGATTGCTAACATTTTTTAATTTCTGGGGACAACTAAAACTCCCTATATATATATATGTATATATATATACATATAAATAAATATGAATGAGTAACCCCTATCTAGGCCTTGTCACCCACAAGACAGACTGCACGGCATTTAAAAGCAGGAACTGTAAAAATGTAGGGGTAGATTTAAGGAAAGTGGTGCTGCACCCAGTGCAGCAGCACTTTCCTTGCGCCACTTAGCTCCTCCCACCGCCACCATATGTGCTCTGTATTTAAAATATGGCTCACTGTGGCACAGGATAGGGGGCAACAGCGTAATTTCTTTAACTCTATTGATGTACTCTGCAGGAGTAGCGGCAAAATATTGGTATTAGCACTACTGTAGAATACACAGAGGTCCATTATAAATGATGGTATGCCCACTTTTAATGCCTGAGCAGGTGTTAAAAGTGCCAAAAAAATGGCACAAGGAAATTAGACTTCCTTGCGCCATTTTTTCAGCACCCCCTTAATGGGGAATGCCCCCTTGCATACATTATGCCTGGTGCAGGCATGATGTGGCGCAAGGGTTTACAAAGTGACACAATGCATGTGCCTCTTTGTAAATATGGCATGGGGAAAATGCCACTTTAGCGCCACCTTAGCAATACAAAAGTGATGCTATGGTGGCACTAAGGTGGTACTAGGGGCTCTTAAATATGCCCCTTAATGTTAACTTGTCCTAACACGATTGACACCCAAAAGCTATTTTGACTGTGGCAGACCTAGCTGTCCTGTGTAAAAATCCTAAGTACTTATTAAAAATCATAATACAGTTTCTCCGGAATGAGCCAAGCTAGAAAAATAATTGAACAACTATTTTTTATTATTATTGAAAATACAATTAATTAGTGACGTCAGACTTTTAGTAAATATTTAAAAAAACAGTAAATGTACCTTTTCCTTGTCTGAGGTTTCTTGAACTGGAAGCTAATCTACAATTACTCACAAATGAATCCCAGCCACTGATTAGTATTTGAATAGGTGTGAGCAAGGTGTGAAAGACCTCCCAGGGGCAACCAATAAGATGGTCTGAATGGGCAGAGATGACTACTCTAAACATCTCAGGATATGCTTGTGTGGGGGCCGTGAGCAACCTTTTTGACATTATAGTATCAAATTCTGGTTGCATGTCGAAGCCTGCTTGATAGGTCTGCTGGGTTTACATATAACACTTTGAAAGGTCCACTGTCTGGTTACTGATAGACCTGCTTTGTTTCACCAGGATAATGTCTCTGGGATTAAGATGTAACATTGGAGGTACACCTGAAAGGAAGGGGAACAGGATGCCAAAACAATTCTTGTGTATCATCTATCTGGTTGGTGGAAACCCTACTTTTGTTCTTCCAGACATCTGTCTCTCGATTTATTGGGGGCACTGTGGCTGCTTCAAACTAGATTATAGTGTTTGATCTGAGAGAACAAAAGGAGTATTTTTAGACTTGACATTCTTAGCATGGTAGTCCCCTAGAATGTTTGCCTTCACTTCTCCTGTTTTGCTGAATTTGCCTTTGTTGTCTTTAGGATTCTGTGCACTTTACCACAACCACTGCTAAAGTGCTATTTCTCACTAATTCAAATATGGTAAAATTGGCTTACACGTAATTAGCACATGTAATATACTTATGAGGGTGTGATTTAGATATTGGTGGCCAGTTACTCCCTCACAATGGATAGCCTGTCCACCAAAGTATAATTCCCATTATTTCCCATTGGGATTTAGATTTTGGTAGACGGGATATCAATCTCCATTGTGACGGAGAAACCTGTCTGCCAATATCTAAATCAGACCATAAGTTCCCAGAAAACAGTACTACATGTCCCAATAGCCTGTACATTAAATGCTGCTAGTGGATCTGCAGCATTCATGGTGCCATCCACTAAAGCAGCATCTAAAAAATCTGAGGCCTTTCAACGCAGCCTCTAGTGCAGTATTATACTGCCATTTTGACCTGGAAAAATAAAGCTTTTGCGAGGCCTAAGCTTTCCTTATAAATACAAATGCCCCCCCATTAGGCAGGCCCTAAAGGCTCATGGACTAGGTTGCAGTCACAAGTTCAGGCCGACTGCGATGGACCGCAGGTCAGATATAGGGACCAAGTTTGTCCCAATGATAATTTACCTTCCCAATGTCCAACATGAACCGTTCCGTTTGCGGTGGAGGAGGTCGCAAGGAGCAGGGAGAGCGTTGCAGATGGTCGTGGCTGTAGCACAAAAAGCAGGCCAGGTGGCATGGGCTGTCATCAATGTAGCACAAAGAATCAGTCCAGTTACCGACACTCATTGATGAATTATGACATGCAGATCTCACATTACTGTTCGTTGCTGGAGTTTGCTGTAGCATGAAGAGCATGTCTTTATAGGTGCGAAGGGGCCTTTTCGTAGTCACAAAGACCCCAAACTTCAGGATTCCATCTTTTCTTTTCAGACAGATGGTAATCAATGGCAGGAAGGTGAAGTCACTCAAAGCATCTGCCTAGAAAGGGGATCTCTGTCCAAGTAACGGCTGCCACAGAACGGGGGTAGCAGGGCAGCGCTAATTTTTTTTTTTAAAAGCCACTTACCTTGTCGGTTGGGAGATAGGTTCATCTCCTCAGTCCTCATCCAGAAGCATACATGCTCCCTGACTCCCCTCAACCAATCACAAAGCTGCTATCTCCAGCATGACAGCAGCGTTTTGATTGGTGTTAGCAGCCTACTTCGGTGCTCACAGGGATGTGCACTTTCTCCTCCTGGCTGTGCAATACAGCTCGAGGAGAGATGCAAAGCACACACGGCCAGCCAAATACACATGTGCAGTTGTGGTGCACAAACCACTCCACTACCAGCCCACTCCAGCCCTGTCCTGCCCTAACCTGGCTCAGCAAAAAATAAAATGATAATAACACTTTGTTATTATCATTTTATTTTTCTTTCTGCTGCAAGCAGGGGGGCGATGCTCCTCCACCTAAGCGGAGGAGCCGCTGCGGCTCTGTCCTCTTCGAAAGTACAAGACAGACTCCATCTGCACTGTAAAAGGTGAACCATCTCCTACTAATCCACTGCCCTTAGTGCAGTGTGAGTGTGAGGCTGCCTTGAAGGCAGTGTATAATTAGTAAGAGGGTACACTTTCTCAGTTTGTGCTCGGTTAGTTAAAGGTGTGTTGCGGCACAAACAGGGACAGTGAATCATTACTGTCTGTTACATGACCTCTGGTGATTAGTGACGGATGCTTCCACTGTTGATTCCCACTTAGTGCCTGCTTTGTGCGTGGGGGAGGAAAGTTTGTCCAGCTCATATTAACAGAACCTGCTCTGTCAACCTTGGATGACAATGTCTACTGCTAATGCCTTTGTGCCATTTGTTCTGTGTGTGAGTGAAGATGGCACTACTTCAGCCTCTTCTGGAACTGTTCTGTGTGTGTAAACTTCTTGAGCAATGCCTTTTCTGTTATAGAAGGTGTTGATGCTGTACTGTATCTGAGTTGTGAGCGAGAGGGACTTGTATTACTATTTACTAACTGCATGCTGTACCAGTTGTATGAGGGAAGGATGCCTGTTGTTTTGATATTATTGTGTTCATATAAAAGCCCAAATGATTGCCATTGTCAGTGCTTGTTAAATCTGTTGCTAGCATTGGTAAAGCTGGTCTGTTAGTGGGTTGGATTTACAAAGACACAGGCAGAACTTCATCACTGGTTAAAATGGAAACATCCTGGCACTGTGCAAGTGTGTTGTAGAGTCCTGTTATGGTGACGAGACTGCTGAATTTTGGGTGGGCACACCACTGAACATGGATGATTGAGTCTGATGCTACACCATGTGACAGCTGTTGGCCTAATCCTTTCTGACTAACTAGCAGTACCTCACAAGTATCAGAGGTAGAAGTGATTTGTGGCAGCCTATCGCATGACAGTCAGACTCCTCAGAAAAGCTGTGCTGGAACAAATCATACCCCTTCTCTCAGTTATACAAGTCTCATACATGCAAAGACAATGCAGAAGTAGAATCTTGGTTCAATAGGTTCATACACATGAATGGATGACCATCTTGAAATACTGTTGGTCATACCATATGCCAATGCGAGCCACAGTTGGCAAAGCCAGTAGGTCTGTAATCCTATTTTAAAGACAAGACCTACTTGCTTTGTCAATAGTTGTTCTTTCTCTTTCTTCACCCTTTTTTTTGTATAATTAAGATATGTCTTCAAACACGAAAGATTCTTATAAACTGGAACACACCAATCATTTCCCAAATTGGCACGGTTTCTAAAGTCTCTATTCCAAATTTGTTGGTAAAAACTGCCAAACTTATAGATTGGGTAAATACAGATTCAACAGGGTTCAATATATAACACATGTTAAATAACACTGGTTATGAATATTTACCGTAAATAATGGAATTGTTATTTATTGCATATGTTAAATTTGAATGTGTGTTATTTAGCCTATGTGGTAAATACAGCACCAAATAAATAGCACATGCACAAAATATTAGGAGATGATCATGTTCAGGCACTAAAAATTCCTAGAGAGAGGAAATGAATCCCTGGAGGGGAGCGTGCAGGCATTAATTCTGTCTTGACAAAGCACTTTGAACCAAGACAAAGAGGGCTATGCATGCTTGTGTGAGGACCTTGAACTGGCATATGCCACCGGAGATATCTGAGGTAGGGGGTGATGTGGGTCCATTTGGGGAGGTCCAGGATGAGTCTGACTGTAGCGTCTGTATGGTCTGGAGTTTTCCGAGGAGCTAGGTAAAGATTCCAGCTTAGAGGGAGTTGCCATAGTTAAGGCAGCTCGGGACGAGGGCCTGGTGAGGATTTTCCTGGTTTTGGCTGGGATCCATCTAAAGATTCTGCAGAGCACGCAAAGGGTGAGGAAGCAGGAGGCAGTGACTGCGTTGACTTGTCATTTCATGGTCAGCTGACTGTCTAGGATGATGCCCAGGTAGTGTGCGTGGTCTGTGACTGTGGGTGTTGGTCCGAGTTCTGTTGGCCACTAGCTGTGGTCCCATATGGAGGGCTTCTTCCAGAAGATCAGAATTTCTGGCTTGTTGGAGTTGAGTTTGAGGCAATTGTCTGTCATCTATTTGGCTAAGTTGGTCAGGGCATTGCAGAAGTTGGTTTTGGCATTGGCAGGGTCCTCGGTAAGCGAGAGGATTAGTTGCGTGTCATCTGCATAGAAGATTATGTTGAGTCTATGGAATCTGACAACGTCTGTGAGGGGGGTCATGCAGATGTGGGATTTTACCATTTTCTGGCCCATAGGTTATTCTGAATCTGTAGTCTTGCACATGTAACCTCCTCCTCTCAATGTGAGGGGGTATTTTGGCTTTGGGATTGCCAAATAGCATAGAAGGGCTTGATGGTCCATCATGACTGTGATAGATTTTCCATGTAGAAAAAAATGAAAGTGCTCACAGGCCCACACAACAGTAAGAGACTCATCAGCCTGTTTGTAGGCCATTTTGGGCTTGATGTGACTGCGACTAGCATAGGAAATGACATGTCTCGGTGCTTCAGGGTTAGTGTCTTTTTGTGCCAAAATAGCTCTGAGCTCCACAGGGCTCACATCAATAAATAATTGCAATGGGTAAAGAGGCATTATATTATGCAAGATTGGCAGCCATTGCTATTTTGTCCCTTAAGACAATCTTTTGTCTTTTTTGAGTGTTCACAGTGTTGCGCCTATAGAGGCAAAGATTGGCAAAGTTTAATATATATATTGATCAGTAGCTAGCAAGCCCTAGGAATCAGCAAAGGGTGGATTTATTGTCCAGAAGTGGTGTTGCTGCAAGGGTGGTGACCTTGATGGAGTCAGGTCACATGCCATCAGCTGTGAAAATGTGTCCAAAGAGTGTAAGAAAGCTTGTTTGAAGAGTACTCTTAAATATCAGATTGGCATCTTGAAGCGCGTGACATCCTTGATGAGAGGCACGTCATGTTCTTCCTTTGTCCTTCCGGACACCAATATGTTGTCACTATAATTAGGATAGTTTTCAATGCCTCAGATTACTTTTCATATTTGTTCTTGGAAAATGTTGACTGCCAACGAGACACTAAAACTAAAGCACTCATTATTACATTGGCGGTAATAGCCGCCTACAACCGCGGTGACTGCCTCCAACATACCACTGCGGTGGTGACCATCCGTCTGCTAGATTATGAGCACTGCCTGACTTCCGCACAATAAGGGCAGAAATCCGGCAGTGTACACACTGGCGGACAGTGGTGACCTGGCGCTGCAAACACCGGCACCGTCCACCAGTAAAACACCGCCAGCTGTATTTGGAGCAGGATTACGGCCTGGCAGTGATCTGCTGGCAGGGCTCTATAGGCAGTAGCAGTGCCCCTTCCGGTTCCCTACCAGATGTCTTCCTCGCCAGACAAGGTAAGTTGGGCGTCTGACGGGGGGGGAGGTGGGAAGGTGTTCGGAGTGTCTGAGTGTGAGTGCGTGTGTGAATGCCCCTGTGTGTTGTTTTGTAGGCGTGTGAGTGAATGTGTGCAAGAATGGTAAAGTGAGTGTGTGTCTGCAGGTCAGTGTGTCTGTGTGTAAGAATGTGTGTGAGTATATCTGGAAGAATGTGTATGTGAATGCGTGTATGCCAGTGAATGAAAGAATGCGTGTATGCCAGTGAATGTGTGAATGTGTGTATGCATGGTGCGTGTGGGTGTATGTGTGCATATATGCGGGGAGGGGGGCATGGTGTGAAGGGCGCTGTGAATGTAGTGCGGGTGGGAGGAGGGGAGGTGATGTGTGTGTGTGCGTTTATGAGGGGTAAATGTGTGTATTGGAGGGGGTGTGGGTGTTTGAATCGGTGGTGGGGTGTTTGGATGGAGGGGGTGAGGGATGTCAGGTGAGTGGTGGGCGGATTGGGGGAGCCGCCTACTGGTGACAGGGAAGCAATTCCCTGTCACCAGTAGGGCCTACCGCCGTGGTTTTCGTGGCATTCCTAATGCCACGGAAACCATGGCCATAGGCCGGCTCATAATGCCACCGCCGGTACTCTGTGGGCCGCCGGGTCAGAGATTGACAAAAGTGGTCAAAAGACCGCCAGGGTTACAATGAGGACCCAAGTCTATTGTATGTATTTGTACAACCCGGCAAGGGTGACGAAAATAGTTATGGCAATATTCTTCTGTTAATTCCAACTGATTAAGGGCCACATGTACAAAAGATCCGGTATTGAGATTCGCAAACTGCGAGTCTTAGTGACTCGTAATTTGCGAGTCTCAAAACTGGAATGTACAACAGTGTACTTTACACTGTTTGCGATTCCCAATGGGGTCGCAAATGACCTACCTCATAAATATTCATGAGGTAGGTCGCAATTGCGACCCCATTGGGAATGGCCACCCTCAAAGGGATGGTGGCTTGCTGGAGACAGCAGACTACCATGTCTGTGACTGCTTTTAAATAAAGTAATTTTTTTTTTTTTTTGGAATGCATCCCAAAAATGAAATGCATTTCAAAATCAAAAAAGAAAAGTTTCCTTTTCATTTTTTCAGAGCAGGCAGTTGTCCGTGGGACCACTGCCTGCTGTGAAAAAATATTTTAACTGCCATTTACAAAGGAGAAGAGGTCCCATGCGGACCCCTTCCCATTTGCGAATGGGTTAGCATCAGTTTGAAACTGGTGCTAACTGCGATTGTTTTGTGACCGCATTCACGGTCACAAAACAATCCTACATCGCACTGCGACTCGCAACTAAGAAGGGAACGCCCCTTCCTAATTGCGACTTGCAAACCTAGATTACTGAATCACAAAATAGGCTCTGTACATACCAAAATGTTTTTTTCCTGTTGCAAACGGTCTGATTCTGCGAATCGGGCCGTTTGCGACAGCAAAAATGGTACGTACATGTGCTCCTAAATTATTTTTCCAATTCAAGGCTAGAGAATGCTTCTTCCAGTCTATTACTTTAGAACCAGGACTCTGGGCGAAACCCATGCTGTAGGATCTTGAAAAAGTTATTTGTCAGTGTTAGGAGGCTGGTTGAACATTGGTGTCAATGTGTAATTGAATCCGGTAATCTTTCATCTTTCCTGTGCCACAGAAAAGCCTTGGAAAGAGTTGATCAAGATTCATATGTTCGTCATATGTTCATATGTTCGTCTCCCAGAATACGATGTGCAATTTGACATAGGACCTTGATAAGGTCTAGCTTGACTGTCGACCTCAGCAAACCTCCTGAGCCCGCTCCTACTACGTATATGTCCATCTGTATGTGATCATCATGCTTGAGACGTGGATTGAAACCAACTGAGAGGTTTCTGTAATCCACAGGCACGTATGCATAAATCAATATAATTTAGTACAGGCTGGGGCACTTGTATTACAAAATCAGTGTCTCTCTTCCTATTGATAGTGGTTCCCATGTCATCCAGGAAAGGAATGGGTATCCTGCCCAGGTCTACATGTATCACAAGTTATTTCAGGTTTTGATCATTGTCTGTGATAGTGTCACTCCGCATCTACAATACTTTCGTTTTCCAAGACATTTCAGTTTCTGACGACAATGAGTCTAATGACGTCCAAGATCTGATAATTTCCCGCTTCATCTCCATCACACCAACTTGAAGTGACCTGATTGGCCAAGGTTGTGGCATGTGCTTTGCGTCTGAGTGTGAGGAGTGTAAACTGCATCTGAAGAAGGTATATTGCTGTTGCTTTTGGATAAACATGGGTTCTTAAACTTGCATAGTGATTCTGTGATTCTTCCATTTCCTTTTTGACCTTGTGACATTTCATCATTTCTGCTTAGTAGTTGACGACAAGAGAGGTTATTGGCACGGATAGGATGTCTTCTATATTTCTCAGTTTCTATAATAACGTCTGCCTGACTGAAGACTCACCGGAAGTGATGATTTGCGACCTTAACATTTGTTGGCTGTTGTCATTTTCAAAATCACAGTGCTGCATCTTTCCTTGTTTTTGCATCACAAAGTGGGAGATATATTTTTCATCATCGTTATTCCTAACCAGGAGAATTGAGGTCCTCAGTTTTTGTTTAAAACTACCAAATGAAAGATTATCTAAATCCTCTAACTGGAAGATTATGTCACGGGTGTTGGGCCAAACACAATGCATGACAGAACACATAAGCCTGTCTTCATATTCAGTTATCAAGGCCCCTGTGTAAATGTAGAAGTCCTTGATCCATCAGTACCATCTGGGTCCTAGATTGTCCGTGTGAGGCAGCCACCATGTGCGACTTACTAGCTGACATCAAGTTCACATGGGAGTTCAGTAATCCAATAGGTTTGTCATCTTCTTAGGACAAATATGCCATCATGTCACCAGGCAAAGTGAGCAGGCAAGCAGTTTCCAGTGAACAGCATGCCACAAGGTTCAATTCATAGCCAGTGTAGTACCTTAATTTACGAAATTGGGGTATTAGTTGAGGGGAGTGAGTACTCACCTCAAATAATAACCACAATCCTTGTAAGGGTGAATCACTCAAGTCAGTAAGTAAACCTGAATTCAACACCCTGGTAGCTATGACACAGAGCATAGAAGCTTAAATCGGAGGCAGTTTGTAAAGTATGTATGCAGTCCCGAATCAGTAAAAAGTCAAAACACAGCACAAGAGAAATCCCAAAGCAATTTAGCAAATTAAAGGAAATACTTATAAATATATTTATAGTACATAACATGACACCAAAATAACAAATATCCAATAAGGGAAACTAGATTTATTCATTTTAAAAGTTTAAATATAAAATTAGTGCCAGCAAGCGTTGAGTGTCAAACCTCAGCCATCTGATTGCACTTGACCGGTACCTAGCCACAAGTTAATTAACCATGAAGGAAAATTATCCAGACACAGAAACCAGATTCAAGTCTGTCAGAAGTTTTACCTTCAGAGTTAGTCTCTGAAATGGAAGTCAAAAATCCTCAGTGGGTCAAAGCAGCAGGCTGTGAATGAACAGGGCTCCAGAAGATCTGGTAACTACTGGATGAGGTCTCATTGAAGGTGTTGTCTTTTGGCTGAAAAGCTCCTTGTAGGAGAAATCTGAGTTTCACACCCAAGGAAGATCTCTTACCAGACAGATAATTGTGGAGCCTTTTCCTGATGAAGATTTCTGCTTTCAAATGTACTCATGTTTTTTTAGATCAGATTCTTCCAGTTGGGCATGGCTGAAGGCTGTAGACAAAAAAAGACTCTCCCGGACTAGGGGCCATATGTACGAACACTTTTTCCCATAGACACAGAATGGGTAAAAACCTTTGCTACATCTGGCCCTAGATGCCTTCTCTGCGTGGTCCAGCTGAATCTGATTAACTGCTGTGGAAATGTTCCAAGTAAGAGCCGCCTGAATCTTTGGCCCAGCAGCAATGTACCTGTGTCGGATCAGCTTGGCAGGTAGGTCCCGGTCCTTCAGAAGTTTTAGAAGCCAAAAAGTTTCTAAGTCCTAGTTTTCAGAAGGTGATAGGAGGGGTACACTTTGACACTAGCCAAGCATCAAGGACCTTGGAGATAAGACTCACTCCAGCAGAGGTGAACAGCAGGGTCCAGGGTAGGTCCAGTTGGAACTGGTCAGTTGTTAAGGTGCAAGAAAAGGCCTATGGTAGTTAATTGGCTCTCTGTAGATTGAACAGTAGGCCAGCCTTATGACCCTTGGAGTCCACTCCTTTGTCCTGGGTACAAAAGAAAGAGCAGACCAAGTTTTCTAAGCCCTTCTGAGATCACAGACAGCAGGTCCTTTTCTGTTCTTTAACAAATTCCTGCAAGGCAAGTGTTCCGAGGAGGTCACATATATGCCTGCCATCAGACTTTAGGTGGGGTTGATGACTTGTGGCTCCTCCCTGACCACTGAGGTAAAAGTTCACAGCAGTTACTATACCCACTCCTAAACTTAAGATAGCAGGGCACTTCTTCATCTGCACAGAGTTTGTTGCCCCATCCCAGAGTTGTGGTGAGGAAAATGAGCAAACCCTCCTCTGTGGTCATTTTAAAGCTGTTTTGGGGGCAGCTGATCTTCCACTGGGATTGGTGCTTGCCTGACTATGGTAACATGGGAGGGCTCTGCCCAGATGTCAGCTAACATTTGCCTGCAACGGGATAAACCACTTTGAAGTTAATTATGTTTGTGTGCTCCGCCCAGATAGTCATTCTCTCAGAGGAAAAGAACACCTTCCCACACCCAAGGCTTTTGTCCTACTCTGGGCCCAGTTTTCACACCTCATCAAGGGGGCTGTTCAGCTACCAGGTGACAGTTTGAGCTCATGCAAATGGGCCTGCATTGGCTTTAATAAGGGAAAAGAAAGAAAAGGTAACTTTCTAAAAGCCATATTTCCAAAATATTTATTACAACTTCAAATTCCCTAGTGAATTGGGTTTGTAAAAAATATTTGAAAAACTCCAAGAATTAATTTTGTATGTATTTCCTATCCAGGACATGCTTAATATAAAAATGTATCCTAGTTTTAAATGCCAAGCCATACCTTATTGGTGCTGGGCATGGGCTCCACAATGGCTTCAGTCACTTGCGGAAATCTCCTTGCACTCCGATGTGCTTGGTTCTCAGGATGCAGCTTCCTCCCTGGGGGGCCATCTTTGATTCATTTTGCACACTGGCCTTCACAAAAAAGTATTCTGGGACAATACCTGTCCTATATGCTGGCATCTCAGTAACACTGTATGCACAAGAGTTTACAAGACCATGTTGCCCTTTAAACAATGTGTTTCGTTCATTTGAATTTATTTGTACAGAATATTGTTCCACTGCACTGAAATAAGAATACATATTTATTCTGTTATTAATAGAATGTTCTGTTATAATTCAAAATGGCTAAACACTTCCTGGATTGTCTCTTCCTGTTCTTCACTATGTAGAGAGGAGGCTAATTGGGTCCAGTAAGTGGCATAACAATTGTGTTTGCTTGATTGTGTGCTCACTGGGTTTATGGAATTGTTATCTTCTCAGTTTATTTACTTGATTCTTCAGCTCTTCACTCTTCTGCCTTGTCTTGAACGATAGGAAGGTTTTATCCAGTTTCTAGTTTCCATTCCTATTGTATTATTTTCTGGAGCAATATTTGACATTCAGTTTAATTCTGGGGTCTGGATTGGTTTCTGGAGATAGAAGTCCATTCTCAAGCACCAAAAAACCCTTCTCTAGACTATAAGGCCTGCTTAGGGATGATCTATTAATTCTTAGCAGGAAGGTTTGGCCTGTGAAGAGGTTTGCAGTTTACAACTGCAAAGCAAGGCTATAAATGATAGACCTGAAGTCATGTTTGCAGGGTCACTGCTATGGATGCCAGAACGGGTTCTACAGCCAACTAGTGCCATTTTAACTTAAAAGCCTTGGACACCCTTTTTACCAATACCACTTATTTATGTAAGTTACATGTACCAATCATGGATATCCCAATTTCATGATATTGAGATGAGGAGCACATGCACTTTACCAATGGTTTGCAGGGGTAAAGTGCACAAAGTGCTGCAGCCAGCAAAAGTATAGGGTCCAGCAATAGGTGAAAATCTAGGGTGACCCTGAAGAAACAGCAAAGTTCCTACATAGCTTCCCCCAGCCAAGAGCTATGGTCGACTAATCAATATCTTGATGGACTTGCCTTCTCAGGCAACAGAACAAGGACAATTTGCCTCTTCTGCAGTGGTACTTGTCTGTTTTAAGACATCTGTAACCAATCTATACCCCTCTGTCAACATGTACATAATACTATGGTGTCAGTATGCTATTATCTAAATCACTGCAAAAGAAGGAACAAGATACACATCTGGAGAATTCACACAACCCCATTATATTTAATTTAAGTATAATGCATGAAATCATGTAAACCCTGTATAAGTGGCAGCCTTTAATTTCTTTAAAATCATTGACTTGTGACATCCCAAGTTGGCAATTATAAAGAAAAGATGTCGGAACACGACTATTGTTATTACATTCAAGTTGTGACGTCAAAATGCCTACTGCCAGAGCCAGCAGCCGAGGTGAAAGGCAGGTCAGGTCGTGGAGCATGATGGAAGCAGGTGTCTAAAGCAACGAAAAACAGAATGTTGCTTTTCTTTCTTCTGCTCTATTTTAATAGCTTACAATGACACGCAAAGAAACTATGTTTTATTGCACTCCTTAGACAAAGAAAAGCTATACCTTTTCTTCATGTTTCTACACATTTCATGCTACTGTACCTTTTTTTTTAAAATAAAGTTGACTTGTATTGAACCGTTTCTAATACCTGTTTGCAACACATATCTAACTGGTTTTTGACTTCTTTAATTTTGCACTAGAGGTTTTATTTTATTCTTTATGTTTACAAACATGCTCACTCTATCATATGAAAGAGATATGCACCAAGGTTTCAAGTAGTTCATTATAAGAACCCCATAGTTCCTGAGTGGATACCCCTTTATTAGCTTAGGTTCACGGTTTGTGCCTTTTATATGTATACATGTTTATTCACATTTTATTCCTATTTTTTAGCAAGCATGCTTTTAGCAATTGTTTTATATATTTTATCAGCCGCCTCTTCTAAGAAGGCAGAGTTCATGCTGCACATTTTATCAGCTGTTTTACAACATGTAATTCGTACATTTGTCCAAGGCTGCCATATACAGTTCATGACATGCTAACTTGTATTGCCATCCCAGGAGCCAATTTCTATCCTTGAGACACTGCATGACATCAGAGCTGTTCCCTGAAAACTGTACGGGTTATTATATAACCAACACATAGGCTCAAGGAGGGAAGAGGGCATTCCGGCCATGATGTCCTGGGACGCATACCTGGGGCTGACTCTTTAGCTTTCCGAGCAAATTGCCATTCCGACAACAGGCAGACTCCTGCTAGTCTAGTCAGGTATGGAGCTAAGGATAATCTCTTAGGTCGGACCAGACAGAGGGTTACAAAGGACTATCCTCTCAGATTTAGACATAAGGTTTTGGTAGGAACATCTAGACCCTCTAGTATCATACAGCATGGTGGGATTGTTCATCTTTTTCACTTTGGCTATAATGATGATTATCATGTTATGTTTCATCTGCCTTATTATTTCAGTACTTGCTTTTTACACTAGGATGAAATTGCTTCATTAAAAATGCATTGAAATCCAGTTTGCATTATGTGTCTTGCCTTGGCATGTTTGAGTCACTTACTAACCGAGTGAAAAGAGTATGATTTGTTTTCATGACTTTCCTGAGGAGTCAGAGTGTGAGGTCCAGGTTGCACAAATCACCTTTTACCCTGGTTGAGTGAGGCACTGCGAGCTTGCCAGGAGTTAGGCCTACATCTGCTAAGAGGTGTGGTGTTGACTCAGTCTCCCACACTGGTGCTGCCGCCTTAAACATGTAGTCTGATTACCAAAATAGCAACTATGGGAAAGGTGATGGTGTGACCATGTATTATATAGGATAAAGTACTTCCTGGAGCACATGGTAAGGATATTGTAAGTCATCTTGGAGCTCCGTAACCTTATAAAGGAACTCAACCTTCTGCCTAGTTTCTCTACATGGCTATGTTACTCCTATGTGACTTGCAATATCCTTATACTGTATGACAGAGAGTACTTTATCCCTTATATTATAGGTTCAAGTAGCACACAGAATATTGGCACTAGCCTTTTTTCTGACACAGATGCTTGTCTCCTCAAGCATTCTGCTATGCAAAGTGTGTAGTACGTTTTTAATATGGATGGAGATGGATGCAAAACTGAAGTATCCAGCTACATTGCATTGCCCTTGATGGAGTTCGCTTTCTTTGCTAGTGTGTAATGTTAGTATGTTGTTTGAGCTTGCTCTTTTTTTATTTAGGTGCACTTGGACATGAGTAAGGAGCATGACGAAGCATGGAAGCAACAGAGTGCTGTTGACTGCTCCTGCAGTGTCAGGTAATGTAAGCTGTAGAGGCGGGGAAGGCGACAGTAGAACCTGAAAGAAGCCAGATTCTCTGGTAGGTTGAAGCATGCAGTGGTGTGGATAGCACGGAAGCGCTGACACCTGATCTTGCTACCTGCTGGAACAAGAGCAGAATGGGGGAGTTTTGTGGGAGAACAATAAGGCACAATGGGATATGGTGAACCTTTTGGTTGATGGGGAATTAAATGGCTGCTGCTTGCTACTTTCCTTCCCTGTGTTCTTTTCACACAATCTTCTCATTCTGCATAGTAGGCAAATATAAGAACTTGCCCAGTCCCCAACCCCTCATCTGGATATTCAGCCAGTCACTTGGTGGCAGGTTCAGTTTCTAACCAAAAGGTCAGTGTGCCAGGCTATCACCACTGTGCACTATTGAATAGGCACAAACTACTGTACACTAAAAGAAATCTGTATCTGACATCCATATTGTAAATTATGTTTGGATACATTGACACAACTCACTCTCAGATTTAGAATGACATAAAGTGCTTTTGTAAGTGCATGATCAACTGCAGGTATACTGTGCAAAACAACAGATAGTTGTTGCCACCCAAAGATACTCCTTTTAGTGATCATGGTGCTGACTAATAGATGCTTATTGTTGCCAAACTCAATGGTAATATTTTATCAGTCTTGGAAGGATGAAAGGTTGAGTTCACCATAGCCGGGAACAATGGTGGCAAACAGATTCCTTGTGGAAAATTGGTCCACTGAGCCATCAGACCTAGAAATTAGGATCTCAGTCTGTTTTGGCAGTTTTATCAGTGCATGCTTCTAGATTAATCAATAGATAAACATAATACAATTACTGGCCCTATAATTGGGTTAATGACAGTAGCAGCAAATGTTCTAATTCACACTGAAAAGACACAAGAAACCAAAAAATGTAAAGCCACTTACATCATTGCCTTTGAGCCCAGATCCAAGAGCATATTGCTGACTAGCTTCAAGAAAACGCACTTTGATGTTATATACTCTGGATCGATAAAATATCACCAACACATATGGTTCCTCTATAGATTTTCTTGAACAATCTCGGACCAGGAATACCCCATCCTGAATCATAAGGTGATAGAATTTAAAGTTTTTTGCTTACAAAACATCACATGTGCATCACAGATGTTAAACACAATGAACAAACAATACAAGTGAAAAAGGAGTAAAAATATAACTAGAGAAAATAGTTTCTCAGAGACGTCTCTTGACACTCAATGCAACACTTTAGCACACCTATTTTAGGTCTTGAAAGTGTAGCTGTGCATTAAGAAGCAGTTCTGAAAGAGGAATTTAAGCGAACCCACATATTGAGATTACAGTCTAAAAGCTTTTGATTGGGCAGTGGCGTGTGCTTCCACTGAAAAGGAGTGCTTGCTTTACCTTTTAGGATAGCTTATTCTCAGTAGAGCAGGGCTAATTTGATTGTTATGTTGACCAGCCAGTGATAAAAAAATGTAGGTGTGATTGGTTGTTGAAAAAAGTTGTGTCAAATGCCATATGTTTTATCTGTTTATTTGGTACGTTACAACAAAGCCAATAGGCTTAAAACTGTACTTAGGAATTTTGTTATATGGAATCCCACTATATTAGCATAATATGCAAAGCATTTAGGCCCTCATCACCACATTGGTGGTAACTACCGCCTACCGCCACGGCAACGGCCGTCAACATACTGCCGCCATGGCTACCAGCCCTCTACACGTATCATGGCCACCGACGGTATACCTCCAGAATGCTGGCAGAACACCACCGACGGTCATGGCGGTGGACGCCGGTAAGGCGGCGCTGCTGACAGCATCACCGCTACGCCAGGAAAACACCATTGACTGTATCATGAGCAATTATATGGCCTGGCGGTGTTTTGCTGGCAGATGCTGCTGCTGACAGCAGCGCCGCAGACTGTCTCACTGCCAGAGGAACCCCTGCAAGCAGGTAAGTTGGGTTCTCCGACAGGAGAGGGGGATGGGGGTGCTGTGTGTATGTGGGGGGTGTGTGTGTATGTTTTGGAATGTGTGCGTGAATGAGTGATTATGAGTGTTGTGTGTTGTGAATGCATGTGTAAGACAAGGTATGTTGGTGTGTGTTGCGGTGTGTGGGTATGTATGTGTGCATGCGTGGGTGGTGGTGGGTATGCATGTGCGCATGTGTGTAAATGGGTGCACATGCGGGTGTATATATGTGCGGGGGCAGGAGAGGGAGGGGAGGGTGGGGGATGACTCTGGGGAGGGGCAGGAGGGACCCCTATCAGTGCCAGGGAAGGGATTCCCTGGCACTGATAGTGCCTACTGCCATGGTTTTCCCAAAGTCTGGCGGTTGGTGTGTTAAAGTGGTGGTCTTGGACGGCGGCTACCGCCAGGGTCTGTATCCCATTTTTTTAACCACCAGCCTGTTGGCGGTATTAACGCCGCTTTAACACCGACCACCAGGGTTGTAATGAGGGCCTTAGTGTCGGTTTACAACCCCTTGGGTTAGAAGATTAACACTGTGGTAATCCTTGTTAGGAGCACTTCGAGTGGGCTGTATATTGTTTTGCAAATGCACATGTGTACCTATTTGTAATGGTATGACTGCATGTCTGATGGCTGTCTTGAGGGAATTATTTGCTCAATAAAATAAGCCTGGGTAAGTTATTGTAGCAGGCTAATGAGAAAAGCTATGGGCTCACGTGATTCATTGGTTTACGTTTTATCAAATGCCATAGGTCTGTTCTGTTTATCATAAAAAGTTACAACAAAGGTATTATACCTGACTTTGGGGGTTATTACAACTTTGGAGGAGGTGTTAATCCGTCCCAAAAGTGATGGTAAAGTGACGGATATACCACCAGCCGTATTACGAGTCCATTATATCCTATGGAACTCGTAATACGGCTGGTGGTATATCCGCCACTTTACCGTCACTTTTGGGACGGATTAACACCTCCTCCAAAGTTGTAATAACCCCCTTATTGTCTTAATAAAATCTTTTATTAAAGTCGATAGGCTTTTGAGAATTACAGTGGATCACCTCACATATTTTGATACACCCCTGTGCACTGAACTAACGGTGGATGTCAGCCCTGTGGGCTTAGGAGACATCCTGGCCCAACACTAGCCTGGTTGCGAATCACCACGAGGTATAGCTGCATATTCGAGTAGAAGTCTCACAGATAAAAGGCATACTCCCAACCAGAGAAAGAGAGCCTGGCTGTGGTGTGGCCATCTGAACATTATCACATGTTCATTTATGGGAAGTAATTCACAATTGTAACAGACCACCAGGCAGTGATTATGATATATGGCAACCCAAATGTGAAAATTCCACCGCCTATTGAGAGATGAAGAATGCATTTGATGCACTACGACTTCAAAACTGTTCACAAACCCAGGAAAGACTACAATCCAGCTGACCACATGTCGGGCACACTCTGCCAAACACAAAAGGGACACAGACCACAGCTGAAGAATACATCAACTTTGAACTACGACAGAATACTCCAGTGCAGATCACAGTGGAGGATCTGCTACATGAAACAATGAAAGATGCCACACTGGAAGCAGTAAAACAACTTATGAAGCAACAGAGGTGGAGACACATGAACAGCAAAGCCCTGGTCAGTGAAGGGGTCAACAGAGAAGTGCTTTCATTCAAATATGTGCAAGAGGAAATGTCAAATAGAGAGGGGGATACTGCTTTGAGGCACCAGAATATTAATTCTGCAGGCCCTTCACTGACAGTCAGCCTAGCTCATGAGATCCACAGAGGACTGGTGGCAACAAAACAAATGCTGAGGGAGAAAGTATGGTTCCCAGGCCTTGACAGCCTGGTGGAGGAGATTATTCTGATCTGTCATCTTTTTCAGACCATGGGACGGCCATCCCAGCCAAACAGCTGCACATGCCGGAACTTCCTGATGCTGTATGGTTGACACTGGCAATAAACTTCTATGGGCTATTGGACACTAGTGGACACCTACTGGTCATTATTGATGAATACCATTTCTTCCCTCTAGTGCACCACGAGTCGGCCACCTAAGCAGCAGCCATCCTACCTGTAATAGATGAGATATTTGCAGCCTGGGGCGCTCCTCAAACGCTCAAAACAGACAATGGGGCACCTTTCTCAGGAAAATAATTTCACAGATTCATGATCTACCTAGGGATACATCATTGAAAAATAATGCTGCTGTGGCCCCAAGGAAATGGCATGGTAGAGC
Source organism: Pleurodeles waltl (assembly GCF_031143425.1). Taxonomy (NCBI): domain Eukaryota; kingdom Metazoa; phylum Chordata; class Amphibia; order Caudata; family Salamandridae; genus Pleurodeles; species Pleurodeles waltl. The sequence continues at coordinate 1,146,471,676 of NC_090437.1, read as the reverse complement.
ATTTCATAGGCAAAATGAATAAAGCAGTACAAAGAGCCAAACTGATGCAAATTTCAGTTGGCTAAGTACTGTGCTAAGTCCTCCAGGACTACCGAAACGCCACACACAGCTTCACAGGGTGACGCCAGTCAGAACTGGTCTTGGGAAGGAAAAGCAGAACTCATTTACCTCAGCTGGAGAACAAGGCACCACTGGAACAAATAGCCATAGTTGCACGTGAGGCCAAGGAGAAGATGTAAAAGCTGGCAGACACACATCACAGGACTCCTTTCGGACTCAAACCTGGAGACCTGGTCCTCATGTGTCAGCATCAAACAAAAAAGTCAGACAGTCCTTTCTCTAGCCAGCCACTGACAATTATTAACGAAAAAGGGGCGATGATCACAGCTGCAGCAGGTCCCTACTCCGTCACAAGGAACAGTTCACACTTCAAAACATTTCTGGTACCGGAAGATGATGAAGGAGTAGGGTGCAAAGACTCCCAACCACAGACTCAGAACAACACCACTGAGGAAGCAGAGGAATCGGCTCCATTCCATGGCGATGGACCACGGTGTGATGACAAAGCCAAAAATGGTCCAGGCAGCTGGTGACATCCTGCCCGAGAGACCTCCGGCCCATCGCGGGTGACCTGGAGGCCCAAAAGACTAATTGAAGAAATATGACATATGCTGAGTTTTGTTTTCTTCTCAGTCTCTCACTCTCTCTCTCTCTGTATATATATATATATATATATATACATATATATCCTTCACTAATTTTGTGAGAGAACGGGTTTATTGGTTGACAAAAGGGGGAGATGTTGCAGTGCTGGATTGTGGCAGGGCACTAGGACCCGGCACACACTTGGTCACTGCTGGTGGAAGCATACACCACTTCCAGTCACTAGCAGGATGTGGACAATCTGCGGCAGGGATCAGGGAGGAAGCAGGAGATTTCTGGGGTCCCTTGCATGCCGTGTGTCACTGCTGTGTGATGAAAGAATAAAGAAGTGTCCCCGCTCCTTAAGAAGTGTGTGGATCCTGCATCATGGGTGGTGGACTGAAGTGGTCCTGACGGCCCTGATGTCCCACTGTCCAACTTTGGTGGAGGTAAGAGCTTGCCTTCCCACGAAAGACAGTACCCCCGTGCACTGTGTGCTTTGCAGTTGCCAAGGCTTATTGGCATCCTTCCATGAAGTTCTTCATGCATCTTGCAGCTCCGGTCCACAGCACTGTATCCTGCGATGCACATCTCCTTGAGTGGTTCTCTGGCGGGGTGGGAGCCTTTGTTGTAGTGCTGCGTGGGCCTCTTTTTGCATCTTCCTTTTCCCCATGCTGTGGGACTCCTGTGTATGTTGCCTGGTCTTCTGTGGGCTCTCTGAGTTGCTGAGAGCACACTCTGACTTCCCCCTCCTGGGTAGAGTCCACCTGGTCCTTCCTTCCTGGTTCCGGGCAGCTGCATTTTCCGCTATCCACGAGCTTTGCATGTGCCAAGGCTTGTTGGCGGACTCCAGCAACGCAAACCAGACTGCAATCCTCCATCTGGCATAGGACAACACTTGCACCAACCAGGAACCCGACTCCGTCTTCTTGGGTACAATACTGACTGTCCTTCACCTGTGGTTCTTCTTTTGCACCTTTATCCGGGTTAGCAGGGGGTCCTGTTCTTCCTGGACTCTTCTGTGCTTCTTAGACTTGGTCTTCTTCTTCCACAGGTCCTCAGGTCCAGGAATCCACTGTTGGTGTCTTGCAGTCTCTTCTAGTTCTTACATAATCCTTCTTTTCGTTTCTGTGTGTGTTCTGGTAAAGTTACTGTGTTTTACTCCTTCTTTCCTGGGCACCTGGGTGGGTTCTAGTACTTACCTTTGGGGTTTTCTAGTACCCCCAGCATCCCTCTACACACTACACTTGCATAAGTGGGAAAGCGACATTAAAATTTCACTTTCTTAGTATATGGTTTGTGTTCCCTCTAGGCCCATTTCTAACTATTGTGATTTTCATTAATTGCACTGTGTTAGAACAATTTGTATGCCTATCTCTACATACTAGTGTATACAATTTGTGTATTACTTACATCCTAAGGGAGTATAGTCTCTATGGTATTTTTGCTATTTGTGTCACCAAAATAAAGTACCTCAATTTTTGTAACACTGAGTGTTTTCTTTCATGTGTGTGAGTTCTGTGTGACTACAGTGGTATTGCATGAGCTTTGGATATCTCCTAGATAAGCCTTGGCTGCTCATCCACAGCTACCTCTAGAGAGCCTCGCTTCTAGACACTGCCTACATTTCACTAATAAGGGATGACTGGACCTGGTATAAGGTGTAAGTATCACAAGTACCCACTACAAACCAGTCCAGCCTCCTACACTGGTGGTGCAGCGGTGGGATAGGTACTTGCAATTGCCTCATCACATTGTGACCTGGTGCTTTCAACAGGAAAGACCACTCTATACCTAGAGATATACATAATACCTAGTATAGGAATCTAGTCTCTTCCTTTCTTTCCAGAGACTAGAGGCTAGGTAGGTTAGGTACAACCTACAGCACCCTTACACACACACCATATCCACCGCTGGACCTAGCTCTGAGGTCACGGGCACTCCCTTATGAGGGCATGACCTTCAAGGAATTGAAGAGGCTTTGTTCAGACAGGAAATTAAATGTAGGGAAGAATCCCAATAAGAATTTCCTTTTGAGCCTCCTTCTTTAGGATGACCAGGAGCATGCTGGTAGCCAGGAGAATGAAGATTATGCACCCACTGAATTAGAGAATAATCTTCCCAGTTCGGGGGAAGGTTCTTCCAAGGATCTGGTACCTAGTACACCAAATAGTGTAACTGGTAGTGGGAGGGGTAGTCACTCAGGTAGGACTCCCTTTACACCCAGAGGACAGGTAGCTAGGGTCACAAAGACTAGGGAAAGATCCACCTCTGCCCATTCCCATGTCACCTCAGTGTCTGAGGGGTCCCACTGCACAACTCCAGGGGATGACTCTATACATCGAAAGCTCAAAAAGCGGAGACTGGAGGAGGCCAGGCTGAGGCTGCAGCAGCAACAGCTAGCCCTAGATAGGAAGGTCTTGGCATTGGGGTTAGTATCCCATGGTGGCAGCAGCAGCAATTTCAGAGATTATGGTGTCAAAGAGGACTCAATGGATTCCAGGAATTTGCACAAAATTGTTCCCTTAAGTGGTTTGCTGCACCTGAGAGGGCCTGTAAAGTTCAGAGAGTCCCTCAAAGGCAGCGGGCTGCTATTCTTTGGTTGTTGTTCTCTGAAAAAGGGAGGGATAGACTTCTCACTGTCAGAGAAGAGGATGCAAACAACTACAGTATCTTAAAAACAGCATTTTTAGAAGGTTTTGGTCTCACCACTGAACAGTATAGGATCAAGTTCAGGGAGACCAGAAAAGAGGCCTCAGGGGAGTGGATTGACTCTGCGGACTGTTCTGTTAAAGCTTTAGAAGGCTGATTACATGGCAGCAAAGTGTCTGACTATGAGTGCTTGTAAAATCTGTTACTGAGAGAGCATATTTGAAATAATTGTGTGTCTGACTTGGTGCACCAATACTTGGTAGACTCAGATCTGACCTCTCCCCAAGAATTGGGAAAGAAGGCAGACAAATGGGTCAGAACAAGGGTGAGCAGAAAAGCTCATACAGAGGGTGACAAGGACAAGAGGAAAGAAGGTGGTAAGCCTCAGGACAAGGGTGGGTACAAAGACAAAAGTAAAGACTCCTCATCAGGTCCACAAAATTCCTCTGGGGTGGGAATAAAACCTTTTCTTCTTCCTCTGCCCACAGCAAAAAGCCTTGGTGCTATGCATGCAGAAATAATGGCCATAGGCCAGGGGACAAATCCTGTCCAGGTTAAGCCCCTGAACCTACCATCACTACTAACTCCACAGCCACTTCCAGTGCCCCTAGTAGTAGTAGTAGGAGTAGTAGTAATACTAGTGGTGGGAGAACTGGCAATAGTCAAAGTATAGGAATCGTTGGATTCACATTTGGGTCCATAATAGAAACTGGGGTAGGTGTAGAAACCCCCAAGACAGTTTCTGTCTCACCAAGTGGCACTGGCCTTGCCACCTTAGCTGTTTGTCCCCTTAATATGGGTAAGTACAAGCAGCACATTCAGATAAATGGTGTTGAGGCCCAGGCCTACAGGGACACAGGTGCCAGTATCACCTTAGTCAGTGTCACCTGCACAACACCTACTTAGTCAAAAGTACCAAGTCACTGATGTTAACAACTCCACCCAGTCTCTCCCCTTAGCTGTAGTGCAACTTAGTTGAGGTGGAGTTACTGGCGCTACGCAGGTGGTAGTGACAGCTAGCTTACCTGTAGACTGTCTCTTAGAAAATTACCTAGAGGCCTCAGTTTGGGCTGAAGTAGAGTTCAATACCTATGCATCCATGCTGGGTATTCCCAAAGAATTGTTTCCTTTAATCTCAGGGGAGATTAAAAATCAAAGAAGGGAAGGAGCCCTGGAGCCTGAAATAATGGCCCAGGATACTCCTAAAAACACAGGCATGCAGGATATCAAAGTATCCCCTACCCACCCTACCACTAAGGATATCATTCCTGTGAAGGGGGACACCACCCCTAGGGTAGGGCCTGTATCAAGGGAGTCACAAGCTATCACATCTGGACTCCTAGAGGTAAAAGTACCTCTCTGTGGGAAACCTAAGACAAAACAGAAACCCTGCCCCGTCTTAGAAAATTTGGAGCAACCCTCCAGCCCTCCCAGAGAACCTTTAGTGCAGCACTCCTGCACTACCTCCAAAACCATAGGACAGCAATGTAGAGCCATTGTGACAGCAACCTGTCCTGCTTTACCCCCAGAAGGACAGCAGCCCTGTCCTCCTTTAGAGACTTCAGGACAAACTGTTTGCCCTGCTCTAGCCTGCTAAGACACCATCACTGTCTGGCATTACAACCCTTAGGACAGCAACCCTGTCCTAACATAGGGTCCCAGGGAAAGGTCATCCTGTTCCACTTTAAAACTTTTTCCACACCTTAAACATAGGAAATCTCAGGGTTCACAGTTTCACTGTTCTTTAGCTAAAAGTAACCAAACAGGGTGGCTCAACTTCCCACAAGGAAGGGAGCACATAGTGGATGATAAAGGGAGTAACCACTCTATTGTAGAGCTACTCTCCACTTATCACTACTTAGACAATGCCTACATTTCACTAATAAGGGATAACTTGACCCGGTATAAGGTGAAAGTACCACAGGTACCCACTACAAACCAGGCAAGCCTCCTACACATACTTGTGAGTTGGGAAGATACTACACACTGAGAGCAGCTTACATTGCCCGTGCTACTTCACACACTGAGCTAAGCATGTATTGGCACCTCTATTTATAAGCAAGAACACCCCAGCGTCTGTGTGTGTGCAAACTCATAAGTGTATGTGTCTGGGAATGTGCATATGTGTGGTCGCATGCATGTGTGTATGTATGTGTGTACTCTCCATTACAACACCCTCCAGAGCTCTCTGTTGCTGTCAGAGTTAAAGCAGGTGAAAGCAGCAAACTACTGCTACAGAATAGCACAGCAGCTGGTGCAGTATGTTTCCTCCCATCTCCAGTGCTCCTGTTCCAGTGCACCGGCTGCACCAGTAGTAACTACATCAGTTTGAGTACTGAACTCCAAATTAGAGGATCAGGTTTACCAATGGGTTTGGATGATTACAAAGAAGTGATGGCAGAGACAAGTGGCACACAATGGCTACTTGAGTGCAGCGGAAAGCAAAATGGATTCACTATTATTTCAAACACCCTGTGAGAAAGAGTTGATCCAGTTCAAGGCAGGACCTTCCACCCCATACCTTGGAAACTTTTGAGCAGGATGGATCAAATGATGTTGAACGTTGTTGACATATCGAGAACATCAGTTCTATTGACATCACCGTCCTCTATCACTATCCTCAGGTGAATCCTCTTAAGGTTAACTACAGACACCTTTTCATGAGCACAATCAAATATGTCCCTTCTGTGGCTTGTCAAGGAGCCTGATTGTCTAATTTTAAGGCTACAGCTTCTGGCAAACCACTGAATTCAAAGGATAAGTCGAAATGGGCCTACATTTTTCCATATATGATAGGCCAGATAAGATTTTTCAGTGAGGTGAAATGTTGATATAATATCAAATAGAAAACATAATTTCCTGGATAGGAGTCCAATCTTTCAAAAGTGTAACTGGGGCAAGGTGATCTAGTGTTCTAGAAGTCATTCTTGGTAGTATCAGGCTATTGGTGGGCGTGTATCGAGATTTAAATAATTTTCGCATCAACATGAAATGCTACTGAGTTGCAAAGCGCTGGGTAAGTCCCTGCTGTGTAGTTTTGACTTTATACAATCTGCATCTCATGTTCATTAATAATATGCCAACATTTGTTCTGCTGGGATGTGGAATTCTCCAACCATTGGTAATAATATTTTTTCTTAGTCGTTATTATCATTTTGGCTGACTTCGGAATTGCTGGCATTGCTTCCTAACCACTGGATTGTAGTTAAAGTACAAACTCTTTCAAAGTCTTCCCATAAACATTTTTTGTCCCATCAATTTACAGAAGCATTATTTATTCTTTTGATACTTTGTGGAAAATGTACAAAGACCCGCGGAGGCAGCTACTCGAGATCCTTCTTTGCAAACCGGCCAAATTGGCAGGCAAAAGAACTACATCATAAACCATGAACGACTGTGAAATTATGATGCTCCTAGAATCACTACTGGGGCTTCAAGTGAAGTCGAAATCCTTGGCATCCACCAATCACATCACATTAATCAAATGTATTACAAAAAATACTGCACACACATGACAGAATAATATTTTAAGAGAAGTGACAAATATATTTTTTAAATAGACAAATGAAAGAACTTCCTCTTTAAGGCACAGTTCATTGACGGCTTGTATTTTGGGTGTTAAAGCGGGCAACATTGCAGTATGAGGGTTTCTGAATGTCTCAAAATTTGCATTTAGGCGTCATACTTTGAACAAGTGTTGCCAGGTCGGTCTTTTCCGTAGCCATGAAGTGTGAAGGTTAATTCATAAGGCTGCAGGATGGAACATGAATACACAGCTGGAATAAATACTAGACAGATGGTTTACAAGGCCAGGGAGGGAGTAAACACAGAGAGCACATACTAAGCATTTTTTCACATTCCATTAAGTACAAAGGTCTGTGAATTTTGACGAATTTTCTTAGTGCCGATTTAATTCCCTTGCATTTACCTCGCATGACTATTTTCTTTGTAGAAATTAAGCAGTTGTGTTGGTTTTACCACTGCCTTTAATTTATTTTCCCTTTTTCTTCTATTTTGAAGACTGTTAGTTGAACTCCTCCAAGGCATTGCTTTTTAGGATAGTGGGTCTCTAAGCATACACTGATTTGTCTTTTCTAAAGTGCTTTCGATATGTCACCTTTACACTTTTTTAACATCAATAATATAAAATTCGAGATTAAGGGCCAGACGTAGGAAGAAATGGGTTTGCGAGTCGCAAACCCATATGCAGGATGGTGACCCTGACACCATCTGCGAATCGCAAGGGGGGGTCGCAAAAACCCACCTCATTAATATTAATGAGGTGGGTCACAATTTGCAACCCCCTTGCGATTCCCTGCACTCACAGGGATGGTGGCGTGCTGGAGACAGCAGACCACCATGTCTGTGACTGCTTTTTTAATAAAGCAGTTATTTTTTTTTGTATTACAGCTCGTTTTCCTTAAAGGAAAACGAGTTGCAATACACTCGAGAAAATGAAACCATTTGGTTTAATTTTTTCAGAGTAGGCAGTGGTCCATAGGACCACTCACTGCCTGCTCTGAAAAAATATTTTTAGAGCCATTCACAAAGGGGAAGGGGTCCCGTGGGGACCCCTTCCCTTTTGTGAATGGGTTAGCACCCACTTCACATGGGTGCTAACTGCGAATTGCTTTGCGACCGCGATCGCGGTCACAAAGCAATTCTGTATCGCAATGCGAATCGCAAATAGGAAGGGGAACACCCCTTCCTATTTACGAGTCGCATTCCAATTTTGCAAGTCGGTAACCAAGTTACTGACTCGCAAAATGGGAATGAGCATTTCGATGCGCGTTTTGCATGGGGCAAACAGCGAATTTCGCTGTTTGCGCCATGCAAAACGTTTGTTACATCTGGCCCTAATTTCTTTCATATTCCTTCCATTACTTGTTATTCTCTCTCTCTCTCTCTCTCTCTCTCTCTCTCTCTCTCTCTCTCTTTCAAAGTAAGCTTTACAAAGGTCTGGAACACAGAAACATATTTAAAATGTAGCACAGAAATAATCAAAGTAAATGTCGGGATAGTGCTAAGAGACAATGAACATTGCATTTTTCCAAAAACGCCAATGATTTCACGCATTTGCAGCAGCTTGGAGGGTGAGATTTCAGGATGTACTCTCATGCATATCACTTTAAGCATGACAGCTCCTGTTATTTTGCCCCAAAATTACATTATTTTATCTTTCAGAGCATTATTAAAGCCCTGTATTTACACCACACTAGGTTGTTTACATTTTTTCAGAGACATTGCTGGGTTACTTATCTTTGTAAAGGAAAGTTTTTTCAAAGTAAAAGTGTGTCAAACCCAATTTGGGTTGGGGACGGGGGTGGGGGGCAGGAGACACAGTGCAGACAGAGGCTACTTGGTTCCAATTGTGCTGGTTGATGTAATTTGACACTGGTGTTTTAAAGTCCGTCCTACCAAGCACTGCCAAGGAGGTACCGTTGGGAGGGAGGAAGAGCTCAAAATGGAAGTGTCATGCAAGAGGCACAATAACAGATTTCCCAGCCAGTGCTTCTTTTTTATGCAAAAACAAAGGGCCTCATTTACAAGAATCTGACGCATTAGTATTGATGCATCAGACTTATTGCGCGTCCCGCACATCCCTAACGTTGCAGGATACCCTGCAATTACAGTACAGAGATCCATGGCGCACGTTTTCACAGATGCATCAGAAATTCTGATGCATCTCTTGTTGCTAAAGTTACACATTGCTGGTGTAGCGTTATTAAACTGACAGAACTCCAGCAATATGAGGAGTCTCCCTGAGGGAAAAGACCTGCATCAATTTTGCACCTACTCTGAGTAGGCAGTAAAATTTTGACGCAGTGAAGTCGCAGAATGATGCAGTGAAATCTTGTAAATTTCACTGGATCAGTTCTGCAGGGCTTTTACCGTGGGTACACCTACCCTGCATAAATGATACCTGGCGCAGGTATAATGTGAATCAGGACCCAATGCATCAGTTTGTAAATATGGAGCAGTGTAGAGCACTGCTAGCACCACTGCTGTGTCAAAATCAAATGACGCAGAGGTGGCGCAAAGAGCTTGTAAATGAGGCCCAAAGTACTTTAATGTTAAAGCAGAACTAAATGTAACATAATGTGATGCATACAACATACAAGGTTGTACTAAGCTTAGCTCTAATTGTGATGCACTACACTTTCCTCTCTTTATGATAATAGGTCTCCCTCGCAAAATAGTCGAGATCCTGCTATTACCATTTCCTAACCCTCTATGGGGTCCTGCAAAGATTAGAGTCAAGTGCACATGGACAGAAATGTACTCACTGATTTGAGGAACAACAAACTTATTTATTGTTCACTTTTCAATAAAGCTTTAGCAGGCACATTGGGCTTCTCCTACAGTACAGACTAAGCCCTGTGGTTTACCTACTTAGGTAACTGTAGTCATGGAACATCAATGGGGTTGTGCACAAGTTCACCTCGGCTGACCTTTTATCATTTTTTAACAGTTACGATGTAATCACCCTTCGGGAAACCTGGGCTGAGCACAGCTGTCCTTTGTCAGGGTATTCAGAAATATGGAAACCTGCCCATGGAACGAGCAAGAATGTGCCAGGGGAGGATTGGCCACCTATGTAACTGTCAAACTAAACGGGAGTATTTTGCCACTCATCTGGGATGATAACTGGATCCAGGGGATTGTCATCAGGAACAGGACTGTGCAGCAAACTCTCATAGTAATTAATGTCTACATTGCTCCCGGAACAAAGGAAAAAGGGGCAAGTTGTCTCGACTGATGCAGATTGTGGGCGACTTAGTTGAGGAATACCCATGTGCTAATGATCTCATAACTGGTGATTTTAATACGAACCTGTTTCAGGACACAATGGAGGCTCTTGAGGGTCCCGATCTCTGTAATCGCCAGTTAATTTCTGAACAATTGAGGCCTCAGGGTTGTCCGCATTGCCCTTTGGGAGAATACTTAGTAATGCACCTTAACAGCATGGGCTTTAAAGTTCTGAATGCCCCCGCCACCCCCAGTGGACAAGATCAGATGGTCGATCTCACTCCTATTTAGATTATACCATTTGCAATATTGAACTGTTTCCTTTCATTGAAAGGTTTCTGATTTCCTCCCGGAGCAAGAGTGATCACTGTCCTCAAATTGTATCTATCAAATCTAGATTTCCTGTGCATAATGTCATGCGGGCGGTGGGCGGAGGTGTCTGTTCTGAGTCACTAAAGCGCATAAAATGGAATGCTTCTATTGGCGGCATAATATTGACTGAATACATTAACGTTTTTGATTCTGAGGGATTGGGTTGTGTGTCCCCAATTAAGTTACGGGTAAAGCTTTCTTGCCTTTTATAGTCAAGGTTTCATCAACATGCATGTAATTGCGCCCCACCCCGGTCTTTTGTCATGTCTAGCGAAACCCAGAATCTAAAGAAAGCACACAACAGACTAGCAAGGGCAATTAGGAAAAACCCGGATTCTTAATGTCTACTTACTAAATACAAACAACTGAGGAAAGATTATAGGAAGGCTGTTTACGTTGACCATCTGACCTATCTGAATCAGTTTTGGGTTAAACTTTTAAGTGTAGGTAAAGATCTACGAAATGTTGGTCCCTTATCAACAATCTAAATAGCAACCAAAGGGACACTGGTGCTGCCAATATTTCAGAAGGAGTCTGGACATCTTACTTGACTACCCACTTCTCCGCTAGCAAGCAGGATGGGAAACTGTTGGATGAGGGGGCTTTTAGCCCTACTCCTGCTTTTTTTTAAATGTGCCCTTTGCTTATAGGGTACTCAATTCCCTTGCAGGGAGTGAAGAAGTCCTTTAAACTACATCTCCCTCATATCATCTCAAGGGTTAAGCAATTTGGAGCCCCCTTTCCCAATGGCCTTCCACAGGCACTGTTCAAACAGGATCCTCTCTTTTGGGCCAACCACCTTGCCCTTCTGTTTAAGCACTGCCTTTTGACTTCAATAATTCCTGAGTCCTGGCGTGGTGCCATCCTTCAGCCTCTATATAAAAGTGGTCAAGGTCAGACCCCACCAATTTTAGGATGATAGCCCTACTGGACAACGAGGCCAAGTTTTATGCTAGCCTTTTGTTGCAAGATCTTCGTGCCTGGGCTGAAACAAAGGCTTTAATTCCCATTGTCCAAACAGCGTTTTCTGCTGGCTCTGGCACTTCGACTAATTTCTTAGCACTTTCTATTCTGATTGACAGGGGCGATTCTGTCAGGCTGTGTAAAATGAGTATGCAAATTAGGCTAATTATAATTGGCTACCTGTAAGTCCCTAGTATATTCCAGTCCAGCCCGAACTGCCAGGCCAGGTCCTTCAAGTCACCCCAAGTGGGAAGGATATGCCCAGACATGGGTCCTGTGCTTGATATGCCACCAGATTCAAGCTAGCCTGGCTGATGAAGGGTGATACTCTGAAACCGGTCCCAGGGTGCTTGTTTCTGGTCCAGGGAGGACCTGGCCTGGCAGTTTGAGCTGGACAGTTCCCATGGGGAACAGGGTCAAGACTGATTTGCATATGGTTGGGTCTAAACCGGAATGGCCTGGCAAGCAAAAAACTGATGAATTAAACCCAGATCTGTGACTGGGGGTGAATATTTGATTTGCTCTGCATTCCGTCCATCATCTGTTGTTATGCTTTTGTTGCCCCAAGTGGGAAGGGTATGCCCAGACGTGGGTCCTGTGCTTGCTATGCCACCAGATTCAAGCTAGCCTGGCTGATGAAGGGTGATACTCTGAAACCGGTCCGGGATGTTTTTTTCTGTTTCAGGGAGGACCTGGCCTGGCAGTTTGAGCTGGACTGTTCCCATGGGGAAAAGGGTCAAGACTGATTTGCATATGGTTGGGTCTAAACTGGAATGGCCTGGCAAGCAAAAAAAAACTTATGGATTAAACACAGATCTGTGACTGGGGGTGAATGTTTGATTTACTCTGCATTCCGTCCATCATCTGTTGTTTTTGCTTGTGAGGCAGAGAAGAGCATTGGAGGGAGCGAGGTCCAGAAGGGAGCCATGACGTGAGGACTCCCTGTGCAGGATGCAAGGAATCCATAGCCGCACCAATTGTGTACTGCACTGAGTCGGCAACCCTGTAAGCCAGGAGGAGCTGCTGTGAACTGAACTTGGGATCGCAGCTGGAGAAACCCGCTCCCCACACCCATACGGAAGTCGTCTGTGAGCCTGAGTGAATCAGTGACCCCATATGGCAGCGGACCTGCCGTAGAGTGACTCAAGGAGTGTGGCAGGAGTAACCCCGCAACGATAGGTCCATAGCCAGTGTGCCAGACTGTCTTGGCGACCCCATATGTCATGTGGGGCTGCTGTGGGCACCAGCATCAGTCCAGCATGGCCAAATGCCTAAGGGCAGAAGTGGAGACGCTGTATCACAAGGGGGTCTGTCAGAGACACTAAGATCAAGAGGTCTGGGCCATCTCCTGAGAAACTGCTTTAAACAAGGTGGGACCAAACCGTTTTCTGTAGACTGTACTGTAGGAGGCCTGAGGAGAAACAGGCACAGAGCCTGTTGGAGCAAAGAGACCGCCCTCCATCCCTGCCAAGGGAGAAGTGACTTGCAGTGTGACTGCTGGAGCTGGAACAACTCCAACTGTCTCAGTCCGCAGATAGGAGGCTCGAGGGACAGAACTGGCACCTGCTAGGTGCTGCAGTGTGTGATCGAGCACAGCCCAACTTTGCTGATCCAAGACAGGACCGTGCTGCACCGTCTAAGGTTTTTCTTGTTGCCAGAGCGGGTAAGCCAAGAATGGCCTTTGGGGCCCTGGGCAACATATCCCCATTAGACTCTAACGACTAAACTTACTAGCAGATTTGAGGGAATAACACTTGAGTACTGCATAGTAGTTTACATTCCCTGGATACCACCATCAGTGACTGGGGAATAACAGCAAACCTGTTGCACTAGAAATGGGAGGTCAGGGAGTGGCCTGATAACTACTAGAGCCCTGACCTCAAGGGGATGGTGTATTTGCCTATTGAATGTAATTTACCCTCGCTGTGTAGAGTTACAACTAAAATACTTCTTTTGATATAAAATCAAGCATTGACAGGACATTGATTTTTTTTTTAGCTGCTTGCACTTTGAGTTATGGGTCGTGTTCACTGATCTGTATCTGAGCTTTCCCTGGAGACTTGACCACTCGAACTACACTACCCAACTGAGAGTCATATGCAGGACGGGGTGCTTGGCCCAGCTGAGCAGGATCCATAGTATGGTGGGCCTTGCGTCATCAGGAGTAAAAGACCTCAACTTCTTTGGTTGGGTCTAGTAGCTCCTACATGCACGTGGCTCTCTGACTGGGGTCTGATAACATCATTTGTTTTCTTTAATATATCTTATTTGCCTGACGTGCATTGTGGAGCTGTTCCTAGACTCTGAGTGCATGCACAAATCCAGATAAGGGGCACAGCACACCAGTTGGTGGAAGTCTCGTGTGGTAAGAAGTTCCCTTCAGTGGCTCATTTGACCTCCATTTGCTGGGTCAAAACTTATGCAAATCACGGATCATAGAGAGCGATTGCGCTATGCGACCATCTTGGATCGGCGTAACCATGCCCTTTGGGTTCGGTAATTTTTTATGTGATCTTGAAATTTGTGAATCAATTCTGAGTTGCTCTCCTTTTTTTAACAAAATCAGAAATCGTATCTGATTTGCAGCCGTCTAAAAAGTGACAGTGGATGAAGTTGGGGGTCAAGTGCTGATCTTCCTGAACCTGTCTGTGACATTTTAACACCACTGAATATAAGAGCCTCCTACATCCTCTTATAAACTCCAGCTTCTCAGAAACTGTCCTAAATTGGATCTTATCTTTGCTACAGAAAGAATGTAAGTTGTCATCTTAGCAAACCTTTTACTCAGAAAGCATTTAAATGAGTAATGGAGACCTGCAATGGTCTACTATCTCACTTTTTCTGTTTAATTTGTACATGAGACCTTTGGCAGCCTTGCTCTGTAAACTAGGGACTGCTTTTACATGTATGCAAATGATACCCGGCTCGTATTTGTACTACCACGACCCTCTTTACGTAACTCTATCTATCAAAATTTGCATAACATTGCTAAATGCCTCTGTGGTTCATCAGTGCAAGACCTTTATTATCCTTTACTTAAATCCTTCCTCTTTATTTATCATCCATCAACATACTGGATGTGCACTTCTTTTTTGCAGATCATGCTCTCTCTACCTCTTCCTGCCAAAGTAGCCTGGAATCTTGGTATTTGATGTAACCATGTAGACATTGGACCCACAGGACTCTACAGTAGCCAATTCCTGCTTCCACGAACTCCAGATCTTGTAGAAAATCCTTCTGTATATTGAAAACAGTATTCACAATTGAGTAGAAAACACAGAGGCCAACACATTCAGTCAGTCCAGGCTGGATTATGTCCATTCTACATACTCACCATTATTTCCATTCTATCTACCCAGCATTACTTGACAAAAATCTATTGAGCACTGCCACCCAGATTATTACCATGGCACATTGCCATGCCTATATAATTTCTGTTTTATGATCCTTCCATTTGCTGCATATATGATCCAGGATTAATTGCAGAGCCTTAATTTTGGTCCATAAAGCCATTTTTTACTAGCATCTCCACATTACACACTGCAATTTTTTTGTTTTACTCCCTGACTCACACACCTCATTCAACACTGCGAAATCAACTAATTATTTCAATGTCTCACACTATGACCTATGGAGACAGATTTTTTTATGTATCTGTGGTTAAGCTGTGCTATTTTCTACTCAATAATCTACATTCAGAAGAAAATCTCTTCCATTTCTGAACATGTGGCAATTCAGCGTGTAATTCTCTCTCAGCCCCATCTGCAGGTTTTATATACATTGGAAGTTTTAGCTGTATTTTATTATACTCAGCATCATGGAGATTTCTGTCCATGCACTTATGAATTAAAAAAACAACAACTACATGTGTGAGGTATGAGGCACTATATACATGTTTTATTGCTGTTTAAAGTAGTTACTTACACAGTTTTCTTGAAGTAGTGCTTCCTCTGCTTCTTGTCGATCAAACTCTCTGATATACCAGTTGCATGAATGGAGATCCTGATGTGTTAGAAACGAGGTATATTAATAGGTGGCAAAATAATCAACACATATATAACAAATCTGTCTGTAACACAACCTATATTTGTACTCAAAGATAAGTGAAGTATTGAAAGATATAATGTAAGATGTGAATTGAAAGATGCCAGTCATCCGAGTAGTCTCCCCACCTTCATTTGGCCAAAGATCTACTCTGTAACTGTGTTTATTCTCCTTTCCTTGTGAAAGGGGCAGGGCATTGGTGGTGACGAGCAGAGGGGGGTGCACTGTGCACTCTCCTCAGAACACGTGTGTTTGGCCGGCCGTCTTTGACTGGCCAAACACACATGGGCACAGTGCTCTCTCCAGCCCAGCAACAAAGTTGCTGGGCTGGAGAGAGCCTGCACAGGCTTCCAGTCTGCCTGGTTTGAGCAGCTTCAGGATTGGCCGCAAGGCAGGCTGGGAGCCTATGCCTGCGTGCAGCAGAGGAGCAGAGGAGCAGCGTGGCGCAGGAGTGATGGTAAGTTTAACATTATTTTTAAATGTTATTAATTCATCCCCGTGCCACCACACCCCCATTAATCCACGTGAGCCGCGACTGATACAGAGGATTATGCCTTCTTTTCTCTCCTTTAATTGAATAGCAGCCAAGAAAAGAAACTACAGTTCTCATGAATCAAAGGGAAAACACTACAGTATAATATCACAATGGCATAAACTAGTCAGAATCAGGAACACACACAAAACCTCTTAACTGGGAGCAACACGTCTTTTCTTGCAGGATTAGATTAAGATCTTTGTAACATAAGAATAGTAACCAAAACAATAGTATAAGTCATCAGAAAAGTAAAAAGATCTTCAGATAAGTCCACTAAAAGAACTTTGCTTTAGTTCTTAAAGAAGATCCATCAGTGAAATTTAGTATATCCTCTTTACTGGAGAAAAACTCCATGTGTGGTGTGGGAAAGTAATTATGCTCAAAACCATACTTATTAAACCAAAGACCGAGTTTATTTGTTAAAATCCAGCCAGTCTGCCTCACAAGTACAACTGACAGTTCTCTCCCCCGTATTCTAGAATCTCTTGGCCAATCTCTTGGACATAGAATAACAGCTTGTGAATTGTTGCACGCATATTCACAGTGACACCACACTTCTCCCTTCTCACAAACAGGTTGAAATTAAATAATATATACACTAATACATTTCTAACACTTTCATGGCAGCTAACTAAAATGTGTATATATCCATTTAAAAAACGTTACAGGGACGTTAGAGTTAGTCTCATCTTTTGAACATGCGAAACCATAGAAACTCATCTGTAGAGTTATATAAAGTATCTATAACTCGTGCCCTAAGGTAACTATACCTCATGCCGGTGCCATGCACCGTATTTTCATCAAATATTTTACTGTAAATATTACATTGCTATTATCAATGATATTATCAAAGATCTCATGAGTACCGTAATTTGTAGGGTAATTAGCCGTGCATGGCGAGGTTGGGAGGTGGCGGTCTCCAGGGCCATCAGTGGCTCTGCAAGAGGGGGCCACATGGCCCCCTTCAATGTAATCTAGCTCCAGTTAGGTGGCAGTCCCCAGGGCAGTAGGGGGGGCACCCATCCCCCGCACTGTATTTGACTAGAGACACAGGGAGGTGGTGGTCCCTGGGGCTGCGTGGTGGCTGGGCAGCCCACCTGCAATCTATTTGAATAGAGCCCCGGGGAGGTGGTGGGCCCCAGGGCTGTGGGGGGGGGGGCAGGAGGCCACCCTGCATTGTTTTTGATTGATGCCCCAGGGAGGTGGTGGTACTGGGGCTGCGTGGAGGGGTGGCGGGTGGTGAATAGAGCCCCATGGAATTGGTGGTCCCTGGGGCTGCTGGGGGTTGGGCGGCCCATCCGCATTACATATGATTAAAGCCCTGGTGAGGTGCTTGTCCACAGGACTGCAGGAGGGCTAGGTGGCCCCCTCACACTGTTTTGACTAAAGCCCCAGAGAGGTGATAGTCACTGTGGCTGCAGAGGGGCTGGGCGATAATTTCAATGCCCCGGGATCTGGCCCATGCGGGGGCCTCACAGAAACAAATTCTGGAACCCATGCTTGTTTAAAAAAAAAAAAATCGGCAGATCCACAGATCTTTAAAAAAATGCCTTTTTGCGTGAGGGGGGGCACCATCAGAGCTAAGGAGTCAGGATGTCCCTGCTACGAGGGCCCCTCCCTAGACTGAACTCTGCCCCAGGAACCCCATCACATGGGCTCTGCCTAAATATTGTTAATTTATGGAGAGAGGGTGCTCTGCGGCCCCCCTCCCCAGGCCAATCTTGGCCCCAGGGAACCCATCCTCCAGGGTGCAGCCTAATTATTTTTTAAGGGGGGAGGTGAGCCACGCTGCCCCCTCCCCAGGCCGATCTCAGCCCAGGTACCTAATTCTCCAGGGCCTGGCCTCGTGACCTGGGTGCCCCTAAGGGCACCTATTCACAATGTTGGGAACTGTGGGGGGAGCCTAAAGGCCCCCATGGTCCCAGCTGGCTCCCTGCCTCCTATAGCAGCCAGCATTGCTGTCACAGATGGGGAGCTCCTAAAGCGGTCCCCAGGGCCATCATTTGCTCCACAAGGGAGACCTTGTGGCCCCCCTCCAACAAGCATTTACCCAGGGAGGTGGTGGTTCCTGGGGCTTGTGGGTCCACAACGGACCCGCTTCACTTTTGTTATTGTAGCCCCGGGGAGGTGGTGGTTCCTGTGGCTGTGCAGGGGGGGCATGTGTTCCCCTCCATTCAATTTTCAAAAGTGCCCTGGAAAGGTGGCGGTCCTCTGGAATTTAAAAAAGGGAGGTTGTGGTGCACGGGGTGTGCAGCACAGCCCCTAGCACATATTTTACTAATCACCCCAGGAAGGTGGTGTTCCCTGGGGCTGTGGGGAAGGCTGACCGGCCTCCCCCACACAAACAATAGAATTTGCCCTTGGGAGGTGGTAGTGTCCGGGATGAGGCCCCCGGCATTCTAATTAAATTACTCATCGTCCTAGGGAGGTGATGACCCCCGGGACAAATGGGAGCCGTAGGAGTAGGTTACTATGCGCCTCCCTCCTTATTGAATTCTCCAATGACCCCGGGACCTGGCCCATCCATGGGCTAATGAGAAGAAAAGGGTAGGAGACTGCCTTTTTTTTAAAATAACAAAATCTCTGAAAAATCTCTGGATCCAAATCCACTGATTTTCTAAGATTATTTTAAAAAAAAAACTTTTCAGCTCTGGCGGGGTCCCTCAGGGATCCCTCCACCAGAGCTAAGGGTTCAGGGTGACTCTACCCTGGCCCCTTTTCTTATTTTTTTACTTTTTTTATTTTTTATGACTTGGCTGAAACCGAGTCCAAATTTGGCTGCCAACACTTCGTTGTTAAAGTGTTGGCAGCCAATCAGATATCTGTAAGGGGACAGCTGGATCCACGGAGGGTCCACGTCCCTAGATATCTATATATTTTCAACCTTTAATAGCTCTAAAACTACTGAAAAGATTGACAGCAAACCAGATAAAGCGTAGTCTGCAGAAAAGGATCTAGCTTTCTGGCAAATTTGGTGTAATTCCATTAAATGGCTTTGGGAAAACAAAAAACGCTCTGTCTATGGAAACTAGGCACTAACTATAACTACCTAGTGGTGACTGCCACTATGTTTTTTATGTACACATATATATAGAGAGAGAGAGATTGAGAAAGAGAGTACCTATGCGTGTGTATATATATATGTGTATGTATATATATATATATATATAGAGAGAGAGAGAGAGAGAGAGATTGAGAAAGAGAGTACCTATGCCTATTACGACATTTACAACCAATATAACAACAAATATAGATCTTTCAGAGATAGAAAGAATAAGTTGATACGTCACTTCCCAATTACATAATCCTGAACATATGATGGAGTCTTCTGTTCCCTAACACTTATCCTCCTACCAGCTTCATCATGACAGCTGAGTTAGAATCATGTACCTTGTACTATTGATCTCAGAAAACTCTCTCTCTTATAAACTTCATTCAAGAATCTTACAATGCTAGTAGATGAAGTATCCTGTATATATAACTTACTTCTATCCAGCAATAATAAAGATCTAGTAGAAAAATTAGATATGGAAATTGATGTTCACCTCGAAGCACGTCAACTATGTTTAGAGCAACCACATGCCACAGATGTTCTGATCGTTTTCTAGAAACCATGGGAATTTGTTTTGTTGCAGAAAAAGACAGTCTGCTGAATGACTCTTTGCACTTGGTATATACTCTACTGTAAAACTAAAATCTTGCAGAGATATGCTCCACCTTTTTATCCTTGCAGAAATTGCGTCCAATCCTTTAAAAAAAAAAAAAAACTATAACTCCCATGGAGGTTTTTGGTCGGCTCTAACTTCAAAGTTTGTGTACCACACATAATTCTTGAACTTGTTTAACTTGTAAATGCCCAGAGCTTTACACTCAATGATTGAATAGTTTTGCACAGCACCCTTTAAACTTCTTGATGCACAATCAATTCCTCCACCCCATTTCTGTTCTTCATCAAAATAACCCCTAACCCTTTTGTCTTGCATCAGTACTTATTATAGTTTCATCTCCTGAAACAAATGCTTTGAGGCAAGGTGCATTCTTTAAATCATTCTTTACACTGCAGACAAATTCAACTTTCTTTCCAAATAAACCTCTTAAATTTACTGTCTTTCTTGGATAATTCATGACAAATTTATTCTAATATTGTGTCATACCTAAAAAGGACAGTAGCTTCTGTGTTCTTTGGCATGTGCAGTTTCATAATAGCCTCAATCAAATCCTTTTTAGGTAAAATCCCTGACTCTGTGATGAAATGTCCAAGATAATTTACCTCTTGCAAACCAAACTTATACTTTTTCTGTTTTAGAGTTACCCCAGAACTCATTAACCTTTCCAATACCATCCTTAAACTCATTTTGTTCTTGCTCATCACTCCTATATACAACTAGATCATCTTCATAATATCTAATTCCTTTCAGGTCTTTCAACACTTCTGACATAACCCTCTGAAACACCAGCACCACAGACAGAGTCCGAAAGGTAATCTCTTGCACTTGTACACAACCATCGGTGTTATGAAAGCTGTTAGATCATGTGAGAATGAGTCTAATTCAATTTGGTGTGTGCTGACGTCATATCTAATGTCGAGAAAATAATTGCTCCAGTTAGTGTTGCTACTCAACCTTGAATATTTGGAAGAGGCAATTTATTTACTATAACTTCTTAATTCATTGCTCTCGAATCTTTACAAAGATGTATGTCTCCATTCTGCTTCTTGGCAGCAATCACAGGTGCAAACTACTCTGTAGCTTCTATTGGTTCTATTATACCTAAGTCAACTAGTTTTTGCAATTCATGTTTCACACTATGTTTTATACTTAAAGGTATCCATCTTCATTTGGTCACCACGGGCACAGCATTTCTTCTCAACTTTTTATGATGCTTGTATCCTCTAAGACAACCAAGCTTTTCTTGAACTAACTTAGGAAATTCAATAATAGATTTCACTGGATGTGAATGAATATGTTAGACAATCGCTTGAGGTACAGCATTTGGGTCTAACATGACCCCCAAAGGTTTTTGATGAAACCATCCAATTAAATGATCACCTTCATTTGCCACATAAATCTTTCTTTCACAAGTACGGGCTTTTAATTCTATATATTTGCTGTAAACCAACCTGCAATTTCAACAGATAAACCACCATAGCCACCTGAATGAATATCTAACTTTGTTAGCTGTTCTTGATGACCAAAGTTCTTATCAAATACTTTTATAGAGATAATTGCCAGATGTGAGCAGAAGTCAAAATTCATCATAAGCTCAATATTGTTAACTTTGACCAACACAGATGTATGTTCATGAGCAGCATTCACACAGTTATTGTTTGAACTTACAGTATCATGTATCTGGAACATAATATTTTGCACCTCCTGGACTACTTTTTCTTTGTCATTTTCTTCTTTGCTCCTACAGCATTTTCCAAAATGTCCTTGTTGGAAAATGGGTTATTGATAAGGGCAGGTAGGTACTTACACTTAGCAATAGGACACCAACCTCCACTTAGGTCCAGTTAGGTCTCAGTAAATTAAACCCAGCTCAAACCTTGGTAGCTTGGCAACGAGCGACAAGGCTTAAGTTAGGAGACAGAGTGTAAAGCATTCAGATATCACAAAACAGTAATTAAATAAAACACAGGAAACAGTTTAAAATCCAAAACCAATTTATAAAAAATAGATTATATTTTTATCTTTAAAAGGACACAAAAACGAATAAAATTGGATAAGGGGAACCACAGTTTTTAAAGAATTATTGTTTTTTTAGCGCCTAGAAACAAAAAGCGCCAATCGGGTCATCTGGTTGCACCTCGACCGGGGCAAAGACAAAGTTTAAGGCCGACCGTGAGGGAGGCCTGCTCGGCTACAGCTCGCGGGAGGCCTCGTCAAAAGTTTACCTTCGGACTTAGGCGGTCATTCTGACCCTGGCGGTAAAAACCGCCAGGGCCGTGGTCCGCGGGAGCACCGCCAACAGGCTGGCGGTGCTCCTTTGGGCATTCTGACCGCGGCGGTACAGCCACGGCCAGAAATGGAAAGTCGGCGGTGTACCGCCGGCTTTCCGCTGCCCAGGGGAATCCTCCATGGCGGCGCAGCTTGCTGCGCCGCCATGGGGATTCCGACCCCCATACTGCCATCCTGTTCCTGGCGGTTTCGGCCGCCAGGAACAGGATGGCGGTTTCGGCCGCCAGGAACAGGATGGCGGTATGGGGTGTCGTGGGGCCCCTGGGGGCCCCTGCAGTGCCCATGCCAATGGCATGGGCACTGCAGGGGCCCCCGTAAGAGGGCCCCACTTAGAATTTCAGTGTCTGCTTAGCAGACACTGAAATTCGCGACGGGTGCTACTGCACCCGTCGCACCCCTTCCACTCCGCCGGCTCCATTCGGAGCCGGCTTCCTCGTGGAAGGGTGTTTCCCGCTGGGCTGGCGGGCGGCCTTTTGGCGGTCGCCCGCCAGCCCAGTGGGAAACCCAGAATGACCGCTGCGGTCTTTTGACCGCGGTACGGTCTTCTGCCGGTTCCCGCTTGGCGGGCGGCTCCCGCCGCCCGCCAAGCTTGGAATCACCCCCTTAGTCTCTTTTCTGAAGATTTTCTTCAGCGGGACGAACCTGCTAGTCCAATCCGACCTCCTGGAACTCTTCTCTAGATATGTGTCGAGGAACCCTCGGTGGAGATTTTTACCTTCGGACTTAGTCATTTTTTCGAGGTGAAAATCCTTCGACCGGGGTAAACCTGGATCTTGATCCGACGTCCTTGGAGCCCTCCTTGGATACGCTGGCTGGGAGGTCCCGGTCAACTTTTTACCTCCGGACTTAGGGGGTGATTCTAACCTTGGCGGGCGGCGGAGGCCGCCCGCCAAAGTTCCCCCAACAGAATACCGCTACGCGGTCAGAAGACCGCCGCGGTTATTCTGTGTTTCCCGCTGGGCTGGCGGGCGACCGCCAGAAGGCCGCCCGCCAGCCCAGCGGGAAACCCCTTCCCACGAGGAAGCCGGCTCCGAATGGAGCCGGCGGAGTGGGAAGGGTGCGACGGGTGCAGTAGCACCCGTCGCGATTTTCAGTGTCTGCAATGCAGACACTGAAAATCTTTTAGAGGGCCCCTGCAGTGCCCATGCCATTGGCATGGGCACTGCAGGGGCCACCAGGGGCCCCAGGACACCCCTCACCGCCATCCTGTTCCTGTCGGTCACGACCGCCAGGAACAGGATGGCGGTGAGGGGGTCGGAATCCCCATGGCGGCGCAGCAAGCTGCGCCGCCATGGAGGATTCCTCAGGGCAGCGGAAAACCGGCGGGAGACCGCCGGTTTTCCAATGCCCTTGGGAGCACCGCCAGCCTGTTGGCGGTGCTCCCGCGGTCCCCGGCCCTGGCGGTCAATGACCGCCAGGGTCAGAATGACCGCCTTAGTCTCTTTTTCAGAGATTTTCTTCAGCGGGAGGAACCTGCAAATCAGGCCGGGTCGCGGTTGAGGCAAGCTGGCTAGAGTTGCCGCGGCAGGTCGGTCACTCTATGGGCTTCTCCCATATGTTCTTTTAAGGTTCTTTTGGGGTCCACAGCTCACCCCAAGGTTCCAGAAGCTCTGAGATGATCCTTGGGGGTGCGGACTACAACTCACAGAATGCACCTGGCGCAAACTCCTTTTTGGCCACTGGGCAGTGGTCAGCTGGTTGATTTCTTCAGGAGTTGGTGCAGGGGACTCTGGTTAGCAATTTTTCACCTGTAGCAAACAGGGACTCCCTCCTTGAACCAGTTGAAGCCAGGCAAAGTCCTTCTTGTGGTGAAGCCCAAGTGTGCAGCTGGTGCAGTCCTTCTGAGTGCAGGTTCCAAGTGCAGGCCAGGGGTCCAGCAGGGCAGTCCTTCTTCTTCTGTAGTTCTTCCTGGTCAGGATGTGGTAAGGAACTGAGGTGTGGGTGCAGGTCTGCCAGTTTTATCCTTGCTCCTGGGTGAAAAACAGGGGGGTGCTGATTCTCCAATCAGGTGCAGGGTCCTTCCCCCTGTGATGACCACTTCCTGGGAAGTGTGGCAAAAATCAATCCCAGGTGGCAACATTCTTCAAAAATCCATCATGGCTGAACCTGATTTTTGGAGGTTACATCTGGCTGAGCCCACCCACTGGTGTGGCTAAAAATCATAAACACACCCATCTCCTGCCCTCTCCTAATCTAATCAAGGGGGCACCTAGTTGTCTGGGGTTGCAGGATGTGGGGGTGTTGCTGGGTTACTCCAAATGTCCTTCTCTGCCTTTGAAGACCAGTTTGGCAGCCCTTCCCCTTCCTGCCTCACCATCTGCTGAGGGGAAATTCCCTCCCACAGGCACATCTCTTTGTGTGAAGCCAGGCCACTTCACACCTCATCAAGGCAGCCTGGCCAGGCTGCCAGAGGCTGGCCAATCAGAGCACAGCAGCAAAAACAATGCAGGGCTGAAATTGGCAACTTTTCAGGTAAAGTTTAAAACTCTTTACCTGAACACGTTATATTAAATCCAACAACTGGAAGTTGTGGGATTTATGATAACAATTAATTTGATACCAAACTCTTGGTATCCATTACTTAAGGGGACTTTTAAAATTAAAATAAAGTCTCCCCATTCCAGCCTATGAAGGCCATTCACTACAATGAGGGAAAAACAAATGTGGCTGTTTTTACCTCACCAGGGCTTATAAAACTACTTTTATAAGGCCCCTGCTTATAGTTACATGGCACCCAGCCCTAGGGGCACATAGGGCACACCTTAGGGGTGACTTATATGTAAAAATAAGGTAGTTTAAGACTTTGGAACTACTTTTAATTCCAAAGTCGAATTTGCATATAACTTTAATTTAAAAGCAGCCAGCAAGGCAGGCCTGCCTTTAAAATGACACTGTGCACCTCAGCAGTACACCTATGGGTGCACTACCTATGCTGTGGTCCCTAAACCTACATGCCCTACCATATACTAGGGACGTATAGGTAGGTTGACTTAGCCAATTATAATTAGCCTAATTTGGATATTGATTTTACATAGACCACAGGCCCTGGGACTGGTTAGCAGTACCCAGGGCACCATCAGAGTCAGGAAAACACCAGCAAAAAAGTGGAAAATGGGGGCAAAAAGTTAAGGTGCCTCTGCAATCAGCCCTGTTTTATCACAGTCCTTTTTTCCCCACACATATTGCATCCCACTTTTATTGCAGCACACTCACTGTCATTAGCTTTGTGACACTGTTTCCCAAATCTGAAACATTCACCCCTAAATTTACTCTTATCAGTTTTTCCCCTTACTACTCAATTTAATTACGCCTTCAGATTCATCTATTTTTGCCACTCCCTCCTGTTTTACATTACTAACCTCCTTTACACATTTCAACATGTGTTCAACACCCTTCGCTATGAGTGTAACTTCTTCTAAAGGTGGTTTGTCTTTAAGCTATAGTTCTTTTCTAACTTTATCATTGGCACCACAAATTTGCATGCTGCTGCTAGTTTTCTTAAGCTAGTTACATATTCCTCATACATTTCTGTGTCTCTTTGTTCCCTCATGACAAAATTAGATGGCTCCATTATGGTACTGACCCGGGGAAGGTATTGCCTACCTAACTTCTCTATACACATTTAAAAATCATTCAGGTTCCTTTCTGCTTCCACACTCAAATTATGAAAATTCTCTAAAACGTCTTGACCCTCACCACCCAAGCAATTTAAGAATACAGAGTACTTAGTTCTGAACTCAGATTACTTTTATCTATTCTCGCAAAATTCACAAAGATTTTCTTCCATTTGTTCCATTAGATGGGAAGATTTCCTGGACTACTCAAGAAAAATAGCAGAGAAGTTACATTCTGAATCTTCTTGCCTTAAATCCTATGTGTTCCCCTCTATTTGTAAGTACTCAATGCTTGATCAGTTGATA
Source organism: Pleurodeles waltl (assembly GCF_031143425.1). Classification (NCBI taxonomy): domain Eukaryota; kingdom Metazoa; phylum Chordata; class Amphibia; order Caudata; family Salamandridae; genus Pleurodeles; species Pleurodeles waltl. The sequence goes on along the minus strand of NC_090437.1, from coordinate 1,146,445,841 downwards.
AAGTTTTATTATCACTTGTTTTTCTTGCAGACCAACAAACACTTATAAAGTGAAACCTTCACTCTCTTTTTAAAAGGTGTGGGTGTCACCGCAATTTCAGACGTTGTAATGCAGGCTTCCTCCTTTTTGATTCTAGTGTGCCAGTGAAACTTTCACTCTCTTTTATAAGGTGTGACTGTCGCTGCAAATTTATATGTTGTGATGCATTCTTCCTCCTTTTTTTATGTTAATGTGCCTGTCACTGTAATACAGGCAGTAGTTCACCATGTCAGTGTGCCTCTCACTGAAATACATGCACAGTATAGGCATGCAAATTTGGTGTGCCTATCAGCAAAGTCAATAATATTCTGCCTAATACTGCAATACTGATAGGCAATTGTTATCAAATATAGTGCCTGCCACCGATCAGGCACTATAATGGCTTCTTACTAATGTTACAAGTGTAACTGTCATCAATAAATTAGAAACATGTGCTATTTTAAATGCCCACCAATTCTTTAAAATTCCCTGTGTAATTGGCCACTTTCTAATGGCTGTGGTGCTCCAAGGATTACTTTTAGCAAGTCTGCTTTTACACTTTAAGGGCCAGATGTATCGAAGGGTTTTACCCATTCTGTGTCTATGGGAAAATGATATGGCCCTTAATGTTGCGCGCAGTTCATTTGCACTCCTCCTAAAATGGCCACTGCTACTCACCTAACTTAGTATGTACACGCTTTAACAGTCCAGGACCAAATGGCCATTACTCCTTGACCAAGTTATTATACAGGCATTCTAGAATCATAATGCTGACTCCAACACTTGTGCATGCCTTACTTTCCTGTCTTTCAATTGACTTCCACTCTCTGGCCCTTCTTCCGGCACCACTCTGTTTCACCCTTTTATGTTTTATCGGATGACAGATATAACCACAGATCACCTTGAACCAATGGGAGACAGACCACCTTGTGGAGAAGTTAAACGGTATGGCACATTTCATGGCAGCTGTTGGGGTGAATGCAGGTAGGTTCTTTCAAGTGTCGCCAATGTGGGAAAGTATTTACTCTCAAATGCATATGGATTAAACTCAAAACCAAATTTATTCATTACACCTCAGTCAGTCTGCCTCACAGGTCCAACTGACAATTCTCTACACCTGGATTCTAGAGTCTTTTGGACATACAGTAACAGCTCTTGACATGTTGCACCCATGTTCAGGATGACACCACACATCGACTGAGCATCAGTTGAAGAAAGTTGTTTCCATCCATTTTGCTCCTAAGATGGCTGGTTAGGCACTACTATGAAGAGAGCGGGATGGATAGCATAGCTAATGAGGTGAAATATTACCCAGCTCGGTGTTTTAAATGAAATCATTACTTTCTTTCACTAAAGCTCAGACAATTTCCCTTTTATTACAAGCATAGCAACAACAGAATTAGCAACGTGAGTAATAGGTTTGCAATGAAATATTCTTAAAGTAGAGACATTCGACCAATCAGCTTATTTCAGTATGTCATCCAAATTCGTACAAGCCAAAAAGGCTTTGGAAGCCATGGCATTCCTAGTGAAATGGGTTCCAAAAAATAAAATGTCTGTGTCTGCCAAATTCATGATCAATTTGACTCAAGGAGCTAAAGTTGGTGAAGAAATTGGCGTATGAGGAGCTTTAATGGAGATCAAAAGAGGATGACATTTCAAATCTTTTGTTTTAGTTTTGGTTGAAGTAGAAAATAGGGATAGAAGACAGGCATTAGCTTTTCCGGACTTGGAAACATAGTCCAGATGGGGTATACTGGACAGAAAAAACATCTAAAGCTATGAAATTGGAAAGATGCTTCAGAGAGACCAAACAAAGAAGAGTGAGCATAGCAGATAAGTATGTGAGTGAAGAAGTGAAGAAGGAGAATATGATTGATTTTTGGCAAAGGATGTTTTGTACATCTTGCTCCTGTTAACAGACAAAAAAGTAGTGGATTTATTCCGAAAGGTCTACAATCGACCCTTAAATGTTTCACAGGGATAGCTGATCTATACATGTTAAAAGATCTGTAAGGCTTTCCCTGGGAAGCAAATGATTTTAAGAAATGGACTATTTGAATGACATCTATTGAAAAGGGATCTGCACTCCTATCCAAGCACCGTATTTTGGCATTTACGGTCGTGTTTAGTGCTTGTGCCTTTGGTGGGTGACATTTTGGGTTAGCCTTCTTGTCTTTCTGAGGCTAACCCAGGTATTTAATGTGCCCACGACGCGGACGCTCATTTGCACTTGACCAGATCCCTGCTCAAGGCAGAGAGCGTTTTCACTTGCATCATTGCTTTTAAAGGGCTCTTTATAAAGTATTAATACTTTCAAGGGGCTTTGTACAAATGTTTTAATAATTGTATCTGCTGCTGCAATCAGGAAGTTGCTTCCTCCTTAATTCAGCCTGTTTCTTGGCATTTCCGGCCGTGTTTTAGTGGCAGTGCCATTGGTGGGCGCCATTCTGAGTTAGCCTTCTAGTCTTTTTGAGGCTAACCCAGATATTTAATGTGCCCTACGATGCGCAGCGAGCGTGCCCCAAAAGGAAGCCCGTCTGTGCCCATCCCAGCCAAGTCTGGGGCAGGGGCTAGAACCCCTGGTTTAACGGGGCCTTTGAAGTACACTAGGGATCAGCTGTTAGACATAGACAAGGGTAAGGCGCCCTGTTGTCGCAGTTTTTCACCCAAATTGACCATAGCTGACATGCTTTGTACTCACTCTTATTGGACATGTCTGCTCAGCTCAGCTTTTCTTGCTGCAGATAAGGTGGCTAATGTAGTTTTGGGCTCTTTGCCATTATCGGTAAGGAAAACACCAAGAATTAACTCTGTCTTGATGAATACACACTCCCTTATCAAACATAGATTTGAACTTTGCAAATATATGGGAGGACACTCTCCAGAGATGGCTTACCTTACAGAAACATAGCCAGATGCAAGCTCTGATCCTGACTTATCGAAGGCCCGCCCAGACGGCTACTACATTGACTGGATAGAGGGGGCAAATGGTACAGGGAGGTTGCCATTGTTTTTCAAGAGTTCCTGGATTTGTTCTGGGAACCTGTCTCATTAGATGGAGGTGAGGCAATGTTTTTTAGGTGTAAAATCTCAAATTCATTCCAGTTTCATAGTATGTTGTTGTACAGACCTCCTGGCACAAAGGCACACTTTCTGTACCACTTGGCAGAAGTACTAGAACCCCTTATGCAGTACCAAAATTGTACAATTCTAGGTGATTTAAACTATCACTGTGAAAATCTGACTAGTAGTGAGACTAAGTCATTTTGAGATATTTTAAACTGTTTTAATCTTCCTCAAATGGTGAATTCCTCCACCCATAATGGGGGTCATATATTGGATGTTACCTCTTCCAATATGCCAGGTTTAAGGTTTGACGAGACGGTACCAATCTTGTGGTCCAATCACCAGGCAGTGTTACTTTAGTCTGGAGCTGCCCCATCAGGTCAATCCTCCAAACAGGTCAACACCCTTGATGACGCAGAAATGAAGGTTTTACATTTATTAGCGCTTAAACGTAGTGTTGAAATAATCATGTGTGACTTTAACCGAACTAATAAAGATTGTACGGGGACAAAATGTGCCCTTAGAGTAGTTTGCCAACATTTATAAGCGTGCTTTATATAACGTAATGTATTAAAAGTGCACTAATCCGACATAATCGTAAACGTATACCACGATTTGCTTGTTTGAAATGTTTTAGCTTAGCATTACTTTAGTGGAGGCTTTGGCCTAGTTGCCTGGTCTCACGGTTTAGATGCTCGTGTTTTTCCAATGTGCTAATAAACGTGTATTTTTGCTTGAAGCTGTACTTTTCCACTGAGATCGTTCACATGCTTATCTTAAGGTTTCGTGCCAGCCTGGCATTTTTCTCTTTGCTCCAAGGTCAATCTGCAGGTGCGGACAATGGAAGCTCTGAAAGTGAGTTAATTGGTATAAAATGTTGCAACTTACGTACCCGTCTCCAAGGATAATGTATGCTTAAGTAAAAGCTTGAGAACTGTTGTTTTTGATTGGACAATTTGAAGCCAACCTATGAACCCTCCAATGGAAGACCCTACTGGATTTGAACTGTTGTCTTTTTAAACCAGGTGCACGAGAAGAAAGCAGCCTTTTGCAGCCATTTTGTAGACTTTGCAGCTACTATGGCCCATCTTGCTACGACGCCATTTTGAAAGAGACTTTGATGCTTTCTCTAATCGAGAGAAAGAGACTTTAAATGATTCTTGCCCTAGAGACTTTAACTTTGATCCCTTTGCATGAAGTAGTAGTTTTATTTTGCCGCCGTGAGGCAATTGCCCCATCCACCTTGCCCCTTTGCCCCGTCCCATGCTGACCGAGAAACGGTACCTGTGAGACGAAGACTTCCTTGAATGCTGATTGTAATTGGTAAATATGAAAGGAAATTGTACAATTGCATTGTGTTTCTTTTAGGTAACCAACTGCTGATTTTTGATAAGATCCCTCGTTAGGAGTTTTTCTAAATTAATGTTGCTAAATTGTTTTTGCATGAAGTCCCACATGCCGATGCTAATTTGAGGTTAGATGAGGATTCCTTTTGTTGCACGATGCAATTTGAGACCTTGTTATGCTGAATAAATGTATGCAATTAGCTCATTACAGATTATAGTTTTAGTGATTTGCATTGCTATTATCGAATGCCTTGTTATTCAAATGCTGCATAGATTGCACCTGTTTCGTCGTTATGGACAGCTATTAATGTTCATTTATGTTTACCATTTGGTGTTGAGACACATCTATATTGTGTTAGCTTTGTTAATATAGGGAAATAAATTCATTAACTTTGAATAAACTGGTGTGGTTATTCATGACCGAAAGGTCATGGTTCGCCGAAATGTATTCTGGATTAATTGTTAAGTGTTATGTGGATCAGGGTATTGCTTACGTTCGTTATTGATTATTGATTACATTAAATTGACTGATCTCGGGTGAAGAGAGTCTCACTTAGCCAAAAGATTCATCGGCCTAAAGAGCGTCCAAATATAGGTAAATTATTAGTACGGAACGCTCTATCAGTAGATGGTAGCAGAGGACGGTTTAGGCTTTTGGGACCCCACTCGAGACATACATGGTGTTGAATTAACGGTTCAGACTTTTGGGACCCCACTCGAGACATACATGGTGTTGAATTAACGGTTTAGACTTTGAGACCCCGCTCGAGAGGTATATGGAGTTGAATTAGATTTTCTTGGGTAAAACAGATTGACAGAATGATGATGGGCTAGGTCCACCGCGACTTTCCCGGGATCTCGGAGCTTGCGAATGGAGAGAACGGAGGTGTGAAATCAGCGTTGGCGGTACTAGTGATGGTATGAGTGAAGTTAGGATTTTGCGCTTGCACAGCTTATTGCCGCAGATTGTGTGAAAAGGTTGCGAGGATTTTTTTTTTTTTAGAGAATAGCGGAGGTGCGACTCCGAGTGTAGGAGTAGGGAAGTCGTCGAACTTCATAGAAAATAGCGGAGGTGCGACTCCGAGTGTGAGAGTAGGGAAGTCGTCGAACTTCATGTGCGTGTGGCGCTTTGTGCAGAAAAAGGTCCACGTGGTTGTTGTTGTTGAGACGGGCCCTGCGAGGTCAAGAGACTCCGGAGTATGTTGAAAAGTGTATGAGACACTTGTTTTATGTTGTGGTCTGGTCGGTTTAGTAGGTTGATCGGGCGTGGTCAACGAGTCGGTACGTGTGTTAAGGGAGTGAAAGAAAACTTCGACTTCGGGCTCTGACAAAATTCTAAGTGCACTAGAATAGATCACTGACAAGTTGAGAGCAGTCTGCGGGTCAGATTTGCTTGCGAAAGTGGGGACCGAGAAAGATGGAATAACTGCCGAGGCTAGCGAAAAATCCCTAAGGTCCTGAAACGATTGTGTTACCCTTCCTGTAGTAAACCGACAGATCTGTTTTATTATTATTTTTTTGGTAGCTCGCGATACATGCCAGAAGTTGTTACGAGAGGAGCTGAGTGAAGGAGGACAAGCCGCGAGGCTTTGTCAGCCGCAGTGTGTGTGAGTGTGACGTCACTAGGAGCCGCGCTGGGATAGGTTGGTTGCAGAGAAGGGTCGCGCACGGATTGGACGCAGTCCGTGGGGCTCGATTGGAAGGGGAAAGGCAAGCGAAGAGTATTCCGGGAATTAAAGTCACTTATTGATTACAAACTTTGTGAAATAAAAGACGAGAAAATGAAATTTTTTAAAGCATTTAAGAGTGCGATGAAGGGGGAGTCTTACATTAAAGCGAGCGTAGGAGAGGAGACGCCACCCGAAGGTACACCAGCTTACATTGTAATGGAGGAAAAAGGGGTAGCTCCGTGCCTTTGGCTAAAGCAATGGCACAAGCTGACAGAGAAACATGGGAGCGTAGCGTTCCCGGTCCATGGGACATTCAATATAAGGATCCTAGAGAATTTGAGATTTGCGATGTACGACATGAAGGTACCTCCAAGGCCAGCACAGTTTGAGGCTTTAGCAATTTGGGAACTGATGGCTAGACAGCAGCAGCAAAATAAGTTCGAGACTAGGATAAGGAAGGTAGAAAAGACACTAGCGGACGCTAGGTGGGATAATGCACAGAAGGTGTGGAGGTCAGATGTATTGCAGGGGATAAAATTGTTTCCCGCAATTACTAAGGAAGAAGAGGAGACAGATAAGAAAGCTACCTGTAAGACAAACAGGAGGTGTCCCAAGGATAGAGAGGACGAGGAAAAGTTGAGAAGAGAAGAGGAGTTAGAGGATGAGGAGTTAATCATGCAATTGCTGAACGACCGTCCACCACCTTATGCAGAGAGTGGACAAGGTCCAAGTACCAGTTCTGCCCCTCCGGCACTGGTACAGAACAGTGAAACTCAGAGTCCAGGAGCGTCATCGGGATCTAAGGACCCGAGTTTACTGTTCACCCCGCAGATACCGCAGGTTAGGAGAATATATCCAGATGTGCCCATGTTGAAACCAGCAGAAAATTATCAGCCGCAGGTCCCAAGGTACTACAGCAGTGATAACAGTACGGGAATGATTCTAGATCCAACCGTAATGGGAGGACAGAATGGTCACAACCCAACATTGGCACAAGCTGAATCAACTCAGTTTTTGATGCCCCAAAAGCAGATGCAGGGGGGAAACGCACATGCTCAGATGACGGGGAGTCAGACGGGCATGCCGGCAATGATGACCCATAGTTTGGGAATGAACATGTCTCAGAACATGGGGAATGGACAGAACGCAGATGCGATATCCCTACCCATTACTGTAGGTCCACCGGTACCTTTGTATATTCAGCCTAATTCAGGTATGAGCAGTCAAGGATCAATGGTGCAGAGCGGGATGGAAAGGAGGTGCATTCAAAACACTCCAGAGACAACTCCGATAGCGGCCCTGCCAAATGGATCTGGGTCCTGAAAAGCTGCCGTAACCATCAATGGCAGTCGATGTGAATGCTACACTGATGGGGTTGAATGCGCAACAGCTGACACAGTGGTTCAACAGTCTGAATTCCACACAAAGCTCAGCCAGTGGGAAGGGAGAAGACTATCTGAATAGGGTCAGGTTGAACATGGAAGCACAAGAATTGGTGGAAGGGACTATGGGTGTGAATAGATTAGAGTCCTACTCGGAAGAAGAGCTGAGGTATCTATGTCCCAGGATTACGAGAGAAGTGAGCAAGGTACATAGAAGCTTGCAAGAAATAGCTGACAAAAACGGGGTTGATATAGACAAGACAAAACACTTGAGCAGGAGCTACAGGTTGGATTTCGGGACCACGGATTTTGAACACATGAGGTCAGCAGGCATGAAGGCGCACCTTAGAGAATTGCTGCAGAGTGCACAAGTGTGGAGGTGCTTAGACAAATGGGAAAGCAGATGGGTAAAGAGAAAGGAAAAGAGGAAAGACAGTGTTCCAGAGCTCAACGAGAAAAGACCACAGAGTAGTGATGCAGTAACCATGTTACCAATGAGGGAGACAGCAGGGGGAAAATTAATACATGTACCATGGCACAGAAGTGACATTCAGTCTTTCACGGATGATTTTCCCAAACTGAGAGAGAAACCGATTGAGTGGTATCAACAGACTGATAGGTTTGTGAAGCTTGCGAAATGCCTTTGGGAAGACCTGAACACTCTCTTTGAGATTGTGGTTCCGGCAGATTTGTGGGAGGATTTCAAAAGAGCTGTAGGTTGGCCGACAAGTGAACCGGAGAGAGACAGGGATACGGGTGCACCATCACCTATGGTGATGAGCTTGTACTACAAGGTGATTGAGCATTTGAAGACGAAAGTTGCCGCGAAAAATGTGGATTGGCAGAAGATTGATCGAACTGCCCAAGAGGCTAAAGAGTCGATTCATAGTTACTATGAGAGGTTGTTGAAGGCGTTCAAGAACTACAGTGGCACGGAAACAATAGAGGCGAAGGACATGCTTCATTTTGTGTTTAGATTTGTGGAAGGGCTGAGACCAGAGATAAGTCAGATGATAAAGTCGCATTTGATTTGTTGGCAGTCGAAACCTATTGATGAGGTGTTGAATTATGCGAAATACTGTAGCGACGAAATTGAAGTGAAACAGAAAAAGTTGAAAGAGAAAGTGATGATGATGCAACTTAAAGCAGCTCAGACAGGTCTGCAAGGTTTGCAAGGGTTGCAAGGGTTCCAACAGCAGGTACCGCAACCGCAGCCGCAGTTGCAGGGAAATATGATGTTTCAGCCACAGGCGAGAGGCAGAGGCAGAGGAGGTTTTGGGAATAATGGTCCGGATTTGAACACTGTTGTGACTCCGAATGGTGTGCAGGCATTGAAAAAGGTGATGCTGTGTCACGTGTGCGGAATTGTCGGTCATTGGAAATGCGAGTGCCCGATGGTGGTGCAGGAAGGTGCAGGTGTTGGTCAGCAAAACAATGATGTCAATGCATTTCAGACAATGAGGGGACCGAAAATGAGAGGTCCAAACCCAAATTTTCAGACCATAAATCAGTTGCAGGGATTACAACCTATGCAGCCGCAGCAGATGCAGATGCCCCGTATGCAGATGACGCAAATGCAGCCAATGCAACAGCAGTTTCCCATGGTACCTAATCAGCAAATGCAAATACCTTTGGCACCAATGAGTCAGCAGCAAGTGATGGTTCCTCCACAGGTCTCGGGTCAGGTAATGAATACAAATGGCACCGTACAACAGTTCCCATTACACAGTGAGAGTGGAATAAACAATGTATGGGAGAGTGAAAGTTCAGGAGAGGAAGGAGATTGTGTGCTTGCAGCATCCTTGGAAGTTGATCAAAAGGGTCCGTACGTGGAGGGAAGAGTAATGGGTCATCGTGTCTCATTCTTGGTTGACACAGGAGCCACATGTTCAACTGTTAAGAGCATTGAAGTACCAAATTTGCCACTCTCAGGGAGAACAGTTCAAGTGGTGGGAGTAGCAAACAGGCACCTGACAAACCCAATTACAGATCCGGTACCAGTCAGCATTGGTAACTATCAAGGGTTACATAAATTTGTGGTATGTGACTCAAGCCCGATAGCACTGTTAGGGAGAGACCTATTGTGCAAATTGGGATGTTCGATTATGTGTTCGAACGATGGAATTAAAATTCAGACGAGCAGTGATGGGGAAGAAGAGGACAGTGTAGAGGGGGATGAGATGGAAACTGTCGATGAAGAGTATCCTCTGATTTGCCTTTTCCCGATGATAACTGAAGAAGATATTCCAGCTGAATTACGGGAAACAGTCGGGAAGGAAGTGTGGGATATGACAGGGAAAGAGGTGGGATTCATGAAAGGAGTGGAACCAGTGAAAGTGACTGTAAAACCCAATGCAACCTTTCCCCAGACCCCACAATACCACATGGCACAAGACACCCTCATGAAAGTCGCCCAACTCATTGACGAGTTTGTAAAACAGGGAGTACTGAAAGAAGTGTTAAGCAGTCCATGTAATTCACCAATCATGGGACTAATAAAGCCGAGTGGAAAGGTCCGAATTGTACAGGACTTGAGGAAAATAAATGACATCATAATTAAATGTTGCCCTGTCGTACCAAATCCAGCTGTGATAATGTTTCAAGTCCCTTGCGATGCCGAATGGTTCTCAGTCATCGACTTGTCACAAGCGTTCTTTTCGGTGCCTCTTCATGAGGACAGCCAATTTCTCTTTTGTTTCAAATTCTTAGACAGAGTTTACAGTTGGTGTCGAATTCCTCAAGGGTTTTCTGAGTCACCGTCAATATTCAATCAGATTCTAAAGAAAGACTTGGAAGCGTTAGAATTGTCATTCGAGTCAACCCTAGTACAGTACATCGATGACTTACTGATCGCATCTAAGACAGAAAGTGGCTGCACAGCCGACACCATTGCTCTGTTGAACCATTTGGGAAGGAATGGACACAAGGTGTCTCCTTCCAAGTTGCAGTTCTGTCAGAAGAAAGTGAAATACTTGGGTCACCAGATAGAGAAAGGGTCACGGAGAATAATGAAGGAAAGAATAACAAGTGTACTTCAAATGAGTCCACCAAAGACAAGGAGGGAGGTGAGGAAGTTTTTGGGAATGGTGAGCTACTGTCGCCAGTGGATCCCCAACTTTTCAACTCTAGCGAAGCCTCTACTGAAACTGACCCAGAAGGATGCCTTGGATCAAATTGAGCTGAAAGGAGATGAGATGGATGCTTTTATTGAATTAAAGGAATGCATGTGCAGGGCTCCAGCTTTAGGTATGCCTGATTACACAAAGCCTTTCACATTGTTTTGTCATGAACGTGATGCATGTTCTTTGTCTGTCTTGACCCAAGCCCATGGTGGCGTAAACAGACCAGTAGCGTATTTTTCAGCTACTTTGGATCCGGTCGCAGCAGCACTTCCAGGGTGTTTGCGCGCCGTAGCAGCAGTTGGTATCAGCCTCACTCAGAGTGAAGGAATAGTGATGGGACACCCAGTAACAGTCATGGTCCCTCACTCAGTTGAGATACTTTTGACCCGCTCCCGAACGCAACACATGACTGGAGCAAGACTCACAAGGTATGAAACGGTAATTCTGGGCTCACCGAATGTGCAGCTGAAAAGGTGCACTACGTTGAATCCAGCAACCTTGCTTCCTGGTGAAAATGCTGAAATTGAGAACGCTGAAGACGTCGAGCATGACTGCCTTCAGGTGACTGAATTTTGCACAAAACCTCGACCTGACATTAAGGATACTAAGCTTGATGAAAATGACCAAATTGTTTTTGTTGATGGTTCATGTCTAAGAGATGGGATGGGAATTTTGAAAGCAGGATATGCTGTATGTACTGTAACAGGTGTCTTGGAAGCATCCTGGCTCCAAGGAGTCTATTCTGCACAAGTAGCAGAACTTGTAGCCCTTACAAGAGCATGCCAATTGTCTACATTGATGAAGGTTACAATTTACACTGATAGTCAGTACGGGTTTGGAATTGTGCACGACTTTGGACAACTATGGTCACAGAGAGGTTTCCTGACTTCTTCAGGATCCCCAGTGAAAAACGGGGAGAGAATAAGGGAATTGTTACACGCCATTCAAATGCCAGCCGAAGTTGCAGTGGTAAAGTGTAGTGCTCATACAAAAGGACAGGACTATGTCTCTCTGGGAAATGCATATGCGGATCAAGTCGCAAGATTTTGTGCCTTGAACTGTATATTACTCAGAGATGAATGGAATTCGATAAGTGAACCAGAACTCGAACCAGCTGAAGCATTTGCCTTGAAGGTCGTAGATACAATAGATGAACTAAAAGCATTACAGAATAATGTCAGGGAGGATGAAAGAGATTCCTGGATTAAGTCACAATGTATAAAGAGACCAGATGAGTTATGGGTTTCAAATGAGGGAAAATTTGTTTTGCCAAATAGTCTCTTATCGCAGCTAGCGCGGTTCTATCATGGGCAGGCTCACCTAGGGAGAGATGCCATGATAAGATTGTTCAAAACTGATTGGTTTAACCCCAGATTCCGTCAAGCTGCAGAAGCAGTTTGCCATCGATGTGTCACTTGCCAGCAGATGAACCCAGGGAAGGGAACGGTTGTGAACGCGAGCCACATTGGTAGGGCGAGCGGCCCGTTCAGTAAGATGCAGATGGACTTCATTGAGATGCCTGTGCATGGAGGTCTGAAGTATGTGTTGGTGATTGTGTGCATTTTTAGTCACTGGATTGAAGCATACCCCACACGTAGAAATGACAGCCTTACAGTTGCAAAGCTATTGCTGAGGGAGTTAATACCACGTTTCGGATTCCCGATCTCTTTAGAATCAGATAGAGGAAGTCACTTCAATAACGAGGTGATAAAGTTACTTTGCGAAGCGCTGAACATTGAGCAAAAACTGCATTGTAGCTATCGCCCTGAAGCCTCAGGACTGGTGGAGCAGATGAATGGTACACTGAAATCAAGAATGGCGAAAATATGTGAATCGACAAATTTGAAATGGCCTGACGCATTGCCTTTGGTGTTAATGTCAATGAGAAACACCCCTGACAGAAAGACTGGATTGTCTCCGCACGAAATTCTCATGGGCAGGGCTATGAGACTTCCTGCAGTTCCCGAAAACGCGCTTTTGAATATTACAGATGATATGGTGTTAGACTACTGCTAAGGTCTGGCTGACGTGGTTCGCTCTTTCTCTCACCAGGTGGAAGCAACCACCTTGCCACCGATCCAAGGTCCAGGACACACACTGAAAGCAGGTGACTGGGTCGTGGTAAAGAAGCACGTGAGGAAGTCGTGTCTGGAACCCCGTTGGAAAGGCCCTTTCCAAGTGATCCTGACGACAACTACCGCTGTGAAGTGTGCGGGAGTTCCCAATTGGATTCACGCCAGTCACACAAAGAAAGTGTTGTGTCCCACAGATGAGGAAGTTGAAGCGCTGAAACTGCCAGTGCCTGATAAAACAGTGCTGAGCGCTGAGACTGAGCAAAACCGAACTGAAAGCGAACAGGCAGAAACAGGAGAGAGAGAAATATTCTCTGAGGACGAAGCAACAGACTCACTTGGGGAAGACCAAGGAGAAACCTCAGACAGCGACGAAGCAGCTGAAGGTGACAAAGAACCTGAAGCAGCTGAGGGTATCAAAGAGCCTGAAGCAGCTGATGGTGACAAAGAGCCTGAAGCAGCTGAAAGTGATAAAGAGTCTGAAGAAAGCAACGGTGACGAAGGGCTCGAAAGAGGTGAAAAGGCAGGAGAGCCTGATCAGAGGAGGGCTTTCCCAGAAGCAGACGATACAGAAAAAGAAAAAGAGAACGTGATTGATTCCCCAGAAGGAGGGGACAAGGCAGAACAGAACGAAACAGTTCAAGCTTCCACAGAAAAGATCGCAGGTCCATCAAATGGACACGGTGCAAAGAGGAGACTAAGTATATCACCAATAAAACTAAGAACTAAAGAAAATTTGAATGACGGAGAAAGGCCAAAAGTGAAAGAGAAAAGAAAAGAAGTGTCTGTCGTGGTACCGACCTCAAGTGAAGGAAAAGACTTGCCCAAAGAGGAAAGTACCAGTGAGGCAGAATCGAAAAGAGAAGCAAAATTGAAAAGGAAAAGGATACCAAACAGGAGATATTCCGGTCCAGAATGGGCATATGCAGTCAATGACGATTGGACTGACGAATTTGTATCTCTTAGCCTCGAGAACAAAGAAGAAGAGATACCAATAGAAAAGAAAAGTTTTATGGACTCTGTCGATTGAAAGGGTGATAAATGACATTGCTTGCTACAATCTAACGTGATACAACCAGCTGAGACATTGCTAAACCGGATGAGATACTTGCTGAACTGATAAAGACTGAGTTATTGCCGAATTGAGACAAATGCTGCTAACCGATAAGTGACTGGCCCTCTGGAAGAAAACTGTGTGAACATTGCGCTCGTTCAGCTTTGTAACTGAATTGCTAAATAGTTTCTTTATAGGTGCTTCTAGCTCTCTGATTCTATACAGATCATGGCTACACAAAACAGTAGAATGAAATATTGTAAATATGCGTGTATAGGCTTGATAATTGCATGTGTACTAATAATAATGGCAATAGTGCTTGCAATGCATGGAAAGGGTGAGAATGAGAAAATTGATGCTTCTACTTTTGCTCCTGTTACTGTCACTGAACTAACTACATTGAAAAGACTAGAATTAGATGAGAGACACTTGCATGATAAGAAGGAGCTTTCGTATAACGTTTTCTATCGCTTGCTAACAGAATATGTTGAGACTATGGATGCGAAAGATTGTTATGTGTATACACAGATACCGACATCAGTAAAGGAAGGGGTGACTTATCACCACATGCCTCTTACATACGGGATTACATGTAGTATAGTAACTTCTAGATTTTATGGTCAAACTAACATACAGTATTTTTACTCAAATTATGATGTTACCTTTGCATATGTTCCTATAATAGCGCAGCTAAGTCAGATTGCTAAAGATTGGGATGCTAAAATAATGAGGGAATTTTTCGAGCCAATGCAACCTTTTGAAACGGCTCACGCTCATAGGGAAAACCTTACCTGCTCGCTCTCTGCAGTAGAAATAAGCTTTTTAGATCGCACAGATGATAGAAGGGCACAAATGAATGCGAAATTAGAAAAGGAGTTAAGTAAGAGGACTTCAGTAGATCATTATGATTTTGCCGCAATAAAAACACAAGGGAGAATAGCTTTAGATGCTTGGCATGTAGGGAAATTTTGTATATATCGAGGTGAATCTTATTATGATAACATTTTCGTAGGAGCGAGTGAGTGTAAACATACGTTTATCTTTAAGGCCAAATGGACATTCATGATGAACGGACTTGACCCTGTCATACCAGGGGTATATTACATTTGTGGGTATAATGCCTATTATCGTCTTCCGAAAGGATGGTGGGGAAGATGTTACTTGGGTATAGTGTTCCCAAAGGTTTATCAACTGGATGACCTATCGATGATTCCAAAGACATCTGGATCCCATCGTATCCAGAAGAGAGAGACCGCAGCTGCTGTGGTAGGAGATATATTTGGAGCCATGATTCCTTCATTAGGAGTTGTGTTGAATTCCATCAAAATAAGAAAGTTGTCTACTATAGTGGATAACATGTTGACAAAGTTTTCAGGTGCTATAATCCTGATAGATGCTGAACTTGCAGCAGAAAGAGCTATGACTCTTCAAAATAGGCTTGCCTTAGACATTCTTTTAGCAAAGGATGGCGGCGTTTGCAAAATGCTTGGTGCGCGCCACTGTTGCACGTATATTCCAGATAATTGTGTGAAGATTAACAAAAGAGAGTGCAGATTTGAAGGAATTGAAAGAACCAGAAGTGTGGGAGAAGGTTGGAAAAGGACTTGCTTCAGTGGGAAATTGGCTTGGTGGAATTTGGAATGGAATATTACTAAAAATAATACAGGGAATATTAATAGTACTGATTTGTATATTTGGAATTTGGGGAATAAAAAGGGGAATAATAATGATTATGGCAAGAATTAAGAGAAGGAAGGAAGAGAAAGTGATGAAAAGAATGGCAGAAGAATACAAAGCGAAAACTAGGGGAACTAAAAGGAAAAGAGAACTGACAGAATTTTAATGGAATAAAATTTGTGGCAATAGTTTGTGTGATGACAAGTAGTCATCAGAGGAGGGATTGATGACGCAGAAATGAAGGTTTTACATTTATTAGCGCTTAAACGTAGTGTTGAAATAATCATGTGTGACTTTAACCGAACTAATAAAGATTGTACGGGGACAAAATGTGCCCTTAGAGTAGTTTGCCAACATTTATAAGCGTGCTTTATATAACGTAATGTATTAAAAGTGCACTAATCTGACATAATCGTAAACGTATACCACGATTTGCTTGTTTGAAATGTTTTAGCTTAGCATTACTTTAGTGGAGGCTTTGGCCTAGTTGCCTGGTCTCACGGTTTAGATGCTCGTGTTTTTCCAATGTGCTAATAAACGTGTATTTTTGCTTGAAGCTGTACTTTTCCACTGAGATCGTTCACATGCTTATCTTAAGGTTTCGTGCCAGCCTGGCATTTTTCTCTTTGCTCCAAGGTCAATATGCAGGTGCGGACAATGGAAGCTCTGAAAGTGAGTTAATTGGTATAAAATGTTGCAACTTACGTACCCGTCTCCAAGGATAATGTATGCTTAAGTAAAAGCTTGAGAACTGTTGTTTTTGATTGGACAATTTGAAGCCAACCTATGAACCCTCCAATGGAAGACCCTACTGGATTTGAATTGTTGTCTTTTTAAACCAGGTGCACGAGAAGAAAGCAGCCTTTTGCAGCCATTTTGTAGACTTTGCAGCTACTATGGCCCATCTTGCTACGACGCCATTTTGAAAGAGACTTTGATGCTTTCTCTAATCGAGAGAAAGAGACTTTAAATGATTCTTGCCCTAGAGACTTTAACTTTGATCCCTTTGCATGAAGTAGTAGTTTTATTTTGCCGCCGTGAGGCAATTGCCCCATCCACCTTGCCCCTTTGCCCCGTCCCATGCTGACCGAGAAACGGTACCTGTGAGACGAAGACTTCCTTGAATGCTGATTGTAATTGGTAAATATGAAAGGAAATTGTACAATTGCATTGTGTTTCTTTTAGGTAACCAACTGCTGATTTTTTATAAGATCCCTAGTTAGGAGTTTTTCTAAATTAATGTTGCTAAATTGTTTTTGCATGAAGTCCCACATGCCGATGCTAATTTGAGGTTAGATGAGGATTCCTTTTGTTGCACGATGCAATTTGAGACCTTGTTATGCTGACTAAATGTATGCAATTAGCTCATTACAGATTATAGTTTTAGTGATTTGCATTGCTATTATCGAATGCCTTGTTATTCAAATGCTGCATAGATTGCACCTGTTTCGTCGTTATGGACAGCTATTAATGTTCATTTATGTTTACCATTTGGTGTTGAGACACATCTATATTGTGTTAGCTTTGTTAATATAGGGAAATAAATTAATTAACTTTGAATAAACTGGTGTGGTTATTCATGACCGAAAGGTCATGGTTCGCCGAAATGTATTCTGGATTAATTGTTAAGTGTTATGTGGATCAGAGTATTGCTTACGTTCGTTATTGATTATTGATTACATTAAATTGACTGATCTCGGGTGAAGAGAGTCTCACTTAGCCAAAAGATTCATCGGCCTAAAGAGCGTCCAAATATAGGTAAATTATTAGTACGGAACGCTCTATCACCCTCGACAAAAATTAAAGTTTGGAACTAAATTTGCATCACAGACCTAGTAAACACACTCATGCAATCTATTTCTTGTGATTCAAATGACACTCCAACTTCAACAGAAACTGTTGCAGACTGGATCAGTACGGCAATCACCGATCATGTTCCTGTATTATCAGTCAGGAATAAATGCAAGACCCTTGGCTCCATGTTTTTCTCAGGAGCTCAAGTAACTAACACGTACTTGTAGGAAAGAAGATAGGTTATTGAGTATAATGGGGTAGAGAAGGGGAAGTATAAAAAGTGCATTTTAGACTATAAATGTCATATTGTTTAAAAAAAAAACTAATTTTTTCTCCCCAAAAACTACTGGCAGCTAAGAAATCCACCAAAGAGCTTTTTAAAACAGTGGAGTTCTTATCCAGCCTCTCATCAAATTTGTTATCTATCGCTGACCAAGGGTTTTGCAATCAACTTGCTTGTTTTTTTTAAAACATAGTTGAGGACATTTATAACAAGTTTTAGGATAACAATAAGAAGGTGGACTGTTCCTATAGTGACAAGGTTTGGTTGGCATCTTGCTCCCTAGTAAGCATTCCGCTACTTACAGGGGAAAGACTGGTCGAACTCATTAGTCAGGTTAAATCTGGCGCTCCCTCAGATCCATGTCCTCCCAAAACTCTGTATAAGATCAAGGAAGTGATCGTACCTCCACCTACACTGTTAGCTAATTCCATTTTGGAGTCTGGATCGTTTCCTCAGGCATGGAAGAAAGCATCCATTCACCCATTGCTGAAAATCCTTCCTTGGACAGAAAAGATGTAAAAAACTACTGTCCCATCTTCCGCCTTCCCTTGGTGGCCATAATGTTGGAAAAGCATATAAATCCCACTCTGTCTGCTTTTTTAGAAAAACATCAATTGTTAGATATAGCACAATTTAACTTTAGCCCTAATCATAGCACAGAGTCAGCCCTGGTGGCGGTAACTGATCAAGTAAGGAATATCCTGGATAATGGAGGGAAGGCAACTCTGATCTTATTGGATCTGTCAGCGGCTTTTGATACCATCAACCATGAGATCCTTATCTCTCGACTGGAAGAAACGTGGATTGAAGGATCTGCTCTAAAGCTGTTTCGCTCCTTCCTTTCTCCGAGAGAACAATTTGTAGCTGTGGGAGATTCCAAATCTAACATTTTCACTCTGCCATGTGGCTCCCTAGTCACAGTTTATTCATTCATTTGGCTTCTTACCCATTTCTTATGCTGATGATACTCAACTTGTTGCTCTATTTCCAACAATATAAAAGACACAGCACAGAGATTCTACAATTGTATGAAGGCTATTGTAAATCTGATGAGTCAAAACTGTTTGATGATTAACTCATCAAAAACCGAGGTGCTTCTGTTTGGAGAAGTTTCACCAACATGGAATCAGGATTGGTGGCCCCAATTTTTGGGTCCTCCACCTGCTCCAGTATCTACCGTAATAAATCTAGGTATCCTATTCGATGTGAGCTTGTCCTTTAAGGCACAAATAAATAAACTAGTATCATCCAGTTTTTATCTTTTGCGTAAAATTAAGAAAATCCTGAAGTATATTCCCTATGAATTACAGAAAACATTGGTCACAGCATTGATTTTGTCCAGATTGGACTATAGTAATGCCTCATTTTTAGGCATTCATCAGTATTCTTTAAATAAACTGCAATGTCTACAAAATGCAGCAGCCAGACTTCTGAAAAAATACCAAAATTTCAGTCCGTCTCAGATACATTAAATGAGCTTCACTAGCTAACAGTAAGGAAAAGGATCAAGTTCAAGGCGCTTTGCCTTGTCCATAAAACTCTGTATGGACCCGCTCGAAAATACTTCAAGGAAAATCTTGTTTGGAACATTCCCAGTAGATCGGTAAGATCCTCTAGTGCCAGATTGGTCAGGCTTTGTAAATTCAAGAAATCAGCTGGGGAGGCAGAAGATTTACGTTACTGTCAGCCCAACTGTAGAACAGCCTGCCCATGAAACTGAGAGGCCAAGCAAATCTCATTGGTTTTAGAAAGGTACTTAAAACTTCGATTTTTTCCAACTCAGCTAAATGGTGTTAGGGCCTGGTTGGGGATAGTTATGCTCCTTCAGCTTTTCGGATCAGTGGCAGTGCTTTGTTTTAGTGCCAACACGCCTTGGGGCATTTGTGTGCTCTACAAATAACTATCAATATCAATAGTTATTCCAGACCATCCAGGCTGAACTGTACAATTTGGTTGCACTTGGAGCCCAGGATTGACATATGAGCTTGACAGCTTCTGTTGAAATTCATGGGGTTTTCCAGCCGGCTCCAAAACCATAGATGCTATTAGGCTGAGGGAGTTGTTGAGTATTAGATTGTGATAGTGACCTTGAGGGTTACATAGCAAGTTGGGAAATGTTGCAATCAGAATAAGATAATGAATTGAAAGTTCTAGAGTCAAAGGGAACCAGGTTTGACCCTGCCAAAATGGGTTCTTACTCGAGGGGTTGCTTTTTGGCAACAAAATGTTGATACCAGAGATTTCATGATAAAGAGAGAGAAAGCATAATTCAGCTGTAGAGACCAATCCTGAAGATAAGTATGTTCTCTTTGTCTGTGAGTCTGGCCTCCAATTGCACTGACAAAGTGTTCAGTGAAGAAGCAAACAGGTCTGTTTCAAAGGGCCCGAATTTTAAATAAAGCCTTCTGAAATCTGAAGGATAAAGACGGCAATCTCTTATATCTCAGAAATGCCTGGAGCAGTGTTGGACTTGGCCCTCTCCGCAGGGTCATCCCCAAATATTTTGCCTTCACTCCTCCTGTTTTCTGAATTCATTTTTGCTGGCTTTAGGACTCTATGCACTTTAAAACGGTCAACCAATGCTAAAGTGCCTGCGCTCTCTTCTTTAACTCCTTCGCTGCCAGGCCTTTTCCCCCTCCTGTGCCGAGCCTTTTTTTGGCTATTTGGAGCAGTTCGCGCTTAGGCCCTCATAACTTTTTGTTCACATAAGCTGCCAAATTTGCGTCCTTTTTTTCCAACATCCTAGGGATTCTAGAGGTACCCAGACTTTGTGGGTTCCCCAGAAGGAGGCCAAGAAATTAGCCAAAATACAGTGAAAATTTCGTTTTTTTCAAAAAAATTGGAAAAAGGGACTGCAGAAGAAGGCTTGTGGTTTTTCCCCTGAAAAGGGCATCAACAAAGGGTTTGCAGTGCTAAAATCACCAGCTTCCCAGCTTTCAGGAACAGGCAGACTTGAATCAGAAAACCCAATTTTTCAACATAGTTTTGGCATTTTACTGGGACATATCCCATTTTTACGATTTTTTGTGCTTTCAGCCTCCTTCCAGTCAGTGACAGAAATGGGCATGAAACCAATGCTGGATCCCAGAAACTGCAACATTTCTGAAAAGTAGACGAAATTCTGAATTCAGCAAGGGGTAATTTGTGTAGATCCTACAAGGGTTTCCTACAGAAAATAACAACTGAAAAAGAAAAATATTGAAACTGAGGTGAAAAAAACATCAATTTTTCTCTACGTTTTACTCTGTAACTTTTTCCTGCAATGTCAGATTTTCAAAATCAATATACCGTTACGTCTGCTGGACTCTTCTGGTTGCAGGGATATATAGGGCTTGTAGGTTCATGAAGAACTCTAGGTACCCAGAGCCAATAAATGACCTGCACCCTGCAGTGGGTTTTCATTCTATGCCGGGTATACAGCAATTCATTTGCTGAAATATAAAGAGTAAAAAATAGCTATCAAGAAAACCTTTGTATTTCCAAAATGGGCACAAGATAAGGTGTTGAGAAGCAGTGGTTATTTGCACATCTCTGAATTCCGGGGTGCCCATACTAGCATGTGAATTACAGGGCATTTCTCAAATAGACGTCTTTTTTACACACTGTCTTACATTTGGAAGGGAAAAATGTAGAGAAAGACAAGGGGCAATAACACTTGTTTTGCTATTCTATGTTCCCCCAAGTCTCCCGATAAAAATGATACCTCACTTGTGTGGGTAGGCCTAGCGCCCGCGACAGGATATGCACCAAAACACAACGTGGACACATCACAGAAAACAGAGCTGTTTTTAGCAAAGTGCCTACCTGGAGATTTTGGCCTCTAGCTCAGCCGGCACCTAGGGAAACCTACCAAACCTGTGCATTTCTGAAAACTAGAGACCTAGGGGAATCCAAGATGGGGTGACTTGTGTGGCTCGGACCAGGTTCTGTTACCCAGAATCCTTTGCAAACCTCAAAATTTGGCTAAAAAAACACATGTTCCTCATATTTCTATGGAAGAAAGTTCTGGAATCTGAGAGGAGCCACAAATTTCCTTCCACCCAGCGTTCCCTCAAGTCTCCCGATAAAAATGATACCTCACTTGTGTGGGTAGGCCTAGCGCCCGCGACAGGAAACGCCCCAAAGCGCAACGTGGACACATCCAAATTTTTGAAAGAAAACAGAGGTGTTTTTTGCAAAGTGCCTACCTGTAGATTTTGGCCTGTAGCTCAGCCAGCACCTAGGGAAACCTACCAAACCTGTGCATTTCTGAAAACTATAGACCTAGGGGAATCCAAGATGGGGTGACTTGTGTGGCTCGGACCAGGTTCTGTTACCCAGATTCCTTTGCAAACCTCAAAATGTGGCTAAAAAAACACATGTTCCTCACATTTCTGTAGCAGAAAGTTCTGGAATCTGAGAGGAGCCACAAATTTCCTTCCACCCAGCGTTCCCCCACGTCTCCCGATAAAAATGATACCTCACTTGTGTGGGTAGGCCTAGCGCCCGCGACAGGAAAAGACCCAAAGCGCAACGTGGACACATCCATTTTTTTTAAAGAAAACAGAGGTGTTTTTTGCAAAGTGCCTACCTGTAGATTTTGGCCTGTAGCTCAGCTGCCACCTATGGAAACCTACCAAACCTGTGCATTTCTGAAAACTAGAGACCTAGGGGAATCCAAGATGGTGTGACTTGTGTAGCTCAGACCAGGTTCTGTTACCCAGAATCCTTTGCAAACCTCAAAACTTGGCTGAAAAAACACATGTTCCTCACATTTCTGTGGCAGAAAGTTCTGGAATCTGAGAGGAGCCACAAATTTCCTTCCACCCAGCGTTCCCCCAAGTCTCCTGATAAAAATGATACCTCACTTGTGTGGGTAGGCCTAGCGCCTGCGACAGGAAACACCCCAAAGCGCAACGTGGACACATCCAAATTTTTGAAAGAAAACTGATGTGTTTTTTGCAAAGTGCCTACCTGTAGATTTTGGCCTGTAGCTCAGCCGGCACTTAGGGAAACCTACCGAACCTGTGCATTTCTGAAAACTAGAGACCTAGGGGAATCCAAGATGGGGTGACTTGTGTGGCTCGGACCAGGTTCTGTTACCCAGAATCCTTTGCAAACCTTCATTCCAGGACAACCAGAGTGCCTCCAAGGGCTAGTTGGTTGGTCTCCTGTTCTGAGCTGCAGGGACACAAAATGCTCCAACAACGTGAACCCTCCACCTGGACCCAGTATGAAGTGAGTCATACCCTCCAAGTTGTGCCCACCCAATCCCAGTTCCTTGAAATTGGTGCCAAAGGTACCCAAACAACTAAAAACCTAATCTTAAGAAGGAGAAAATTTTCAGCCAAGAAGTGCTCTAAGAATCAAGCGGAGATGAGGACCTACCTGCACGCCGATCATCCCAAGGCATATCATCGGTAAGCCTGACTTTGTAGTAGCTCCCTCTGCGTTCTTCTCTGCACTAACAAGTCCTGTTCAATGGCTCCTCACAGAAGGGGTATAGGGCTTTGGTGATCCCTTGTCAGGTACATCCTACAGCTTCGTCCCACTGGAGATTTGAAAGTTCCAAAAAAGTGACAATGTCCAAACGTGGAAACCATCACCATGACTTAGTCCAGCAGCTCCCTGATGATGATGCCTTCTCCTCAATTCCTTCTAAATCTGAAGATAAGTGCAAACTGGGCCCAATACACCTCTTTTATCCGACCTGCACTCCATCCCAGTTGGCCATAACTTTCGACTTTGCCCCAGTCTCAAGCATCTAGATGTCCGCTGTTGGCACTTTGATCTTTTAGGTGCTAGTTTTCACCTTAAGCTTTAAAAATCCAAAACTCCTGTTGTGACTATGTACCACCAGTTGAGTACTGACCACACCTTGCACCCCAATCAGTTCAACCTGCATCAGATTCTAAAACGAGATCTGGGGCAGTAGTAATTATCACCTTGACATTTCAAGCCTCTAAGTGGTCTCGCCACCACTGAAGCTCTGACTGGAACTCTTGATCTAGTAGAATCACATTTGAATAGGATCTCCTGTCCTGGAGATGACACATTTTTAACCTTTGTAATGCCCTTCAGTGATGATGGCTTGGAAAATGGCTTGTATTGAAGATGCTAACAGGCCCTCTATTTATGCCAAAAGTCTGAGAAATAGGGTTGAGTTGATCAAAACTTGCTATATTTCATTTTTATATATCTCTTAGGGAAGGCATAGAATTGCTTTGCCTGAAAATATTAGACAACCCCAAAACTCTATTCAGCAGATTTTTCCTGGTTTATAAGGAAGTCCAGATGGTGGAAGAAGGTCATCAATTCCATTAGCTAGTTGAACAATAGATCCCTATCTTCAGCCAGAAGAAAATTGTTCAGTATTCCAGTATGAATCCTCTCGCTCTCATGTGTGGAATGACTGTTTTCATGATCCTGGTAAAACATCATGGTGCCAAAGATAGCCTGAATGGTAAGCTTCTGAATGGAAAAAAGTTGTCTTTCCATTGCAATTGTAGAATTTGTGTACATGCAGGGTGTAGCAGAATTGTTTATATATGTGTCCTGTAAATCCAAACGTACCATCCATCCCTTCTCTTGCAGGGAATCTCTGAGATGAATTATTGTATTCCATTTTCAAATTGTAATAAATAACATATTTGTTGAATGGTATGAGATTGATTGCTGGACAGAATTGTTTGTTTTTCTTTTGAACAAGGAAAAATGGGCTGATTAACGATAAGTGGCACTGCATTCAATGCAGCACCACTTTTTTTTGCACCCCTTGATGCCCCCCCTAACGCCACCATGTGTGCTCCGTATTGAACATACAGACAACCATGGTGGTAGTTAGGGAACTAGCGTCAAACAGTTTTATGCTAATTAGGGGCTTTGCAGGATTAGCGTAAAAAATGTTGACGTTAATCCTGGAAAACACATTGAGGCCTATTATAAATAATGGTGTGCCTCTTTTAAGGCCTGCTCTGTGCAGGCGTTAAAAATGCTGCAAAAAAGGCACCATTTTTCTAGCCCTCCGAACGGGGGAACCCCCCCCTTGCATACATTATGCCTGGTGCAGGCATAATGTGGCACAAGGGGTTACAAAGTGGTGAAATGCATGCATTGCGCCACTTTGTAAATCTGGTGCTGTGAGTTTGGCTTCGTTGGGCCATAAGCGTAAAATAAAATTTGCTAATGTGGCGTTAGGCCCTCATAAATCAGGGCCATAATACTTATAAAACCTCTTCGATTGTATTGATACCTCTATGGCTTGTTTTTGTAGAAGAGAATCTACCTCCAAAGTTACCAGAAACTACTAATTGTTGGTGAAAGGAAGTGGAAGAGGGATAGTGGTTTGAATTGAAGGAGTGTAAAGATCTATACAGGAACCCTGAACGATCTGTAGTATCCAAGGATCTGCTGTTATTGATTGCATACTGGTAGAACCAAAGAAAGATGGCCTCCTACAGGTGAATGGCCTCAAATTAAACAACTTACCTGGGTTTGGGGATCCTCTGTTCCTGTAATCACATTGTATGACTCCACTATTTCTGTGAGGAAAGAATTGTGGTTTAAAGTCTTGTTGAAATTTGTAGGACACCTTGCTTTGGGTATAACAGTCGACAAAGTGGCTCCTGCCTTTGCTGCTCCTCTTAAAGACCCTGGTGCACAGATTTGTTTGCCAAAATAATTGACCTTGTCAGTTGAGGTGAACTTAGCCACATATCTGCTGAGACCTTTAATAAATTAATCTCCAAGGAGTAGGGCAGTGGCCTCCAACCTGTTGCTTTAGCCACCAAATTTTCCAGCTTGGGATCAATTTTCAGAAACCTACTCTTATGTCATTCTTGAGCCATTGCTGAATTGGCATTGCCTAAAAAAACATATTGCCCACTGTGCTTAATTTGATGAAGTCAACGCATCTACTTTTGTGCCCTTGTCTTTGCTTTCGCTGCTAAATCTAAAATTCTAGTCAAATCCAAAACCATATCTTGGCAATTAGTCCATTCTCAGTCAACTCCCTTTTCAAGATCATTTCCAAATTTGGTAGAATATAATATCATGTTTGGGTCTATTGAAGGGATAGCAATTATGTTGTTAGGGTGTGGACAATCAGGTATGATTCTATCAGGAGAAACTTTATCAAAAGATTGTCTCAACTTGTGAGCATCATATTGTGAAACATGTACATATGGAGTCTACTCAGTGGAGTTTGGATGACGTATTAAAGTTGTTTCAAAGACTTGTTAACCTGCAAAGTCCAACAGTGGTCATCACTCAATAGTGCACAATAAAACACTTTCTTGAGGAAATTATTATACCTACTGGAGGGAAGCTTTCTAACTGTATGTGCCCATTAAGCCAATAACTGGTAAAGCAATTTCCATTTGCAAGCATTCCTGAGACAATCTGAAACCCTTGTGTAAGCTCTTATGAAATTGTCCAGAGCCCGTTTGACCTTAAGGATGTTAATAGATCTATTCCACTAGAGTGACCAACCCATGCCGCTACAGATAACCAGGCTTAGGCAATGTGCTGGGACTATAGGAGTGTCTGCACTGCACAAAAGATGTGTGTATAGCTTCTTAACATCTGGTTACTTTGACTACAGTCAAGATATGATGTGAGCCACTGACTGAAAGTACTAGAAACTGTATCGCAGTAATAGCAGGTCATCTGGACACCATTGCTGAGTGAGGGAAAGGAAATACGGGGGGCAAAGGGTTTTTCAGAATAAAGACCTGTAAATATGACTTACATTTGTTCTAATTCATCGGCCTCCATCAATCTGCTCCATTTAGCCTCAAACGACTGAGCCTGACAAATGGGTGAGTAAATTTGGCAGCCAGAGACCACATAAGTTACACAAAGGCTCAAAGAAGTACAACTGCAGAGAATGGGATAGACAGTTTTACATCACACAAGAAAGGGAAAATACAATCTGACTGTATACCATATTACTAAGTTTAATACAAGTGCTATTGTCTACATTCAGAGAAATCAAAATGGGGACTGAAGCTGCTGTAGCCAAACACTAAAGGTAAAAACTGTAAAGCACAGGTTAACTATATCACACATTATACTGCGTTGTTGAATTATTTCTCTACATGCGTAGAGGTTAAGGTATGTATAGTATGCAGTGCAA
The DNA here is from genome assembly GCF_031143425.1 of Pleurodeles waltl. Classification (NCBI taxonomy): domain Eukaryota; kingdom Metazoa; phylum Chordata; class Amphibia; order Caudata; family Salamandridae; genus Pleurodeles; species Pleurodeles waltl. The sequence continues at coordinate 1,146,419,239 of NC_090437.1, read as the reverse complement.
ACATTAAAGCATACTGGCATGTAAAGCCTACCTCTGCAGAGAGTGCACCCCTTGGCCGACAATGAAAATCCTAGCATAGAAGGGGACCCATACATTCATCCCTGAACCAGAAACAACTTTTGTCGCTCATTGCACAGAACCTCCAGATCATCCAATCATGGACAACAGCCTGTCCTTTGTGCTATCCTTTTCTGGTCCACAGGGCACCACAGCAGCCATAGCTGTTTTGTGGTTGTACAGCTCTCTCTCGTGCCATCATTGAGGAAGAAAGAAGACTTGAATCGGACTAGACAAAGAAGACAGATGATAGAGATGAAGACCCAACAGCAAACCACCCTTATGTGGTGCCGCCATTTTGGAGTGAATTATTTCCCCTAGACTGAGAATGGCTTAATACTGAATAAATATGTTGCTTGGTTACAATCTTCAGTCTGGGGTCATTAGGATGCTCCACCAAATATTTTAAAGTGCTTTCTACTTATATTTGCTTTTTTTAAATATGCAATGATTATGGATTTTAGGTGATTGTTATACATTTTTGTACCAGTAAGGATATCAAAATAGTGGTCATACCAGTAAACAAGTGGGCGCCGTGCAAAAGAAAAGAAAACTGTGTGGCCACCATACTGAAAGATAAAGCTCAGTGGCTGTATGCATGCGCTGTGCATTAGGGAAACTGAAAACATGACAAATCATAGAAATATATGCCAATGTCGCGAGGTTAATAGGGTACAACAAAATTAAAAGAAGCAGTTGGGTGACCTTTGAATGTGCATTCAGTCAAGAGTACTCGGCAAGGCCAAGGACTCCAAAAAATAACTAGCTGAAGCTTCTACTATGAACCCACGTCTTAACAGGAAATTAAGAAAAAAGTAGTCCCAGGCACAGGGCAATAAGCACCAAAGTGGAACAATAAGAGTAGATAGGCGCTGCTCCCTGGGCGTTAACAAACCACGAAAAGGAGGGACAAAAAAGAAAGATTACCCACTAGAAAGCAAGCATTTTTCAAGGACACTCAAAGTTACCAATAAAACGGAAATGGGCGAGATGTAAGCCCACAAAGTGAATACATCATGTCTCGAGAGACAGCACTTGTGCTGACTAGGCTCTACCTAGAAAACTGCATGAAGACACTGGGGCTAAATGAGAGATAGAGTGTGAGAGTGTCTGTTGAACAGCACCATGCGAGGGAAGGGAAAATATGAACATATGGTGAATCAAATAACATTAAATTAAGAACAGTCTATAGTAACATTAGCAAATTGTTATAAATGGCCGAATGCAATAAATCATAAAATATACTTATATTGACTGTGAGCAGCAACATAAAAGGACTTGTTGCTCCCAGTCAAGAGGTTTATAGTGTGTTCCTGATTCTGATGAGTTAATGCCAGTGTGATGTTATCCAGTAGTTTTCTCTTTCATTCATGGGAACTGTACTTTTATTCTTGGTTGGTTGGTTCAATTAAAGGCAAGAGAGAATCTAAAGTTTTTAAAGTTACAACTGTAATAGTGAATTACCTTACTCACTGAAGTTCTAAAACGAGTATGTTATGCGTCATCTCCAGATAATCAGTTGAATGAAAGGACTCAGTGTGGCTTACACAAGAAGCCATAAGTGAGAATAGCAGATTTCAAATCCATTTATTGCATTTATTTAAAAACAGTGAAAAACAAAAAAAAATATTTAGTGCAGTATGCAACTTGGAGAAGTAGTCACTTCCCTGTCTTTCCACTTCTTGCCTTAGGCTCCAAATACCTGAGCAAAACAGTGGAATGGCAGAAAGTACATACCTCAGACCTGCCAACTTAAAAACATATCTGGTCATGTGATGAGGGGTGTGGCCTTGGAAAGGGCAGGACCTCATGCTGAGAACGAAGGCCCAGATTTAAGAAGGGGCTAGCACCACCTAGCACCATATTAGCATAATTTTTTAATGCTAATGTGGCGTTAGGGTGGCAAAAACACTGCTCTAAATTTACATAGTGGTCTAATGCACACACTGCTCCACTTTGTAAATCCTTGTGGCACATTATGCCTGATCCAGGCATAATATATGCAAGGGGGGAATTCCTCCGTTAGGAGGCCAGAAAAATGGCACAGTGGAATCTATGGGATTCCACTGCACCAATTTTAGCGTGCTCAAAACAGGTGTTAAATTGAGGCACACCATTTTTTATAATGAGCCTCTGTGCACTTTGCAGGATTAGCGCCAACATTTTTGGCGCTAATCCTGCAAAGTACAAAAATAGCATCAGAAATTATGACACTGTTGATCCTAACGTGCTCCATGGTGTGCCGAATCATTAATACGGCGCATGCATGGTGGCATTAGGGGGCGCAATGGGGGCGCAAGAAAAGTGGCGCTTCATGCAATGAAGCGCCACTTTTCTTAAATCTGGGCCTAACTGTCTAAGAGGCCCTTTGGCCCCATCCATTTCGTGACCTTAAAAAAAAAAAAAAAAAAACAGCGGCTGCTTGCTAAGACTACTGACTCCCTTAATGGACATCAGCAGGCAACATGCTCCAAATAAAACAGTTGGAAACCCACTATTGTACAGTGGTTTCCATTCATTTTTTCTTCCCACTGAGTAAAATCGGCTCCTCACCCAGTGACCGTGTGAAAGTAGCTGATATTGTATGGCACCATGTGAACTGCAGTTCTGATACCTGATCCTACTTTTTCTTGGCAGGCCAGCAGGGCCAGTGGTGACCCTTCCAAGCATACACTCCCCTACAAAACTGAAGATCCCTGTTGCCAGACAAATCACAGGAAAACCCTGAAAATTTAAATTCTTAGAGGCACCTTGAAATGCAGTAGAATTTATTATTCCATAGAATTATTCCATATTATTCTTTGCATCTCATGTCTCTAAAATAAACAGTGTCTGAGTGGACCCAGAAGAGACCTTAACAAATAGTACCCCTGGGATGCAACAAGAACTTCTGAGACACCTGATGTATTTCGGACCCTATCTCAGCATTCTATGTTTTTTTTGTTGTGAGCTTCAAATACAGAAAATAATATAAGACCGTCCTGCCTTCTGTAGTGTGTTACAAAATAGCTATAAAATGTGTCTATATATTACGTTACTTTCAGGTTTAATTTATATTTGAATCCTTTAACCAACTTTTAAGAATAATACAGGATCCACGCAGGTTGTAGAAGTCCAAGGTTTATTAGTATAGAGGAACAACCCCATACACGTCCTCTCTGTGTCTCTGCTTAACTGCCTTTCCGATGGAGTCCCACAGTCCAGAACACAGCTCTCATTAAGAATCCAACCATGTCATACTGAGAAATAACATCATCTCCCTCATCCAAAGGAACATTGACATACAGGCTGTACTCATTACATTTCTAAATACAAGGAACATTACTTAACACACTTATTAAGACAAATGCAAATTATTATTTCTTCTTACATCACTATCATCTGCAACATTGTTATGATTATACAACCTTTCAACATTACATTTTGGTATTATAGTCCTTCCACCAAACTGGTCTGGCCATAGAAAGCGTCCCACAACTTTGCAACGACCTTCCCAATGAATTTGTTTCTTCCACATCATCTCCTCCACTAACCATCTTCATTTCCCTATGTTACTTCTCATCTTCATCCCTCCATACCTTCAGCTCCAACTCATTGCATAATGTAACTTTCCTAACATTCCATTTCTTGCCCTCACTCAACCATACACTATTACCTCTCAGGTCCTTTATGTCTCTTGTTTCAGACCATCTACTAGTATTAGGTTTCCATACACCTACCAACCTTATCCTTACCCAGTCACCCACCTTAAACCTGTGATTGTGTCTCTTAACTTTCTCATTGTGTCTATGTACATACTTTTCTTGATACTTAGCTACCTTATATACCACATCCATCATTTGCATATCCTTATCATGCTAGGTATACCCCGTCCTATGCATCCAGGCTGGTGTTACCACAGAATTAGCTTCTCTTCCCTTCAACAAAAAAAATGGAGTTACCCCTGTAGCGGTATGGGGCGTGTTGTGGTAATTCCATAAATTCTCCTTAACCTCTTCCAGAACATTCTTACCCTCACCTTCAGCTAATTGCACACATTCCTTTAACACACAGTTGAATCTCTCAACCAGACCATTTTCTCTTGGATGGTAAACCGCTGTCCTAAGATGCATAATTCCAACTTCTTTTAGAAATTTCGGGAAATTATCAGCCACAAACTGTGGACCATTGTCACTAACCATACATCCTGGGAATCCCTCTATCCTAAAAATTTCCACACAGAAATTTATTATACAATCGGCCCTAATGTCTTTAAAAAATGCTACTTCTGGCCATTTTGAAAAATAATGCATCAACACAATGGCCCATTTCCCTTCTACACCCTTGCTGCTGAATGGACCGCAAATATCAATAGCCAACCTATGCCAGGGCTTCTTTGGAAACTGGGTAGCTGCTATAGTTGTCTCTTCCAATTTATGGCTCTTATCACTGCACATGCATGCAATACATGCCCGCACAAATCTCTCCACATCATTATCCATACCGGGCCACCAAAAGTCCGCACGTGCCCTGCGCTTCATGCTAGACATACCGCCATGACCTTCATGCAACAGTGTGAGCAGTCTACCACGCAAACTAACGAGGACTATCAATCTACCATCTCTTCTCAAAATTACATCTAACTCTGACAATTCTGACCAAACCACCTTGTAGTCCCCACATTCCATCTTTTCACACCCCTCAGAACCAACCGGCTTGGATAGTTGTGCGGAAACAAGCTTCAAAACATCATCTTCTATGATGGCCCGTTTCCACTCCTCTTTAGTTATCGCAACCTGACAGGAATCGTCAACATTCACTACTAAACACTCCTCACAGTTCTCCTCAGTCCCACCACCATTATTCTGTAGCGGTAACCTAGATAAACAGTCAGCTCCACAATTATTCTTGCCAGGAACATATTTCAAGCAAAAATTATACTCTTGTAGTCGGTATATCCATTTAGCTATTCTGGGCGTTGCTTTGCTAGCCCCCTTAGTTGTGAATATGTCAATCAATGGTCTGTGATCCGTCCTTATTTCAAAGTTAGTCCCACACACATAAGTCTTGAAGTGATCCACACCCCACCAACATGCTAACGTCTCTCTCTCAATTACAGAATAAGTTGGGCCTGCCCCTTTAAAGAAACGAGATGCAAAGGCAATGATTATTTCATACCCTTGCTCGTTCTTCTGCAGTAAAACCGCTCCCAATCCATAAGCACTTGCATCTACCATCACAATTGAGTCATCCTGAGGATTGAATGGTGTTAATGCAACTGAGTGTACAATATCCGATTTAATTTTTGCAAATGCTTCTTGACATTTATGTGACGATTCAAATCGTATTCCTTTCTTCATTATCTCCCTTAACACATGCAACTTGTCAGCAAAACTTTGTACAAACCTGGAGTAATATTCTGACAACCCCAAAAATGAATGTAACTGTTCTTTTTTCACCGGAAATGGTGCAGACTCAATTACACCTAAATGCTTCATCTTGGGCCTAACCCCATCTGCCAATAACGTGTGTCCCAAATAGTCTACCTGTTGTACTCCAACTTGCACTTATCAATTCCAACTGTTAGACCTGCATCTTGCAATTCAAGCAACACCCTTTCCAGTCTTGCATTGTGATCCTCTTCACTGTCTCCCGATACCAAAATGTCATCCTGGAACACCAAAACATTCCCTTCACCATCCAATATCTGACTCATAGGTCTCTGAAAAACTGAGTAGGCTGAAGCCAAACCGAATGGCATGCATAAAAATTGGAACGCACCCTCAGATGTTACGAATGAGGTGAGGTGCTTTGATTCGGAATGTAATTGTATCTGGTGATACGCACTCGACAGATCAATGGAAGAAAAATATTTTGCATTTTTAACACTTGAAATCATAACATTGATGTGAGGTAAAGGATGTTGGTCTATCCATATACTCTGATTGAGATCCCTCAAATCTACACACATGCACACTTTCCCATTAGGTTTCTGAACCAAAACAATGGGACTAAGCCAATCTGATTACTCTATTGGTTCAATTACACCCACAGCACACAACCAATCCAATTCCTCCTTAAGTTGCCCTCTCAATACCAATTCTTTACAATTCCTTACCTTGTGCGACTTTGGCACACTACCAGATTTCACAATTATACAATGCTCAAATTTCTTCAAGCACCCTAATTCCTCTGAAAACAATTTGGGAAATTTCTCTCACCACCCATCTGTTTCCTTGGCTGAAGTCACTAACACTTGGTCTGGATGGTTGTGATCCAAAATTATGCCCAACGCTCTTTGTTCTTTCCAACCCAACAGTGCTTTGCCTTTATCAACGACATACACCTTACCCTGAGCCATTCTATCTTTATACTTCAACTGACCAATGAAATATCCCAGCATGGACAACCTTGTCCCACAGTAACCCTCTGGCTCCACATCAGCAGGTAATAATACACATGCACTCAAGTTCTTCCAAATCAGTTTATCTATAATCATGCAGGGAGAACATGAATCTGCCCACATCAAACTCTTGACCCCATTTACCTCTGTCAAACATTTAGGGGGATAGTAACCATCCTTCATTGCCCCCACAACATTGGAATCATCAGACTCACTCTCAGATATTACCAGTACCTCAATAGCACCATTATCAATGTCTTAATTCACCTCATCACTATCATATACATTCACCATATTCACCTTATGTCCATTCCCTTTCACATACGCAGCTTTGCACATACGAGAAAAATGTCCCATTTTCTTGCATTTGAAACATTTTGCTTTAGATGCAGAGCATGTTATAGCATCAGCCATATGCTTGGTAATACCACACCTATAGCACACAAGCTTCTCTTTTATGCCCACATTGTTCCTTGCCGTGTTGTCATTACGTCCTTTGTGCACCACATTTACATTACCACTGCCGGTACCTTCATGACAATGCTCACTGTTCAGTTCCCTAACGTATCTTGAAGTGTTCTCTAAACGTCTTGCCACATTAATCGTTTTTTGTAAAGAAGGGTCTTTCAATTCTAATAACGTTTCCTGAATTTGAACATTACTTGTTCTATTTATAAACTTATCACCGACAATTTCTTCATGTAAATCCTTGAATTTACACATAACAGCTAATGTTCTCAAAGCCGAAATGTATTGCTCAACAGTCTCTCCCGGTAATTGGACTCTTGAAAAGAATCTATGGCTCTCTACTACTATACTAGTTTTCTTGCCATAGTTATCGTCTAGTGCTTTAAAAGCATTCATATATACATCCGATGACATTTCTTCAGCCTCTGACACTTCACCCCAACTCCTTCATGCATGTTTGATCCACCCCGTGTAATTCTAGGCAAGGTTTTTAAATCCTTCCTACCTTCAATTCCCAAACAATGCTTCAACAACACAAGCTTCCTAGAAGCCTCAAAAGTTGTACCCCCCACAGCCTCCAAATATGTCTCAAAAGTCTCCTGCCAATCTTCCCAAGCCATAACTGGCGTACCAGGAGTTGGTAAACATTTCTGTGGGGCCAAAATTGACACATTCATTGTATGTATTCCTCTCTCTTAACACTCATTAACAAAAAAAACCTCTCTATACACACAAGCTTAATTTCCCTTCACAGCAAGAAGGACAACTAACTTCCATTAAATGAAAACAACAAAAGTAGTCACCATCGTCACTGGAATCAAATATGCAATCCACACACAACAAACTAACATAAATAAAGTGGTCAAAAGTAGTCACCGTCGTCACTAGAATCGACTCTGCAATCCACACACAATAAACTAAAATAAATAAAGTGGTCACGTTGACACCTGAATTTGAATAGCTGAAAATCCCACGTCGCGATGTTCCAAATAGTCTGTCCCACACTACCTCAAAAACGTGTAGTTGATCCTTTCTCCGATATGCGCTGTCCACAGACTGCACCAATATCCACAATAACGCAATTGAAGACACAACGTGTCACGTCATAGCGTCAGCTGTTAATTGCCAGGAAACGCAGACATGACACAACACAGCACGTTGCATAGATGCAACCTCAGAAGTCTCACGCAGCTTCAATCAATAGTCTGTTGCCTAGAAACGCGAACGCATTCTAGGGAATACTGCATCACGTAGATGCAGCGCCGCCCAGGCTTCAACCGACAAGTAAGTACACATCTTAAATGTAAATAATACTTCCTCGATCATTATGCTCCACCCCAGCACCAGTAACGAGCATTGCTTCCACTCGAATGGACCCGCCTTCCTTTATTTATTTTTCAAATGTTCCTTTCTTATTCTGCAACCGCAAACCGTGTTACCAGTCGTTACACACCGGTGACCGTCCAAAAGCCTTGACCACCTCTGGTTTGCGTTGCAAAAGTTATCCTTTATCCAACACCTGGAAATCCCGACGTGGATTTCCCCCAAAAAATAAAAACAGCACACGATCAACCTCGACAGGCCCAACCTGACTTCTTCAAGTCGGTTATTCGACACAGCTCAAAGTCCTTCCACCACTTACGAGAACTGGAGTTGATGCTGTTTGCCAATAGCGAATCCCATCCTCGTCGCCATATTTTCAGAATAATACAGGATCCACGCAGGTTGTAGAAGTCCAAGTTTTATTAGTATACAGCGAACAACCCCATACACGTCCTCTCTGTGTCTCTGCTTAACTGCCTTTCCGATGGAGTCCCACATTCCAGAACACAGCTCTCATTAAGAATCCAACCATGTCATACTGGGATACAACACCAACACACCAGCATTAATAGATTCTCTTAGGTTACTCCAATAAAAGGAAGGGGGGGGTCCAAAACCACAAAACTCCCTGTGTAAAAATGCCTATTAATATTGTAAGGCGTAGAAACTTCACCAGAGGACATTGGACCCTAGTCCTCCATGGGAAAACACGATTCAAAAGATGGTGAGGTCCCACTGTGTGGATACAGTTTTGTTTCTCAGAGTCAATTTGTCTAAAGACGTGTAGCATTCATCAACAAGGCTATATTCAATACCAATGTTGCTCCAAATCCAGTTTTTTATTTAAGAAAAGACATGCAACTCGCGGTAGAAATGTAGACACTCATAGGTCCAAAGGAGTGTATAAATTAGGCCAGCCAACACGTGTTTCGCCCCACAGGCACGTAGGCCAGGGCTTTCTCAAGGTTGGGAAAGAAAAAAAGATGTCATGAAACTAGAGAACATAGCAAAATAGTGTAGTTATGTTGAAAAGGGTGAAGGGAAGCCAAAAGCTGTGCCAGAAAAATCCCGAGAGATTCCAAAGAATAGGGACCCAAAAATCCATGAAAAAAGGTCATGCTGTCCAAAACCATGGTTCTCAAATGTGCCGGGTGATGGAAGAGCAAGTGATAGAATAGGGATGACCAAAAGCTGAGTATATATTAGTAGTGACTATTGCAAATGTCCTTAAGGATGAATAAAGATGATCAAGGGACAGTTTTAAGGTTACCTGAATTGGCTAAATTGTAAGGGAGAGCATGCAATTAAAGAGAGACGTTATAGCGTTGCACTAAAAGAAAGAAATGTTATTGGAAACAGAAGTTGTGACTGTACAAAGAAAAAGGAGAAGAAGGAGGAAAACAACATACCATTTTTAGTAAATTGTGTTCAGATAGCCAAAAACAGTCGAAAATGTAAGTACTAGTTCAGCAGTTAGCCTGAAACATAAGTATATACATATAACACCATATAGCTATATAGTTAAGTTAAACAAAAGTTGACAATCAGAGGAAAACCTCTTTAAAAGAAACAAAGCGGCTAAGTAATGTCTAATATTAAAGATCTATATAGGAAGTAATATCAATTGAGTAGAAAGTGTAGCAAATTTAAGGTTACAGTCTTGGCTCAAAAGAAAAAGAGTATTAAGTTAATATGAAAGAAAAGGCAAAAGAATCAGTATTTATGAAGTTGTCAAAAAGAAATAAATAAGGAAAGTACGATTAGTTTTGCCTAAAGGAGACCACTATAGCAAAAACCACCCGTTTTTTATCTACAATAGAATTGAAAAATAAATATTGCTATTTCGTCAGAAACATCAATATTAATGAAATCGTTAAAAGGAAAAAGTAAGAAATGGTGCCATTCGTTTTGCCTAAAAAAAAGACTACTGCGGCAAAACTCACCCGTTTAATGTCTATGCCAGAATTCGGTAATGCATATTCCTGTCCGTCGCCTAAAGTAATATCTAGGAAGAAGGCAGTGCGCTGGTTTCACATAGCGTCTTCATACGCGACCGGTGTGGTACTTAGGTTGTCCTACCTCGATGTAGACTATCGGTTATGGATAAAGAGAAAGGACTCCATCTCTTCAGCCACGCTGAGATTGAACACGCGAAGTAGGCGGCGCCATCTTGGTAGTATCCAAGGGCGGCGCCATCCTTACATAAACACAAATACGACCAAGGAAAGGGACAAAAAAATATTGAATAAGCTACTAAGACATAATAAATCAATGGTCTGTTTTTTTAAAATTAATCCAATTAGGTAACTAAAGAAATACTAACGGATAAGAAGAAGAAGAAGAAAAATAAGAGTAAAAGGAAATACTAGGTAGTATTAAGGACAGGAATGTTGTAACTATGAATTATAGTGTTGCCCTACCAACCTTAAGAAATTAAAACATGAAAAATATGAAAAGATGATTTCCGGGAGGGAAATTGAAGAACCGCATTGGCAGCATTTGTGTAAGCTCCTACCTATAGAATAAAAAGTGACCATATTGTGGGGGCTATATTATAAATAGAAAAAAGGCCTACTAAATAGATAAAGTGCTCATCTAAGAGATCAGTAGTGCGTGGACAGGAAGAAAGGAAGAAAACAAGCACATTTTAAAGCAAACTTTGTACATCATTACAAAAAACTCCAGATGACATTGTTACTGAGTGACTCTATTTTACAATAGCCAATAGTGCCACTCATAGTCTTTGTTAAGTCCATTATTAACTGTGTCATATCGAATTATATGTCTACTTTCCTCCTTGCGCAAGTGTAATGGAGTATTGCCACCTCGAGGGGTTGATCTGATACGTCGGAGGCCACAGAATGTAAAAATACATTCATGAGAATGAAATTCTCAATGTTGAAATGTTCAACAAGTGGTGCTTTCGTGTCCAATTTTTGGATATTATGGTAATGTTCTTGAATTCTTATTTTGAGTGGGCGGATGGTACTGCCTATATAGGCTTGGTGGCATGGGCACCATATTGCGTAGACAACATTCGAGCTTTCACAGTTTATGAAGTAATTGATATGGAAACATTGGTCATTAATGGTAGTTGTGGTTTTTGAGAGACCCCACTTGCAAATTGAACATTTGCTGCAAGTGTAAAAGCCCTTTGGTTTTGGAGGTAAAAATGTTGTTGGGGACCGATTTTGAAAAAATGATGAGCAGAGTTTGTCTCTTAGATTAGGAGCCCGTCTGAAGCCTATTTGTGGAAAATTAGTTATATGTTGATTAATGGAGGGATTCTTTGTAGAAGGTACCAATGTTTGCGTAGAAGTTTCCGAATAATGTGATGGCCATTGTGAAACTCAGTGATAAACCAAATAGCAGGCTTCATATTGACTGTTTGGGATTTGTTAAGTAACTTGTTGCGGTCCATATCACGTAGTTTGTCCTTGATGGTGTTGAGTGATTGGCGATTGTACCCCCTGGCAGTTAGTCTCTCGGTCATTTGGGTGGAGATGTTGTCATAGTCTATTGTAGTAGAGCAATTCAGTCTGGCTCTTTTATATTCACCCTGAGGAATATTCCGGATGGTACTTGAAGGGTGACTCTGAGAAACAAAACTGTATCCACACAGTGGGACCTCACCATCTTTTGAATCAGATTCTCTTAGGTGTCAGATGTTGCACATCACTTTGTTTCACTCAAACGCATATCATTGTCCCCAAATGTTTGGGAACCATGTGTTAGAGTATCCTGTGCACAGACTTGCCATGGGACAAAAACTGCCCTCACACCGTGCGGCAGGACAATGCGCAGCCTGGGGGCCATTTGACAAGATTTCTTTTACACCAGTTCCTGCGTTCCAATGCAGCTCTAATAGCAGGCTGGGTTCAAAATCTGCATCACGCATCGCTGACTGTGGCATGTATGGCAAGTAATGAGCAATAGGCCCTTCCTCGCTGCAATCACCGCCAGTGAGCCTTTAGTGTCAGTTTGTGCACAGAAAGAAACAGATGCTCTGTGCAGCTGTTATTACGCTGAGCATAACTGCCAAAACTGGCCTCCTTGCGTTGTCCCAAAAGTAATTTACACAGTACCTTAAAATCTGAAAGCATGATGATAATTCCAGTCCCAGTTATACTGCTCTCTGCTGGTCACGAGCAACCTTTGCAACTTCGTAGCATGTACCCAAATATTGAGAATTTGCAACCATAAATTCCAAATGTTTTTTTCTTGCACCTCCAGTTGCTAGTTTTTGCCCCTGCAGCAAAGAGAGTCTCTTATTCTGTTATCTTCTCCAACACCTTTCAAGTTTTCTAAATCTTTTTTCAGACTTCACTTTTCCTCCATTGACTGGAATAATTGCTGCCTAAGGCTGCTTTCTGCTTTTCTTATGGGCTGCTTGCCTGTTCACATTTGTACTGCTGTGGGAATCCTTTCTCGTTTTTTTGAGGTTTTCTCTTGGAATATTTCAGTTACGCTCCTGGGCTCAGTTTTAAACCAGCTCATCTTCAAAAGTTCTGATGTATCAACGACCAGGCAAAGAGAAAGTTCCAGGGCCTTATAGACCTTTTAATCCATGGGGCATTTTACCAGTGAGCTGCAGCCCTTGGAGGCTGGTTTTGAAAGTGTAAGCCTGCTGCTGATGCCTCTATCACTTTCCTAGGTCTCTGAGATTAATTGCATTGGACACAGGTGGCTTAGTGGGACCACCTGGAATGCAGGCAAATTCAGGGTGCGACTGTAAACTTTTCAGTCCAAAGAGTCAAAATTCAGGACAATGGGTCACAATTCAGGACACAAAATCAGGACAGGTAGGTGCTGGGGCTTTGGAATGTTGGGCCCTGGGTAATTTCTCACTCTGTCCAGGTCTAAAAGTGGGTCTGCAGTCAAGACAAGCTTGAACCAGTGGTCTGGCTCATCCCTAAGTGCCAAAGAGCATGCAGAACCTTCAAAATATTTGTGATACAAATTACACAGTAAACAAAGTATAAGAACATGATAAAGACTTTAAAATGTAGAAAGTGTTTCTTTAACACATGGAAGTGTTTCAATGTAGTGTATTAGATCACAACACTGTATTGACATTTATTTGAATTGGAAGTTTCTAAACATTAAATTGTAACAAATGTATTAATTCTTCATCCTGACAAAGCCATGATGGAACAAGGCATACGGATTGTCAGGTGTCCCTCATTTCATGGTCAATCCTATTTTTATGAATTGAGGAGCATTACAGGCTATTGAAGCATATACATGTGAGGTTTTTACACATGATCCATCTTGAACTGAATTACTTGAGTGTGCTCACAGGTGTCACTATTAAGTAAACTAGGCACATGAAGTAACTTGATTTGACTTAAATCACACAATTTAGTCATGTAGAGGAGCCAGTGTTTGAGCCCAGGTGTTCTGGTCACACCTAGAGCAATTAAGCAACTGATTATATTACTTTCTTTTTCTCAGTCCTCTTTAGCACCAGTGGAAAGTGTTTTATACAATTCTGTTTGATCAATGCTACATTGTAAATAGAGATCACAGGTTAATTTGACACAATGTCTAAATAAAAGGCATATAGTGAAGATAAGGGACAAGATATGCTAACATCACTGGCTCTCTCAATGATTGAAGGGCATTAAAAAAAAGTTTGGGGATACTGTGATACTGATTGCAAGAGGGATGTTGTCAGTGAGCACGGAGGTGGAATCATAGGTGTGGCTAAAAAGAACAAAGTATTCTGTCACTATTTTTTTATCTTTTACCATCAGCTATCTGCAAATAAAATAATGCATATCTTAAATAAAAGTAAATGAAAGTTTAAAAAAAAACAGTGGGAAATATGTTATGTTTTGAAACCTCTGTTGGTTAATGTGATCAAGGCAGATGTATGTGTACAACCAGAACCCCACTGAACTGTATTCTGTTTGATTCAGCAAGACATAGTGATTTGATTATGTTTAGTGCTAGGAGGTCCCTGCCCCTCACAGAAAGCACTGTGAATGTGTAAGTCATTCTTTTTTTTTTATTTGCATTACACACAGTATAAAGATACGCTGCCACAAAATGCGGACATAAAAATTAGGTTACAATTAAAAAATAGTTTTCAAAGTGCACATTTTAGTAATATGGAGAATGAACCTAGAGCAAACAGTTTTCCAACTGTCTATTACAAGCATGCACTCCCCACAACTCAACTTGAAACACCCTTTACAATACCTCTCAGAAAGAAGAAATTTTTGTCTTCAGGAAGGTTAAAGTGTCTCCATCAACTAACTCCATCTCTTCTTGCTCATGAGCAGCCTTTGCATTAACAGATTAAACAACTTCACTGATCTGCAGTTCTTTTGAGGCAGCCGGCACCCTGGCAAGAATACTTGTGTCTGTGTCTATGTGTCTGCAACTTCCTTGGGATCAGAGCACAGCAGACCTTTCACTTCAGCCAAGGTGTTGAACTATAACATAGGTTTTTCAGCACAGAGGTGAAAACTACGGACTAATGCGTTCGTTTAAAACTTCAGCACGGATTACGGACGAGTAGTCACTCTAGGGCGGCTTCAAACAGTGGCCTACTGAAAAATGACGGGGAACCCCAGAAAAATAACAGAGTGTGGGGAAAGGTAGCGAGAAAGCGATCAGAAGGATGAGAGAGAGGAAAAAAGGGGAGGGAGGATGGAGAGAGATTGTGTAAAGAGAGTCAAGTGAGCGAGGGTGGTTTAAACATTTTTGCAGGGTTGCTTTTGGTTCCCCAGTTCAGTCCTGGGTAGTTCAAGAAGCTTTAATATAAGATGAAGGTTAACTTAATTATCAGTCTTAGATTTAGCACTCCCCTAGGATCTATATTGTTCCACACCCAGACTTCACTCTGCGACTTTAAATCAAGAATCCAACTGCATACAACGACACAGTAAGGCCCATATTTATACTTTTTGACGCTAAACTGCGCTAACGCAGTTTAGCGTCAAAATATTTAGCGCCGTCTAACGCCATTCTGAAGCGCCATGCGGGCGCCGTATTTATGGAATGGCGTTAGCCGGCGCAAGCAGACCGGCGCTGCCTGGTGTGCGTGGAAAAAAAACACGTAGACCAGGCAGCGCCGGCGTTGGGCAAAAATGACGTTAGGGCGTCTTAAAATGGGGCGTCAGGTTGAGGCAAAAAAATCGCCTCAACCCGATTTGCGCCATTTTTTTACGACGCCCAGACGCCATTTCATGACTCCTGTCTTAGTAAAGACAGGAGTCATGCCCCCTTCCCCAATGGCCATGCCCAGGGGACTTGTGTCCCCTGGGCATGGTCATTGGGCATAGTGGCATGTAGGGGGGCACAAATAAGGCCCCCCTATGCCACCCAAAAAAAATTAAAAAATATAAAAAATTATACTTACCTGAACTTACCTGAATGTCCCTGGGGTGGGTCCCTCCATCCTTGGGTGTCCTCCTGGGGTGGGCAGGGGTGGCAGGGGGGTTCCCTGGGGGCAGGGGAGGGCACCTGTGGGCTCATTTTGAGCCCACAGGCCCCTTAACGCCTACCCTGACCCAGGCGTTAAATAGTGGCGCAAATGCGGGGTTTTTTGACCCGCCAACTCCCGGGCGTGATTTTTGCCCGGGAGTATAAATACGACGCATTTGCGTCGCCGTCATTTTTTTAGATGGGAACGCCTTCCTTGCATCTCATTAACGCAAGGAAGGCGTTCACGCAAAAAAATGACGCTATTTGCCAATACTTTGGCGCTAGACGCGTCTAACGCCAAAGTATAAATATGGCGTTAGTTTTGCGCCGAATTTGCGTCGAAAAAAACGACGCAAATTCGGCGCAAACGGAGTATAAATACGGGCCTAAACTTCTTTTTCCATAACTTGTCCACCGTATGCTTGTCTTTGGCCCCATATAGCACTCTAGTGCCTTTTGGCTAGGTCCGCACCGTAGAAATATCACATGCATTCGTACATACATAGTGCAATGGCATCACACATTTTACAAGAGACAGCCATCACGATCCAAGATAGCACACAGAGACAGGACATATCCCACGGCCTTTTTTTTAGCACTGCAAACTTTTGTGACAAGTAGAACTTTATTTTTCTTTATTACAAACCTTCCCAATGTTTTCAAATATTCTCACTGGCATACACATTCCTCCTGAATTATGATAAAGCAATACAACCCCTTTGGGAAAGTGACTTAATTTTATATTTTTAGAATTCGTAAACATCCCTCCTTTACTAAAGATTCAATTACCCATCACTAAAGTACAATAAATTAAGATGCAGTTTCACATATAATTATGAAAAAACATCTAGCCGTGGTTCCACCGTCAACGCGACTGAGACAAGTGAAAGCATTTTTACACCTCATCAATTTGAGAAGCTTTTATCAGAAGAGCAGAGGATAAAGTTTTAAAAGAGTCCACGTTTAAAAACTGACAATTATTTAATTGCAACCTTTTAAACAAGAGCTATGCAAAAGGCAATACGAATCAAGCTCTGGTATTACAATGAAAATTTCTCCCGAACAGGAGGGCTGCGTGAATTTAATATAGCTCAACTTATTTTCTGTTGTATATAGCTCGAACTCTGCCAAGGTCATTGTAGGACTTTAAGGGCCATATTTATACTTTTTGACGCACAACTGCGCCAACGCAGTTGTGCGTCAAAAATTTTAACGCCGGCTAACGCCATTCCAAAGCGCCATGCGGGCGCCTTATTTATGGAATGACGTTAGCCGGCGCAGCTGACTGGTGTGCGTCAAAAAAAATTACCCACACCAGGCAGCGCCGACGTAGGGGAAAATGGAGCTTGGGCATCAAAAAATGGGGCAAGTCAGGTCTGAGGCAAAATATTGGCCTCAACCCGATTTGCGCCATTTGTTTTGACTCCCAACCCCCATTGAAATGACTCCTGTCTTAGTAAAGACAGGAGTCATGCCCCCTTGCCCAATGGCCATGCCCAGGGGACTTATGTCCCCTGGGCATGGCCATTGGGCATAGTGGCATGTAGGGGGGCACAAATCAGGCCCCCATGCCACAAAAAAAAAAAAAAAAAACACTTACCTGAACTTACCTTAAGTTCCCTGGGATGGGTCCTTCCATCCTTGGGCGTCCTCCTGGGGTGGGCAAGGGTGGCAGGGGGTGTCCCTGGGGGCATGGGAGGGCACCTCTGGGCTCCTTCCGAGCCCACAGGTCCCTTAACGCCTGCCCTGACCAGGCGTTAAAAAATGACGCAAAAGCGTCTGGACGTCATTTTTTCTGACCTGCCCACTCCCGTGCGTCATTTTTGCACGGGAATTTAAATAAGGCACACATGCCTTGGAGTCATTTTTTAGACGGGAACCATTAACGCAAGGTAGGTGTACACGCAAAAAAATGACGCAAACTCCAAGATCTTTGGCGCTAGATGGGTCTAACGCCAAAGTATAAATATGGAGTTAGCTTTGCGTCGGATTTGCGTAAAAAAAAAACTACGCAATTCCGGCGCAAACAGAGTATAAATATGCCCCTAAGTTCATTGTTTGTTTTTTCTAGACACAGGGACATATGCCGATTTGCACAGAATCGCAGGATAGAAGATGCCGGGACTGGAACCTGATTCCCCAGTTCTATGATCGGCAGCTTTTGCAGCTCTATCCTACACCCATTCCCCTTCTTTGTTAAACATGTGAATTCTGTACACAGCGTTCTCATCCAATGTCTTCCATACAATTTTAGTTGTACGTTATATAGTAAACGTGTAACCGAATTGGGCGTATAAGGTTCATAATATCTCTAGTACGGAAGTAGTCCACATTTTTGTTTACTGTTATTGTGCACCACAATTCAATCAAGTAAAACAACTCTACGGGAGGAAACGCATTCAATAAATTCACCATTTATTTGGTTAAAGCAAATGAATTAGATCTAAAAACATATTTTATACAATGCAGTTCATCAACTTGCTCGGGTTCTGCGCTAAACAACTTTATTCTTGAAGAATACGATAATTTAGTTAGTACAGTTTTATTTGATCTTTTATTGCCACCACGTGGAAGTATATGGTATAACACATGTATGATCTCGAAATTTCAATACTGCTCCAGATTCAACAGACATTGTAGGGCTTATTGATGGGTATTGGCTAGGGTAGTGATGCAAGTCCTCTTGCTGCGCTGCCCTACGCCAGTGTGAAAGGGCAAGAATGCACCTTATTTATCCCAATACGGTGCTGTCCTGTTTTTTCCTCTTGCACTGGTGCATAATTGGCTGCCTAGAGCCAACGCAGAGACCCTTGCACATTGCATGCAGGATAGTTTTTGTGAAGGAGGGGGTACCTTCCTGCAAAAAAAACACAATCCTGAGAGTGGTCCTCATGAAAAGACAAAAAAATGAGGAGAAATACAAATATTTCTCTCTTTTATGCCTGTCCTGGGGAGGTGTAAAATGTTGGTGCCTCCCCAGGTTTACGTGATTAAGTAAATCTGCGGTAGGATAAAAAAACTCATTGGTGTTGCATGGGGAAAAACCACTGTAACACCCATGGAATGCCTTCCTGGCTCAGAGTAAGGCAAAGCAGTGACTTGCACTGCTTTTTCTTACTCCTTATCTATGAGGCCATTCAAATCTATGCAAAGTGGCTTTGCATGGCCTCATAGATATGGTTGAGAGGTTTGTGTCGCAAGAGTATCAGAAAAAGTGACGCTCCAGCGGCGCAAGCCTCTCATGAATATGCCCCTTTGTACTTACTCTAAACATCAATTTGTGTTTGAAATATTTAGAGGGTATATGAAAAAAACAGTAAAGTTAAGGCCACTTGAAAAACTTATGGAAATAGAGGAAACAATGTCCTTTTAAAGATGACATCAAAGCGAGTTTTTAGAGCAAAACAGACTCTTCTTGTTTGGGTATTTTTAGGAAGATAATTGATACTTTCAGAAGATATTTGATACATGTGAACAATGCATAATGCATAAAACAATAATTGCTGGTGACTACATTTTTGGCCTGCCGAATGTTAGAGTTGCCGAATTAGAAAGATGTCTAACCTTGATTCTACCCAACACTTTTAATGTACCACTCTACACTCCTTGCTCCTTCGTTCCACTCTTGCTGGTTCTTTTTTGTGTCTGCATTCTTCCTTTGTCACTCTTTGTACGTCATTCACCTTACTTACCCCCTTTTCTGCCTTTCTATCTCTTGCTCTGGGTCAAAGTCAAACGATGGAAAAATAAGCTCTGGTCCCCAGAAATGAGTGCTGGTGGGGCCCACTTGCAACCCTACCAGCTCAAATTAAGCAGTGGATGTGACTGAGCAGAGCTGGTAGATCTCTATCAAGCCAACATTCAAAGAAGGAAGAAAGAGTTTGGGCAGTTTCACACAATGAACATAAGAGGATCGACTCAGCACAGGAGAAAGTTCTGCGTAAATATATGAATTTGACAGAATTCCCAATGTATATGTTTGAGTTTATATGTGTGTAGTGAAACATTTTGTCCATGGCAAACGTATTTTCCCTTTCAAGAAACAAAAGAAACGTGAATGTGGTAATGCACTTTTAGATTACCTTTCCTCATGTAGAACAGTACACCTGATCACTTAACATTCATGCGTTAAATTCGTAAAGCGTGTACGCCACATCACTTAACAGATCTGAGCACAAATTTTATATTTTTTCATGCAACACAATGCAGCTACCAAAGCTGCTGCGTTGTGTGAAAGGGAGAGAAAAGGGAAAGTACCATCTCTACAAAGATATGATACTGCTGCTTTCTTCCCAAGCGCAGACATACGTTTTGGCTGTCTAGCGGCAAGCACACATCTTTGCACAATAATGCATAGGTTCCTACAAGTGTCTAAAATCTACTTTGTTCTGGAAGAGCATTTGCAATGTAAGGATACTATTACAGTACAAAACACTCTGCTCATACTCACCTTTAAACATTTCTCACTTTGTATGTGTATTGTACAGTAAAAAGGTCTGGAGAAGAGAAACCCTTTCTCCCTTGCTCCTTTTTAAAAGGAGGTGTCATCTTTGGTGCAAAATCCTGTCTACATATGGTAGAAGGTAGAGCTTTGTGTTAAACACTATGGCCCATATTTATACTTTTTGAAGCAAAACTGCGCTAACGCAGTTTTGTGCCAAAAAAATTAGCGCCGGCTAACGCCATTCTGAAGCGCCATGCGGGCGCCGTATTTATTGAATGGCGTTAGCCGGCGTTTAGCCGACCGGCGCTGCCTGGTGTGCGTGAAAAAAAACCACGTACACCAGGCAGCGCCGGCGTAGGGAAAAATGGCGTTTGGGCGTCCAAAAATGGGGCAAGTCAGGCTGAGGCAAAAAAATCGTCTTAACCCGATTTGCGCCATTTTTTTGTGGCGCCCAGACGCCATTAACATGACTCCTGTCTTAGCAAAGACAGGAGTCATGCCCCCTTGCCCAATGGCCATGCCCAGGGGACTTATGTCCCCTGGGCATGGTCATTGGGCATAGTGGCATGTAGGGGGGCACATATCAGGCCCCCCTATGCCAATAATTTTTTTTAGAAAAAATACTTACCACAACTTACCTTTTCTTCCCTGGGATGGGTCCCTCCATCCTTGGGTGTCCTCCTGGGGTGGGCAAGGGTGGTAGGGGGTGTCCCTGGGGGCTTGGGAGGGCACCTCTGGGCTCATTCTGAGCCCACAGGTCCCTTAACGCCTGCCCTGACCCAGGCGCTAAAATCCGGCGCAAATGCAGGTTTTTTAGTCCCGCCCACTCCCGGGCGTCATTTTTGCCCGGGAGTATAAATCCGACGCAATAGCATCGGAGTCATTTTTTAAGACGGGAACGCCTACCTTGCATATCATTAATGCAAGGAAGGTGTTCACGCAAAAAAATGACGCTAATTCCAGGAACTTTGGTGCTAGACGCGTCTAACGCCAAAGTATAAATATGGAGTTAGTTTTGCGTTGAATTTGTGTAAAAAAAAACGACGCAAATTCGGCGCAAACGGAGTATAAATATGCCCCTATGGGTGGTTGCATGGGAATGCCCAGGTACCACCTTCTGGGCCCCCTTGCCAGAAAGTAATGCAATCTAGCACATAGTGCTACTTTGGGTACTTTTAGGACATTTTCAAGCACATTTTGCATTGGAAAGTAAATAATAAAGCAAAACCCCTTTTGCTGGTTTCCATCACTTTTTGTGTCTTTGCACTGGTGCAGAATGTGTAGATAAACCTTGCCATTGGGACATTAAAATCTTACTTGATACTGCACAAGAAGTTAATCAGGCTAACGTATCAATGCAAGCGATTAGATAGAAGGTATTTTACTACAGACAGAGATCGTAAAATAGAGTGAGAGCAAACAAACATAGGACAGGATTTCCGATGTATATGAATAAGAAGAAAAAACAGGAACACAATATTGAGTACAGAGATAATGAAGTGTTATAAGTTGGAGGTGAGTGGTGTACTGCATATTACAAGTTGAAATATAGACTGGGATTACATGTCCTTTCATTTCTACCATTTGCAGGGGTTTGGGAAACAGACAATTTCTCATCACAAGACATAGGTCTCTTAATATCGACAAGGTTTCGAACATCCCACTGCATACCTAAGACATATCATGGGTGGTTGTACTATTTCTTGTTCTTCCTTTGGTTCTTCTGAATTCTCCTTCTGATGTTTTCCCTGTTTACCACTGCCTTTTTCTTACTGGTAACAGGCATGGCACGATAAGCTGATAACAATTTTGGATGCCTTTTTACTGGAAATGCCACTAACCTGGGGCAACTGCAAGTATTTTTTATTGTTCTATACATTCATCCAACTAACCTATTTGCCCTTCACAATATAGGGCTGCTCTGAGATGTTTTACAGACATTTCATGCTAAAATTCTTGACTACACTCTGACATTACTTGCACATCATTATGGTGATGGGAGTCTCAGGAATTCCTTCTTTTACTTATTAACACACTTGAGATGATGTTGTTCACAACTTTGGCTGCAACCCACCATGTGAGATAGCCAATCAGAACAACAACAACATTTCCTTCGACACCCAATCCTCTGTCAGGTCAAATGATATCAAGAGTTAGTTTACAGCATGATTTGTCAGTTACATTAATCGAAGGCATAGGGGTTTTCCTTGCCATTTTGATATTGTCATTTGCCTTACAACTTGCACAACATCAAACCTTGTGTTCAGCAATAGAATCCATCCCCAGTCATCACTAGTGTGACCTGGCTGCTCCTAATGAGGCTCCTTCGTAAGTATCGTTCATGGGCAGGATCAGCAATGTTACTCCTCAAAGATTCCGAAAGAGACTCATTTTGCTGTATACAAGCAATTCCCATCACTCAAACCTAGGTCATTCCTCACAGGCCAGATGGTTAAATACTCACAAAAACATTTATTTTTTCAAACCACCTGTTCAACTCCAGCTCCTTCACGGTTTCGATATCCTTAGCTTCACGTTCACTGTCTCTCGATTCATCCACCTTAATCCCTTCGAGGACTATTCCAAGTACAATGTCCTCACATGGTTCACTAAGCCTTGAAATTACTGCATACCAATGCAAAAAAACACCATGTCCTCTTGGTGTTGAGCAATCAAACTTTAGTGGTAAAGGTACAGAGTAATCGTTTGTAATCAGTACTCTCCACAAAGGGTAAACCCCCAAAGCTAAAAGTGAAAATGACGCATTGTGCAGTAGCATGCTTTGTCATGCTTCTATATCACACAGTGATTTTTTCCCCTTTGAGAACTCTAGAGGGGAATGCAATGATCTTTTCTCTGCCTCTACTACATATGTACGAATTGCTCCTTAACTCTTATTCCTGGAATCCATGGTCGAAGGGTATGGTTGGTGGTATTAAATCCTCCCAATGTGGTCGCTTAACTTTGAATCTGGTAACTGCCTCCTGGTAATCATTTGACCAACAGAATTGGACACTTTTCAAACTGAGAGATCTTGTAAGTTCAATCCCTTCATGAATGTTGAATAGCATTTAGTCAGAATGAGAATGATTCATATGCATTCTTCTAAGTGTTGGATGGGGCTTTTCTGACTGGTGCAGTGATATCAAACTTAGTTTTTGTGCCACTGTTGATATGGGATGCCCCAGTTTAGTTGTCAGTCTCACACCTGTATGGCATTTACTCCTCTTCAAGGTGAGATCTGCTCCTTTCAGCTTGGCACAGAATCATGTTATACCGTTCTACATCACATCCAGAAAACTAGAATGTTATGCTGAAAAATAGGACATTTGGAATACCCTTTGGGACTTTTTGCATAAGGCATTGGAATACAATCACTGCAGAGACTAATCTAAACAGCTTAAATGCAGACATCGTCAATCATACTAAAATAGCATACATCTTCAGTCACACTCAGCACTTCTGCTTTGTTCAGTACATTTAGTGGTTCATTATATGCAGGGATTCAGGTCACTCAGGTCCACACACATCCACCTTCGTTCACCACCAGCCTTCTTCAATAAAACAATGGAGATCCAACCGCTCCAAACTCTCAAAGCTTTTAATCACCCACTGTACTTGAATTTTCTTAATTTAACTACCAAAGGCTCTTTCAGTAAAGGAGGGATCAGCCTTACCTTGTGGCCGGCAGGAAGAGCTCCCGCCTTCAATATAACCTTATCTTCAAAATCCTTGAGGTGACCTAACTTTTCAATAACCAATACAGGGTGTTCCACAAACTACCATTCTCTAACAGTGATCTTTCCACCCCATGTATGGAATTGGGTTCATTAGGAACAAGTTCAAAGCCTAATTCCTTTTGGTGTGTCCATTACTGGATGCTGGAAGTGACTTTAATGACATAAAACTTCCCTATGTTAGAACTTCCCTTGAATGAAAAATGCATTATGGTCATCAACTCTCATCTCACTGAAGAGGTTGTGTAGTTTACCTTTCACGTCTAACATCAGGTTTTTAAGGGTATACTACTTTCAATGTAATGCTTGTTTTAAAGCCACAATGTTTAGTAGAGTGCGAAGAGAGCACGAATCAGCCAAACCACTTACAGGTCCACCATCTAACGTTGTCTCATAGCTAAACGAAGCAAACTCATTGGGCCCCATTTAAAAATGCAACTCCCAAACCTCTGGCAGGAGATCTCCACCTCCAGCTGTCATATCTTTTATGTACAGATATCTACACCCCAGCAGTGGTCAAGTCAGCACATGCAAATATAGGTTTTAGTAGTAAATGTGGGAGAGAGAAGGGGGCGTGGTGGGAAAATGGAAATAGTTACTACAACATAGGTGGGGTTCAGAGAAATTAAAGAAGGGAATTAGGAGGGGTTATGCTAATGTAAAACACCCACCCACGTAGGAGTAAAACAATTGCTATTCACAAACTACACACCTAAATCTACCATTATAGCACTAATGACAGAGGAAAAACAGGCTCAAATGTTCTTCTACTCAGCCTTAGGTTAAGGCATGAATCATACATAGTCAACCACTGGCATTGCAGCACACACCTATAGAAATAAATGGATGCAGTCAATAATCCTAACACATGAAGAAACAGATAAGAGAAATCGAAACAAATAACAGTTTAGATTAAACTTTGTTACATTATGTTTTAAAATATATATATATTTTTTTGATTAAATATTTATTAAAATTTGGGTGTTTCGGCAGTTTGGGCAATTTGTGTGGTTCTCCCTGGGCCATATTTTGCAAGGAAGAACCACATGAGTGCACAAACAACATTTGCTTATTTCTTAGGTTTGCATGCCCAACATCATTTCTCAAGCAAACTAAAAAGGTCTGATCATCTCCCTAAATACTTTCCTCCACCCCTAGTTCTTATTTATTAAGTCAAACAAAATTTATCAACTAAAAATGAGGTAAGCTAGATCAATAATGTATTTGTCAGAAAAAGTTAACTGTATTCACATTCCTAGAAAACTATTATGGCATCAATTTTCAAATCTTTAACACAGTACATTCTACAGAAGGCAGAGAAATATTACCTTAATTTTCAACTAACAAAACAATATATATTGAACACAGTTCAGTATACACAACTACTTAGGTGGCATGCATATTAAAATAATGTTAATTTTACCTTCTCTGCAGGTTTCACATATCGTTGATTTTTCAGATTAACGTAAACATGTTCAGGTTTTTGCTTGAAAGTGGGAAGGCACTCTCTAGAAACTGGCCTTTCTGCCAAATGTTGCTGTTTGCTCTGTCTGCTATACAATCAAAATTGCAAGATTAAGTGGTCAACAATGATATAATACTTTATGTTCATAAACCATTGAACATCCATAGTGCACATCAATCATATCAAATTCATTAGCATTATCTAATATAATTAACGCAATTCATTTTGACTATAACCCACAAAATATGTGCTGATCCAGATTTTAGTGACGCAGGAAACATCTAGACATTTATCACAGTAGAAGCAGCCTGTGCCTAATTTATAAAATAAAAAGTGCAGCGGGGGCATCTTTTTCTCGGAAGCCTGCAGCTGGCTTGCTGAATGATGTAGTTGCCGAATACAAAGGCTGTGCAGTTTTGATTGCAGTTCATGCCTTTTCCATCTACCACCCTATGCTGCCTGCCCCCATTATCTCACTGTAGGCGTTTCTTTTTAATCCCAGCTTTCTTCATTTGTTACATTTTTTTCCACTAATTTCTTCTTCCTTCTTTCCCCCTAGTCTGCCTTTCTTTTTCTTCCAGTGTCAAAGCTTAATGATGGAAAAATACGTTCTAGTCTGCAAAACAAGAGTGCTGGTGGGCCAAACCTGTAATCATCGACTCAAATTAAGTACTCAAAGCAGCAAGGATAAGTATTCACACATTGCATGAGTGAACTGAATGTAATTAGTGATAATAGTATCTAGTGAGTATAGCTTCTCACCAAGAATTTGGACAGATTTTTCTAACTCATTATTTTATATCCACACCTTGAACACTAGCAGTTTCATCAGCATCTCTCTGGTTCAATTTACAACATATGAAGCTCTCTGCTTACAATTACTTTTTCCAAAGAAAAGCAATGTTTGATGATAAATCATTTAGGGAGTCTAGGTTTGACCATTTTTTAAATTGGTTAGTTCCTGTTACAAGACATCTGATTTGATATCATCCTATCAAACGTATTGTTAATTTAATAATGGTGATTGATGGACTTCGCCCTCTCTGCACCCCCATACTTTTGCCTTCACCCTTCTAGTTTTCGGAACATGGTTTTGTTAACTTTTAAGATGAACCAGTGCTTAAGTGTTTGTGCTGTCTTCTTTAAACAAGGTAAAAATTGACTAATTCCACACTGGCACATTCAATTTACTTGTAAGTCCCTAGTAAATTGGTACTACATGTATCCAAGGCCTGTAAATAGAATTCTACCAGTGGGCCTGCAGGACTTGTTGTGCCACCCACTTAAGTATCCTTTAAAAACATGTATCAGGCCTGCCATTGTAGTCTTTATGCATTTTAAAACTTCCAAATTGACTGAGCAAAATACACCTTTTGGCAGGTGTAAACCTCTAGTTTTATTTACATATGTCACTCTTAAGGTGGGCCTGACGCAGCCCAAAGGGCAGGGTGTATTGTATTTAAAAGTTGGACATATAATTTTACATTTTACATGTCCTGGTAGTGATGAACTCCTGAATGTGTTTTTCAATCCTGTGAAGCCTACCTCTCCCATAGGGTAATATTGGGATACCTTATTGCATTTAATAAGTGCTAACGTTTGATTGGGAATAAGTGTAAATATCATGATTGAACCCAAATTAACTGTAGTTTAAAATCCTGTTTAATGGTAACATTGGCTTTTAGATTACAATTTTGCAAATGCCACTTTTAAAAAGATGGCATTTCTATGCCCAAAATGTATGAAGCCTTCTAGGAGTTTCCAGCTGGCTGGCCCTGTTAATTGCTCCCCCATCAGAAATGTTATAATGATTTATGCAGATTTGTACAGCACTATAACCTATGAGAGTATTCTGATGCTGAGCAGATCTGAGTCTAGGCTCACCTAAGGCCTGGTGGGACTGCTGAAAAAGCCATGTCTTCAGCTTCTTGCAGAATTCAAGAAGTGAGGAGAAGGCTCTTATGTGTAGCGGCAGGCTGTTCCATGCTTTAGGAGTGATGTAGGAGAAGGCTCTGCCGGAACTGGTATTTTGTATGCGTGGGATTTGTGGAATTAGGAGCCCAGATAAGCTGTGGTGCCTGGAAGGTTTGTGAAACCAGATGCGATTGTTGAGGTAGTCCAGTCCAGTGTTACATAGTGCTTTGAAAATGTGGGTGAGGAATTTGAATTGTGCCCTTTTTTGATTGGGAAGGCAGTGGAGCTCCTTCCAAGTATGGTGTGATGTGAGTGCGGTGTGGGAGGTTGAGAGTGATTCTGGCCACCCAATTGTGACTGGTCTGCAGCCTTCAGGTGAGTTTTTTTTAATGAAGGTATAGGGGGTGTTCCCATAGCTAGGCTGACTGATTGTGTCCTTCTAGTCAGGAAGGAGCAGAAACATCAGAGTTCATGTCCTTCGATTGTGATGTCTTGTAAGCGTTGGATGAAGATGGGGTGGGAGACTGTGTCATATGCTGCGGACAGATCCAGGATGATGAGGTCTGCTGTTTCTCCTCTGTCCAGAGTCATGCAGATTTCATTTGTGGCTGACATGAAGGAAGTTTCCGTGCTCTGGTTGGGAGTGGCGTCAAAGAGTTGGTGGTTATTGGGGTATTCAGTAAGGTGTCTCTTGATGATTTTCTCTAGGGTTTTGGCTGGGAAAAATAGCAGGGAGCTTGGTCTGTAGTTGGTGCATGTTAAAGGGTTTGCACAGGATTTCTCAAACAATTGGAGGACGGTTGCACGTTTCCAAGTATCTGGGAGGTTGCACAAGAGGTGGAGGCATTCAGGATGAGTGTCAGCATGGTTCTAATGGCTTGCAGTCCTCTGGAGTAGGCATGGTGGGGGCAGTGGTCTGATGGGCTCCCTGGGTGGATGGATTTCAAGGTGGCAGCAGTTTTTTCTGGGGTGATGACAGGTCATGTGTTTAGCATTAGTTTTTTGGATAAGGTCCAGAGTTTTTTTTGTGAAGTCTGTCTGGTCCATTTGTGGGCTGAAGTTACTGTAAATGGCAGTGATTTTGCTGCTGAGGAATTGAGAGAAACTGTTGCAGAGGTGATGCGATTGTGATTAAGTTGAAGGTGGCTGATGGTGAGGTAAAATCTTTCACAATGGCAAAGATTTCTGTGCTTCTGTTGGTGCTGGTATCGATGCAGTGTATTTGGTGGTAGCGTCTTAAGGCAATTTAAACATCCTCTTGTCTACATAGTACTGGCTCATTCTCCATTTGCGCTCCAGTAGTTTGAAATGGTGTTTCATTGGTTTGTGTTCCTCTGTGTACCACCTGGTCTGGGGTCTGGATCTTGTTGGATTGCTGCATTTGAAGGAAGCTAGGGAGCAGAGCAGAAGATGATCCAGTTTTAGACACCAACAGTGAAAAATAGGAATTGGGTCTAATTAGGGTAGGATAGTAGGGACGTAGCTGTTCCCTGCTCCACTGACATTTTATAGGAGCTGTCTTAGCACATGCACAAATATCTTCACACTGTCTTTTGTGTCTTTTGTTACCCTAGTCCCCTTGAAGCCTGGGCAGGGAGGAGGAAAATTCCAGAACCATCTGTCGGAGGAAAGCTCTGTAAGTTTCTTCCGCTTCAAAAGTGGCACCAGGTATAAAAATAGGACCCTCAGGACCACCCTTCAGTACACTTCTGGACCTGCGAAGGACTACAGAAGGACTGACTTAAACTCTAGAGGACTGCCCTGCTGCTACCAGACCAGAGGACAGCCATCCTGCTTGAGACCTGTTTTGGTCTAAAGAGGATTGCCCTGAGGCCTGCCTTGTTTCTCAGAGGACTACCCTTCTGTCTGAGGCCTTCTTTGTTTATCAGGGAACTGCCCTGCTGCTTGAAGCTTGCCTTATTTTTCACAGGACTGCCATACTGCTTCAGGCCTGCCTTGCTGCTTGAAGGAGAGAGGACCATCTCCTTGAAACCAGCACTACCAGAGTGACTCCAATTGTCAGTTGACTGACCTGTTTGAGCTTCAGGAGCACAACGAGCTCCAGAGGCCTTCCTGTGACTGCTCAGTTGACCTGATGCAACTGGGCCTACCTGTACTTGCAGCAGGACCGTCCTGGACCTGCATCTGGACTTGTCTGATCCCTGCTGGCCGTTGCTGGATTGATTCCCAAGAGGTGCCTCCTTAGGGCCTGTGCTTTTGGCTGGCATTGGTTGTTCTCCTCTTTCGAAATTGTGATATTTTGAGCTCTGTGAGCTGGACTTTGAAATGGTAACTTTTCCAATGGGACAAACCTGGTCCCTGCATCCGAACCACACTCCATGACAGCTGGCCTGAACGTGTGACTTTGTCCCAGCTTAGCATGACCAGATACACACAGCGCTTTATGCTTCTTGGTTCATTTTTACTTAGGCCTTTAAAACTGCATATCTCCAGTGCTACTAATCGGTTTCTTGTTGGTTTGCTCTCAAACTATTTATTACATTTTACTCTGTGTTTCTAAATTGATTTGAGATGTTTCTTGTGCTGTGTTTTCACTTAATTGCGGTTTATGTGCTGCATAACTGCTTAGCACAGTGCCTCTAAGTCAAGCCTGACTTCATTTGTGCAAGGCTACCAGAAGGTTAAACACAGGTTAATTTTGTGACTTTTGTGGTTTGCTTTGACAAGAATTGTTGTTGTTGACTGAGTGGGGTTTCCACCATCAAAAATGAAATTTCTTACAGTGATGATAAGGTTGGTCAATAAATGTTCCTTTTGGAAGCAGAAAATGTATGCAGATTAGGCTTAGACATTTATACACACCAGAAATAGTTGGGTAATGGCTTATAATAATAGCAATAAACATTGTAGATTGTCTGGAAAACCATATAGCACATTTGCATCCTATTATCCTAGTCAATATTTTGCTCATATACAGCATGTAGAGAAATATTTGCATTACAAGAATGAGATTTCTCAAGCATCCTGCATTAACTTTTTTAAAGACAGTTTCAGAGATGAGAGTGATTTCATGATATTACAGAATTATGATTAGGGTGTTTTATGTTTTTAGGAACTATGTGTAAACTATAAAGAAATACGAAGAATTCGCAAAGCAAATATGGATTGCCTTTAC
Source organism: Pleurodeles waltl (assembly GCF_031143425.1). Lineage (NCBI taxonomy): Eukaryota > Metazoa > Chordata > Amphibia > Caudata > Salamandridae > Pleurodeles > Pleurodeles waltl. The sequence goes on along the minus strand of NC_090437.1, from coordinate 1,146,388,879 downwards.
ATGGCCAAACTATTGGCTTTGCCAATGCTTGTTTGGACTGGCATATGGAAGTATATGTCAGTATCCATGTGCATCAGTCTTGGAAATGGTTGACGTGTGCATCCACATGAGTGTGTGACTATACACTGTTAGACCTGACAACCTTAGGGTGGTCACCCTCAACTTTTTGCCTGCCTCACTCCACTTATTTGACACTGTTTTTGCTGGTTTTAGGAATCTGCACACTTTAATTCTGCTAACCAGTGCTAAAGTGCATATGTTCTCTTCCTTAAACATGGTGACATTGGCTCATACCCAATTGGCACATTTAATGTACTTATAAGTCCCTAGTAAAGTGTACTGCATGTGCCCATGGCCTGTAAATTAAATGGTACTAGTGGGCCTGCAGCACTGATTGTGCCACCCACATAAGTAGCCCCTTAACAATTGTCCCAGGCCTGCCATTGCAAGGCCTGTGTGTGCAGTTTCACTGCCACTTCCACTTGGCATTTAAAAATACTTGCCAAGCCTTAAACACCTCTTTTTCTACATTTAGGTCACGCTTAAGGTAGGCCCTAGGTAACCCATAGGGCAGGGTGTTGTGTAAACAAAAGGAAGGACATATACCTATGTGTTTTATGTGTCCTGGTAGTGAAAAACTCCTAAATTTGTTTTCCACTGCTGTGAGGCCTTCTCCTATCAAAGGCTAACATTAGGGCTAACCCCATATACTGTTTGAGTGGTAGATCCTGATCAGAAAGGAGTAGACAGGTCATATTTAGTATAGCCAGAATGGTAATACAAAATCCTGCTGACTGGTGAGGTTGGATATTCCAGAAATGCCACTTTTAGAAGGTGAGCATTTCTCTGCACTTAAAATCCTTCCGTGCCTTACAGCCTGTCTCTAATCCATGTCTGGGCTGGGCTGGTTGACAGCTCCCTTGTGCATTTCACCCAGAAAATCACAAACACAGGATGCTCAGTCACACCTGCACACATCTGCATACTGAATGGGTCTTCCTGGGCTGGAAGGGTGGGGGGCCTAACACTTACATTTCAAAGGACAGTGGCCTGCCCTCACAAAAGGACTGCCAAACCCTCTACTGGGACCCTGGCAGACAGGAGTGTACTGAAAGGGGACCTTGTGCACTTCAAAACTACTCCTTGAACTCTCCCCCACTTCAAAGACACGTTTAGGTATGTAAACTGGGTCCCTGACCCCCACTAAGTCAGACACTTCTTGGGAAGGGCTCTGCACCAGAGCCTGCAACCTGTCAAGAGAAGCTGCCTGGCTGCCCAAAGGACTCACCTGGACTGCTTTGCAATAAAGGACTGCTTCCTTGCTGTAGCCCTGCTGCCTTGCAGGCCTCTGGCTCTGCTGAGAAGTGCTCTGCAAGGGCTTGGATTGAGCTTGCCTCCTATTCCTGAAGTCTCAGGGCCAAAAAGATCTTCATCCCTGCAAAGAAACTCCTTGTGCGGCAAAAATCGGCCGACAGCCTGACGGAATCAATGCACAGCCCGCCCAGCGGTGAGAAAATCACTGCATCGCTGAACTGGAACGACACAGCCTGGCTCCGCGAGTGGATGTCGACGCAGCGTCAGTGCTGCGACCGGAACTTCGACCCACAGCCCACTGGATTGACGCATCGCTGAGCCGGAACAACGCAGCTTGACTTCCTGCAAGAAGAATCGACGCAGCACCAGCCGTGCACCAGAAACTCTGCCACATCGCCCACAGGATCGATGCAACAGCTGTAACTTCGTCCCGCACTCCCAGGATTTTCACACATCCTCCCTGGGTGTCAAAAGAACTCGCATCACAAAGGAGGATTCAAGCCTGCATGCCAGAATTCAACGCAAAGCCTTGCTGCGTGAAAAAGAATCAATGTATCGTCTGTGTGTGCCTGGAAATCCAACGCACACCTACCTTTTTCAATGCATCTCCTCTTCTGCAGTCCTCGTGCGTGTAATTTTTATGCAAACTAGGTACTTTGTGCTTTCAAGAGACAATTGTTGTTTTTAAGAACTAAAGACTCATCCTATCATTAAAAAAGTGATATTTCAACCTATGATTATCAAATCTTGATCATTTTGACCTTAATTTAATCAGATAAATACCTTATATTTTACTAAACCTGTGTGGTGTCTTTCTGTGGTGTTCTCACTGTATTATTGCATGATTTACTGCACAAACACTTTACACATTGCCTTTTAAGCTAAGCGTCACTGCTCAGTGCCAAGCTACCAGAGGGTGGGCACAGGATCATTTGGATTGTGTGTGACTTACCCTGACTAGAATTGTGGTCCCTCTGCCAAATAGAGACCCCATTTCTAAAACTGGTGGTCAGCGGTCATTGCAGGGCTTGTATTTGTGCGGTAACATACAATAGCTACGTGTACACTACATACCCACAATTAAAGGTCAACTTGATTTTTTCTCTTTTTCTGCACTTTAATTTTTCTGCTTGCCAGTTTAATCAAATCCTCATACAGCATGTATCTAGCTGGGTCTCAAGCAAGAGCTGGAGAGTTTGTCCTAGCCAAGCTGGATGCATACACTGTTAGCCAGCTGAAAAGGTTCTACAAGAGGATGGGAGTACCTACCTGGGGTGCCTCCAGGAAGGAGGAGTACCAAAAGGCACTGAGGGCCTGGGCAGAAGCACGTTTACACAAGGAAGTTGAGGTAGAGAAACCAGAGGATGGCTCCTCAGAGGATTTACAACCAGCAGTGGGGGCTGTTACCCCTGGAATTGTGCCCCCTGCTAAACCAGGGAGTAGGGTCTGTAGCCATGGCCTGACCGCAGAGGAAAGGAGAGAGGAAAGAGAGAATTCCAACTGCAATTGGCAAGATTAAGGCTGGAGGAGAAAAGAGCAGAGAGAGAAGCAGAGGAGGGGAGAGCTGAGGCTGCAGCTGAGAGAGAAACCAAACAAGCTGAGGCTGAAAGAGCTTTGGCTGAAAATAAACTTTTGTTGGCTCATGTACTGAGTCTCAAAGAGCTGGATATCAAGGCTACGCAGTCTGAGTACAGCAGTGATGGTGGTAGCATACATGCAGGACCTGCTGGGGACAAAAAGGTTTGTTTACCCAAAAATGTGGTGGCAAGTTACGTGGTGGGAGATGACATTGATAAGTGGTCAGCTCCTTACGAAGTTGCACTAAGGGCTCATAGAGTTCCTGAAGAGCAATGGGGGGCAGGGTTGTGGGGCTATGTGCCAGTTGTGGGGAGGGACACACTCCTCACATTAGAGCCAAAGGATCAGAACAGATACTCACCTTTGAAAACCACTCTACTTGCCAAGTTTGGGCTGACCCCTGAAAAGTACCGTCAGAGGTTCAGGGACAGCACCAAACTCTCAACACAGATTTGGGTAGACTTTTTTGATTTTTCCAGTAAGGCACTGAATGGATCGGTGCGGGGCAGTAAAGTAGATGACTATGTGGGGTTGTATAATTTTATCCTTCGAGAGCATATGCTCAGTGTTTGCTTTACAGAGTTGCACCAGCACCTAGGTGACAGTAAGCTGACTGATCCTAGAAAGCTTGCTGAGGAGGCGGACCTCTGGGTTAGCACCAGAGTGTCCAAAAAGGTATCTGGGGGGACACCCACAAAGGTGATCAGGGTTCCCATCAGAAGAAAGAGGGGGGATAAACAATTTAAACTAAGGAGTTCTCGAAAGGCTCCCAAAATAATTCCCAGGGTGGTGGTGGTAACCAGCCCAAACCTGATTCTGAAAGTTGGCCAGGGTTCTTTGATAAAAAAGAAAGGGGCATTTGTACCCAAATTATTAGAGTGCACCAAGTTTGGTCACTACAAGGGTGACTCCCAGTGTCCAATGCGGGCACGACCCCCCACTGAAGGGCAGACACCTGGGATGGCTAGCATAGCACTCGGGGAGAAGGTAGTCCCAGATAGTTTTGGGTAACAGATCGAGGTAACCCTAGTGTCCCTGGGAGATGAGGAAATGGTGCCAAAAGCCCACATGCCTGCAAATACTTCCAAGTATAGGCAGTGGGTCACCATTAATGGGCAAAGACTGACGGCTCAGCGTGACACAGGAGCTAGCATGACTACTGTCAGGGTTCAGCTGGTGTGAGCAGAGCAGGTCATTCCCAATACATTCCACCAGGTCATAGTCGCTGACAATCGTGAGAGTCAGCTACTGTTGGATCTTGTTCCCTTTGAATGGGGGGGGTCTCTGGTACTCTAAAAGTAGCTGTGAGTCCTGCCATGCCTATAGATTGTCTGTTGGGCAACGACCTTGAGCATACTATCTGAAAGGAGGTGGAGCTCAGGACTCACCTGGAGATGTTAGTTTTACCTGAATGGGTCTGCATTACCACACAGTCCATGACTTCCCAGGAAGGGAGTCAAGGGTGTCTGGAGCCTGGAACAATGGCCCACACAGCTGCAAAGAAGAAGGGAAAGGGACACGGGAAACTGGCCCCAAATGTTCCCACGGTGGTTGATGGGGTTCCAGAGGAGGAGGCCCCTGAGCCAACTGGGGAGGACATTGCCACCCTGGGTAATCAGCCTGAGCTTGCTGGCTGGCAAGGTAAGGGTGGGCCAACCAGGGAGAAGTTCTGCAAAGCTCAGAAAGAGTGCCCCACTCTTGAGGGTTTGAGACAACAGGCCGCGGCCCAGGAAGCAGGTGAAGCCTCTGGCGATCAGCATATCTATTGGGAGAATTATCTCCTTTACAGTGAGCCCAAGGTACTGGAAGCTGGGGCAGCATGTGTGATGGTGGTCCCCCAGTGCTACCGGGCCTTCCTACTGGGGTTGGCTCACAACATCCCCCTGGCGGGACATTTGGGGCAAGACAAGACCTTCACCAGGCTTGTCACCCACTTTTATTGGCCCCGAATGCGGGTAGCCTCAGTTTCTTTCTGTAGGTCCTGCCCAACCTGCCAGGCTAGAGGGAAGACATGGAAAAGGCTTAAAGCCTCCCTGATCCCACTCCCCGTCATTGGCACCCCCTTTGAAAGGGTGGACATCAACGTCATTAGTCCCCTGGACTCCAAAACTGCCGTAGGCAACAGGTTTATCCTGGTTTTGGTTGGCCATGCCACCCGCTATCCAGGCCGATCCCTCTAAGAACAGTGACTGCACCGGTGGTGACCAGATCTCTGATGGGAATATTTACTCGTGTCGGATTCCCAAAGGAGGTTGTGTCTGACAGAGGCACAAACTTCATGTCTGTGTACATGAAGTCCATGTGGGATGCATGTGGGGTGACCTACCGGCTGACCACCCCTACCATCCTCAATCCAACAGACTTGTGGAAAGGTTCAACAAGACCCTAAAAGGCATGATCACCGGCATGCCTGAGGCAGTGGGATGTCCTCTTGCCATGCCTTCTCTTTGCTTATAGAGAGGTGCCCCAGAAAGGGGGAGGGGGTTCAGCCCCTTTGAACTTCTCTAGGGGTACCCTGTTTGGGGACCCTTAAGCATAGTAAAAGAGGGGTGGGAGAAAGCTCCTAGGAAACCCCCCCAGGATGTGGTCAGTTACATGCTGGCCCTTCGCAACCAGATGCAACGCTTCTGGAAGCAGGCCAAGAGCAACCTCGAGGCCAATCAAGAGGTGATGAAGCAATGGTAAGACCAGAAGGCCACCCTGGTAGAATTCTCACCCGGAGACAAGGTATGGGTAATGGAGACAGTAGAGCCTAGAGCTCTCCAGGACCGCTGTACTGGCCCATTTGAAATCAAGGAGCGGAAGGGAGAGGCCACTTACTTAGTGGACCTCAACTCCCCTAGGAACTCCCTAAGGGTGCTCCATCAAAACAGACTGATGCCTTATTTTGAGAGGTCTGAAGTCAGCATGATTCTGGTGACAGATGAGGGCATGGAAGAGGAGAGTGAGCCTCTCCCCAACCTCCTCTCTGCCAAGGAAGGTGATGGGTCAGTGGAGTATGTCAATCTCTCTGACTCCCTGACCCTAGACCAGAAGGGAGACTGCTACGAGTTATTAGAGCAGTTCTCTTCCCTGTTTTCCCTCACCCCTCGACTCGCACACTTGTGTGTCCATGATATTGACACAGGAGACAGTCCCCCTGTAAAGAATACAATTTGTCAGATAAGGTGAGTGTTGGAGGCTGGCATGGCTTATAGTGGGCACCTTGTGGTACTTACACCTTGTGCCAGGTCCAGTTATCCCTTATTAGTAAAATAGAGGTGTTTCTAGCAGCTTAGGCTGTTAGGGGTAGCTATGGCAAAGCAGCTTAGGCTGAACTAGGAGACATGCAAAGCTCCTACTATACCACTTATATCACATAGCACAATATCCAAAGAAAACACAATACTCAGAGTTACAAAAAATAAAGGTACTTTATTTTAGTGACAATATGCCAAAAGTATCTCAGAGGATACCCTCACTTAGGAGGTAAGTAATACACACAAATTATATGTACACAAACCCAAAACAGGTAAGTAACAGTTAAAAAAGTAGTGCAAACAATGCAGAATCACAATAGAATGCAATAGGTAGACATAGGCCTAGGGGCAACACAAGCCATATACTCCAAAAGTGGAATGCGAATCACGAATGGACCCCAGGCTTATGGGAGATTGTAGAGGGTCACTGGGACTGTGAGAAAACAGTAAGGGTGTCCAAAATACCCCACCCCAAGACCCTGAAAAGTAGGAGTAAAGTTACCCTACTACCCCAGAAAGACAGTATAGTCATGATAGGGGATTCTGCAAGAACCAGAACTGCTACCAAAGCACTGAAAATGGATTCCTGGACCTGAGGACCTGTAAAAGAAGGGGACCAAGTCCAAGAGTTATGCAAGTGTCCGGGGGGGCAGGATGAAGGTGCAAAAGGGCTGCCTCTGGGTGGAAGAAGCCAAAGATTCTGCAACAACGGATGGTGCCAGGAACTTCACCTTTGATGAGAAGATGTCACACGCTGTGCTGGAGGTTACAGAAGTGTTTCCACGCAGAAATACCACAAACAAGCCTTTTTAGCTGCAAGAGTCGCAGTTGAGGATTTCGGGTGCTGCTGGGGCCCAGGAAGGACCAGGATGTTGCCCCTTGGAGGAGGAGACAGAGGGGGTGCGCAGCAACTTAGAAAGCCCCCACAGAAGCAGGCAGCACCCACAGAAGTACCGGAACAGGCACTTAAAAGATCTGAGGACAGCGGTCGACTCAGAGTACAAAGGAAGGTCCCACGACGTCGGAGTCCAACTCAGCGAGTTGGGCAATGCAGGACGGAGTGCTGGGGACTCAGGCTAGGATGTGCACAAAGGAAGTCCTAGAAAAGTGCACAGAAGCCAGAGCAGCTGCAAATCACGCAGTACACAGGTTTGCTGTCTGGAGTGGGGAGGCAAGGACTTACCTCGACCAAATTTGGACAGAAGGGCTACTGGACTGTGGGAGATACTTGGACCCAGCTCCTGTGCTCCAGGGACCATGCTCGTCAGGATGAGAGGGGACCCAGAGGACCGGTGATGCAGAAGTTTGGTGCCTGCGTTGGCAGGGGGAAGATTCCGTCGACCCACAGGAGATTTCTTCTTGGCTTCCAGTGCAGGGTGAAGGCAGACAGTCCTCAGAGCATGCACCACCAGAAAACAGTCGAGAAAGCCGGCAGGATGAGGCGCTACAATGTTGCTGATAGTCGTCTTGCTACTTTGTTGCGGTTTTGCAGGTGTCCTGGAGCAGTCAGCGGTCGATCCTTGGCAGAAGTCAAAAAGGGAAGTGCAGAGGAACTCTGGTGAGCTCTTGCATTCGTTATCTGAGGAATAGCCCAGAGGAGAGACCCTAAATAGCCCTCAGAGAAGGATTGGCTACTGAGAAAGGTAAGCACCTATCAGGAGGGATCTCTGACATCACCTGCTGGCACTGGCCACCCAGAGCTGTCCATTGTGCCCCAACAGCTCTTCATCCAAGATGGCAGAGGTCTGGGACACACTGGAGGAGCTCTGGGCACCTCCCCTGGGAGGTGCTGGTCAGGGGAGTGGTCACTCCCCTTTCCTTTGTCCAGTTTCGCGCAAGAGCAGGGCTGGGGAATCCCTGAACCGGTGTAGACTGGCTTATGCAGAGAGGGCACCATCTGTGCCCATGAAAGCATTTCCAGAGGCTGGGGGAGGCTACTCCTCCTCAGCCCTTCACACCTATTTCCAAAGGGAGAGGGTGTAACACCCTCTCTCAGAGAAAATCATTTGTTCTGCCTTCCTGGGACCAGGCTGCCCAGGCCCCAGGGGGGGCAGAAACCTGTCTGAGGGGTTGGCAGCAGCAGTAGCTGCAGTGGAGACCCCGGAAAGTTAGTTTGGCAGAACCCGGGCTCTGTGCTGGAGACCCGGGGATGCATGGAATTGTCACCCCAATACCAGAATGGTATTGGGGTGACAATTCCATGATCCTAGACATGTTACATGGCCATGTTCGGAGTTACCATGGTGACGCTACATATAGGTAGTGACCTACATGTAGTGCACGCGTGTAATGGTGTCCCGCACTCACAAAGTCCGGGGAATTTACCCTGAACAATGTGGGGGCACCTTGGCTAGTGCCAGGGTGCCCACACACTAAGTAACTTTGCACCTAACGTTCACCAAGTGAGGGTTAGACCTATAGGTGACTTATAAGTTACTTAAGTGCAGTGTGAAATGGTTGTGAAATAACGTGGATGTTATTTCACTCAGGCTGCAGTGGCAGTCCTGTGTAAGAATTGTCTGAGCTCCCTATGGGTGGCAAAATAAATGCTGCAGCCCATAGGGATCTCCTGGAACCCCAATACCCTGGGTACCTAGGTACCATATACAAGGGAACTATAAGGGTGTTTCAGTGTGCCAATGAGAATTGGTAAAATTAGTCACAAGCCTGCAGTGACAATTTTAAAAGCAGAGAGAGCATAAACAGTGAGGTTCTGATTAGCAGAGCCTCAGTGATACAGTTAGGCACCACACAGGGAACACATATAGGCCACAAACGTATGAGCACTGGGGTCCTGGCTAGCAGGATCCCAGTGACACATATCAAACACACTGACAACATAGGGTTTTCACTATGAGCACTGGGCCCTGGCTAGCAGGATCCCAGTGAGACACTAAAAACACCCTGACATATACTCACAAACAGGCCAAAAGTGGGGGTAACAAGGCTAGAAAGAGGCTACCTTCCTACACAATCCCCCCAAACGAAGGACAATAAGGCTAACCTTGGCCAGTTGAGTCTTTATTGTCTAAGTGGTGATAAGTGGAGAGTAGCTCTGCAATAGATTGGTTACTCCGTTTATCATCCACTATATGGTTACTTCCCTGTGGGGATGTAAGCCACCCTGTTTGAAGTTATTTTAGCTAGCCAGCAATGTGAAGTTATATTCTCAGAGCTCCTATTAGTATGTTTTAGTTTAGAGCAGTGGGAATTGTCCACTGGACCTATATCAAATGAAGAGAATGCCAGACAGGGATGTTGTCACAGTAAAGCCATAGCTGGGCAAAAACGTTGTCCGTATGACTGTAAGAGAGAACAGGGTTGCTGTCTCTCTTGAGTTGGAGCAGGGCAGGAATGCTGTCCTATGAGCTCCACACTAAGCCAGTGCTGCTGTCCTAAGAGTTGTGAGGCAGTGCAGGGTTGCTGCACTAAAGTTTCTCTGGGAGGGTTGGAGGGATGCTCCATGTTAACTAAAGTGGTGCACTTGTTCTCACCAATATTAGTTATCCCATAGAGAGGTACTTCTACCTCAGGGAGTACAGCTGTGCTAGCTGATGGTTCCCTTGGTACAGGTGCCACCCCAGGAGAGGTTTCTCCCACCACAGGAATGGTATCCTGAATGGCATGGTGGGTAGGGAATACTTTGATGCTCTTTTTTACCTGTTGTTGGAGAAGGATCCTGAGTTTTCAGGCCTTTTTCTCTCCTTTGCTTTTTCATTTCAGTTGAAATGAGAGGAAGCAATTCCTCAGGGATACCCAGCATGGCTGCATGGGTATTGAACTCTACCTCAACCCAACCTGAGGCCTCTAGGTCATTACCTAAGAGACAGTCTACAGGTAAGCTAGGTGAAACTACCACCTGCTCAGGGCCAGTAACTCCACCCCAACTAAACTGAATTATAGCTAAGGTAAGGAACTTAGTGGAGTTATGGACATCAATAATCTTGTACTGTTGTCCAATGATGTGTTGTGCATGAGACACTAGGGCCCTCATTCTGACCTTGGCGGTCGGCGGAGAGACGGCGGTCGGACCGCGAACAGACCGGCGGTATTAAAAATGGCATTCTGACCGCGGCGGTCCCCGCCGCGACCGACCGCCACTTCCCCACTCCGACAGCCACGGCGGTCATGACCGACGGGCTGGAGTCTGCGCACTCCGGTCCGGCGGTCGACCCAAGACCGCCAACGGTATCATGACCCTGCTTACCGCCGCGGTTTCTGGCAGTCGGGAACCGCCATGCGAACCATGGCGGTAGGCACTATCGGGGCCAGGGAATTCCCTCCCTGGCACTGATAGGGGTCTCCCCCACCCCCCACTGCCCCCCGAGTCCTCCCCCCACACCCTCCACCCCCCTGCCACCCCCCAGAGGTGGTACGAACCCCCTCCCCACCCCCACCCCGACATGCACATACACGCACCCCGACATGCACACACCCCCTACATGCACATATACACACCCCCTACACACACACATACACAACGGGGACACATACCCGCACACATACATGCCGACACGCGCACCCGCCGAACTACACACATTGCCCATAGGCACAGCAGCACTCCCCGCCCGCATGCACGCACTCACACACCCCCTCTACACACTCCCACGCACACCCCCATGCACGCACACATCACACAACACCCCCCCACCCCCTCCCCTCACGGACGATCAACTTACCTTGTGCGTTGGTCCTCCGGGAGGTGACAGGAGCCATGGGGAGGTGACCGCCAACAGAAGACCGCCAACAGAAGACCGCCACACAGAAATGTGGGTCGTAATTCTGTGGGCGGTGTTCTGCTGGCGTGGCGGTGGAGGTTGACCAGTCTCCACTTTCCCGCCGACCGCCAGTGTGGCTGCTGGCGGTTTTCCGGCGGTACGCTCCCAGCGGTCAGAATGCGCACAGCGGCATACCGCCGCGGTCGGCGGTCTTCACCGCGGCGGTAACTCGGCGGTCTTGCGAAAAGACCGCCAAGGTCAGAATGAGGGCCTAGGTGTTCAGTCACCAAAGTGATACTGGCACCTGTGTCCCTGTAGGCCTGAGCCTCAACACAATTTATTGAAACTGTCGGCCTGTACTTATCCATTGTAAGGGGACAAGCAGCCAGTGTGGCAAGGCGAATGCCACCAGGTGTGAAAGAAACTGTCTTGAGACTGACTACCCCGGTTTCTATGATGGACCCAAAAGTGAACCCAACTACACCCTTATTTTGACTGTTGCCAGCAGTCCCACCACTATTACCACTACTGCTAGGGGCACTAGAGTTTGATGCATTAGTGGTGGTAGGCTCAGGGGGCTTACCTGGGCAGGACTTATCCCCTGGCCTATGGCCTTTATCTTTACACACAAAGCACCGAGGCTTTTTAATGTGTGTGGGTTGTGAAGAAGAGAAAGAAGATGATTTATCCCCACCCCCTGAAGAGTGTTTAGGATTTGAAGAAGGATCCTTAGTATTTCCTTTATCCCCATGCTTATCCTGAGATTTCTCACCATCTTTCTTCTTGCCATCCTTGTCACCTCCTGTATGAACTTTTCTGTTCACTCTTGTTCTGACCCATTTGTCTGCCTTCTTTCCTAATTCTTGGGGAGAGGTCAGATCTGAGTCTACCAAGAAATGGTGCAACAAATCAGACCCACAATTGTTAAGAATATGCTCTCTCAGGATCAGATTACACAGGCTTTCATAGTCAGTCACCTTACTGCGATGTAACCAACCCTCCAAGCCCTTCACTGAACAGTCAACAAAATCTGTCCAGTCTTGAGAGGACTCTTTTCTGGTGTCTCTGAACTTAATCCTGTATTGTTCAGTGGTTAAGCCAAATCCATCCAAACGTGCATCCTTCAAACCTTTATAATTATTGGCATCACTTTTTCTGACAGTAAGGAGCCTATCCCTACCCTTTCCAGTGAAAGATAGCCACAAGATAGCAGCCCACTGCCTTTGAGGGACCAACTGTACCATACAGGCCCTCTCAAGTGCAGCAAACAACTTGTTTATGTCATCCCCCTCCTTGTAAGGGGGGACTATCTTATGCAGGTTTCTGGAATCTTGCTCTCTAACAGGATTACTACCTGAAACACTGCTGCTGCCACCATGGGGAAGTAACCCCATTCTCTGTCTTTCCCTCTCTGTAGCTAGGGATTTCCTGTCTAAGGCCAGCTGCTGCCGTTTAAGCTTCAGTCTGGTCTCTTCCAACCTCAGCTCTCTGAGTTCCCTTTCCATTAAGTTATCTTCAGGGTGGGAGGCTTGGGGATGTTTGGATACAGAGGAACTGTGGGAATTGGCAGAGACAGACCTGTTCCTAACTGGCTGGACCCTAGTAACCTGGCCTTTAGGAGTGAATGATGCCCTACCAATGTGTCAACCTCTCCCACTACCAGTGTCACTAGGAGGCCTGCTAGAGGGGAGGTCTTTGTAATAACCCTCCCCAATCTCTTCAGGGAACTCTTCTGAGTCTGACTGGGCAGCTTCCCCTCCTACCTCATTCTCCTGAGATGGGCCAGACTGGTTCTGGTCAATTTCTAAGAGCAGGTTAAAGAGGAATTATTTTGTAGGATTCTTACCGGTGCTTAAACCTCTTTCTAAGCAGAGACCCCTCACACTTTTGAAGTTTAAACTCTCAAAGATTGCCTGAACAACTTTGGGAGTGAGCTCTACTGAAGACACAATAGAAAAGGTTTAAGACAGAGAAAGAAAAAGTTTTAGAACTTTAGAAAGTACAGAGAAAAAACTTATTCAAACTTTTAGAAAACTTTAAAAAGTTTTCAGAACTTTTCAGAAACTTAGTAGAAAGTTTAAGAGCAGAAAAGTAAACTGTTTTGGTTCAATGTACATATATTGAAATATTTGGTATAAGTTTTTCTTATGAAAAGCACCGAATGACAAAGTGGTAAAGCAGTTACAAGTACTTATCCCACTGCTGCACCACCAATGTAGGAGGCTGGCCTGGCTTATAGTGGGCACTTTGTGGTACTTACACCTTGTGCCAGGGCCAGTTATCCCTTATTAGTAGAATAGAGGTGTTTCTAGCAGCTTAGGCTGTTAGGGGTAGCTATGGCAAAGCAGCTTAGGCTAAACTAGGAGACATGCAAAGCTCCTACTATACCACTTATATCACATAGCACAATATCCAAAGCAAACACAATACTCAGAGTTACTAAAAATAAAGGTACTTTATTTTAGTGACAATATGCCAAAAGTATCTCAGAGGATACCCTCACTTAGGAGGTAAGTAATAAACACAAATTATATGTACACAAACCCAAAACAGGTAAGTAACAGTAAGAAAAGTAGTGCAAACAATGTAGAATCACAATAGGATGCAATAGGTAGACATAGACCTAGGGGCAACACAAACCATATACTCCAAAAGTGGAATGCGAATCACGAAATGGACCCCAGGCCTATGGGAGACTGTAGAGAGTTGCTGGGACTGTGCAAAAACAGTAAGGGTGTCCAAAATACCCCACCCCAAGACCCTGAAAAGTAGGACTAAAGTTACCCTACTACCCCAGAAAGACAGTATAGTCATGATAGGGGATTCGGCAAGAACCACAACTGCTGCCAAAGCACTGACAAAGGATTCCTGGACCTGAGGACCTGTAAAAGACGGGGACCAAGTCAAAGAGTCACGAAAGTGTCCAGGGGGGGCAGGAGCCCACGAAACCCCGGATGAAGGTGCAAAAGGGCTGCCTCCGGGTGGAAAAAGCCAAAGATTCTGCAACAACGGATGGTGCCAGGAACTTCCCCTTTGGTGAGAAGATGCCCCACAGCGTGCTGGAGGTTGCAGAAGTGCTTCCACGCAGAAATACCACAAACAAGCCTTGCTGGCTGCAAGAGTTGCAGTTGAGGATTTTGGGTGCTGCTGGGGCCCGGGAAGGCCCAGGATGTCGTCCCTTGGAGGAGGAGAGAGAGGGGGTGTCCAGCAACTCAGAGAGCCCCCACAGAAGCAGGCATCACCCACAGAAGTACCAAAACAGGCACTTAGAAGATCTGAGGACAGCAGTCGACTCAGAGTACAAAGGAGGGTCCCACGACGTCGCAGTCCAACTCAGCGAGTTGAGCAATGCAAGACAGAGTGCTGGGGACTCAGGCTAGGCTGTGCACAAAGGAAGTCCTGGAAAAGTCCACAGAAGCGGAGCAGCTGCAAATCATGCAGTACTCAGATTTGCTGTCTGGCGTGGGAAGGCAAGGACTTACCTCCACCAAATTTGGACAGAGGGGCCACTGGACAGTGGGAGACACATGGACCCAGCTCCTGTGTTCCAGGGACCACGCTCGTCAGGATGAGAGGGGACCCAGATGACCGGTGATGCAGAAGTTTGGTGCCTGCATTGGCAGGGGGAAGATTCCGTCGACCCACAGGAGATTTCTTCTTGGCTTCCAGTGCAGGGTGAAGGCAGACAGTCCTCAGAGCATGCACCACCAGGAAACAGTAGAGAAAGCCGGTAGGATGAGGCGCTACAATGTTGCTGGTAGTCGTCTTGCTACTTTGTTGTGGTTTTGCAGGCGTCCTGGAGCAGTCAGCGGTCGATCCTTGGCAGAAGTCAAAGAGGGAAGTACAGAGGAACTCTGGTGAGCTCTTGCATTCGTTATCTGAGGAATAGCCCAGAGGAGAGACCCTAAATAGCCCTCAGAGGAGGATTGGCTACTGAGAAAGGTAAGCACCTATCAGGAGGGGTCTCTGACATCACCTGCTGGCACTGGCCACTCAGAGCTGTCCATTGTGCCCCAACACCTCTGCATCCAAGATGGCAGAGGTCTGGGACACACTGGAGGAGCTCTGGGCACCTCCCCTGGGAGGTGCTGGTCAGGGGAGTGGTCACTCCCCTTTCCTTTGTCCAGTTCCGCGCCAGAGCAGGGCTGGGGGATCCCTGAACTGGTGTAGTCTGGCTTATGCAGAGAGGGCACCATCTGTGCCCATCAAAGCATTTCCAGAGGCTGGGGGAGGCTCCTCCTCCCCAGCCCTTCACACCTATGTCCAAAGGGAGAGGGTGTAACACCCTCTCTCAGAGGAAATCCTTTGTTCTGCCTTCCTGGGACCAGGCTGCCCAGGCCCCAGGGGGGCAGAAACCTGTCTGAGGGGTTGGCAGCAGCAGTAGCTGCATTGGAGACCCCAGAAAGTTAGTTTGGCAGAACCCGGGCTCTGTGCTGGAGATCCGGGGATGCATGGAATTGTCACCCCAATACCAGAATGGTATTGGGGGTGACAATTCCATGATCCTAGACATGTTACATGGCCATGTTCGGAGTTACCACGGTGATGCTACATATAGGTAGTGACCTACATGTAGTGCACGCGTGTAATGGTGTGCCCGTACTCACAAAGTCCGGGGAATTTGCCCTGAACAATGTGGGGGCACCTTGGCTAGTGCCAGGGTGCCCACACACTAAGTACCTTTGCACCTAACCTTCACCAAGTGAGGGTTAGACATATAGGTGACTTATGGATTACTTAAGTGCAGTGTGAAATGGCTGTGAAATAACTTGGACGTTATTTCACTCAGGCTGCAGTGGCAGTCCTGTGTAAGAATTGTCTGAGCTCCCTATGGGTGGCAAAAGAAATGCTGCAGCCAATAGGGATCTCCTGGAACCCCAATACCCTGAGAATTGGTCAAATTAGTCACTATCCTGCAGTTAGCAGGGCCTCAGTGATACAGTTAGGCACCACACAGGGAACACATATAGGCCACAAACGTATGAGCACTGTGGTCCTGGCTAGCAGGATCCCAGTGACACATATCAAACACACTGACAACATAGGGTTTTCACTATGAGCACTGGGCCCTGGCTAGCAGGATCCCAGTGAGACAGTACAAACACCCTGACATATACTCACAAACAGGCCAAAAGTGGGGAAAACAAGGCTAGAAAGAGGCTACCTTTCTACAGTGAGATCCAGCATCAAGGAGGAAGTTGCCAAGATGCTGGTTCTTGGGGTGATAGAGAAGTCCATCAGTCTCTGGTCCAGCCCAGTGATGTTTGTTCCCAAGGCTGCTGCTCCCAGTGCCGCTCCCGCTTAGTTTCTGAGTGGACTACCGGAGTCTCAAGTCTGTCACAAAGACAGATGCTCACCCTATCCCCTAAGCTGATGAACTTGTAGACAGGCTAGGCACTGCCAAGTTCCTTAGTACCTTTGACCTCACGTCTGGGTACTGGACTGAAGGGGCAAAAGAGAGATCAGCTTTTTCTACTCTTGAGGGTCATTACCAGTACCGGGTCATGCCCTTTGGACTGAAAAATGCCCCCGCTACCTTCCAACGGTTGGTAATTGTGGTCCTAGCTGGCAAGGATGGCTTCTGTGCAGCCTATCTAGACACCTCCGTCAATAGTTCCAGCTGGGAGGAACACCTGCTCCACCTCAAAGAGGTGCTTCAGGCAAGGCCAGTAAGTGCCAGATT
This sequence comes from Pleurodeles waltl, assembly GCF_031143425.1. Classification (NCBI taxonomy): domain Eukaryota; kingdom Metazoa; phylum Chordata; class Amphibia; order Caudata; family Salamandridae; genus Pleurodeles; species Pleurodeles waltl. The sequence continues at coordinate 1,146,372,347 of NC_090437.1, read as the reverse complement.
GGGTAGGGTTCAGTGGTGTACTTGGGACACCTAGTAGGTGGTGGCAAGGTGCAGCCCCTCCAGGCTAAGATTGAAAGAATCAAAGCCTGATAACCACCTTGAACACAGACAGATTTGAGAGCCTTCTTCAGTCTCACCGGATACTACCGAAGGTTTGTTAAAGGTTATGGCACCAAAGTGGAGGGTGAATTGGACAGAGGCTTTTCAGAAAGCCTTTGACTCCCTAAAGAAAGCCATGTGCACAGCACCCGTGCTCAAGGTATCTGACTATTCCACAGAATTAATCGAGCAGACAGACACTTCTGAGCATGCCATTGGGGCAGTCCTAGCACAGCTGAATGAGGAGGGTCCAGAACAACCAGTTGTCTTTATTAGCAGAAGACTATTACCACGGGAACAGAGTGTGAGAAAGTAACCTCTTTCCAGCGTGGTTACCCCCATTTCTGGCCTGTTTGACTGTGTCACCTGGGATCCTGCTAACCAGGACCCCAGCCCTTATGCTCTCTCTCCTTTATATTTGGTTGTTGGACACTGCTAACACAGTATGCCACTCATAATTGACATACTGGTGCCCCCTTATAAGTTCCTAGTGTATGGTACCAAGGTACCCAGGGCATTGGGGTTCCTGGGGATCCCTATGGGTTGCAGCATTACTTTTGCCACCCATAGGGAGCCCATGCAAGGCCTTCCAACCCTGAAGGCTAGGTGCAAAGTACCTGTGAGTGAGGGCTCCCCTGCACTAGCAGAGGTGCTCCAACTTCATCCAGGACCATTTGGAAATAGGTGTTACAGGCATGGGAGGGGTAGCCTCCCAGAGCCTCCGGAAATGCTTTGAATGGCACAGATGGTGCCCTCCTTGCATAATCCAGTCTACACTGGTTCAGGGACCCCCAGTCCCTGCTCAGGCACGAAACTGGACAAAGGAAAGGGGAGTGACCACTCCCCTGTCCATCAACACCCCAGGGGGTGGTGCCCAGAGCCCCTCCAGGGTGTCCCTGGGTTTTGTCGTCTTGGATTCCAAGGTGGTGGGGCACCCTGGGAGCATCTGAGTGGCCAGTGCCAGCAGGTGACATCAGAGCCCTCCCCTGATAGGTGTTTACCTGTGTAGCTGACCAATCCCCTTTTCTGAGCTATTTACGGTCTCTCTTCTGGGTGTTTCCTCAGATTCAGATTGCAAGACTTCAGCAGGAATCCTCTGCACCCTTTACTTCACCTTCTACTGACGAAACTGCTTCTGGACCCTCCAGGAACTCTAAAAAATGCAACAAAGAAACAAAGAAGAATTTTGCAACATTGTAACTTCAACTCCTGCCAGCAACTGCAACTGTTTCCAGGTCATGCATCCTCTGAGGACTTCCTGTCTTCAGCCTGCACCAGAAGAACAAAGGAATCTTCTTTGAAATGAAGGAGTCACTTCCCTGCTTCAGCAGGCAACCCTTTGCAATGATGACCAGTGGCTTGGGCCCCCTCTCCTGAAGAAGTGCATGCATCCAGCATCACAGGTAGTGGACTGAAGTGGTCCCGATGGTCATGACGTCTTACGGTCTGACTTTGGTGGAGGTAAGAGATTGCCTCCCCACGCAACACAATACCCCTGTGCACAGTGTTTTTTGCAGTTGCCAATGTTTGTTGGCATCCTTCAAGGAAGTTCTTTGTGCACTGTGCAGCTCCGTCCCCCAGCACTCTATCCTGGGTCGCACAGCCTCCTGCGTGGTTCTCCGGCGGAGTGGGATCCCTTTGTGTAGTGCTGCTTGGGCCTACTTTTGCACCTTCTTTGTCCCCATGCTGTGGGACTCCTGTGCGGGCTGCCCAGTCTTCTGAGAGCTCTCTGAGTTGCTGAGATCCCCCTCTGTCTCCCCAGCCTGAGTAGAGGCCACTAGGTCCTGGTCCCGACAGCGCCATTTTCCACTAGCCGCAAGATTTGCGTGTGCCAAGGCTTGTTTGCAGAATCCAGCGACGCAAACCAGACTGCAATCATCCATCCGGCGTGGGACATCATCTGCACCAACCAGGAACCCGCATTCGTATTCTTGGGTGCAGAACTGACTGTTCTTCTTCACCTGTGGTTCTTCATTTGCAACTTCATCTGGGTTAGCAGGGGGCCCTGTTGTCCCTGGACTCTTCAGTGATTCCTGGACTTGGTCCCCTTCTTCCACAGGGCTACAGATCCAGGAATCCATCATTGGTGTCTTGCAGTCTCTTCTGGTTCTTGCATAATCTTCTATCTTGTGTGTTCTAGGAAAGTTATTGCGATTTACTCCTGCTTTCGAGGGCTCGGGCTGGGTTCTATTACTTACCTTTGGTGTTTTCTTACACTCCCAGCACCCCGCTACACAATACACTTGTCTAGGTGGGAAACCGACTTTTGCATTCCACTATTTTAGTATATGGTTTGTGTTCCCCCTAGGCCCATTTCTAACCATTGTGATTTTCACTATTTGCACTGTTTTCTCACTGTTTTTACAGCTATTACTGCATTCTAGTGTGTTAGAAATGCGGTCTTCAGTTGGCAATTAGTTTCCCCCCTGTCCAAGCAAGGACCCTCACTCTAGTCAGGGTAAGTCACACACAATCCAAATTATCCTGTGCCCTCCCTCTGGTAGCTTGGCACTGAGCAGTCAGGCTTAACTTAGAAGGCAATGTGTAAAGTATTTGTGCAATAAATCATGCAGTAACACAGTAGAGCACCACACAAATACACCACACAGTGTTTAGAAAAATATATAATATTTATCTGGTAAAATGCAGGTCAAAACAATTAAGATGCAATAAGTATATTTTGAAATATCATTGTAAAAATGATATAAAGTGTCTTTCATCTCTTAAAGGCACCAAATCTCTCTTGCAAGCACAGAGTACCTGGTATGCGTTCAAATTCTCCGCAAGGAACCGCAGAGGAGGAGATGCGTGGAAAACAGGTAGGTGTGCGTCGATTACTCGGCCCGCACACAATGGTGCGTCGTCTATTTTTCATGCAGGGAAGGCTTTGCGTCAATTTCCGGCGCTCGGACTTGGACCCTCTTCGGGTTTTGGGGTTTTCGGATGCCCCGAGACGATGTGTTGAAATCCAGCGCTTGCAGGACGAAGTTACAGGGGCTGCGTCGATCTGGTGGGCTTTGCGTGGAAATTTCCACCGCACAGCAGGCGCCTCATCGATTTCTCTCAGGAAGTCGGGCTGTGTCATTCCTGCTCCGCTTTGCATTGATCCAGTGGGCCGTGAGTTGAATTTCCGGTCACTACGCTGGCGCTGCATCGATCTTCTCCTTGCGAAGTCAGGCTGCGTCGTTCTGGTTCGGAGTGCGTAGAATTTTTCACTGTGATGTAGGCTGTGTGTAGTTTTCTGCAGGCTGTGCGTCGATTTCCGCCGCACAGGGAGTTCTTCTTGCAGGAATGAAGTCTTTTTGGTCCTGAGACAGGGAACAGGAGGCAAGCTCTATCTAAGTCTTGGAGAGCACTTCTCAGCACAGCCAGAGAGCAGCAAGGCAGCAGGGCAACTGCAAGGCAGCAGTCCTTCTTAGAAAGCAGTCAGGTGAGTCTTTTGGGCAGCCAGGCAGTTCTTCTTGGCAGGTTGCAGGTTCTGGTTCAGGTTCTCTTGTCCAGGAAGTGTCTGTAAGAAGAGTGTCTTTTCAGGAAGTGTTTAAGTTGGTAGGTTCAGAGACCCTGTTTATATACCTAAATGTGCCTTTGAAGTGCAAAAGGTCCCCTTTCAGTTCCATCCAGTCTGCCAGGGTCCCAGTAGGGGGTGTGGCAGTCATTTGTGTGAGGGCAGGCTACTGTCCTTTGACATGTAAGTGTCAGGCCTTCCACGCTCCCAGCCCAGTGAGACCCATTCAATATGCAGATGTATGCAAGTGTGACTGAGCATCCTGTGTTTGGGGTTGTCTGAGTGAATGCACAAGGGAGCTGACAACTAAACCTAGCCAGATGTGGATTGGAAGGCACAGAAGGATTTAAGTGTAGAGAAATGCTCACTTTCTAAAAGATGCATTTCTAAAACAGTAATATAAAATCCAACTTCACCATTAAGCAGGATTTTGTATCACCATTCTGACCATACTAAATATGACCTGGCTATTCCTTTCAGATCAAGATCTACTACCCAAACAGTATATGAGGGTAGCCCTAATGCTATCCTATGAAAGGAGTAGGCCTCGCAGCAGTGTAAAAACGAATTTAGGAGTTTTACACTACCAGGACATATAGAACACACATGTTCATGTCCTGCCTTTTACCTACGTAGCACCCTGCCCTAAGAGCTACCTAGGGCCTACCTTAGGGGTGACTTATATGTAGAAAAAGAGGAGTTTAAGGCATGGCAAGTACATTTAAATGCCCAGTCAAAGTGGCAGTGAAACTGCACACACAGGCACTGCAGAGGTAGGCCTGAGACATGGTTAGGGGTCTACTTATGTGGGTGGCACAACCAGTGCTTCAGCCCACTAGTACCATTTAATTTACAGGCCCTGGGCACATTTAGTGCACTTGACTAGGTACTTACAAGTAAATTAAATAAGCCAATTGGGTATGAGCCAATTTCACCATGTTTTAAGGAGAGAGCATATGCACTTCGGCACCGGTTAGCAGTGGTAAAGTGCACAGAGTCGTAAAGCCAGCAAAAATTAGGTCAGAAAAAGAGGAGGAGGAAGGCAAAATGTTTGGGGGTGACCCTGTAGAAATGCCATTTCCAACATAGTGTATATACTGTGTATATTACTTACCTCCTAAGGGAGTACAGTCTCCAAGGTATTTTTGGCATTTGTGGCACCAAAATAAAGTACCTTTATTTTTGTAACACTGAGTATTTTCTTTCATGTGTGTGAGTACTGTTTGACTACAGTGGTATTGCATGAGCTTTGCATGACTCCTAGTTAGGCCTGGCTTCTAGACACTGACTACATTTCACTAATAAGGGATAACTGGACCTGGTATAAGGTGTAAGTACCTTTGGCACTCACTACAAATCAGGCCAGCCTCCTACACAGATGTGGAGTGCTATTGAAAGAGAAGCATTTGCTGTGGTCTGGGCACTGAAGAATCTGGGACCATATCTGTTTGGGACTCACTTTTGGGTTCAGACAGACCACAGGCCCCTCTGATGGCTCATGCAGAAGAGAGGTGAAAATCCTAAACTCTTGAGGTGGTCCATTTCCCTACAGGGATGGACTTTACAGTTGAGCATCGCAGAGGGATTGACCATGACAATGCTGATGGTCTCTCCAGATACTTCTGCTCAGCGATGAGAGCTCCCAAGGGGTTGGGTAGCTCTCCCCACTTTCAGCTGAGGGGGACACATGTTAGACCTGACAGCCTTAAAGTGGTCACCCCAACTATTTGCCTGCCTCCCTCCACTTTTTTGACACTGTTTTTGCCAGTTTTAGGACTTTGCACACTTTACCACTGCTAACCAGTGCTAAAGTGCATATACTCTCTCCCTTTAAACGTGGTGACATTGGCTCATACCCAATTGGCACATTTAATTTACTTATAAGTCCCTAGTAAAGTGTACTGCATGTACCCATGGCCTGTAAATTAAACGCTAATAGTGGGTCTGCAGCATTGATTGTGCAACCCACATAAGTAACCCCTTAACACTTTTCCCAGGCCTGCCATTGCAAGTCTGTGTGTACAGTTTCACTGCCACGTCGATTTGGCATTTAAAAATACTTGCCAAGCCTTAAACTCTCCTTTTTCTACATATAAGTCACCCTTAAGGTAGGCCCTAGGTAACCCATAGGGCAGGGTGTTGTGTAGACAAAAGGCAGGACATATGCCTATGTGTTTTATGTGTCCTGGTATTGAAAAACTCCTAAATTAGTTTTCCACTTCTGTGCGGCCTGCCCCTTTCATATGCTAACAGTATGGCTACCTCCATATGCTGTTTGAGTGGTAGATCCTGATCAGAAAGGAGTAGACAGGCCATACTTAGTATGGCCAGAATGGTAATACAAAATCCTGCTGACTAGTGAGGTTGGATTTTATATTACTATTTTAGAAATGCCACTTTCAGAAGTGAGCATTTTTCTGCACTTATAATCTTTCTGTGCCTTACAGCCTGTCTCCAATCCGTGTCTGGGCTGGGCTGGTTGACAGCTCCCTTGTGCATTTCACCCAGACAACCACAAGCACAGGATGCTCAGTCACATCTCCACACATCTGCATACTGAATGGGTCTTCCTGGGCTGGAAGGGTGGAGGGCCTGAAACTTACATTTCAAAAGACAGTGGCCTGCCCTCACATAAAGGACTGAAAAACCTCCTACTGGGACCCTGGCAGACAGGATTGTACTGAAAGGGGACCTTGTGCACTTCAAAACCACTCCTTGAAGTTTCCCCCGCTTCAAAGGCCTTTTTTGGTATGTAAACTGGGTCCATGACCATACCAACTCAGGCACTTCTTGGGAAAGAATCTGCACCAGAACCTGCAACCTCCCAAGAGAAGCTGCCTGGCTGCCCAAAGGACTCCCCTGGACTGCTTTTCTGTAAAGGACTGCTGCCTTGCTGTTGCCCTGCTGATATTCTGGCCTCTGGCTCTGCTGAGAAGTGCTCTGCAAGGGTTTGGATTGAGTGTGCTTCCTGTTCCTGAAGTCTCAGGGCCAATAAGACTTAATCTCTGCAACGACGAAACTCCTTGTGTGATGAAAATCGACAAACAGACTGCCAGAATCAACGCACAGCCTGCCCAGCGGTGAGAAAATCACTGTTTCGCCGAGCCAGAACAACGCAGCTTGGCTCCCTGAGTGGAGATCGATGCAGTACCAGCGCTGCGACCGGAAATTCTATGCACAGCCCACCGGATCGATGCATCGCAGTGCCGGAATGATGCAGCCTGACTTCCTGCAAGAGGAATCAATGCAGTGCCAGCTGTGCACTAGAAACTCCACCACATCGCCCACCGGATTGACGCAACAGCTGTGACTTCATCCCACATGCCCAGGATTTCCACACATCGTCCCTGGGCATCAAAAGATCCCACATCGCAAAAGAAGATCCAAGCCTGTGCACCGGAATTCGACGCAAAGCCTTGCCGTGTGGAAAAGAGTAAAACGCATCATCTTTGTGTGCCCAGAAATCCGACGCACACCTACCTTTTTCAATGCATCTCCTCCTCTGTGGTCCTTGCGCATGTAATTTTCATGCAAAGCAGGTACTTTGTGCTTGCAAGAGACAACTGTTGCTTTTAAGATCTAAAGACTCTTCCTATCATTACAAAAGTGATAGTTCAACTTGTGATTATTAAATCTTGATCATTTTGACCCTAATTTTATCAGATAAATATATTATATTTTTCTAAACCTGTGTGGTGTCTTTCTGTGGTGTTCTCACTGTTACTGCATGATTTATTGCACAAATAATTTACACGACTTCTAAGTGCTCAATGCCAATCTACCAGATGGTGGGAACAGGATAATTTGGATTGTGTGTGACTTACCCTGACTAGGATTGTGGTCCCTATTTGGACAAGGGTGTATACCTCTACCTACTAGATACCCCATTTCTAGCATACAACATGACGAGTGCGTACATGCATGATGACTGGTGTATGCATCTGAGTCATCATGTTGCAGCACGTTAAAAAAAAATAAAGAATAAGAATTAGATGTGGATGAATGCATATTTTGAGAAAAGAGCAGCCTGCCAGGAAGGTACGACTGCCAAGCCCTTCAAAAAAAGGACACAGTGAGGAGTGGAGGAGCAGAAAAGGAATGGATGAGTGGGTGGGAGCTGAAGGAAGTAAACAACACCAAGTTACAAGAGCAAGGGACAACAAAGGAGGATTAACTTAAAAAATACAATAAAGAAATAAGCAGAGAGGGTTGGGTTATAGGCACTGGAAGTATGGGTACTGGGGGGGAGGGGTGTTCTGCAGCACCACCAAAAATAACCATGCTGGAATTCAGAAGGTAAAGAGCAATAAAGAAGGCTGTACATTTTGCTTTTATCTTGTTACATTTGGTGTGTGTTTAAAGGCAGATCAAATGTCATGCCATGTATTCTAACAAATTTCTGCCTTTTTGGAAACTGGAATTTACTTTTATTTCTCTGACTGCAATTTTGCTGGGGTACAGGAAGTGAAAGGAAAGGCTGTAGCAGAACATATTTTTCTAATACACAGCAACACTTAAATACCTGTAAATAAGCGTATCCACACATTTGAACATATATCAGCAATTAGGAAAGTACAAACAAAGCACACTTGTTTGTAATTCTGAAGTGTGATGAAATCAAAGATTTTAATACGATCATAACAAATCAAGACCCTTTAATTTGGGATGCGCAAACGATAAATACCTACTGAAATCCGATTTACACATATTATTGTTTGTGTGCTACATAGTTTTATCAGTAAACCTGCATGTCAATGCAAATTTAGAGGCATATTTACGAGAAAGTGGTGCATTGATCCCAACCTGCCACTTTTCTTGCATCCCCCTTGCCTCCCTATTGACACCATGATTGTGCTGTATTTACAATATGGCACACCATAGTGGTCATTACCACAACAACATCAAAAGTTTGATGCTGTTGTGGCGTTTTGCTACACTAACGCCAAAGATTTTGGCGCTAGTGCAGCAAAGCAAGGGGTGCCCATGTATCATATGGGTGGGTCACATTAACGCCTGTCCTGAGCAGGTGTTAAAAATGATGGAAAAAATAACACAGTGAAATGTTGTAAATTTCACTGCGCCATTTTTCAGGCCTCTCTGTGTGGGAACACCCCCCTTGCATGCATTATTCCTGGCGCAGGCAAATGTGGAGCAAGGGGTTGCAAAGTGGCAGAATGCATGCAGTGACCCACTTTGTAAATAAGGTCATTAAAATGACACATAGGCAGCGTTAAGGTGGCGCAAGAGGCTTGTAAATCTGCACCACAGTGTCCAATTAACTGAAAATAGGCTGCCTTTAAAATACAGTGCACTATCACTCCAGTGCTCCAAAATACATACCACGCTCTTGCTGAATGGAAGTGGCACTTTTGCCTTTTTGCATGACAGTTGTATTTTTTACAATCCTTATGACTTCAGTGATGTAAAATGAAGTGCAGCACCCCATGAAAATTGTTTCTGCACCATTGGGGGAAGCAATGTACGATATTGGGGAAGACTAAGGGTTAAATATGAGGATGAAAGCAGCTACTAGAGGTAGCTCAAGAAAATGCATACTCGACGGAGTGCTGAAAGTATAATACATAAATTGAGTCCCCTCAAATAAGCAATGGCAAAATACAACTCATCCAATCACAACAATGTGAGGCAGAAACGCTTCTGGGCAGGACAAGCAGTAACACAAGAATAGGAAGTAGAGCCAATGAGTCAGGAACAGAGAAGTGATAGGCCCCAAAGTCACGGAATCACGAGCAAGGGATTGAACCGAAGTCCATTCTATGAATATTGAAAAAATTGGGTTTGCCCAACAGAAAGCTAAAGCTGTCGCTGAGAGCTGCACAGAGGGAGACCAGTTCATAGGCATCCTGATATTATGCTGGCAAGGAGAGACACACCAGCCGACAGATGCTCTATGACTCATAAAATCAATACAAGTAGAAAACGTTTCCCTAAGAAAGAATAGTACAATGTGACTTTGACAAGGGTCACACAGGTCCTTGCTCTGGCCTTGCACAGAATAGAACACTCGCTTATGTGTAAAGCTTTGCTTTTTATAACTAGTAAACCAAAAATGTGAGTCAACAAAATATTCATAGTCAATTTTAATACTTGCACACTTACAAGGGTGGGAGGTATCTAGATGCAGGGAATCTTGTCGGTTTTGTGATAGATAAATATGGGTAATATTTTTTTAAACGCTTCATGATAAATGCTCTTTTCAATCTATTTGTGCAAGTCATAACATTAAATGTGTTAGAAATGTTGATGAATTACACAAATAAAATCAGCGTCGCACATTCCATCATTTAAACGAGTATCTTAGAGTTTGTTGCCAAACGAAATATTCCCCGAATCCAATATCAGATTTTATGGCTAGTAATAAGCGGCAGATAAGCGGGGAATATATTTTTTTGAAATCAATAATAACTTTCAACACGTCTAGAATCATTCCTGGAGATTTCTTTACAAAGAAAAGGTTAATGCATGTGAAGACATAAATCAACACAACTACTTTTTAGGTCGAGCATAGCAGCGCGCATGCACTGCTTTTTCGAGGTGTTGGTACCTATCTGGGCTTTTAACAACGCCCACCTCCGACCCATCACTATCACTCGTTCCTGGGCTTGCCCTTCAAAAATCCTTTGATTAAATTGGTAAATGGTTTACGTTTGTTTTTTCTTTTGTGTCTCTCCTTATCACTGCAGCTCATGGCGGCCCTGACACTGTGAATCGGCAAGCTTATGTGAGACTGTTTTACTTTTGATTTTCAAGTTATGTGGCAAGAAAAATCCGGTTAGGAGTTTAAAATGCTAATAGTTCTAACTCGAGCAAATGCGAGACCCATTGAATTGCAAATGCTTGCTGCTCCTGCGAGTTCTACCATTTGGATTGCAAAAATTTACAGAAAAATCACTGAATTTATTAGTGCCATTCTCATTTTAAAAACATATTTCTAATCCATTATGTTATGCTCCTTTAGTAGAAATGTGTTTATTTGAAATCTAATTCAAGGCGTTTTTGATCAATAATTATCTACTATTTCAATTGAGTGAAGTAGATTCCTCTTTTGAGTTATCATTACTACATTTTTTCAAGCTCTAATTATTTTAGAAACAAACACATGTATTGACATATTTCAACAATATATTTTAAGAGTGTACCAAATTAATTCTTCTTAATCATCATATTATTTAGTGTGGAGCAATAATGTTCTGGGAAAACAAAAATGGCATAATAAATAAACAAATAAACTGATTCTTCACTAAAAACCTTTCTATGGGCGACTTCTTGAGGGCATTAATAGTCCTGAATAAGGCTGTCAAACTATAGTTTTCTGAACTGGATATTATGCTCCTGGCATTAACTGTGCCTGACAGATTGACCCCACTTCTTTCATAAGGAACGGATTTCTGAATTTTCACCACAGAAATGTGTGCGGTTTGTCCACCAGTGCTTAAGGGTAAGCCATGTTTTTAAATGCCATTTTGGATTATGCTTATTCACCTGTGGGGTTCCTCTCTCCATGCAGCTCACAGCAGAGTCTCCCAGGATTAACATAGCATCCAAGGGTATTTTAGGCCTATGACTGTGAATGGACTCTCATTTCCCATTAATTAGTGCCCCTCTGCACACCAAAGGTCCATTAAATTGGTTGACTGCCAGCCATTGCTACCAGAGATCAAGGAAGACTGTTGGGAACAGTTCCATTATCAGAGAGGGCTCAGAGTCCAACATTTGATTTAATTTGAAAATTTGTAAACCTCAAATACTCAGGGGGGTCTTGGTGCTAAGTGACTGGATTAGTAGAGAGTTGCAGAACTGTAAGCTGAAAGCAGATAATTACGGCCATACAGAACAGGATAACGTTTATGATGACAGAAGAGCCAAGTTTTTAAAAGTCTTTTGAAAGGAAAGCAAAGTAGATGCTGATTTAAGTTCTGACAGAAGTAGTTTCAAATTACTTGCAGAACTCATTCAGTAACTTGTCCACATTCATCTACCTGAGAGGCAGTGTGAAAGTCAGACTGTAATGACACAACTCCTTCTGTAAAAAGGTCGGGTCTTGTCAAGGACAGACTGTGATCTGCTAGCCTGAGTAAAACCATAGACCTTTTGTATCGCATTCAAGAGCATAATGTTTATCAGTTTGTTTCGTTATCCTTGTTTTCCCTGTATCTCAATTTTAACTTTTGCTCATATAAACTAAGCCACACCAGCTGCTCGTTAGTTGCCCCGCAAAGATTGACACACTTTCAGTAAGGGCTCTATAGTTCACCAGGATTACAAACAATTGAGCAATTGTAAGATTACGGTTGTCGAGCAAACCGGAAAGAAGTTTGTTGCTTACCTCTACTTATTGTGTGAACTTCAGGCCACCAGGTTCCACCCCTCAGAACTTCATTTAGTGAGAGAGAGGGAAGAAACGAAAAGCTTATCAGTGGAATATTATCTATAGCTTGTCATGGAGAAAAATGTCCATGCCTTGGGCTGAGGAAAATTCACAACACCTTATCCTAGAAACAGGAGGTGTCACTATTGTTGGATCAAAGGTGCATGGGCAAGAGCAGAACATCTAGAACCTTAGGATTAGATAAGGGCAAACAAGCCCCTCCTTTGGAAGATTCACTTGTATCCAGCATGCACACGGATACTACTGGCGCTGACACTAAAGCCAGGGATCTGGCAACTAATGATGATCATGGTGAGAGACAGGCAATCAGCATCAAGCAAAGTGCTAATAAGGGATAGATCTCTGGCACCAATACTGCAGATCTGACCATGCAGAAACACATATTGATTTTTGTTTCTACTCTCTCTTTTGTACATGACAATAAGAGAAGAAAAAGGGAGAGGCTGAAGATCAAGATGGCCATATTGATCAATTACAATGTTAAAGACATGGCAAGGTACCTAAAACCAATTTGGTAAGCTAGAACCTTATCCCCATTTGACAAGAAATATGAGAGACACCTTCGCCCACCAACCTCTCAAAGTGACAAAAGCCGTTCTCTCCTCAGAGAGAAAGGAAGAGAGTGTGTTTGGTCTAACATCTCTTTACTAAAGTTACAGATAAGGACAGTTCAAGACCATTTCTATCCCTACCTGCCCTATCACCTGGATTTACCTCATGTGCCTTTTGAACAAACACACACTTCTCTGCTGCGTGGTTGTAAAGGAAGTAGGGATTTAGCATTAGTGGATGAAGTGCACAGTGAACTCCCATGTCCTAAGAAACTGGGATGAATCCAGAAAATTTGGTAGGTTTAAGATTGTCAGCATATGTGAAACCAGTGTATCATTTAGTATAAGGGAAGAATCTATAAATATGTGAGTGTGAGGTGGGTTCAGAAATTCAAGTGGCTGCAGAAGCAACCTATACAGCCAAATTGACTCTTTAGAACCAGAAGTTTGAAAAATAATCCAGAACAGTGACCCAAATGCAAAGCACGAGTAGTCAACAGAACCGTGTAAAGCTTAAGTATCCAATAAGACATCTGTTCCAGAAAAATGATTGTGGCAGAATACTCTCACTTCATCCATTATAACAGCCCCCTTGTAAATCTCTGGTATCCAAAACCAGGCTGGATTTATTAAATGCAAAGTACATTTTAGAACTGTTTTCAAGGGCAAAGCTGATCCTTTGAGTTAGCTGAAAGAATGCACTGACCTCTCTAATCACTCAATTCACACAGCCTCTAATCTCAATTATCCTCAAAAGCTAACTTAGCAAATTGTTATATAAACTAGTGGCTTTGGAGTCTCCATACAGATAGCCAATCAAAACAAGCGTGGTGTCAGTGGATTTGGTGAACTCTGAAAATCAGTAGGCCTCTGAGTTAGGCTCTGATTCTTCTTTATTGCAATCCTACACTTTATTCACGTTTTCCCTAAGCGTTTCCAAGTGAAAGCAAATCAGAGGTAGTTGTTGTAAATATAGTATCAGAGGGATGAGTGTAAATAAGGCTTCAGCGGCTTCTCAGTTTTGCGAATGTTGGCTTTTCTCTGGAGATTCATGCAGGAAAACTGAAATAAAAACAGTACCCTCAGGCATAAAACAATAAAAAAATATGTATATATATATATTTTAGTCCCAGTACTTTGTAGCCAGTTCTCCAGATATCAGTTCCTTTGAGTAATGAAGACTTTTTATTTTCCTTCTTCCTTTAGGTTATGTTCGTGGTGGACATCGTCAGCACCATCATGGAAAGTTGTGAGGTTCGTATAGATACTCTCCTAGACATTCTGGTATTTCCCTTCTTTTAGCTTCCCATGGTCTAGCTGACATTCCACCATCGGACACTTGTGTGTGAAGGGTGGGGGAGACGAGGAGAATCTATGCCTATGCCTTTTATTGATTAATTAGGTGGAATTGGGCTCTCATTAGGTTCCTAAGTAAAGCTTTTTAATTTAGTACTGGGCTTATCTCACTGTCCATGATATTGCTGCATTTATTTTCCCTTTTCCTGTCATACATCACTATCACCAGGTGGGCATCAACACAATAGCAAAAAAGGAAAATTGTGGAGAGAAAAAAGGAAACAAATGACTCTTGAAGGAGAAAATCATAATATAATGCAGCCTCCTCCTCCTCCTCCCCACGTGAGTACAGTAGAGGGTTGCACTTTCAGGTTACTTACCTCTAATGGCCAAAAGTTGCCTGAGTAGTGGCAGGCTCTGTCGCAAAGGTTGGCGGAGTCCATCAGTCTTGACATCATTCCTCCTCTCGCTCCTCATGTGGCTTGTCCCTCCTGTCAAGTGCTTCCTTGTCTCCTTTGATGTGATTCTCCTCTCTCCCTGGGGCCCCTGTTTCCTCCTGGTCTGCTCCAATGCTGCTCCTTGGCTCTCACACTCCTCCATCTCGGTGGTGTTCCCCGTAGTTGATACTGAGCCCCTTTTGGTCCTTCCTTTCTTTTATGGCCTATAATTCTCCTACAGACACTTGTGGAAAGGAGTCCCTTTTTACTTTCTGTGATGTCACTGGTTTTCCCTCCCTGATGCTCTATTTTATTTCAGTTCTAAGCTGCGTAGGACCTGTATCTCTTCTGGCGCAGAGTTCCCCTGCAGGGATAGGTATCGAGGACATTCAAGGTCCTTGCTACAAATAGGCAACCAAAAAAAGGAATGTGAAAGCTAGCTTCATGTCTATAGAGAATATCCTGGAATACTCAGGGCCTGATTTAGAGTTTGGCAGACGTGTTACTCAAACACAAATGTGACGGATATCCCATCTGTTGTATTACGAGCCCCTATACGCTAATACAGGATCGTAAAATTGCAGATGGGATATCCGTCATGTTTGTGATGGCGTAACCCCCTGTGCCAAAATCTAAATCAGGCCCATAGTGTTAGAAGTGCTGAGGACTAAAAATGAGTGTGGGAATATTAAATCAGACTTAGAGACACATTTGTGAGAGATTGAAGGTCTTTTCTTATAAAATCACTATGGTTGCGCAGAAGATGGAGAACGTGGAAGATTGCTATAGCAGCCAGAAACGCACTGATAATGGTCCACATCAAAGGACATGGGATGTGGAAAATAGATTTTGCCAGTTGAAATTAGGCTCAGTAGTAGTCCATGAGGGGGCTGAGGGAAACACTTCAGTTTCAGAAGGTATAATAAAGCTTATCAAGAAATTAGTTCCATTATGAGTCACAGAAAAGTGCAGTCCTGTCTATAAAAAAGTACACAGAATCCCCTTCCAGAAGCCAACAGAATCCAAGACTTTGGACTGAAGGATCTTGTGTTGGAAAAGCAAGAGTCATGAACTTAATCACAACATCTGCTGCCTTTTCTTTTCATATTTTTCACAGTACGTAATTTGATACAACTTATAGAGCAAAGAAAATGAGACAACTCACCCCTTTGCTTAAACAGACAGACGCACATGGGCGGGTCATCCAAATATCCAAATTGAAAGCTCTGTGGAAAGGAGTCTCAGGCTTATTTATATGTAGGTGGGTGGCCTGCCATTCAACCATATGGGTGGAATAAGTTACTTCTTCTCCATGGCAGAGAGGTCGCCAACCTAATTTTAAATGACCGCCAAGCAGGCAGTCATTTTTTAAAGCATTGGCAGGAAATGCAGTTACGTCCTGTTGTATTTTAATGTCTGCTACACAGCCCTGCAGCAAACAGTATTCTTTTTTTCTTTAAAAAAAGAAAATCCCAGGAAAAGAAAATAAGTAATGCTCCCCTTGCTTCTCCAAAGACGAGGGAAGCATTAGAATGATTTTACTGTTCCTTACCGCTAGGTTTCACCTGGGGGTACGGAACAGTAACAAATGACTACATGTTCACCCATCTAAACTGGGTGGGTTGACATCTAGCCATTTCTCTGATTGCCCTTACTCCCCAGGTTAAGAGAAGTCTGGTAATGGCAGATAAAGAGTAATCTAAGGCCCGCCCGCATATACATTTTGGAGTGGATGGAACTCCGTTGCTGTTGCAACGGATTACTCTCTCTGCCAATATATAAATCATGCCCTCTATCTATTTAAGGGAATCAAAGACGTGGAATCATTCTTAAATAAAATCGATACTGATATTATCTTTTTTAGACTTTCTTGACTAACATGTGATACAAAGTGTCTTAAATAAACAGAAAATAAGAGAGGTGTTCAGAACCAATGTATTTGCTGAACTGCCAGAATTTCTTGAAGGAACAACCCTACTCCCTCACTAGTTAATTGAAAGTTTAAGGGAAACCCAGGAGTGGAAGCGTGGGACTATTCTTAGGTCGACCATGGCTACCTTTACTTGCCTTTAATGCACAAGATTGCATTACTTAGCAAGCTTGAAGCATTGCTTTTCTCCACTTATTCAGTAATTTATAAAAAGCAAAATGGGTGGGGGATGGAAGAGGGTCTGTTGGAGCCAGAGAGGTAGAACAGGAGGTGATGCAGGGTGGTACTACTGGGTGTGTAGTTAAAAAATAAAAATACTAATTGAGAATGCTTGATCGTGAAGAAGTAAACATCAGACTGGTTATCAGCTCAATTGACTCTAAATGAAGCATATAGTTAGCTTGAAAATCATTTCCATTAACTTTAAAAGAGAGAAAAGGAGAACTTTTTATGTCTTTTTGTGAACAAATGATGGAGGACATACTTCTTTTTTGAACAGCCCACCTCCACACATCAACAGCAGCTTAGGCAATTAGAAGGTGTGCCCTGTGTCCGAGAAGTAGTACATTAAAATACCAGTGGACCGGTCAGGGAGTTGCCTGCATAATAAGAATAATAGCCATGTTATTATTTACTTGGGAGGCGCTTGTGTAAGTATAGGTGTGGATTTGTGGTGTAGGTGGTTAATAATTCTCAATATCAGTCAAACAGGGATTTGTAAAGCACAGCTACACACCCGTGAGGGTCTCAAGGCGCTGGGGAGATAGACGGGGGTGCTGAGGTCAGTCGAAGAGCCAGTCTTGAGGTCCTTCCTGAACTGAGACAGGGTGGGAGATTGACTGAGGTGGATGGGGAGGGTGATCCAGGTCTTGGTGGCGATGTGGGAGAAGGATCTTCCTCCAGCTGTGATTTTCCAGATGTGGGGGACGTTGGCGAGGGCCTACTCGGTGGAGCAGAGTTGTCTGCGGGAGTGTAGAACGAGAGTTTGAGCTAGGCTGGTCTCATGTTGTGTAGGGCCTTTGAGGAGCGGGTCAGGAGCTTGAAGGTGATTCTCTTGCCATAGTCGAGGTGGCTGCTGACAAGGGCCTGGGTTACTGTCCTTCTGGCTTAAGTGGGGATCCACTTATAGATTTTTCGAAGCATGCGCAGGGTGTGGAAGCAACCCGATGAGACTGGGCCTACCTGTCGGTCCATTGAGAGCAATGAGTCTAAGACAGGGTTCTGCAAAGTCGGTCTTGGAGAGCTGGGTCCATGCCAGAGTTTTAGCATATCCACATTTAGAAACATGTAGATTTCTGAGACATCTTTTTTCTAAATGTGGATATGGTAAAAATCTGGCATGGACCCGGCTCTTGCAGAACCCTGATCTAAGATGATGTAGAGTTTGCGGGCGTGGTCGGTGGGGGCGTGTCCTAGGGCGGTGGGCCACCAGGACTCGTTCCAGGCAGAGGGTGTGGAGCCGAGGATGAGGACCTCTGTTTTGTCTTAGTTCAGTTTGAGGCAACTATCTTTCATCCAGGAGGCGACTGCTTTCATCCCTTTGTGGAAATATTTTTTGGCAGTGTTCTGGTTGTTGATGAGAGAGACTATCAGGTGGGTGTCGTCGGCGTAGGATACGATGTTGAGTGCGTGGCTTCTGACGATGGTGGCTAGTGGGGTCATGTAGAGGTTGAAGAGGGTGGGATTTAGCGAGGATCCTTGGGGGATGCTGCAGCTGATCTTGGTGGCTTCCGAGAGAAAGAGGGGGAGTTGGATCTTCTGTGTTCTGCTGGTGAGGAACGAGGAGAGCCATTACAGTGCTGAGTCTCGAATGACGATGTCATGGAGGCGGGTGTGTAGTGTGAGACTGTGTCGAAGTGGCAGAAAGGTACAAGAGGATAATGGTGACGGTCTTGCCTCAGCCAAAGAGGGTGCCAATGTCATCTGTGGCGGCGAGGAGGGTGGTCTCAGTGGTCTGGTTGCTTCTGAATCCTGACTGAGAGGGGTCCAGGATGTTGTTGGCTTCTGACTGAAATCTGAAGTGAAATACTGCAGTATACAACTATTGTCATATTGCTGATTATCCATGTTATTTGGACACCATTATGTTGGAGCTTGCCACCTTTCTCAAACTATAACTATAGGGGTAGACTTTAATGTTGTTTAAGAATCCGCAGAAAGATTTTTGCATTTTTCAAAAGGTCCCAACTTTTCTCAGAAGGGTTTAGGAATCAGGAAATCTTTAAAAATCCCTTAGAAGTAGTTTGGGTTAGCACATCTGAATCTATCCGATTCCCCCCCCAATACACCTATTTTAGTAACAGGTATAGCAGCCAGGCTTTTTGATTTGTTTTGCATCAAATACATCAACCTTGAAAGATTCAGACATCTTACCTCTGGTACTTACTGATCGTCTTACACAAACAGAGAGATTAGAGGTCTAACCTCCACACATCCTTCCAAAATTGTAACTGTGAACACAACAGGTGTGGAGGAAAAAAGAGAAAAGCTGTCAGATACAACTTTTTGATTGTTATCCCATCAGTATCTTGTAGGAAAATTCATGAAGACCGTCAGTTTGGAACCTATGTTGGGGATTACTCCTTATAGAATAGGTGGTCTCACACATATAATAGTGTCATGCTTCATCATTAGCCACCTGTACCCACCCAGGTAGGACAGTGCCACCTCGGCGAACTAAACCTTGTGGTTAAATATACCTAGAGGGAGTTCTTAGATAAAGCTATTTTGGATAATACAGGGAACCAGTCATCTTTTAAGATTACCTAACATATAACCAGTGTAGATTACACCTTTAAAAGTGGTGTCTGTTGGTAAGAATCAGAAAAAAAAATGGACTTTTGTTTTTTTTGTATAATTACAATCATTAAGGCCAACATGTTTCTGCCCTCACGTTGAGCCATAACTGGTCAGGGGCATTCTTCAGGGCCAGAGATCCCTCTCTGTGCATCTGTGATGTGGATCCTTATCTATCCCACTAATGAGAAAATCTACTTCACATCCAACATACTCAAGGCCTACCTGAGTGTTATTGAAAGGTTGGAGGTACCCTAAACATTAAGGGCTGCAGGCCCCTGGGGTGGGGTGGGGGTGATGCCCCTTGTAGTCACACATTCGTCAAAGGGAGCATCATCATCAGGCACCTACTTGGACCTCATCCCTGCCGCTTCTTACCACACCCAACTCAGGAACACCAAGAAACAAGCTCTCAACTCCTGCATCAAAGCCAGCTCCAACCACCCCAGAGAACTCTTCAACATTGTTAGAGAATACTCCTGCCCCACCACCACTACGAACACAGTCCACCCCTCCCAATCCCTCTGCAACAAGCTCTTCGACTACTTCCACCTGAAAATCATCGACATCTACAGCAATTTTGAGACCCAGCTCTCCAACCCCGACTCCCTCCGCAACCCAACCAACACCACCATCCCCCAGATCTCTAAATGGAAGCAGATATCGATGGAAGACACCTCCAAACTCATGACCACCATCCACTCCAGATCACCTTCTGACCCCTGCCTATACCACCTCTACACCCTGGGCCAAGAAGAAATAGCACTGTCCCTCACAGAGCTCTTCAACACCTCATCACCACCACCTTTCCTGACACCTGGAAACCTGACAAGATCAAACCCCTACTAAAGAAACCCTCAGCCGACACCAGGGAACTCACAAATTACTGCCCAATTTCACTGCTCCCATGTCCCACCAAGGTCCAGGAAAAAGGAATCAACAGCCAGCTCATCCATCACCTCGATCACAGCCACTTTCTTGAAACCTCCCAATCTGGTTTCCGACCCAATCACAGCACTGAGCCAGCACTCATAGCAGCTACCGAAGACATCAGGAACATCTTAGACTTCCGCAGCACAGTGGCCGTCATCCTCCTTGGCCTCTATGGCAAGATACCACTTTCCACCTGGAACATGCTCACCCAGATCCTCATCACCATCCGCCTCGGCTACGGCAACTCTCTCTAAATCAAGACCACCAAACTACTCCTAGGGCGACTCCAGTTCATCCAGAACATCACCTCCAGAATCGTCCTTGACCTCCCCAGAAGTTCCAGCATCACTCCCCACCTCAGGGCCCTCCACTGGCTCCCCGTACAGCAAGGATGCCTCTTCAAGTTCCTCACGCATGTGTACGGAGCTCTCCCCAAGACTGGACTTACCTACCTAAACCAGCGCCTCAAGTTCCACCAGCCCACCAGAGATCTCTGCTCGGTCTCCCTCGACCCCCGGAACCCACGTGAATTAATCGGAGAGCACTACTTCTCCCACCTCGCCACCAGATCCTGAAATGACCTCCCTCTCTGCTTCCAGATCACCTCTTCCCTGAAGGACTTCAAGCAGCAGCTCAAGCCCTGGCTTTTCGACCATCACCCCAGCCAGAAAGGCTGTCCCCACAGCACCAGATCAGTGCCTGGAGACCCCCTGGGGTCAAAAGCCCACACTTTACAGGAACCTCCTGATTGATTGATGGGCCTACCTGGACTGGAAGGGTGGAGGGGAGCTCACACTCACACTTTAATAGGGAGGTGCCTGTTCCCACTCAAAGGGCTGATTACCCCCAACAGATAGTTCCCAGTACTGGGAAAGGTGGACTGTGCACTTCAAAAAGCTTTTTTGTGGAATAAGTACTGGGGCTCTGACCCTAGCAGATGAGTACACTTCCGGACTTGTAAAGAACTCTGCTGGAGTAAAGACTGCTGTGCTGTAAGGATTACCACTTTGCCTTGATTGACTGTTCCAAAGAACTGCTTGTCTGCTTTGCTGAGTTGCCCTGGTGCCAGCTGATTTCTTCCCTGCTGTGACAAGAGCTGGACCCATCCTGCTGACCCCCGAGTGACTCCAAAAGCTTTCTGGCTTGCCCACTGTGCTTCTGCAGCCTCAGTGACATCAAAGACTGACTGCAACTCCCCTAGTGCTGCTGGACTCTGCATCTGTGAGTGCTATGCTTGCCTGAGGTGCCCTCTCGAGTACTGGGCCTCAGAAGAGGGTTCTGCAGCTGGCTTTTGCAAAAAACGATGCATCGCCTCTTGTGTGTGAGAAATTCCTTTGCATCACCATTCGATGCTGATGCAGCGGCTCCATAGTCAGCGCGGGTCACAACGACTCTCGGCATGACTGGATGACTATGCTTTGCATTGACTTAAACAAAGTTTGATGGCGACGCAGGACCCCATTTGCGAGGCTCAGCGATGACGCAGTGTACTTTCAATGTCGCCAAAAGCTCCTTCAAAGTAAATGTTATCTATGTTATTAAACATGTATGGAGTCTTTTTGTGGCGTTTTTCTTTTGTTTCTGTGTGTGTTATTGTGTGTGTGTGTGTGTGTGTGTTTCACAAATACTTTACACATAGTCTCTCAAGTTAAGGCTGACTGTTCTGTGCCAAGCTACCAAAGGGTGAGCACAGGTTAATTTAGGTTGTGTAACTGACAAATCCTAACTAGGATTGTAGTCCCTACTTGAACAGGGTGCACACTTCTGCCAATTAGAGACCCATTTTCTAACAATGAGACTCCCTGAAAAAGTTACTTTCTCAAAGTCTGTCATGAAGAGTCCAGTTTATGGTGGAGGAGGGCACGAGGAGCTGGTAAAGCATCATGGATGGTCGTCACTGTAGCGTGAAGAGCAGGTCAGGCATAGCCAGCAGTTGTTGCTGGAGTTTTGTCATAGCAAACACCATGGGCTGTCTTTGTTGTAGCACAAAGTGCAGATATGTCATTGCCAGTCATTTGCTGGTGGCCGCAGTCGTGTGAAGAGCCAGGTTCACTGGAGTTTTCCATTTGCAGTAGTAGTGAATGGTAGGATCTTTACACAAACAGGCACATCTGTGGTCACAGAGAGCCCAAAACATCAGGATTCTCTTTTTCCTGCCCTCCATGCAGCTGTGATAATTTTGTTTATTTATCCAGCTACCTAAGTCTGAACTTTCAGGGGCACACAAATGACATTGGAATGCTATTAAAGTGTTTTAGATGACTAGATATATTATGTTGTTTTTCTCTGGAAGCAGAACTATTGGGAGGAGGACAGTCATTGACCTGGATTAAATTTTAAGGTCTGGCTTGGCAATGCAACTGTCACCTGACCTTTTAACTGTTCTTTGCTTCCACACAAATGCAAAACAGTTCCCATGATATTTACTTGTAGTGCTTCACATTACCATACAACATTCCTTTAAAGCCAAATCTATTAGCATTGCCAATGCTTGTTTTATGTAGATATTGCTGATATGTTACTTTCACAACCACAGTTTATACCCTTCTAGAAACAAATGATCTCAATAAATTTTAGCAAAAGAATGAGACCAATTATACATAAGGGAATAATAATCAATAGTGTTAGAATATTTAGACACCCCTCCACCCGTCAATACTATCAAACCATTCACCAACCTAATTCCCATAATCCTTGTTCTTGGAGAACTTATACCTCACGCAAATTGTCAGTTATGGTACAATGTAATTATTGATAAGCTTGCTATGATCTGCAATGAGAGAACAACATTGGTGAACCCTCAGCACTCAACATACTCTGCCGTCTTTTGCAAGAATAATGTCTAATGCAAGGAAGGTTTGCATAATCATTGCACGTATAGCCATTAGTTCCTCGTTTATACAAGTTGATGCACCAGGAACATTAACTGCTAAGTGATTCACCAAAGTAGACAGCTTTCTAATTTTTACATCATTCAAAGCCACACAGAGAGAAGGAATCTAACACCAAACACATCCATGAATACTGTTACAAAACCACATTTTATTCTTTCATGATTCTTATCAATATTTTCACTCATCTCAATCACATGATAATCATGTGGAAAGACTAAGGCAAGATAGCAACTTCTCACCCAATTATGTGGAAGGTTAAAATAGCCAATTTTCCCACATATTAAATTGCTCTCAGAATTGGGGCCAGATGTAGTAACCGTTTTGCATGGCGCAAACTGAAAAAATCGCAGTTTGCGTGATGCAAAACAGCCATTGCGATGCACATTCCCATTTTGCGAGTCGCTACCGACTCGCAAAATGGGAATGCGACTCGCAAATAGGAAGGGGGGTTCCCTTCCTATTTGCGACTCGCACCGCAATGCAGAAATGCTTTGTGACCGCGAAAGCGGTCGCAAAGCAATTTGCAGTTACCACCCACTTGAAGTGGGTGCTAACTCATTCGCAAAAGGGAAGGGGTCCCCATGGGACCCCTTCCCCTTTGTGAATGTTGCTAAAAAAAAAAATTCAGAGCAGGCAGTGGTCCAGTGGACTACTGCCTACTCTGAAAAAACAAAACCAAATGGTTTAATTTCTTTTTTTTGTATTGCAAATCGTTTTCCTTTTAGGAAAACGGGCTGCAATACAAAAAAAAAACTGTTTTATTGAAAAAGCAGTCACAGACATAGAGGTCTGCTGTCTCCCGCAGGCCACCATCCCTGTGAGTGCAGGGAATCTCAAGGGGGTCGCAAATTGCAACCCACCTAATTAATATTAATGAGGTGGGTCTTTGTGACTCCCTTGAGATTCGCAGAAGGTGTCTGAGACACCATTCTGCATACGATTTTGCGAATCAGAAATTGCGAGTACTCGCAATTTCCGATTCGCAAAATCTTTTTTTCTACATCTGGCCCTTGGTTCTTTATCAGAGATAAACTTATCTTCTACTGCATAATTCAGGCTACACTCACCTTACCAACAAATTCTGATACACCACTGTTAGAAATGAGATTTCTGGTTGACTAAGGTATGTACCTAAACCAGGCAGAACCCACCACCCAAGTCAGGTCAAGTAAGTTACATACAAAAGGTAACCTGTGCTCACTCTCTGGTAGCTTGGCGCAGAGCAGGCAGGCAGGCAGGCTTATCATAAAAGGAAATGTGTATAGCATTTGAGCAACACACTCATACCAGTGACCCAATGAAAACTCCACAAAAGAGACTCCCCACGTAATTGTAAAAAAGTACATTTCTTATATTAGCTGTTAGAAATGGGGTTTTTGGTTGGCAGTCAGGTTACCCTCTGTCCAAGCAAGAACCCTCACTCTAGTCAGGGTAAGTCACACACAATCCAAACTATCCTGTGCCCACCCTCTGGTAGCTTGGCACGAGCAGTCAGGCTTAACTTAGAAGGCAATGTGTAAAGAGTTTGTGCAATAAATCATACAATAACACAATATAGCACCACAAAAATACACTACACAGTGTTTAGAAAAATATATAATATTTATCTGGGTATTTGCAGGTCAAAATGATCAAAGATGCAATATGAATTTGTAAAGATATCACAAAAAGTGATATGAAGTGTCTTACGTCTTTAAAAAGTAAACAAAGGCCCTGATTCTGACCCCGGCGGTCTGAGACCGCCGGGGCCAGGGTCGGCGGGAGCACCGCCGACAGGCCGGCGGTGCCCCGCAGGGCATTCTGACCGCGGCGCTTTGGCCGCGGTCAGATTTGGAAAACCGGCGGTCTCCCGCCGGTTTTCCGCAGCCCTTGAGAATCCTCCATGGCAGCGGAGCGCGCTCCGCCGCCATGGGGATTCTGACACCCCCTACCGCCATCCTGTTCCTGGCGGGTCTCCCGCCAGAAACAGGATGGCAGTAGGGGGTGCTGCGGGGCCCCCGTAAGAGGGCCCCACTCTGTATTTCAGTGTCTGCTCTGCAGACACTGAAATACGCGACGGGTGCCACTGCACCCGTCGCACCTTCCCACTCCGCCGGCTCAATTCTGAGCCGGCGTCCTCGTGGGAAGGTTGATTTGCCCTGGGCTGGCGGGCGGCCTTTTGGCGGTCGCCCGCCAGACCAGGGCAAATCCCAAAATACCCTCAGCGGTCTTTCGACCGCGGAGCGGTATTTTGGTGGGGGAAGTCTGGCGGGTGGCCTCCGCCGCCCGCCAGACTTAGAATGACCCCCAAAGTCTCTTTCAAGCACAAAGTACCTGGTTTGGAGTGGAAAATCTCTGCAGAGGGACGCAGAAGAGGCGATGCATGGAAAAATGGTGTGTGCATCAGTTACGCCCCTTCACACACGGACTTGTGTCATCAGTTTTCGCGCTGGGAGACGTGCGTCATTCTACGGGAGGAAAAATGGTGTGTGCGTCGGTTTCGCCCCTTCACACACGGACTTGCGTTGTTATTTTTCACTCAGGGAAGATGTGCGTCGTTTTCCGGCACGCGGACCGTCTCCTTCTATGGATCGCGGGATTACCAGATGTCCCAGGGTCTGTGCGTGGATTCCTCGGCTTGTTATCCGGCTGCGCATCGTTCCGGGAGGCTGTGTGTGGAAGTTTCTTTCTCACGGCAGGTGTTGCGTTGATCTCCCCTCTGGAAGTCGGGCGGCATTGTCCATGCGAGGCCGTGCGTCGAAGTTCCGGTCGCACCGCAGGCGTCACGTCGAGCGGCGTCTTTCTGGATCGGCGTGTAGTGAATTTTTCACCGTGGAACAAGCTGTGCGTTGACATTTTTTGCCGCAGGAAGAGTCCAAATGAAAAAGAGAAGTCTCTTTGGTCCTGAGACTTCAGGGAACAGGAGGCAAGCTCTATCCAAGCCCTTGGAGAGCACTTTTACAGCCAGACAAGAGTTCAGCAAGGCAGCAGGCCAACAGCAAGGCAGCAGTCCTTTGTAGAAAGCAGATAGGTGAGTCCTTTGAGCAGCCAGGCAGTTCTTCTTGGCAGGATGTAGGTTCTGGTTCAGGTTTCTTCTCCAGCACGTGTCTGAGGTGGTAGGGCAGAGGCCCTGTTTTATACTAAATTGTGTCTTTGAAGTGGGGGTGACTTCAAAGAGTGGCTAAGAAATGCACCAGGCCCCCTTTCAGTTCAATCCTGTCTGCCAGGGTCCCAGTAGGGGGTGTGGCAGTCCTTTGTGTGAGGGCAGGCCCTCCACCCTCCCAGCCCAGAAGACCCATTCAAAATGCAGATGTATGCAAGTGAGGCTGAGTACCCTGTATTTGGGGTGTGTCTGAGTGAATGCACAAGGAGCTGTCAACTAAACCTAGCCAGACGTGGATTGTAAGGCACAGAAAGATTTAAGTGCAAAGAAATACTCACTTTCTAAAAGTGGCATTTCTAGAATAGTAATATTAAATCCGACTTCACCAGTCAGCAGGATTTTGTATTACCATTCTGGCCATACTAAATATGACCTTCCTGCTCCTTCAGATCAGCAGCTGCCACTTCAACAATGTATGAGGGCAGCGCCAATGTTAGCCTATGAAGGGAGCAGGCCTCACAGTAGTGTAAAAATGGATTTAGGAGTTTTACACTACCAGGTCATATAAACTACACAGGTACTTGTCCTGCCTTTTACCCACACAGCACCCTGCTCTAGGGGTTACTTAGGGCACACATTAGGGGTGGCTTATATGTAGAAAAAGGGGAGTTTTAGGCTTGGCAAGTACTGTTAAATGCCAAATCGAAGTGGCAGTGAAACTGCACACACAGGCCTTGCAATGGCAGGCCTGAGACAAGGTTAAGAGGCTACTGAAGTGAGTGGCACAACCAGTGCTGCAGGCCCACTAGTAGCATTTAATCTACAGGCCCTAGGCACATATAGTGCACTCTACTGGGGTCTTACAAGTAAATCAAATAGCCAATCATGGATAAACCAATCAACAGTACAATTTACACAGAGAGCATATGCACTTTAGCACTGGTTAGCAGTGGTAAACTGCCCAGAGTTCAAAAGCCTACAACAACAGGTCAGAAAAAATAGGAGGAAGGAGGCAAAAAGTTCGGGGATGACCCTGTCAAAAAGCCAGGCCCAACATGACCCCCCACCAGCCTAAAGCCAGGGGAGAACAATCACTATCCTGATGCACTTCCCTGTTTGAGGCGATATAGAACAAGGTCCCAGGCCCACAACAGCAGGGGCATACTCCAGTTCTTCGCCTTCCTGACTCCAATTGGATCCCTCTGTCCTTACTCTCAGGGCCCACTAAGCCAACCCATGGGGAACCTTTCTCCTTACCTGCGTATACCACCTGTGCAGCACCTAACCTTACTTTGCTCACAGACGTATCCCAGGAGCAGGATAGTACCACCAGAACCAACACAGTGATGTTGCCCACTCTACCCCCATGGTGTGACACTTGTTCTCTCCCCAGGGATAACTCTGTCCACCCGGACAGCAGGCCACAGTGGTTACTGACACCTGTCAGGGGTGAGAGCCAGGCCCCAGGCCTCTCAAAACTCTCCAACCACTGTGGCTGTGGAGAGTGGGGGGCGGTAGCCCCAGGTGCTGGGCACCCTGTAACCACTCTCCCTTCCACCAGGTAAGGGATGACAGCCTGAACATGGTCCTCCCCTCTGGGGCTCTGTACCCTCCCTCCTGGAGCGGTACCCCCAGAGTCCAACATGGTCAGGGTGCTTATAGAAGCCGCCCTGCACCACTCCTCCACCAGTGCAGGGCTGTTAACCTGCCACTGGCCCTCCAACCTGGGGTTTGTACCTTCAGGTTGGACTAGGGCAGGGGGTGAGGCTTCCCTCCCCTGCCCTCCCTTCTGGGGTCCAGCACCCTCTAACTAGGAGTGGCCTCCTCAGAAGACAACATGGTAGGGGCACTGTCATCAGTAGCCCCTCCCTCCAGGTCCGGGAGGGACATCCTGAACCTGGTCTTCCAGCCCAGGGTCTGTACCCTCAGACTGGATCACTGCCTGGCAAACCAGGAATTTCTGGGGGGCACACCTACCCCCCGCCAGGTCAGAGTTTAACCTCTGAACCTGGCCATCCAACCCAGAGTCACCACCCTGAGGTTGAACAATTGCCTGGCACACCAGGACTTCTTGGGGGGCACACTGACCCCCCACCAGGCCAGAGTTTAACCCCTGAACCTGGTCATCCAACCCAGAGTCACCACCCTGAGGTTGAACAATTACCTGGCACACCAGGACTTCCTGGGGGGCACACTGACCCCCCACCAGGCCAGAGTTTAACCCCTGAACCTGGTCATCCAACCCAGAGTCACCACCCTGAGGTTGAACAATTGCCTGGCACGCCAGGACTTCCTGGGGGGCATGCTCACACCCCACAAGGGACACAGCGTCCCCAAGGGCTACACAAGAGTCTGGTTGGCGCAGGTCTCCTGACCTCTGCCCATCTGGCAGAGTCTGGATCGCCCCCAAACCAGAAACGGTTTCACCTGGGTCATCCTCGGGGGGCTCTGCTCTCAGAGCTGACCCCTGACTCTCCAGGACCTCCACTGGGGTCCGCAACCCCCTCTCAACCCTCTGTCTGGACTTCTGCACCCCCTCACTAGGAGTGGTACTGCCAGACACCAGAACTGTTGGGATGCTGGCTACAGTCACCCCCCCAAGTTCTTCTGACACTGCGGGGTCTCCTCAACAGGTGGCCCTACGGTACAGGCTAGGTTTCCCTCCTGGCGTTCCCTCATGGAACCCTCTAGGACCTGGGACCTACCTGGGACACTACAATCCTCTCCCACCTTATTTGGTTGGGAAACACCTAGACCACTTCCTTCAGGAGCACCCCCAAATGCCTCTTCAGACTCTCTGGTATTCACCCAGAAGTCTGCCCCCATTGTAAGCTGCCTGGGGTCAGAGTACTCACACTCCACCTGGTGTTGGCATAGCTCTGGAAAATTAGGACCAGACATATGCTCTCCAGCAATTACATCACTCTGCCCTTCACATGTATTAACCACAGTACCCTTCACCCAACCATCCAGTGACTCAGCCTTGAAAAAGCACTCTACATCACCCTCCTGAGACTGGTGAGACAGTATCTGACTGTCCCTGACACTCAACCCATACTCTTCAGGAATGTCTCCACACTGTATATCCAGGATGCCCACGAGGGGGGAACCCTTTTCCCTGTCACTCTCTTCTAGAGCCAGTAAAGTGTCCCTCCCCCCAGTAGGAATATGACTCCCTGTGCCAGTTCCCCAATCCTTCGCAGGGACCCTGTGCATAACGGGAACTACCTCATACTCTTGAACCGCCTGGGGTGTGTCAACTCCCTTCTTCAAGTTGGGCACCACATCTCTGGGCTTGTGCCCTTCTTCAGTAGTACTGGATGCAAGATTTTTGCTGCCACCATCTGAACTGGACTCAGCCCTTCCGGCGTCCAGTTTCGGCTATTCACAGCTCAGCTCCTGAGCTGCAATCCTTTCGTTTTCTAGGGCTAAGGCTCTTGCTGCCTCAGCCCTTTCAATAAAGTCATCTAGCTCCTCTCTCCACCGCTCTGCCTCTAGGAGCCATTCATCTCTCAGTGGTTCTCTTTCCTCATATGAGTAGTCCTCCTCCTCATCTGAGGAGTCCTCAGTCATTTGGTTTTTTGCTCCCTCTTCCTCTGCCCATCTTTCTTCCCCCCAGGTTATGTAGATATCTAGCAGTTCCATCTAAGTGGACCTCCTTGACATAGGAAGTCCCCATTTTCTGCAAAGCCTCCTTAGGTCAGCCTTAGGGAGGGATTCAGTAGGCACAAAGAATGACACACGGTAGGTACCCATTCCCAATCTGACAAGGTATCACAGGCAAAAAACAAAATCCAAAGTCCAAAATATCAATAATAGATCCAGGAGGACATCGGAGAACCAAAAGCAAAAAGATGAAAAATCAAGTTGACCCTCAACTGTGGGTAGGTAGTGAAATACTTAGCTACTGTATGTTACTGCACAAATACAAGTCCTATCCTCACCGCTGATCACCAATGTTAGAAATGGGGTTTTTGGTTGGCAGTCAGGTTACCCTCTGTCGAAGCAAGAACCCTCACTCTAGTCAGGGTAAGTCACACATAATCCAAATTATACTGTGCCCACCCTCTGGTAGCTTGGCAAGAGCAGTCAGGCTTAACTTAGAAGGTAATGTGTAAAGCGTTTGTGCAACAAATGATGCAATAACACAATATAGCACCACAAAAATACACCACACAGTGTTTAGAAAAATATATAATATTTATCTGGGTATTTGCAGGTCAAAATGATCAAAGATGCAATATGAATTTGTAAAGATATCACTAAAAAGTGATATGAAGTGTCTTAAGTCTTTAAAAAGTAAACAAAGTCTCTTTCAAGCACAAAGTACCTGGTTTGGAGTGGAAAATCTCCGCAGAGTGCCGCAGAAGAGGAGATGCGTGGAAAAATGGTGTGTGCGTCGGTTACGCCCCTTCACACACGGACTTGCGTCGTTATTTTTCACGTGGGGAGATGTGCGTCGTTCTACGGGAGGAAAAATGGTGTGTGCGTCGGTTTCGCCCCTTCACACACGGACTTGTGTCGTTATTTTCCACTCGGGGAAGATGTGTGTCGTTTTCCGGCACGGGGACCGTCTCCTTCTATGGATCGCAGGATTACCAGATGTCCCAGGATCTGTGCGTGGATTCCTCGGCTTGTTATCCGGCTGCGCGTCGTTCCGGGAGGCTGTGCGTGGAATTTTCTTTCTCACAGCAGGCGTCGCGTCTATTTCCCCTCTGGAAGTTGGGCGGCATTGTCCATGCGAGGCCGTGCGTCGAAGTTCCGGTCGCACCGCAGGCGTCGCGTCGAGCGGCGTTTTTCTGGATCGGCGTGCAGTGAATTTTTCACCGCAGAACAAGCTGTGCGTCTAAATTTTTGCGCACGAAGAGTCCAAATGAAAAAGAGATGTCTTTTTGGTCCTGAGACTTCAGGGAACAGGAGGCAAGCTCTATCCAAGCTCTTGGAGATTAAATCCAACTTCACCAGTCAGCAGGATTTTGTATTACCTTTCTGGCCATACTAAATATGACCTTCCTGCTCTTTTCAGATCAGCAGCTGCCACTTCAACAATGTATGAGGGCAGCACCAATGTTAGCCTAGGGCACACATTAGTGGTGACTTATATGTAGAAAAAGGGGAGTTTTAGGCTTGGCAAGTACTTTTAAATGCCAAGTTGAAGTGGCAGGCCTGAGACAAGGTTAAGGGGCTTCTGAAGTGGGTGGCACAACCAGTGCTGCAGGCCCACTAGTAGCATTTAATCTACAGGCCCTAGGCACAAATAAGCACAAATAGTGCACACTACTAGGGTCTTACAAGTAAATCAAATAGCCAATCATGGATAAACCAATCAACAGTACAATTTACACAGAGAGCATATGCAATTTAGCACTGGTTAGCAGTGGTAAAGTGCCCAGAGTTCAAAAGCCAACAGCAACAGGTCAATATAGGAGGAAGGAGGCAAAAAGTTGGGGATGACCCTGTCAAAAAGCCAGGCCCAACAATAGCCCATAGAACATAGATCACACTTATTGGACATATAATATAGGGCCTGAGATGGCATCCATTAGACTAATAGGGCAATAACCAACATGATATGCATGATAGCATCAGTAAATATCTAAGGCATGAATTGAGTCAGACCAGGTAATAAACATGAGAAGCATCATATGTCACCACAATTATGGACAACAAAAGATCTTCATATGAACCTGGGGCACGGAGATCTGCTTCCTCTTTGACATTCTACAGCAATTTCCCTAATGATGCTATATTCTGGAAGGCACCCCCCATAATTCCTCCAGTCAGTAAGTATAGGTTGGGGGGGACACTAACATTCTGGAGGACCAGTGGGGACCTCGCGTGGCCCCCCATGTGAAGTAGTAAACAGAGCAGCTGCCCATGAACATTCGGAGGTAAAGCTCGCTGCTGCAGCTAGAAGCCTCTGGAATGGCCCACTGAGCGGGCACCTTCCCATGGCAGCCCTGCTCACAAGCTCCAGCTGTGGCATCTCTTGCAGTGGTAGGGCCATGCGAGTGGTGTTGCCTGGCAACCAGTGTAGTTGCTCATGGTAGGAAGGTGGTGCTATGGGACAGCGCTCGTCTCTCCAATGGCGTATGTCACAGCGCCCTCCCCAGGGATCCGTACGGGTAAAACCAACCACTGTTTTCTCACAGGAGTCAAGGAGCACCCACCATGCACACATCTGAGCCAGGCACAGAGCTGATCTTGGCAGAAATAAACAACACTCACCACATGCTATTTTCCCAGGAAGAAGCCAATAGTGAAGTGCTTAACATGCACTAATTTGAAGAAGACAAGGAGCAGGAAACAGTGCTCCTCATGTGATGTGGGCTCCTTGGGAAACACTTGAGGGGGTACAAACGGGGCAGGCAGGCTAGCACAACGGTCCTATTTGCAGGGTGGCAGCCTCTCTGGCAGATTAACATGCCGGCAGCCCAGCACACAACAAAGTAAGTAGTTCAGATGGTGGTTCCTCCTGACAACACCACAGTGCCTTAGAAGAATATGGTCAGGTGCAGCTGGCAGCAGGGCTATAAACAGAAAAGCAATCCAGTGAATCCTTTAGGCCACCCAGCAAGTAGGAGACAGCAGAGCAATAGCCAAAAGAGCAGTCCAGATGTGTCCATTGAGCAGAGCAGCAGTCCTCAGACAGAGGTTCTGTCCCAGTTCTAAAAATGCTCTGAAAACATGGGGTTATACTCATAAATGCCTTTGATGTAGGGTTCTTAAAAGGAACCCTTTAAGTGTACAACATCCCCTTTTAACCCAGCCATGGCCCCAGACATCAATAGGGGGTGAATCAGCCCTTCATGTGAGGGCAGGACACAATCTATTGACATGTTGACATGTAAGGTGTAAACAACCTCTCCCTCTCCCAGCCCAGGAAGACTATCAGTATGCAGATGTATCCCCTGTCACATCCAGCCCTTCCTGTGTTCTGTCTGTCTGTAAAGTATGCATCAGATGTAACTGTCAATCAGCCATAGACATGGATTGGAATCAAGCTGCAAAGCACATAGAGTTATAAGCACAGAGAAATGACCACTTTATTAAAGTGGCATTTCTAAAAGAGTATTTTAAAATCCAACTACAGCAGTAAGCAGGATTTCTCACTACCATTCTAAAAATTCCAAACATGCCAACACTATTCCTTCTAGATCATAAATTATTACTTAAAAGTATATAAGGGAATTCCCAATGCTAACATGTGATAGTAGTGAAACATGGAATTGTCTGCTTGTCACTACTAGGACATGCAAAACATAAGAGTACATGTCCTACCTTTTACTTACACAGCACCCTGCCCATAGGGCTACCTAGAACCTCCCTTAGGGGTGACCTAGGTGTAATAAAAGGGGAGTCTGGGCCTTGGCAAGTAGTTTGAAATGCCATGTCAAGTTGGCAGTAGACTGTGCACACAGGCCCTGCAGTGGCAGGCATGAAACAGGTTTGAAAGGCTACTTCAGCGCTACAGGCCCACTAGAAGCATTTAATTTACAGGCCTTGGGTATATGGGATACCACTTTATAAGGGACTCATAGGTGAATAAAAAAACATGCCAAACTGGTGTAAGCCAATCATACCATGTTTTAGGAGAGAGAGCACATGCACTTTAGCACTGATTAGACGTAGTAAAGTGCCCAGAGTTCTAAAGCCAACAAAAAGGTCAGAAAAATAAAAGGAGGAAGGCAAAAGGTTTGGGGATAATACTGTAAGAGTTCTCATGAACCATATACACCATTCCTTTCTTTTTTGCCCTATTCTTTATCTATGAAGCATTTCTCAAACATATGAATTTATGTTCAGCCTCTATGTGTAATTTCATCTCTCTTGTTTATTACCATTTGCTGTCAATTCTCAATCTTCTCTTCCCATATTCTTTTGTAAATTTATGCTGACATCATTTAATTTACAGACAAGCTCATTTTTAGTTTTACCAGATTAGGATGCATAATTAGTCTGAAGTGATTATGCAATAGTATCCTATCAAATGTTTGGGTCTTGCACGAAATTTACTATGTTTCCAACGGATATGAGTGATTACAGTTCAGTAAGTATGACTGTGGCCTTTAACCTCTAGGAATTAGAACCTCAGAACCTATCAACTGGCAAGGTTGGCTTTAATAAATTGAATGGGTGCACATTTTAGACAGCTAGAAATATTGAGATCTTAAGTTCCAAAATTAATGGTGTTAATATTTGTTTTAATGAGTCTTCATGGGATGGCCCGATAT
Source organism: Pleurodeles waltl (assembly GCF_031143425.1). Taxonomy (NCBI): domain Eukaryota; kingdom Metazoa; phylum Chordata; class Amphibia; order Caudata; family Salamandridae; genus Pleurodeles; species Pleurodeles waltl. The sequence continues at coordinate 1,146,338,180 of NC_090437.1, read as the reverse complement.
CCTGTATGAGTCCCCCATGGATAGGTTCCATAATGTAGGTTCAAAGAATGAAGGTCCTTTGCAGCTCAAAAAGTGTAATCCAAAATTGAAGCTGTTAAACCGGGAAATAAATTACCTGAAAGGTAATTTCCCAGCACAACCTCTGCACTAGGCCCCCCCATGCTGGCATCCGCAGCAAAACCCTAGAGTGGATCTGCTCCTTCCTCACCAGCCAAACCCAGAGAGTCAGGCTCCCCCATTCTCCTTGAAATGGACAGAGATCAGTTGCGGAGTTCCTCAGGGCTCCCCACCCTTTTCAACATCTACATGGCCCTGCTCTCTGACATAGTCAGATACCACATACTCAACATTGTCTCCTATAACTACAACCACAAAAATCTAATTCCACAGCAGAATGAAGGCACTCGCCGCCTGGATGAAGGATAGCTGCTTGAGATCAACTCAGACAAAACCGAGGTCCTCATCCTAAGTTCCACCCCCTTGACTCTTGGTGTTCCTCAACCCTCGGAAGCCCCCACCCCCACCCCCACTCCCACCGACCACACACGCAACCCTGGCATCATCCTAGACTCCTCGCTCACAATGAACCGCCAAGTCAAAGCCGTCTCATCCTCATGCTTCCACACACTCTACCTTCTCTGATAGATCTTCAAATGGATCCTGATCGAGTCCAGGATAACAGTCACCCAGGCACTCGTCAGCATCAAGTTAGACTACGGAAATACACTCTGTGCTGGCACCACTCTAACACTCCAAAAAAAACTGACGATAATCCAGAACGCCTTGGCCAGACTCATTCTGGACATCTCCCACCAGAGCCATATCTCTAGTCACCTGAGAGGAGACCTTCACTGGCTCCCGATCAACAAAAGAATCACCTTCAAGTTCCTTATACATGTCTACAAGGCCCTCCACAACATTGGGCCCGCATACCTCAACCACCACCTGACCTTCCACACGCCCACCAGACACCTCTGCTCCGCCCTACTGGCCTTCGCCCCAACCTCCAGGGATACACAAGAACTCAGCTGGAGGAAGTTCCTTCTCTTACTTTGCTGCAAAGACCTGGAATGGTCTTCCACTATACCTCAGGCAATCACCCTCACTATCTCAATTCAAGAAGGACCTCAAGACCTGGCTCTTCAAATGAATTCCCACTACCCCCCAGTGCCTTGACACCCTGACAGGTGATTAGCCACACTTTACAAGAACCCTGATTGATTGAAAGGAGACAACATCTGTTATTTTTCTTTCCAAGACAGCATGAAATTGATCATCTCAAACGTATAAGATCAAGATTAAAAGTGCAAGAGCGTAGGAGTGAAAATGATGCTAAATAATTTAATCTAAGGGAGGCCACAAACTCAATGGACTCAAGGAATAATTGGCATTTGGTTGCTGAATACTGTGAAGCTAGGGTGACAGTGCATGCAATTCCCAGCTGTTTTCTAGCAATGTTGGGGATGCCGACCCTGTTGCTCTCAGTATAGATGAAGAGACATTTGTAGTGCATGATGCTCCTTTCTTAATCAAGATTGCTGGTTTTATAAAAATATTCAAGAACATCTGAAGCTATGGGGCCCGATGAGACTCCTATTGCGCTTATCTTTGTGTGTTTGGGGGATTAATTCTGAGGATTGCAAAAACTTATTCTAGTGACACTTTTATTGCCTCTTTCTCAATTTGATGACTTAAATACAGTTTATTAAAATATCTGAACACTGCAAGATATTTACTATCCTTGTGAAGGAGGAATGACGAAGAATGCTTGGCACAAGTTACTGATTGTGCACTGTTCTGCGTCTGAATTAATCTGAAATAAAATAACAGCTTGATTGGGTACCACAGGACTACATTGGACTACAATTTTGTTAATTTTACAAAACTCTTAGGCCACCCCCTGTTTTCCGCTTGGTTACTTTTAGTGGTGTGTGGGGTGCTCCGCTCCTCTGGCAGAGCTAACAGAGTTTTTGGAACTCCGCGCTCCACTTACGGCGCAGAGTTTTCCCCAAAACTCCGCTAGCCCTGCCAGCAGAGCAGAGTGTGCGCTGCTGCACAGTATAGGCTGCACAGCACAAGCGCAGTCAGCGCTTGCGCTGTGCAGCCCATAACTGGGCTGCAACGCACACAGGAGCATGGGAGGGAGGCAGCTGCGCTGAGGAGGACTAGTTGGAGAAAATGACTCCCCGGGAAGGCACAGGTAAGTCCTCTTCTCTTTGTTGTTGTTTGTGCACATTGGTGCACAAACAAGGACTAGAATAGCCCTGGCCTGAATTCAGTCAGCGTGAGTGCACAGAGGTCAGGCTGGTGCACATGTGGCCTGGCAGCTTTCACTGCCTACTGCCCTGGCATGAATTCAGCCTAGGGCAGTAGGCAGCAAAAGAAAGCTGCCATCTCAGGCCTCTTGTGTACCGGCCTGCCCCGTGTGCACTGCACACAGGACAGGCCAGTGCACAAGAGGCCTGAAACGACAGTTTTCACTGCCAAGGCCTTCTCCTGAATGCGCCTGATCTCAGAAGTGCTAAGCAGGATCTGGCCTGGCCGACCAGGCCTGACCCTGCTTAGCACTTCTGAGATAGGGAGCATTCAGGACTCCACGGGTCACGGAATTCCATGGAGTTTTTTTTTTAACTCTGCGGAATTTCACGGAGTTGGACTCCATGAACTCCACCCAGGCCTAATGTCTTTAAGCTCATTATAGGTGAGTTGCAAGGGTTCACTTACACTATTTTTAAAATGCACTGTTCAATTATCCTCTCAATCACAGGTTTCATCAGCTCTTCTGCTTCTCAAGTAAACTTGAAGAAGAAGACTTCCTTTGGTTTTACCATAATTCTCACTTGCTCTACACTTTTAATAAACCTAATTTCTTTATGTGTAAAACATCACACTTAATCTTTCACTGTGTGCCTTAAACCAATAGGCAAATCATATTTTTCAAGAACGAGGAATAAATGGGCATGTGGGTCTTGTGATTTTATTTTAAAATGAACCTTTAGCCAGCGTTTGAATTGCCAGTTCAACTAGCAGAGATATCGACCTAATACATTTATAGGTCTTGTGTCATATATTATAAACTTGTGATTGTTTTCCAGCAGGCCAATTTTTACAGGGACCTGAATCCTGATAAGAAATCTGTTTCTTGCCAATAGCAATAGCCTGCACTTAGTGTCACAAGAGAGGAAGGTTTGGAACCTCTATGGGAAGAACCGTGGAGTGGTTAGCACTTGTATTGATTAAAAATGTGCTTAGTGACCATTCACCTAACTTTCTAGTTATGGACTACTCTGGCCTATCTTATGAACTGCACCAAGCATGCATCACCCCACCCCCCATATCACTCCTATTGCAAATCAGTCACAGTTACTCAAAACTGTGGAAGATCACTGTTAATTCTTAAAGGACTTTGTTGAAAATTAGTATTCTGTTACACAGTGTTTCATATATTTTACTGCATCAATGGAGCTACATGCATATTCACATTAAATGACCCCGGGTCTGCATGTTTTGCACAGAAGCCAGTTGGGCTGGCTCAGCTACCACAGTCGACTACATCACATTCTGTGCTATTTCGTTTGCATTCTGCTGCATTTGGGAAACAAACATATTTGGAATTTGATCTGGATTTTTTCGACATTTCTGTTTCCTGTATTCAAGATAGGGACAAGTGCTTTTCTTCAACATGTTACGGGAAAGCACGCCTGTCAAACTCCCAACAGGGTGGCCGCTGCCTACGGGGCAACCACCCCGCCAGAGTCATTAAGAGTTTCCCGCTAGGTCGGTGGGCGGAAACCTCAGAGCAGACAGTGAACATTGCAACGGTGCTCAGCGGTGGGCTCCTGCACTGCCCATGCCAAGCGCATGGGCAGTGCAGGGCCTCACTGTGGCCCCCCTGTACCTGTTCCTTGCCAGCCATTCCATGGTGGTGTTACCCTCATGAAAAAGGCTGGCGGAGAACAAGGTTGTTATCTGAAGACCACCACTCTCATAATGAGGCCCTTGGTCCCTGCATCTTTTAAATTTGCAGCATCAATCAAACTAGAATCAAAATCCAAATCTATCACCTCATTCTTACCATTTCTCTGGAAATGATTTGTCTGCGCAATCATTACATTTCTTTCACTGTTGTCCGTTTTGCGTCAAAATAATCACTACAGTATTTTGCATATTTCATAAATTCATCCATACCCTTAGGCCCTCATTCCGAACACGGCGGTGAACAGAAACCCACCATATAATAATGAAAAAATCAGAAACCAACAAAAATATCCCTGCCACCAGGCACCGCCAGGACCTTGTTGGCAGAAATGCTGGAACTTCCACCCCGCCACCCCGAGCACACCTCAAAATAATGAAGCACAAATCACTGCCGCAGTTAGTGTAAGCCGAACGACCATTGGCGGTACAGACCGCCACGAGCAGCAAGTGAACCCAACAGCAAGAAATGCATACATTGGCAAGTTTGAAACCCACACACCTGACACACATCCACAACACTATAAAACACTCACAGACACACCCCACAATCCCTTGCAACGAAATTAGGCCACCAAACACCACAATACACAATAGAGACACCCAACCACACAAGAGCACCCTCACCTAGATCCACACAAGACACCATTCACAACACTCACCATGGCACCCCCAAACTCCTACGCTTCACAGAAAGGGAGCTAAGGACCATGGAGGATGAGATCCTGAAGGTCGAGCCAAAATTATTCGGGGAACAGGTCCAGCACACTCCCATCGCCCGGAAGATGGAACTATAGCAGACAATAGTGAACAAGGTCAATGCAGTGGGACACCATCCACGCACCAGGGACGACATCCACAAGAGATGGAACGACCTGCGTGGGAAGGTCAGGTCCATGGAATCCAGGCACCACATTGCAGTCCAGAAGACTGGGGGAGGACCTCCACCAACACCACCCAACTACATTGACTGGAAGGAAAAGGTACTGGCCATCCTGCACCCTGAGGGACTCACTGGACTCACTAGAGGAATGGAATGGATTCAGGTAAGTCATCTACAATTACCCCATATCCATCACACCTGGAATGCATGCACCACCTCACCTCTCCAACACAACCCCACCCAGGCCACAATCACCACATCCAGTCACCCTGCATTCCCACAAACCCACTAACAGGCCCACATCCCTCCCCCTGTGCACAGCCACCCACCCCTGCAAGGAATCACAATTGCCTACAGCACCTACAATGCACCTCCACATCCTAAGCAAAAAGCAATGGTAACCTCACGAAAACAACCTGCATGGTCCCAAAGTGTGAAAACCTGCACAAAACCGCCCAGTCCTGTGCACCCCATCCGATCATGCTAATGTAACAGACATGTTCATTCCCCCAACAGGCACCACTACCCATGCCACCCTGATGGACAGGACAAGAAGTGGCAGTGCCCCACAAGGAGACAGGGGCACCTCCCAGGACACTGGTGATGGAACCCTTGACACTGACGATCACCCTGACCCCTCACACAGTCCCAGACTGTCACCATCCAGCAGCACTGACACCCCTACCACCCAGCCAACTACATCAGCCCAGGGCAACCGTCCCCACACCTGTGTATCGAGGCCACAGACTGGTGGAACACAAGTACAGAGGCCACAGTCACCCCCTACCAACAGGCAGGAAGACGATGGCCCAGTACAAGTGGTGCCGCCAGACCTGTGCAGGGGACACAGGCACAGGAGGCTAGGCCCAGTGGGAGGGCATCAGTGGCCCGGGGGGGCACAGGATGGATGCTGTAGCCCAGGACATGATCTCTGAGGTCCTGGGAGAATATCACCACACCCAGGACAGATTGGCCCAGATAGTATCAACCCTGGAGCAGAGTCAAAGGATGCAGCTAGCACACCACCAAGAGGCCATGGAGCAGTGGAAAATGCACAATGCCACAATGGCCAGCATAGCAGGTGCGCTGCTGCACCTTGTCCCAACACAGCCTGAGACCCACACAGACCAGGAAGCCCTTACTACAGGCCAGGATACAGACCGGACAACAACAGCATCACCAGCAACTGCAAATGTACCACCCACTCAGGACACACAGGAGACATCCATCTCAACCTGTACCGGCCAACACCAGGCGCCCAAACGGACCCTCAGGCCCAGATATGGCACAGGAACACCTGCCAAGACCAAGGCCCCCTCAAAGAAGTGACTCTGGCAAGAACTGTCCTCTAAGTGTCCCACTGTAATCTGCACAATTTAATCCCTGCACCAAATAAAACACATTTTCACCTGTTACACAGTGAAGTATGGATGCAACTGTATGATAACTCTTTTATTATTATCTCAGTGGCAGGAAATGCACCACATGCATTACATGTTGTTGTGCCTACAGATGTGTTAAACTTTTATACTATATTGTAACCTGTCCTATGCAGACCAGGTCACAGTATTGACCCAACACCCCCCTAGATGACAAGGCACACTGACAGTATGATGCACAGACACCAATCTCATCCAATTGTCCCACAAAGTTACTGGAAGTAGAGTTGTATGAGATAGGTCCTGGTATTTACATCTTCCCCTCCTCATCATCACCATCACTCTCATCCCCTCTCTGAGGAAGCTGGTCTGGATATACAGCACCCTCCTCCTGCAAGAGGGGGATAGATTTTCTTACAGCCACGTTGTGCTGCATGCAGAAGGCCACCACTATTCTACACACCTTTTCAGGCTCATAGGCCAGGGAACTGCCAGAGATATGTAGGCATCGAAATCTAGCCTTCAAGAGACCTATTGTGCGCTCTATCACCCTCCTAGTACATCCATGGGCCTCCTTGTAATTCCTCTCTGCATCTGTTCCAGGGTTCCTCACTGGTGTCAGGAGCCAACACAAGTTGGGATAGCCAGAATCACCTAGAAAAAGGTGCAAAAAGGTGCAAAACAGGACTATCATTGACAACCCTCAGGGGCAGACAGCCTGGCTACGTGGCAATAAGTGTCAGAAACACCTACCTATGATCCACCCTCTGTCCTCTTGTAGTTGTTCCATCTTGTGTGGCACACTACTGTTCCTCAGCACAAAGGAATCATCCATGGACTGAACCAGGGAACATGGCATTCACATGTGAGATGTACTGATCTGCAGTACACACCAATTGAATGTTCATGGAATGAAAGTTCTTCTTGTTTCTGTACACCTGTTCACTGACTCTCGGGGGATGATAGCTATGTGGGTGCCATCGATGGCACCTATCACATGGGGTATGTTGGCAAAGGCATAGAAGTCCGACTTGATGGCAGGGAGGTCAGCACTTTTGGGGAAACTTCACATAGGACTGTAGGTGTCATACAAATGCATTCAGGAATCTGGACAGTATAATGCTAAACATTGGTTGTGAAAAACCTACACCTATGCCCAGTGTCCTTTGAAATGAACCCGTGGCCAGGAAATGGAGTGCAGAGAGCACCTGCACTTCAGTAGGGATGGCATTCTGATTACGATTTGCCGGTTTCAGTGCTGGATCCAGTAATGCCCAAAGTTCATGAGTAGTTGCACGAGTGAGTCTGTAATTGATAATGATGTGACACTCCACCATGGTCCGCAAATCAATAAGTAGTCTGTACACCAATGGGGCCCTTTCTCGCCACAGGGGTCTGTACCTAGGAGGAGTTGAAAACACGTATGAGGAACACACATACATCTGCACACATTGTTTTTCATTCAGCACTGCTGGCATGATTGTCGACGACACAATTGCTTAGTGTGTGTGACATTACAGCAACATGACCACAATGATATGTATTAGGACAGGTCAGGTGAGGTAATGTATATTGTTCCATGCCTATCGGTGTTTAGGGGACAATAGGGCCTGCATTGTGCTGATGAGGGTTTTACAACTGAGTAGTTAAGGCCAAAAAGTCCACCCCCTGTAACCCAGAAGTGTCGTTGGTGGAAGTGACCTCATACCGCTATCGGTTGACGTACTAGCGTAAGGCGGTGTTTACTGCTGTTCGCAAATTCATTGGTTAACATGGTTGTCAATGGGCATTCTTAGCGTATCATGATCACCGCCGGTGGTGACGGTGCACATCGCCACGGTGCGTACGCAAACTCGTCACCCCAACTTCACTTGACTCCCTGATCTCGTGCATGCAGGTACTCCATTGAGTGTACTGCTGTGTACTGCCTCTGGTCATGGAAATGGCACGTGTTGCAGGGGAACGGGTCCCTGCCTTCACCAACGAGGAATTGGAGAAGCTCGTGGACAGGGTCTTGCCCCTGTACACCAAGCTCTATGGTTGGCCAGAGGTACAGGTGAGTAGGAGGATTGAAGGGCATGGATGTGTGCAGTGGTGGGTGTTGGCTGCATACATGTGTGCACTTGTGTCACTGTATGGCCCAGAGTTCCTGACATGCTGCGTGTGCTGTTAGGCTGTTTGAATGTCCGCCCCATAGTGGACGTATAGCCAGCTGTATATGATTGGACAGTGTCTGACCTCAGCGTTACTTTTCTGTATGTCCCTTATAGGTAAGTGCCCACCAGAAGAGGGCACTTTGGCATGCCATCGCCAAGGAAGTGCGGACCCTGGGGGCCTACAACCGGTGGAGCACCCACTGCAGGAAGAGGTGGGAGGACCTGCGGCGCTGGGCGAGGAAGATCTGTGAAGGCCAGCTGGGTAAGTCCTCCCAACGAGGAAGGGGTGCCCGTCGGGCACTGACCCCCCTTATGCAACGCATCCTGGCGGTGGCGTACCTGGACCTGGATGGGCGCTTGAAGGCTGCACAGCAGTCAAAAGGAGGTGAGTACATATACCATATTTTGGCCCCTTAATGGATGTGTGTGCGTGCATTCATATTTATGCTGTCTAGTGGCAGGGTCTATGACTGACGTCCATCTACATAATGGTCCCCTTGGGGAGCAGGGGTGTTTGGGTCAAGTCTGCAGTACGTCAGGTCCTTCAGTTAGTTGGGAAATGGCTGTAGAGCAGGGTTCTGGCCACTAGTCAGGGGCATAGCCATGTGTATAGCAGTAGGTGCTGCCTCCATTCAGCTATTTACAAGTGTCTCTCCTGTTTTGTCTCCCCATCCCTTTTCTCCTGTGTTGTCTGTGTACATCAGCATCATCTGGCGAGGGAGCTGAGGCACCGGCGAGTGGGGAGGCAGCGGCCCACGGATTCTCGGAGGCAGAGTCGTCCAATGCCAAGGGGACCGGTGGGTTGGAGGGTAAGGGGAGTACCACGGGGAGGCAACTACCACTGGAGGTAGTGACTCCGATACCTCCTCCGATGGGAGCTCCCTGGCAGTGGTGGACCCTAGTGGGCCCATCCCTACTGTGTCATTTTCCGCTACCCCAATACCATCAACGCCCTCCCATTTGCTCCCCACCCTGTTGCCTGTGCCCGCTCACCCAGAAGGGTGGGCGTCTCCTTTGCTCCAGGCACCTCCTCCCCTGCACCAGTCAGCTCTGCTTCCCTCACGGAGGAGGCTATTGATCTCCTGAGAACCATTTTTGTAGGGCAGACAACCATCGTCAATGCCATCCAGGGGTTAGCACCAGAGGTGCAGCAGACCAATGCCTATCTGGATGGCATTCCCGGTGCCGTGTCTGGCCTACAGAGGTCATTTCAGGCTCTGGCCTCCTCTTGGACGGCAGCCAGGTGTCCTGTCTGTCCCCTGTCCAACAACCTCTACCCCTTCCAGCACCCACTCCCTTCACCTGTCCAAAGTACACATTCTGACACGCAGGCACACACCTCAACACACAAGAAGCACACTTCAAAACACAAGCACCACACCTCCCCCGCAAGCATACGCACAGCCAACATACACATGCACACACACCAACATCCACTTCCCCTAGTCTGTCCACATCTTCTGCCTCCCTGTCTGTCCCCTGTACATGCACACCCACAGGCACTGCACCCTCATTCAGTGTTGCTGACCCTATTCCTGCAGTCACCACAATAGCACACATCCATTCATGCACCCCAGACACCACACCAGCACTCACCACAATGACTTTAGTTGACACATGCAGCACACTCACCAGACTTGCAGACACCCAGACAACATCCATTTACACTGGCAGCCTGTCTTGTCCCACTGTGTCCACCCCCCTCTTCCTAAGACACTCAAACGCACCAAAACAGCCACCCATCACACATCCACCACACCTCAGCATACTGTCCAGTCACCTGCAGCCACGTCACGCACACCTACACCTGTCACGACCACTCCCTCTACCTCCACTCCCACGCCTTCCTCCAGGTCTACCCCAATTGCACCTAAGAAACATTTCCTATCCTGTGTTGACCTATTTGAACCACCCCGTCTCTTCCCTAAACGTGCTCACTGTCTGTCCTTCCCATTCCCATGCCCCTTCCCCAGAGAGGAAGAAGCCCCGTGCTGCACCAGGTGCATCTGCCACTCCCCGGACCAAGCCCACTCCCCCACCTTCCAAGGGCAAACCCAAACCCCCTCCACCTTTCAAATGGAAATCAAAGTCACCCCCTCCAGTCGTAAATCCCCACCCTCACCACACCCTGCCCCTGTTCCCTGAGGTGCCTGGATGCTCCATTGTTGCCCCTATGAGATGGAGTACCGTGGGAGTCAAGTTGGGGCCACTGTGGCCCATCGGACTTCTTGCACTATGGACTGGCCGTTGACCTTCTATGCACTTCTGTTGCTCAGTGAGCAGAATAAAGGCTAATGTATGGCCTGTGTTGTTTGATGCACACTCTGGATCCGTGGTCTCTTGTTTCATTGTTTGGGGTGTGTTAATAAAGAGTGTTTCATTAGTGCACATTTTGCTTAGTGAAATGAGAGAAACAAAACCACATATGCATTATGGTTGCATGTAGAGTCAAGATGATGTCAGAGCTAGATTAGGCCTACTTTGGCTAAGCACAGGAAAATATATTTGTTCGATAAAATACTGTGTTTTTGTTTTAAATGCAAACTGTTCATGATATTAAGCACATATTAGTAACTAATCAGAAATATATTCTTAATATATTGTTCTTAAACATTTTTTAATTGATTTTGAAGGGATGGAAGTCTTTATTTTCATTGTTTGTCAAGTTTTCCACTTTCTTTTGATTTTGTATTCTTTCTGTTTCATTTTGGGTGAGTTTGCAGTAGCACTTTCCAATACCTGGACCCTGATTCAGGTAAGTGTTTAATGGTACAGTGAAGGAGTTTGGCTAATCTTTGTTATTGGATGTTGTTTTAGTAAATTTTTCAGTATAGTATGTGCTAGTTAGTTTACGGTTTTGTGGTCACCCTTATTTTAAATTGTATTGTTAATTTGTATTTTATGTGTGTTCTATGTGTTTAACATTGATTTGATTTGTGTTAAGGTTTTAATGATTTTTGAGTTAGTCTACATGTTTTTTTCTTTATAGATTTTTATTTTTGGGTGTCTGAATGTATTTTAAACCTGTATGTCTTTTAATTGTTTTCATAAAAGAAGTTTCATTTTCCTTGACTTTTCTGGGGCATACATTTAGGGCCAGATGTACGAAAGGATTTTACCCATTCTGTGTCTATGGGAAAAAGCTTTCGTACATATGGCCCTTATTTCTTTTCAGTTTTGGGGATGTTCTCTTGACTCTAGCACTCATTTTCTTTAGCTCATTCTTGCATTTTTGTAGCTCCTTTTTATTAATTTTTATTCCGAATTGTATTTATGGATCTCTATTTCATTAACCATGAATTCAGCTACAAAATCGTAATGGTTATTCTATTTGAGTTATTGGGTGGGCAATGTGCATTTTTTATTGGTATGTTTTCATTTATTGATTGTATATAGTTTGATTGTATTAGCATATTTTTATTGATGATTATTTTGCTTGGTATACTAATTTATTTTAAAATATTATTGTAAATTTCAATTATCAATCTTTATTTTTGTCTTTAGATTTTTTTAAAATTTAGATTGGAATTTTAAATTTGCAAGCGTCACTGTTCCTAGGCGTGCACCATTTTTTTGTTGTGCCGCTTTACCCTGCGCCGTCTAACAACAATGATATGCAGGTTTCCGTTTCCTACTAAAAAATGACGCTAGCCCGCTAGTGCCATATTTACAAGCCTGCCGAAAAACTACACACACCTAGGAAAAATAGAGCTAACTCCATGGAGCTTCATAATTTTAATGCCTGGTCAGACTATCATGTCCAGCAGTTTGCACCCACCATCATGACACAAGCAGACAGGAGGACAAACATACCACCCATGATCAAGCTCCTGGCTGTGCTGCACATGCTGGCACCTTTCAAACAACTGCAGAACGAGTGGGTGGTATCTCACAACAATCCTTCTCTGCCTTCTTGTCAGCTGTAATGGTTGCCATCATCCACCTCACTCCCCGCCACATCCTGTTCCCCAACACCCAGCAATTGCAGAAGGAGACCAAATAGGGATTCTATCAAATCGCTGGATTCCTGCATGTCCTTGGTGCAATGGATTGCACACATGTGCAACTTGTCCCTATTGTTGCAATAGAACATCTGTCCAGGAACAGGAAACACACGCACTCCATCAGTGTGCAAGTCATTGTGGACCATCAGGGGCTATTAACCAATGTCCTAGCAAAATATCCTGACAGCGTGCATGATGCCTTCATCTTTAGGTACTCCATAATCAACCAACGCTTCCAGGATGGACGTTATGGCATGGTCCTACTTGTAGGTAAGCAAGCAGCAACTACATAACACATAGAACAAATAAGACATATGGGGCAAACAATACACACACCACACTCACCACACATATATAGGGAATCATGGATGACCACTGATCAGCACATATGCAACATGCATCACTCCACACATCCAAGGCACATCACCCTAACATATGGCCATATGTACAAGCTCCTAGCACCACCAGACTGTCCCTTTTAATGATGCTCGGGTAGAGCAATGCCCGCTCTGCATTTACAAGGTGGTGTTAAGCCACTTTTTGTGTCTCAACTCCGCCTTGAAAATACAGCCCGTTCACACACATCACTTAGGGCCAGATTTACGTAGTGCTGTGCCAAAAATGGCCGTCCAGAAATGCAGGGATGCGCTATACAGTATTTACAAAAATGCAGCCCACCCCTTTGCTTCCCTTAGTGCTGGTGCTAAATTTAACTGCCAACGGCAATGCAGGGATCTTTGCACCAAAGGTCAAGGGTGTCTGCATGTAAGGGAATGATTGTTTATGTGCAGGAAGGTGTCCCTTCCTGCACATAAACAAACTATTATGGAGATTTGGCAGTTCTAACAATCACCCTTCAATGCAGGCATCACTGTTCCATGCTGCAAGGGCACCTAGGATGCAGCCTGGCAGCTGACTTAGAGTCAGCGCACTGGTAGAGGACAGAAATGCAACATATCTAATAGACATGACACAACACTAGCCTTTACCAGTGGTGCAGGGCAATGCAGCAAAACATTACCTGGGCCGCCCTGTCCCACAGGGACATGTATAATAGCCACATACATGGCAACACATCTGAAGCTACTATGTCACACTTAGCATGATGTCTGTCGCTAAAACAGGTCTGTGTGCAAGTCAGGTGTACCATGCACACGAGGGTGAGGGTTCACATGCAACACAAAGGGCACAACACCCATCTCATAGCACACACCTTACAAACTACGTTTAAACTCACACAACATGGCACATTGGCAGGTCATATGTGACAAGACAAATATAATCTGATCTGCAACATCACCAAAATCCTGCATGGGTGAACTGTCATGTCACAAAAATCACACAATCACCACCCCCCTGAGGCGATACTCCTGAGTGGAAGGTTGACCACAACACACCAATACAATCATGCATGAAAACAGGAACCCACACAAACCAAGATGCAAGTCAGGCTCTACGTCATTGACAAACACTGTGCAAGGCCAGTCTGACTCTGTTCCCAATTGCAGTGGACCAAGGATACGGCATCCAGCCATGGGTGATGACACCTTATGGGAACCCACGCACTGACAATGAAAAGGAATGCAATGAGGCACACAGAGAACAAGGAATGTTCTTGAGAGGACATTTGGCATCCTTAAGTCCCGGTACAGACGCCTCGATTTTTCAGGGGGGAGACTGTTATATGCACCACCCCTTGTGTACACAATCATAATAGTTTGTGCAATATTGCATAACATATGTGTTAGGACCAATGCTCTCTGGGATGAACAGGTGGAGGACTCCAGGGAGGAGGATGAGAGCAATGACGGTCCATCTCAGGAGGGAGATGCACAAAATACTGCTATGGGGGGGTCACGCAGACAGACAAATATTGTGCAAAACGTCTTTGCTTAACCCCTTCGCTGCCAGGCCTTTTCCCCCTCCTGTGCCGGGCCTTTTTTTGCCTATTTGGGGCAGTTCGCGCTTAGGCCCTCATAACTTTTTGTCCACATAAGCTAACCAAGCCAAATTTGCGTCCTTTTTTCCAACATCCTAGGGATTCTAGAGGTACCCAGACTTTGTGGGTTCCCTTGAAGGAGGCCAAGAAATTGGCCAAAATACAGTGAAAATTTCGTTTTTTTCAAAAAAATTGGAAAAAGTGGCTGCAGAAGAAGGCTTGTGGTTTTTCCCCTGAAAATGGCATCAACAAAGGGTTTGCGGTGCTAAACTCAGCAGCTTCCCAGCTTTCAGGAACAGGCAGACTTGAATCAGAAAACCCAATTTTTCAACACAATTTTGGCATTTTACTGGGGCATACCCCATTTGTGCAATTTTTTGTGCTTTCAGCCTCCTTCCAGTCAGTGACAGGAATGGTCATGAAACCAATGCTGGATCCCAGAAACCTAAACATTTCTGAAAAGTAGACAAAATTCTGAATTCAGCAAGGGGTCATTTGTGTAGATCCTACAAGGGTTTCCTACAGAAAATAACAGCTGAAAAAGAAAAATATTGAAATTGAGGTGAAAAAACCATCAATTTTTCTCTACGTTTTACTCTGTAACTTTTCCCTGCAATGTCAGATTATCGAAAGCAATATACCGTTACGTCTGCTGGACTCCTCTGGTTGCGGGGATATATAGGGTTTGTAGGTTCATCAAGAACCCGAGAAACCCAGAGCCAATAAATGAGCTGCACCCTGCAGTCCGTTTTCATTCTATACCGGGTATACAGCAATTCATTTGCTGAAATATAAGGAGTAAAAAATTGCTATCAAGAAAACCTTTGCATTTCCAAAAAGGGCACAAGATAAGGTGTTGAGGAGCAGTGGTTATTTCCACATCTCTGAATTCCGGGGTGACCATAGTAGCACGTGAATTACAGGGAATTTCTCAAATAGAGGTCTTTTTTACACACACTCCTATATTTGGAAGGAAAAAATGTAGAGAAAGACAAGGGGCAATAGTACTTGTTTTGCTAATCTATGTTCCCCCAAGTCTCCCGATAAAAATGGTACCTCACTTGTGTGGGTAGGCCTAGCACCCGCGACAGGATATGCCCCAAAACACAACGTGGACACATCACAGAAAACAGAGCTGTTTTTAGCAAAGTGACTACCTGTAGATTTTGGCCTCTAGCTCAGCCGCCACCTAGGGAAACCTACCAAACCTGTGCATTTCTGAAAACTAGAGACCTAGGGGAATCCAAGGAGGGGTGACTTGTGTGGCTCGGACCAGGTTCTGTTACCCAGAATCCTTTGCAAACCTCAAAATTTGGCTAAAAAAACACATGTTCCTCACATTTCTGTGGCAGAAAGTTCTGGAATCTGAGAGGAGCCACAAATTTCCTTCCACCCAGCGTTCCCCTACATCTCCCGATAAAAATGATACCTCACTTGTGTGGGTAGGCCTAGCACCCGCGACAGGATATGCCCCAAAACACAACGTGGACACATCACAGAAAACAGAGCTGTTTTTAGCAAAGTGACTACCTGTAGATTTTGGCCTCTAGCTCAGCCGCCACCTAGGGAAACCTACCAAACCTGTGCATTTCTGAAAACTAGAGGCCTAGGGGAATCCAAGGAGGGGTGACTTGTGTGGCTCGGACCAGGTTCTGTTACCCAGAATCCTTTGCAAACCTCAAAATTTGGCTAAAAAAACACATGTTCCTCACATTTCTGTGGCAGAAAGTTCTGGAATCTGAGAGGAGCCACAAATTTCCTTCCACCCAGCGTTCCCCCACGTCTCCCGATAAAAATGATACCTCACTTGTGTGGGTAGGCCTAGCGCCCGCGACAGGATATGCCCCAAAACACAACGTGGACATATCACAGAAAACAGAGCTGTTTTTAGCAAAGTGACTACCTGTAGATTTTGGCCTCTAGCTCAGCCGCCACCTAGGGAAACCTACCAAACCTGTGCATTTCTGAAAACTAGAGACCTAGGGGAATCCAAGGAGGGGTGACTTGCGGGGCCCGGACCAGGTTCTGTTACCCAGAATCCTTTGCAAACCTCAAAATTTGGCTAAAAAAACACATGTTCCTCACATTTCTGTGGCAGAAAGTTCTGGAATCTGAGAGGAGCCACAAATTTCCTTCCACCCAGCGTTCCCCCACGTCTCCCGATAAAAATGATACCTCACTTGTGTGGGTAGGCCTAGCACCCGCGACAGGATATGCCCCAAAACACAACGTGGACACATCACAGAAAACAGAGCTGTTTTTAGCAAAGTGACTACCTGTAGATTTTGGCCTCTAGCTCAGCTGCCACCTAGGGAAACCTACCAAACCTGTGCATTTCTGAAAACTAGAGACCTAGGGGAACCCAAGGAGGGGTGACTTGCGGGGCTCGGACCAGGTTCTGTTACCCAGAATCCTTTGCAAATCTCAAAATTTGGCTAAAAAAACACATGTTCCTCACATTTCTGTGGCAGAAAGTTCTGGAATCTGAGAGGAGCCACAAATTTCCTTCCACCCAGCGTTCCCCCACGTCTCCCGATAAAAATGATACCTCACTTGTGTGGGTAGGCCTAGCGCCCGCGACAGGATATGCCCCAAAACACAACGTGGACATATCACAGAAAACAGAGCTGTTTTTAGCAAAGTGACTACCTGTAGATTTTGGCCTCTAGCTCAGCCGCCACCTAGGGAAACCTACCAAACCTGTGCATTTCTGAAAACTAGAGACCTAGGGAAATCCAAGGAGGGGTGACTTGCGGGGCTCGGACCAGGTTCTGTTACCCAGAATCCTTTGCAAACCTCAAAATTTGGCTAAAAAAACACATGTTCCTCACATTTCTGTGGCAGAAAGTTCTGGAATCTGAGAGGAGCCACAAATTTCCTTCCACCCAGCGTTCCCCCACGTCTCCCGATAAAAATGATACCTCACTTGTGTGGGTAGGCCTAGCGCCCGCGACAGGATATGCCCCAAAACACAACGTGGACATATCACAGAAAACAGAGCTGTTTTTAGAAAAGTGACTACCTGTAGATTTTGGCCTCTAGCTCAGCTGCCACCTAGGGAAACCTACCAAACCTGTGCATTTCTGAAAACTAGAGACCTAGGGGAATCCAAGGAGGGGTGACTTGCGGGGCTCGGACCAGGTTCTGTTACCCAGAATCCTTTGCAAATCTCAAAATTTGGCTAAAAAAACACATGTTCCTCACATTTCTGTGGCAGAAAGTTCTGGAATCTGAGAGGAGCCACAAATTTCCTTCCACCCAGCGTTCCCCCACGTCTCCCGATAAAAATGATACCTCACTTGTGTGGGTAGGCCTAGCGCCCGCGACAGGATATGCCCCAAAACACAACGTGGACATATCACAGAAAACAGAGCTGTTTTTAGCAAAGTGACTACCTGTAGATTTTGGCCTCTAGCTCAGCCGCCACCTAGGGAAACCTACCAAACCTGTGCATTTCTGAAAACTAGAGACCTAGGGGAATCCAAGGAGGGGTGACTTGCGGGGCTCGGACCAGGTTCTGTTACCCAGAATCCTTTGCAAACCTCAAAATTTGGCTAAAAAAACACATGTTCCTCACATTTCTGTGGCAGAAAGTTCTGGAATCTGAGAGGAGCCACAAATTTCCTTCCACCCAGCGTTCCCCCACGTCTCCCGATAAAAATGATACCTCACTTGTGTGGGTAGGCCTAGCGCCCGCGACAGGATATGCCCCAAAACACAACGTGGACATATCACAGAAAACAGAGCTGTTTTTAGAAAAGTGACTACCTGTAGATTTTGGCCTCTAGCTCAGCTGCCACCTAGGGAAACCTACCAAACCTGTGCATTTCTGAAAACTAGAGACCTAGGGGAATCCAAGGAGGGGTGACTTGCGGGGCTCGGACCAGGTTCTGTTACCCAGAATCCTTTGCAAATCTCAAAATTTGGCTAAAAAAACACATGTTCCTCACATTTCTGTGGCAGAAAGTTCTGGAATCTGAGAGGAGCCACAAATTTCCTTCCACCCAGCGTTCCCCCACGTCTCCCGATAAAAATGATACCTCACTTGTGTGGGTAGGCCTAGCGCCCGCGACAGGATATGCCCCAAAACACAACGTGGACATATCACAGAAAACAGAGCTGTTTTTAGCAAAGTGACTACCTGTAGATTTTGGCCTCTAGCTCAGCCGCCACCTAGGGAAACCTACCAAACCTGTGCATTTCTGAAAACTAGAGACCTAGGGGAATCCAAGGAGGGGTGACTTGCGGGGCTCGGACCAGGTTCTGTTACCCAGAATCCTTTGCAAACCTCAAAATTTGGCTAAAAAAACACATGTTCCTCACATTTCTGTGGCAGAAAGTTCTGGAATCTGAGAGGAGCCACAAATTTCCTTCCACCCAGCGTTCCCCCACGTCTCCCGATAAAAATGATACCTCACTTGTGTGGGTAGGCCTAGCGCCCGCGACAGGATATGCCCCAAAACACAACGTGGACATATCACAGAAAACAGAGCTGTTTTTAGCAAAGTGACTACCTGTAGATTTTGGCCTCTAGCTCAGCCGCCACCTAGGGAAACCTACCAAACCTGTGCATTTCTGAAAACTAGAGACCTAGGGGAATCCAAGGAGGGGTGACTTGCGGGGCTCGGACCAGGTTCTGTTATCCAGAATCCTTTGCAAATCTCAAAATTTGGCTAAAAAAACACATGTTCCTCACATTTCTGTGGCAGAAAGTTCTGGAATCTGAGAGGAGCCACAAATTTCCTTCCACCCAGCGTTCCCCCACGTCTCCCGATAAAAATGATACCTCACTTGTGTGGGTAGGCCTAGCGCCCGCGACAGGATATACCCCAAAACACAACGTGGACATATCACAGAAAACAGAGCTGTTTTTAGCAAAGTGACTACCTGTAGATTTTGGCCTCTAGCTCAGCCGGCCCCT
Organism: Pleurodeles waltl; assembly: GCF_031143425.1. Lineage (NCBI taxonomy): Eukaryota > Metazoa > Chordata > Amphibia > Caudata > Salamandridae > Pleurodeles > Pleurodeles waltl. The sequence continues at coordinate 1,146,318,923 of NC_090437.1, read as the reverse complement.
AGGGAAACCTACTAAACCTGTGCATTTCTGAAAACTAGAGACCTAGGGGAATCCAAGGAGGGGTGACTTGTGTGGCTCGGACCAGGTTCTGTTACCCAGAATCCTTTGCAAACCTCAAAATTTGGCTAAAAAAACACATGTTCCTCACATTTCTGTGGCAGAAAGTTCTGGAATCTGAGAGGAGCCACAAATTTCCTTCCACCCAGCGTTCCCCCACGTCTCCCGATAAAAATGATACCTCACTTGTGTGGGTAGGCCTAGCGCCCGCGACAGGATATGCCCCACAACACAACGTGGACACATCACAGAAAACAGAGCTGTTTTTAGCAAAGTGACTACCTGGAGATTTTGGCCTCTAGCTCAGCTGCCACCTAGGAAAACCTACCAAACCTGTACATTTCTGAAAACTAGAGACCTAGGGGAATCCAAGGAGGGGTGACTTGTGTGGCTCGGACCAGGTTCTGTTACCCAGAATCCTTTGCAAACCTCAAAATTTGGCTAAAAAAACACATGTCCCTCACATTTCTGTGGCAGAAAGTTCTGGAATCTGAGAGGAGCTACAAATTTCCTTCCACCCAGCGTTCCCCCAAGTCTCCCGATAAAAATGATACCTCACTTGCGTGGGTAGGCCTAGCGCCGGCGACAGGAAACACCCCAAAGCGCAACGTGGACACATCCTAAATTTTGGAAAAAAACAGAGGTGTTTTTTGCGAAGTGCCTACCTGTAGATTTTGGCCTCTAGCTCAGCCGGCACCTAGGGAAACCTACCAAACCTGTGCATTTCTGAAAACTAGAGACCTAGGGGAATCCAAGGAGGGGTGACTTGCGGGGCTCGGACCAGGTTCTGTTACCCAGAATCCTTTGCAAACCTCAAAATTTGGCTAAAAAAACACATGTCCCTCACATTTCTGTGGCAGAAAGTTCTGGAATCTGAGAGGAGCTACAAATTTCCTTCCACCCAGCGTTCCCCCAAGTCTCCCGATAAAAATGATACCTCACTTGTGTGGGTAGGACTAGCGCCCACGAAAGGAAAGGGCCCAAAACACAACGTGGACACATCACATTTTTTTATAAAAAGCAGTGCCTACCTGTGGATTTTGGCCTGTAGCTCAGCCAACACCTGAGGAAACCTAGCAAACCAGTGCATTTTTGAAAACTAGAAACCCAGGGGAATCCAAGATGGGGTGACTTGCGGGGCTCTGACCAGGTTATGTTACCCAGAATCCTTTGCAAACATCAAAATCTGGCCCAAAAAACACTTTTTCCTCTCATTTCGGTGACAGAAAGTTCTGGAATCTGAGAGGAGCCACAAATTTCCTTCCACCCAGCGTTCCCCTAAGTCTCTCGATAAAAATGGTACATCACTTCTGTGGGTAGGCCTAGCGCCCACAAAAGGAAATGGCCCAAAACACAACGTGAACACAACATATTTTTTCACAGAAAACAGAGGTGTTTTTTGCAAGGTGCCTACCTGTGGTGTTTGGCCTGTAGCTCAGCCGGCCCAAGGGGGGGGGCAGAAATGCCCTAAAATAAATTTGCCCCCCCAACCCCCACCCTCCCCCGCCGGGAGCGACCCTTGCCTACGGGGTCGCTCCCATTGCGTGACATTGGCGCCAAAAAACAAATCCCCGGTGCCTAGTGGTTTCTGCCCCCTTGGGGGCAGATTGACCTAAAATTGGCCAATCTGCCCCCAGGGGGGCAGAAATGGTCTAAAAAAAAATTGCCCCCCCAGGGGAGCGACCCTTGCCTGATGGGTCGCTCCCCATCTCTAAAAAAAGAAACAACAAAAAAAAAAAACACAAAAAAAAAATTGCCCTGGCGCCTAGAGTGTTCTGCCCCCCCCCGGGGGCAGTTCGGCCTAATAATAGGCCGATCTGTCCCCCGGGGGGGCAGAAATGGCCTAAAATAAATTTGCCCCCCCAACCCCCACCCCCCCCGGGAGCGACCCTTGCCTACGGGGTAGCTCCCCCTGCGTGACATTGGCGCCAAAAAACAAATCCCCGGTGCCTAGTGATTTCTGCCCCCTTGGGGGCAGATTGACCTAAAATTGGCCAATCTGCCCCCAGGGGGGCAGAAATGGTCTAAATACAATTTGCCCCCCCAGGGGAGCGACCCTTGCCTGATGGGTCGCTCCCCATCTCTAAAAAAAGAAACAACAAAAAAAAAAAACACAAAAAAAAAATTGCCCTGGCGCCTAGAGTGTTCTGCCCCCCCCCCCCGGGGGCAGTTCGGCCTAATAATAGGCCGATCTGTCCCCCGGGGGGGCAGAAATGGCCTAAAATAAATTTGCCCCCCCAACCCCCACCCCCCCCCCCGGGAGCGACCCTTGCCTACGGGGTCGCTCCCCCTGCGTGACATTGGCGCCAAAAAACAAATCCCCGGTGCCTAGTGGTTTCTGCCCCCTTGGGGGCAGATTGACCTAAAATTGGCCAATCTGCCCCCAGGGGGGCAGAAATGGTCTAAATACAATTTGCCCCCCCAGGGGAGCGACCCTTGCCTGATGGGTCGCTCCCCATCTCTAAAAAAAGAAACAAAAAAAAAAAAAACACAAAAAAAAAATTGCCCTGGCGCCTACAGTGTTCTGCCCCCCCCCCCCCCCGGGGACAGTTCGGCCTAATAATAGGCCGATCTGTCCCCCGGGGGGGGCAGAAATGGCCTAAAATAAATTTGCCCCCCCAACCCCCACCCCCTCCCCCGGGAGCGACCCTTGCCTACGGGGTCGCTCCCCCTGCGTGACATTGGCGCCAAAAAACAAATCCCCGGTGCCTAGTGGTTTCTGCCCCCTTGGGGGCAGATTGACCTAAAATCGGCCAATCTGCCCCCAGGGGGGCAGAAATGGTCTAAATACAATTTGCCCCCCAGGGGAGCGACCCTTGCCTGATGGGTCGCTCCCCATCTCTAAAAAAAAAAAAAAAGAACAAAAAAAAAAACACAAAAAAAAAATTTGCCCTGGCGCCTAGAGGTTTCTTCCCCCCCTGGGGGCAGATCGGCCTAATAATAGGCCGATCTGCCCCCAGGGGGGGCAGAAAAGGCCTTCCCAAAAAATTGCCCCCCCTGGGAGCGACCCTTGCCAAAGGGGTCACTTTGTTGCGTGACATTCGCGCGCAAAAACAAACTCCCTGGTGTCTAATGGTTTCTGCCCCCCTTGGGGGCAGATTGGCCTTATCAAAATAGGCCAATCTGCCCCCAAGGGGGGCAGAAATGGCCTAAATATATATTGCCCCGTAGGGGAGCGACCCTTGCCTAAGGGATTGCTCCCCACCTAAAAAAAAAGAATTCATCACAAAAAAAAAAAAAAAAAAAAATGGTCCCTGGTGCCTAGAGGTTTCTGCCCCCCCTGGGGGCAGATCGACCTAATAATAGGCCAATCTGCCCCCAGGGGGGGCAGAAAAGGCCTTCCTAAAAAAATGCCCCCCTGGGAGCGACCCTTGCCCAAGGGGTCGCTCCCTTTTGCCAATTTCAAGAAAAAAAAAAAAATCCCTGGTGTCTAGTGGGGTTTCAAAAGCCGGATTGGAAGCAATCCGGCTTTTGAAACCTGTGAGAGACTTCAAAGGGAAGGAAATACATTTCCTTCCCTTTGAAGCCTCTCAGGGCCTCCCCCATGGGATTGAAAAAGAAATGCAAAAGCATTTCTTTTTCAATCGCGCTGGAAGCTCTGCTTCCAGCGCGATGGGGGAGACCCTGTGACTAATCAGCACGCGCTCGCGCGCTGACGTCACAGGGGGGGTTGGGGGGGTCGGGGGTGGGAGGGGAAGGGCTTCCCCTTCCATCCCTGACTTGGGGGGGTGGGGGGGAACCCCACAGAGGGAGCGAGAGCGCTCCCTCTGGGCTCTGTGCACAGGACGTAATGGTTACGTCCTGGGCACAGCAGCACTGTGCCTCAGGACGTAACCATTACGTCCTGGGCACAGAAGGGGTTAAACATTGTATCCAATTCTGAACTGTGCACCAATATAAAAAAAATCACACACATAGCTTGGAGCATTGGTCAGATTGAAATGCATCAGCAACTCACCCACATCTTGGAAAGCATGACTACTCCAGAACAGATGGAAATCAAGTAGGAACACACTCAGAAAGTATAAAAGAACTACACACAATGCACTGATACATGTGCGGGTGTAATGTTTGCTTTGCCAGTTAAGCATACATTTAACATGTCTGTCTGGTTGACATTTGACAGCCGGCAAATTGTGAATCCATGTGATGAAAGCTGTACATATGTCTGGCCTTGGTAGTCAGTATCTACAACAGTAGGTCAGTGTCTGTCAGCCATGTGTATTAATGTCACAATCACAGATGATAATTGACAACATATCCCTTAGTGGCACACACATATATTACACATAGTGAGTGAGCTATAGAAGACATTGCATCTGCATGTCTAAGCCTGTCACACTCATTTCAGTTGTCATCTTGCATGTATGACAAACAATGATATATCCTGTCTCCAAACCGTGCCAAACTGCATGTGGAAACCAAGATACAGACATGTTAACACTATGTGTTGGCGGTGAGCTCCGCTCTGCTAGCATAGTTTTTGGAGTTTCACCAAAAACTCTGCGAGCCCTGGAGTGTAGCTCCGCAGCTTGCGCTGCGTGGCCCATAACTGGCTCCATGACAATTCTGCCGGTCGGCGTGGAGCTGCTGCTGAGGGGCTGCACCGGTGCAAGCTACGGATCCAGGCCTCCCTCCTTTCACTATCCTCAGCAGCCCGGGGGCAGAGGGAGGGACAGAGCCAGGCCGCTGGCAAAAAGGACCCTGTACGGTGGACCCAGGCCCAGCAGGTAGGACCCGTGTTTCCTTTCTCTTCTGTGTGCACACGGTGGCCAGCAGTGGGCATGGACAGTATTTGCATATGAGGGGGGCGTGGTATGTGCTTGGAAAAAAGGCAATGTGCAGTTAGAGCTCCACTTGAAAAAAAACTATCTCCCCAGAGTTCCTGTGAAAGGAAGTGGTGTTATGAGGTACGGTGCTGAGGCCAGCAGGGAGAGCTGGAGACCGGGGGAAGCATCAGCTGCTGAGTGGTAGTCTGGCAGCACCCGCCAGATAAAGATGTGTGTGGCCTGAGAGAGTGCCTTAGCACCCAGTGGCAAGCAAGGCTAGGCACTTTGTGAAAATACCAGGCTGCGGGTGGTGAGGTGGTTTGCTGCTGACTAGTGCTGGGTCCTCAAGAAAGGGTGGTCTGAGGCTGTATGTAAATGCAGAGGAAGCAATTGCAAGACTGGTATAACACGGGGGTGTGCTTGGCCCTCCGTAGCAAGTTTGTGAAGGAGGGCAGTTAGTGAAAGGAAGTGTGTAGAGGAGACTTGTGCACAATCTTGGAAATCCTAAGCAGGGTCGGGCCGTCCAACCCTGCTTAGCGCTTCCAGGATTGGGCACATAAACCAGGGTGGTAGCCACTACCAGGCAGCACTCCACTGCACGCAGAACTCCACGGAATTCCACTGAGTTTTTAACCAACTCTGTGGAATTCCATGGAGTAGAACTCGGTGAGCTCCACTCAAGCCCAATTAACACATGAATGTTACACTCATAGCTGTCAGAACTAATCACTCAATCCACCCACACATGTTGTGTGTCTGACAAAGGATGTTGGCTGTAGCTGTGTGTGAGTGCCCATGTCAAACACACATGTTGAAGGACAGCTGAGATACTTGTCTACTTACTTGGCCCAGCCAATTTGTGGAGGTGACTCACAGACTACACAAGTACTGTGACTGTAGTTTGGAGATGTTTGGGTGTCAGTTAATCATCCTGCATACAGTAGTCATGACACGGCAAATAGGGCTTGGCCTGTAGAAGAGCAAATGTCCATTTACAAATGTCACTTGGACCAAATCATATACGTGCTTGAAGGACTGGACAATGATGGTGAGGAGAATGAGGAGCAGGTACAAATTGCCCAAACACTGCCAGCAACTTGGCATCTGGGAATGAATACACCATGTCAAACACTCAATTCATAAAACAACATTGAAACTATGTAAGACCATACACATAAGCACACATATTGGGTAGGCCAATGAACATCCCATTCACACTGTCAGCAAGTCCCCCTGTGTGCTTGGCCAGCACGAACAAATATGAGTGATGCATGTGGGAACTGACACTATCTGTACCTAGGTCTGTAGACATCTCCCTGTCACACCTCCTATAAATGAAGTAACAATGCCTGAAGGGAACAAATGTCATCCTAATACACAGGTTCCTGTAAGTCCTGAATACATAAAAAAGCAGGTCCAACATAAAGAACCTGTACGTCCCTAGTAGATAATAGGGCAAGGCTGACATAAAGAACCTGTAAGTCCCTAGTAGATATTAGGGCAAGGTTGACCTTAAGAACTTATAAGTCTCTAGTAGAAAATAGGGCAAAGCTGACCTTAAGAACCTGTACGTCCCTAGTAGATAATAGAGCAAGGCTGATCTTAGGAACCTGGAGGTCTCCAGTAGACAATTAGATATGGGATTCATTTGTACAGTTGGATTTCCTCATGTGACTGAGCACTGATGTGTAAACTACCATCCCTGTCTGACAGACTGTGTGCTAAAAGAAGAAGTCTGAGCAAAACTACTTGGTGCAGAATTGTACAGTTAAAGTGTATTTGCAAGGAATATTGTCACAAAATGCAAACTCAATGTACCCCCTAGGTGCCCCAGGCTTTGTGTAGTCCACAACTTGTAATATGGACAAATACATATATGTAACATAAGGCCTGGTGTTAGGGGAAAACAAACTCTTAACACTGACACACAGTAGAGATGTATCAACAGAGGATAACATGTTGTTCACCATCATGAGCAAAAATGTTGCTCTGAAGGAGTGATATGACCCATGAATCGATTTGAAGGGTTACTGAAGTCAGATCCCAGAACAGACCACTGTAGTTGGTTGAAAATATCACACGTGAAGAACACATACCACTCACATGCATGCCTTGTAAATAAACACATCCATGACAAATGTGTGTCCACCACATTACAATAATAGCCTGCACGGGCAACTGTAAGTTACTCATGTTACGTGACAGCCTGATTTATGCCTCTTGGGGCTCACATCAAATTGCCACACTAATGCACTGCCATAGGGTGGGTAATCTGCCTACATTCCAGGGAAAGTCATCAGCATCCCTGGATATACACTTAGCAAGTGTATCATGAGCATAAACATGTTGTTTACATGGGCCACCTATCTCAAGCTGTGTGGCTACACAGACTTACTAAATGTGCCCTCTGCATAGTGTGATTCTAATAATACATGTACCCTCACATCTGTACACTCACAGTACACATATTGTACACCTGGAAAGACCTGAAGGAGGAAAATAGCGAAGCTCCTCTGATGCTAGCGATTTGTAAATGAGACTCTAAGCATCACAGCACTTGCCTGAAACACATATTGTAACACACACCCCATCATTGTGCGACAGCCTGCTCGCTGCACCTTAGCATGCAGCGCATATTGTTTGACATGTGCGCAGTCCTACATGTGGGTGCATGGACCATATTCCATGGATAGTCCATGGCACCTCTGGGGGCAAACTAAGCAATGCATTGAGGTGCCAACGTATGTTTTGCACATGAGGCAACCCTCTGACGTTGTCGTATCTATGAAGTTTATGAAATTAGGGCAATGTATTATCTGATTCTTGTAAAGCATGTACCATCACCCATGTGTACGTACACCACATAGATTGGACACATTTTAAAGGAGGAGTATGTGCAACACAAACATTGACAGGCAAGACAACAATCCACATCTCTGTGAAAATATCATCACATGGGAAAGACTACCTGGGAATTGAGGCCAGCAGAACTGTGGGTGTGTACATAGTCAATGTGGCTGACTTCTGTTATGCAATTGCAAATACATGTCTATTGGACATAGGCCCTCCTTTTGAAAGTACAGACCAAGGGCCGGGCTGTGAGTATTGTGTCTGCACAAAGCAGCATCCACAATGAGAGCAGTAATCCACCATTATTAAGACAAATGGCATATTCCTGCCCTTGTCCCCTGTGTATTGACAATTTATTTTTGATGTGCCCCAATTCTAACACAAATGTGTCATAGTTCAAAGGTAGATTGTTACTAGAAAGAACTGTATATGTCCACTACGGGCCTGTCTAATGTTCAATGCTGCATAGTTAGGTAATGAGAAAAGTGACGCAGGGGTAAAGGGAGTCATCGCTGTGTGTGTCCGGTGACCCATGTATGTCCAGAGTGCCAATACAATTAGCTATGCTTGAAAAATGTTGAAGTAGGAAGTTATAAGCAAAATATGAACACTGTAACTGTGACATGTATGCATGGTTTTAGCACATATATGTACATGTAAACCTGCCCTTCCAATGTATGTAACAGAGACATGCCAAATGGCCTATTTGAGCATTCACCAACTTAAGGCCCTCATTACAACCGTGGCGGTTGGTGATAGAGTGGCAGAAATACCGCCAACAGGCTAGAGGTAACTATTGCCAAATTATGACCATGGCGGTGTGATCTCGGATAGACAGCCTCTTTACCACACCGACTGCCAGGGCAGAAACAACAGCCACCACGGCGGTAGCCACCTACAGCTAGGTGGAAGTCAATGAACTGCCCACCATATTAAGAGATACGAATCCGCCACCTTTTCTGGGGCGGTATCAATGACATCAAAAGCCTGGCGGAAACACATCACAAAAGGAAAAGGACACACCTTTGAAGACACAGGGAAGAACCACGCCGCTATGGAGCCTGAACTTCAGATCTTCTCCATGCTCTTCTACGTCCTGCTCCACCACGAACCCCAATGATGGCGAAGACGACCACTGGGAGTACAGCCGCCTAGCACACAGGGGAGTGAGGGAGGAAAAAGAGAGTGACACACACACACACACAACACCCCCCCATCCCCAACACCATACACACAATCAGAAGCAATGATAAAACATAATTACCCCGTACACCTCAGGAATAATGCAATAACTACAGGAATTGATGAAAGTGAGCGTTATAATATAAATACAGTAGAAATACGAAAAATCAATCTAATGGTATATACATATGTACAGTTCAAGGGACACTGCCCAGTCCATATTGTGCATGGGCCACAGGGCCACAGGCCAAAGTCCAAGGCCCCACTTGTCATCTGCACCAACACGGAGAGAACACTGCAGAGGCATCAGTTGGAAAATAGGCAGGCACCTCAGGGGGAAGGGGAATGGGGACACCTCAGCCGGCAGATGGAACAAAACCACTGGTCCTGGGTGAGCAACATGCCCTGTGCCTAGAGTGCAAGGCCACAGCCTCTCAGGTGGGTGACTTGCCCACATGCTCTAGAGGGTCAACATGCCCTGTGCTCTGTCCTGGGGAGTGCAAGGCCACAGACTCTCGAGTGGGTGTCTCCCACACTGGTTCTGGAGGGTGCATCATGCCCTTTGCTTCTGATCCTGGGGAGGATGGGGTGAGTGGGTGGCTTACTCACTGGTTCTGGAGGGGGCAGTGTGCCCTGTGCTTCTGATCCTGGGGAGTGCAAGGTCACAGTCTCTCAGCTGGGTGTCATTCCTACAGGATTTGCAGGGGGCAGGCCAAACAGCAGCCCATGGAGGCAGGACTACAGACCGTCCGCCGGCGGTGACGGCTGCTCAGTGGTGGGAGTAGTGCTGCTGCAGCCTCTGGGAGGAGGAGGCTCCAGCCCATACCCTGCAGCCTTGGATGGCTGCTCACTGGTGGTGGTGCTGCTGCTGGGAGGGGGAGGCTCCAGCCCATCTCCTGCAGCCTCGGACAGCTGCTCACTGGTGGTGGTGCTGCTGCTGCTGGAGGGGGGAGGCCTCTGCCCATCCCCAGCAGCCTCGGACGGCTGCTCACTGGTGGGGGTGACGGTGCTGCTGGTAATGGTGGGTGGAAGCTCCAGCCCATCCCCTGCAGCCTCGGATGGCTGCTAACTGGTGGTGGTGGTGCTGCTGCTGCTGGGGGGGAGGCTCCAGCCCGTCCCCTGCAGCCTTGGACGGCTGCCCACTGGTGGTGGCGGCGGTGCTGCTGCTGGTGGCGGTGCTGCTGCTGGTGGTGGTGGGGGAAAGCTCAAGCCCATCCCCTGCAGCCTCAGATGGCTGTACAACCATGGTTGGTGATACGGGCTCTGACTGAGTCCCTGCACCAGGCGCCTTGTCCTTCCTGCCTACTGGTGCAGACCCCTTCCCCCTCCCTGGCAGCAGCTGTTGATGGCTCCTTGCCCTTCCTGGCAGCAGCTGTGGATTGCTCCTTGCCCTTCCTGGCAGCAGCTGGGGTTGGCTCCTTGCCCTTCCTGGCAGCACTTGGGGCAGGTTTCTTGCCCTTCCGGGCAGCAGCTGGGGCAGGCACAATTTCTTTGAGGCTGGCTGGTGCCCGGAATCCTTTCCCACCACGAGTGGGTGTGGAGACTACTGGTCCCATGGACTGGGTGGCTGAGGTGCTTGCCTGGGATTTTGGCACCCTGGCCAGACGTGAAGGACAGGGGGAGGGGTATGGAAGAGGTCAGTGGTGGAGAGGAAAAGCTTATTGGGGACACCAGGGTGGGAAGGTTTGGGAGTGGAAGAAGAGGGAGTGGTTGTAGGAGGTGGGTGCAGGTGCATGGGCTGGATGCTGTTGTGAGGTGGATGGCTGTTGGGCGTCTGAGTGCTTGTGTTTGTGTACCTTGGGGGGGGGACAGACACAGTGGGAGAGGAGACAGGGGACGTGTGCATGACTGTTATAGTGGTGTCTGCATGTGAGATGTGTGTTCTGCTAGGTGTGGTGGTGATGCTGGTAGTAGATGATGGTGTAGTACATGCAGGTGTGAGGGAAGACGCAACGGGGAGGGAGGTGGAGGAGGAGGGGGACACTGTGGAGGCAGTGGATGTTGGTACATCTGCATCTGGATGGTGTTTGTGTGAGAGCCTGTGGGTTGATGTGTGGTGCTTGTGTTTGCCTGTGCCACTCTTGTGTATTGTCTTGTGTGCATGCTCATCTGCCTGTGTGCTTGGGATAGGTTGGGGTTGAGGGAAATGGGATTGGGAAGAGGAAGTTGGAGGGGGGTGGGTGGAAACAGGGACAATGGCTGCCACCAGAGAGGAGGCTAGAGCCTGGATGGATCTCTGTTGGGCCGCCAAGCAAGTGGGAATGCCCTCCAGGAATGCATTAGTCTGTTGCATTTGGGCTGCCAGCCTCTGGATGGCATTCACAATGGTTGACTGCCCTACATGGAATGTTGGCATGCTCCCAGTATCTCGGTGAGTGCCTCCTGGAGAGTCGGTTCCCTGGGTCTGTCCTCTCCCTGGCACACAGCAGTCCTCCCAGTGTCCCTGGTGGCCTGTGCATCTGTCCCCTGAACCGTATGCCCACTGCCACTGACCTCAAGTCCCTGATTGTCTTGGGTATGAGGGGTGCCCTGGGGTCCCTGTAGACACACTGCTGATTCATGTGTCCTGGAGACAGAGGTGTGGGTAGGCTTGTGGGTGCTGTGGTGGTGTTTCATCATGGGAGGGGCTCTGTGGTGGTGTGTGACTATGCCTCGGTAACCAACTGTCTAGAGGTCCCTGATGGGCCAGGTTGGTCATCCAGATCCAGGCAGCCAGAGTTGCTGTCATTACTGTGGGACTCTTCTGTTAGGGGACTGGATAGAGCTGGCACCTCTTCGCCGCTGACATTGGCTGGGGTACCTGTGTGGATGTAAATGCAGTGTTATTGTTTCTGTGTGTGACATATTGTGCATCGTGGGTTGCCCTGTTTGGTTGTATTTGCCCTGGCAGCTTTCACTTGTCTAATTTGCTATGTGGTGGGCTAGCTCAGGGTTCTGCAAAGTCGGTCCTGGAGAGCCGGGTCCATGCCAGATTTTGAGCATATCCACATTTAGAAAAAGTTAGATTTCTGAAACATCTTTTTTCTAAATGTGGATATGCTAAAAACCTGGCATGGACCCGGCTCTCCAGGGCTGACTTTGCAGAACCCTGGGCTAGCTGATTCTCTCTAGTGTGCATGCTTTAGTGATAGGTTTCCATGCAGGGCTGTGAGTGGTATCCACGCATTGGTATGGCATGCAGGGCTTGGCATTGGTATGAGTGATATGTTATGGTGGGGTGTGTGGGAGGTGGTGGAGTGATGGGAATGATGGTGAAGGTGGGGGTATGTGATGGCATGCAGGTAGGGGGGTGATAGTAGTAAAGAGTTGACTTACCAGAGTCCAGTCCACCTGCTACTCCGGCCAGGCCCTCAGGATGCATGATTGCCAAGACTTGCTCCTCCCATGTTGTTAGTTGTGGGGGAGGAGGTGGGGCCCACCGCCAGTCCTCTATACAGCAAGTTGGTATCTTGCTGCAATGGAACGTACCTTCCCCTGTAGTTCGTTCCACCTCTTCCTGATGTCATCCCTGGTTCTTGGGTGCTGTCCCACGGCGTTGACCCTGTCCACGATCCTCCGCCATAGCTCCATCTTCCTAGCAAAGGATATCTGCTGCACCTGTGCTCCAAATAGCTGTGGTTCTACCCGGATGATTTCCTCCACCATGACCCTTAGCTCCTCCTTTGAGAATCAGGGGTGTCTTTGTGGTGCCATGGGTGTTGTGTGAGTTGTGTGGGTGAGGGTGTGTAGGGTGATGTGTTGGGGTGTGTGATGTGGGATGCATGGGTGGTGTATAGGTGATGGTGGTGTGTGGATCTGGTTTTGTCTGTGGTCATGGAGTCTGTCTCGTGCCAATGGTTTGTAGTTGTAAAGTTGTGTGTGTGGCTGAATAGTGACAGATTGGTGTGTGTGTGTCATTATATGGTGAACAGATATCCACCGCTGTGGCCGTATGTTGGCAGCAGTCAGCATGGCAGTAAGAGGGATTTACCGCCAATGCCATAATAAGGGCCTAAGTCTACCATGTGCATTAGCATACCATGTGTAATATCCTCTAGTTGTCCAAAGTGTTCATTGTTCTACATTCACAGTGCTATGTCTTTTGTTATTTCTTGGAGGTGGACCCCAACCTTACACCATTGAATAGGTGGCCAGTTTTGCAGACCCCGATGCTCTCAGTGAGTGTCAATCTGTATGTGTAATTTATGTTGCCAGTACGGTGCGTGATGTGGTATCTTGTGTACAATGCCACATAACAAGTGCATGTATACCACTACAGACGTCGTATGCCATACATGGTTATGGACTGTATGCTTGCAGTTGTGTGTCAGATGTGCATCCCAAGTAACCAATGTACTGGTGGCAACATGTGGCACTAGAGCCTTGTAAATGTTGGACATGATATATGAGTCCAAACACAGTGATGACAGTAAGGACATGTGCCAGAAGTTCAGGTTTCTACACATATGTGCAGGTTTGCAAGATGTTGTTCCCTAAGCATGTTACTCCCATGTGTGCTGCATGCAGCACACAGTCACTCTAGTCATTGTAGTATAAATGACCATGTGACTTGTTTCCTAAGATTTGCAGGACACTAGGCAACATGCCACACCTCACAAACACCAACGTTTAACTGCTATTGTGATGTACTGTCCCAAAGTCTGTGTCATATGTTGCCACATTGCCAACCCATGTCAACCTAACAGGACTTAACGTGTAATTGGCCTGAGGGATGTCCATACAACATTGTCATTTGACATACCATCACTCAGTACATCATTAGATAGTGGTGGCCAGGATAATGCCCATGATGTGATGAAAACAGCTTCACACAATGTGCAGCATTAGCAATTGCTGTTCTAAAATCCCTGTGCAAATAAGGTGTAGGGCTAGCATGCACCCACATTGAGTGCGGTGTTGTATGCGGTGTTGGATGCTGGCGAGCAACATGCTGACCAGATTTATGGACACATACAAAGGCAATGGGCAGCATACTGATATACATCAAGTGATTCTGGGACTATGAATAATATCATGACACAACTCAACAGGTATTGCCCTGTGTGGCCAGAAGAATAGTGTCACACACCTCTGTATGACATGGGTAATTGCTCCACCCTCCATTTCAATATATAATACCTGTCACATCCATTTTTCATGTCTCAATGTCTTCCGACATCTGCCCTTGCCATCTCAGACACAAACTGTTATGAAACTAGCTTTCACTGGCAGTCCTTGCTCAGATGACTTTGGTACATGCCAACGGATCTGAGGTCAATAGCGCAAGTATGAGGGACATTGATGAGCAATCCAAACTGATGATTGTGATCTACCATTGCCACATGGCTCAGGTTTCTACACATGTGTGCAGATTGGCAAGATGTTGTTCCCTAAGCATGTTAGTGCCTTGTGTGCTACATGTAGCACACAGTAACTCAGGTCATTGTGGGATAAATGACCATGTGACTTGCTCCCTAAGATTTACAGGACAGTAGACAACATACCACACCTCACAAATGCCAAAGTTTAACTACCATTGTGATGTACTGTCTCAAACTCTGTGTCATATGTTGCTACATTGCCAACCCATGTCAACCTAACAGAACTAGACATGTGTGATTGACCTGAGGGATGTCCATACAACATTGTCATTTGACATACCATCACTCAGTACCTCATCAGATAGTGGTGGTCAGGATTATGTTCATGATGTGATGCAAACAGCTTCACACAATGTACAGCATTAGCCATTGATGTTCTAAAACCCCTGTAAAGGTAAGGTGTAGGGGATGGATGCACACACATATTGAGTGTGGTGTTGTATGCTGGTGAGCAACATGCTGGCCAGATTATGGGCACATATAAAGGCAATGGGCAGCATACTGACACACATCAAGTGGCTCTGGGACTATGCATAATATCATGGCACAAAACACCAGGTACTGCCCTGTGTGGCCAGGAGAATAGTGTCACGAACCTCTGTGTGACATGGGTGACTGTTCCACCCTTCATTTCAACATATGACACCTGTCACATCAATATTCCATGTCTCAATGTCTTCAGACATTTGCACTTGCCATCTCAGGCACAAACTGTTATGAAACTAGCTTTCACTGGCATTCCTTGCTCAGATGACGTTGGTACATGCCAACGGATCTGAGGTCAACGGCTGAAGCATGAGGGACATTGATGAGAAATCCAACATGATGATTGTGACCTGCCATTGTCACATGGCTGATGTGTATGACGACCTTTGTCAATGGTGACATGGACCTTTGAAGATGTTCCGAGATGGTGAAATGGGATTGTGCAACATTGGCTAGCCTTGATACCTTGGACACGTGCACTATGGAGATAATGGTTGATGTGCACATGTGTAGTAACCTTGCCCTTCAAGATGTCATTGTGATTTGTGCTGCCCAACATGTGATGACTGCAGATGTTGTTTTTATTATTTGCCTGTTGATCATTTATCTAATAGACAAATGCCTGACATGTCCCATTCTTGTTGCATCTGCCAACATGACCCCATCCCAGAAGCAGAAGTTTACGAAGTGTGCTGAATAGCTACTGACACATCCAGCAAGTTAAGAAGAGCTTCTGGAGGCATCATGGGCATGGAAGGTCTTTCTACAAGGGGTCCACCCTAACACCCATCTGCCCCCAGCACCCACACAGCAGGCAAGTCTCAGGCCTCATATACACCAAGATCTACAGAGGCAGGACCACCCACTACAGCTGCAGGACCATCAATGCCAGCTGCATTCATGAGTGCCCCTTAACACATCCCAGGTAGTCCAGCAATACATAGAGCCCCCTTTTGTGTAGGAGTTCAGAATGGAGCTTGCCAACCAGAAATACTGAATACCAAGTTTGGAGCACCGGACATGAAATAAAGGCCCACCTCACAAAACAATGAGCCAGACAATGGGCCAGATGGACAATGCTTCCCTTCCCATGTATATGGTTTATAACATGGTTGTGGTACAGAGATAGTTATGGTTAGCTTAGTTAGCGTTGTGTAGAGTAGTGGGTTATTGGGTATCTCTTTTGCTTACATTTTGGGGTGGTGATGTGTTGGGTATTGGTGTTGAAAAAATAAAAAATACAAAAAAAAAAGTCTAAAATGAAAAAAATCTAAAAATCATATCTATATAATTGTTTAGACTACATGTTTGGTTAGGTAATGTTTAGCTGTAGTACATGTTGTCCTTGTCTATGGATGTATTGAAAAGGGAGTTTGGGGGCTAATGTTCAACAATCGCGTCTGATGTCTAGGATTAGTTCACATAAGATAAGTTAGTTTTAGGAATAGGTTAGGATAGCACAGTGTAGGTTAAGGTAGCGTAGATTAAATTAGTATAGGTAGGTTAGTAAGAGTATGAGTTTTTAGGATTATAACTGTAGTTTGATTAAATCTTGTTTTTTCCACACTGTATGGTCTCCATCATGTTTTACTGTGTAGGTGATAGCATTTCTGCACAGTGCATGTTGTGCAGATGCCTTTCGTTTTACAAGCAGTTGTTTGTAACAAGTGTGACTATGTGTATCCCCTATGGCTAAGTACATGTCAAGTTGGCAATCGTGTGACATCAGTGAATCAAGACATTGATCTGCAATGTATGTGGCACTCTGGTTGTGCATGGATACACATCCTAAACAGGTAGTCATTCAGCATTTCTCTGTGTTATGAAGTTATGTGTGTTTCATTCTCATTATGTTGTAGTCATTGCACTCCGCATAAATGTAGAAGTTGTTTCTGAGACTTTCATGAGTGCCCCTCACAGTCCTACATATGCATCCAGTTATTTATTGCATCAGTGTTGTTCTGTTGCTACCATCCTTGCTTGGCCCAGACACTCATGCAGGGATTTGTTAGAAATGGGGTCTCTGGTTGGCAGTCAGTTTGCACTCTGTCCGAGCAGGGACCCTCACTCTAGTCAGGGCAATGGAGATACACACTTAGATAACCCCTGTTCAACCCCTTGGTAGCTTGGCACAAGCAGTCAGGCTTATCTCAAAGGTAATGTGTAAAGTATTTGTACCAACACAGACAGTAATACGGAGAAAACACTGCAAAATGGACACCACACCAGTTTAGAAAAATAGGGAATATTTATCTACATCAAACAAGAACAAACCGAAAAAAATCCAACATACACAAGTCAAGACATGAATTTTCAAAATAGGGAGTCTTACTCCATAGCAAACAATGGAAACATTGATTTCACACAAAGTACCTGGTTTGCATAAAAAATAAAGCTGCACGGGTGAGCGTGCATCGGAAAAATCAGCGATGCATTGATTCCTTACTCGCAAGTGAGGCAGTGCGTCATTTCTTCTCTAGTCAAGTAGGCGATGCATCATTTTATTCCCTCGCTAGAGAGCGATGTGTCGATTTCCTGACAGGGCACCTCGGATCCGCACATGTTCACAATGACGTTTGATGCCTAGAGACGATGTGTGAGAAATCCGGTTGCATGGTGTTAGAAAACCACGCTACATGGGGTTTGCATCATTATTAGTAGCCGCAAGCGGGTGTTAAGTTGTTTCTCCAGCCGTGATGTGTCAATTTCCCAGCCACGATGCACGTGGGGCGTTGGTTTTAGCCGCGAAGTGGGTGGTGCATCGTTTTTCAACGGTGTTCCAGGTGGTGCGTCGAAAGTTTCCCAGCCCAGTGTTCTACATGGGGATTTCAGTCCTTGTTCCGCCAACTTCACCTTTCAAGGGCCCAGGGACTGGATGGGGTACCACTTGGCATGGCAGGGGTCTCAGCAGATGCTGGAAGAGGAAGTCATTGATGCCCTTAGACTTCAAAACAGGAAGCAAGCTCAGGTCAAGTCCTTGGAGATTCTTCTCAAGCAGGAATGAACAACAAAGTCCAGTCTTTGTCCCCTTTGACAGGTAGAAGCAGCAGCTACAGGATAGCGCACCAAAGCACAGTCACAGGCAGGGGCAGCACTTCTCCTCAGCTCTTCAGCTCTTTTCCTTGGCAGAGGTTCCTTTTGGTTCCTGAAGCAAGTCTGTGAGAAATATAAATTCTGGAGTTGTGGGTCCACTACTTATACCCCTTTCTGCCTTTGAAGTTGCCAAACTTCAAAGAAAAGTCTCTGTTTTTTACAGGATCCTGCCCTGCCCAGGCCTGGCTCCAGACTCACACCAGAGAGTTGGAGACTGCCTTGTCTGAGGACAGGCACAACCCATTCAGCTATAAGTGACCACTCGTCCCTCCACTCTAGCTCAGATGGCCCATCGGGATATGCAGGCTACACCCCAGCTCCCTTTGCCTCACTGCCTAGAGTGGATTCACAAACAGTCCAACTCTCAGTCTGACTCAGGTAGGGAATCCACAACAGGCAGAGTCACAGAATGGTTGAAGCAAGAAAATGCCTACTTTCTAAAAGTGGCATTTTCAAACTAACAATCTAAAAACCAACTTCACTAAAATATGTATTGTTAAATTGTGAGTTCAGGGACACCAAACTCCTGATTTCTATCTGCTCTAAAGGGAAACTGCACTTTAAGAATATTTAAAAGCAGCCCCCATGTTAACCTGTGAGAGAGGATAGGCCTTATAACAGTGAAAAACAAAGTTGCCAGTATTTCACTGTTAAGACATGTAAAACACATCAGTGCACGTCCCACCTTTAACATACATTGCACCGTGCCCATGGGGCTACCTAGGGCCTACCTTAGGGGTGCCTAACATGAATAAAAAGGGAAGGCTTATGCCTAGCAAGTGGGTACACTTGCCAAGTCGAATTGGCAGTTTAAAACTGCACACACAGATAATACAGTGGCAGGTCTGAGTCATGTTTATGGCACAACCAGTGCTGCAGGTCCACTAGTAGCATTTGATTTACAGGGCCTGGGCACCACTAGTACACTTTACTAGGGACTTATTGATAAATCAGATACACATACAATTTACACAGAAGCGCTTTCACTTTAGCACTGGTCAGTAGTGGTAAAGTGTCCAGAGTACCAAAAACAGCAAAACAGATGCCAGCACACAGTCAAAACGTGAGAAGCAGATGCAAAAAAGACAGGGGTGACCATGCCAAGGATGCCAGGTTTCAGAGGATTGGTGGGTGCTGTTGCATTACATGAATGCTAACTGTCACATGACATGCTTGTGAGCCTCAGGTAATACTTGTCAGTCCACATAGCTATCAGTCTCCTCTATCGTGTAGCAGTCAGTGTGTGTGGTTTCGTATCTGTCACTAATTCACACAATCCCATGGGCAGGTATTCAGGGGCATATTGATAAGCCCCTAGCACCATCAGAGCATCACTGATTTCTGAAGTTCCAGTGTCACTGCACCCTTTCCCATGTTTAGAATGGAACAGAAAATGGCTTTGTATGGCTTGAAGCCACATTTATTTGAAATATGCTCCCCCCCAACTCAGATGTATGCCACAAAGGTATGTGCAATGGGTCTTGCTGTGGGCATACCCACACAACAACTATTGATTCTGGTGCTGCCCCAGATTTACAATGAAATACACACCTGAGGCAGTTTCAAAACTTTAATGCCACACCAAGGATGGGATTGGATTGGCACAACAGGGAGTAATAGTATTGTTTCACCAAGATTCTGCTTTTTCTATGTGTGCTGCAGTCTTCAGCACACATAGAAAGAGCAAAGAACAATTATTGGTTGTTTATGTGCAGGGAGGGACACCTTTATGCGCAACAATAATTCCCTTCAACCCAGGTACCCTTGCACTATGGCAGCAGAAACAGCACCAGCGATAAGGAAATCACAGGGGTGCACTGTATTCTTTAACATATGGCACACCCTGCATTTTTGTGTAGACACAGCTCAGCACAGCTAACTTGCATGCAGCACTGCGCTGCACCATTGCCCTCTACATAGGCTCCTCAGTGTACTGCCTTCACACAATACATATAGAGCAAACAGGTACTGCCTCAGACACAGATTCAACACAAAAGATGTCTTTAGTGAATTTATTTACATGTGCAACATTTCTAATTTTTAAACTGTACATTACGAAGGAGAATTACCCCAATTGTGATCCTAAGCCACTGGATCAGCAGACAGAGTCAGTGGGGGTGGGAGGCATGTAATGAGACATGTATAGGAGAGGAGTGCATCAGTGAGAAGGTGATCACATTACCATTAGATAGATTTGGCCACACTGACAGCCAGTGTGATAGGTCAACAGTGGAAGAGGTGAAGAGGGGACTTTGCTAGTTTTTGCAACGCTAGTATGATGGTAAGCACAGAACAAAAGAGAAAGGGGGTCATTCTGACCCTGGCGGTAGACTACCGCCAGGGCCAACGACCGCGGATGCACCGCCAACAGGCTGGCGGTGCATCCATGGGCATTCTGACCGCGGCGGTACAGCCGCGGTCAGAAACGGAAAACCGGCGGTGTCCTGCCGGTTTCCCGCTGCCCTGGGGAATCCTCCATGGCGGCGCTGCAGGCAGCGCCGCCATGGGGATTCCGACCCCCTTACCGCCAGCCTGGCTCTGGCGGTTTTGACCGCCAGAACCTGGCTGGCGGTAACGGGTGTCGCGGGGCCCCTGGGGGCCCCTGCAGTGCCCATGCCACTGGCATGGGCACTGCAGGGGCCCACTAACAGGGCCCCACCAAGATTTTCAGTGTCTGCCAAGCAGACACTGAAAATCGCGACGGGTGCAACTGCACCCGTCGCACCCCTTCCACTCCGCTGGCTCCATTCGGAGCCGGCATCCTCATGGAAGGGGGTTTCCCGCTGGGCTGGCGGGCGGCCTTCTGGCGGTCGCCCGCCAGCCCAGCGGGAAACTCAGAATAACCGCAGCGGTCTTTTGACCGCGCAGCGGTATTCTGGCGGTTCCCGTGGTGTTGCGAGTAAAAGGTGTTCCTTCCACATCTTCATTCTCTGATGTGTGCGGTGCCTCCTGTGCCAGGGGAGTTGCTGGTGTTGAAGTGGAAGGAGGCACACACACATCAGGGACTGAAGATGTGGATTCCAAGGTCATGGCAGCTATCATCTGAAAACTGTGAAAGGCATCACTGCAGCAAGGAGGAACTTCTGGTTTCTCAACACAGCATCATCACGGTGGTAGGCAGAAAAGTTGTTAATGAGGGAGTCTGCTTTCGCTCCATGGACTCAGGACTGTTTGTATAGGTACCAGCCTGTTGGCAACCTCACTGGTGCCACTTTAGAAGGGCATTTGTTCATGCCTCTGCCTCATGACACCAGTGATGTCGGCCAGGGACTACTGGAGTCCATGAAGTGGAGAGTAGGTGCCTCTGATGACAGCAGAGTTGCCCTTATTCGGACTGAGGCACCTATGAACTCCCGCCATGGGCTCCATTCCCACCCACACCTGCAGCGCCAGCTCCAGCTGGACTCATACTGCTGTTTGCTAGAAAATGATCTCATGGTCCTGGGAGACCAGCGCTCTGGGTGAGCTGGCAGGTGGTGTGTGTTGTCTGTTGGGTGGGTCATCTGGAGACCCAGCAAAGCTGTGTGTTCTCCCTGCGAACTGAAATGGTGTCTGGATAGCACCCATGATCTCCTGGAGAGTGTCA
Source organism: Pleurodeles waltl (assembly GCF_031143425.1). Lineage (NCBI taxonomy): Eukaryota > Metazoa > Chordata > Amphibia > Caudata > Salamandridae > Pleurodeles > Pleurodeles waltl. Next base: position 1,146,297,540 of record NC_090437.1, on the reverse strand, counting down.
GGATTGATGGTTTCAAGCTGGTCATCGCTATCATCGGAGAATTCCAATACAGGCAGCTTGGAAGGAGGTATGGCATCATCCTCAGCAATAAAATAGGGAGATGTCAATGTTGGGGTATAGTAGCTGTTCACACGAGTCATCAGATTCTCCCTACTGGTACCTCATTTACATGGCACAGACCCAAACATCAGGGTTCTCATTTATGGGCCACCAGAGCGTCAATGGACATTCTGTCAGTCCCCATTTCCCATTCTCGTCAAAACCACCTTGCGTGGCATTTCATGGGCTTCTGTAGATGGACCCCTTTCATGCATTAGAGTGCTTGACAGTTGAATGCCATAGGTGTTGCTTGGGGTGTTCCCACACAATATTCATGGAAACTTACAGAATCTCTTGCATTGCCAGATGTATATTTTTGGGTATGTGTCAGATTCGTCTGCCAGCCCACATGTGTTGTAAGAGTGATGCAAGGGGGAATATTGTCTATCTCCATCCACCTTGCCACCTCCTGTCATGTGTTCCTTATCCTGCACCACCCATAGTAAGATGAAAAAACACCTCTTGATTATGTGTGCACACAGTGTGGTCTTTTCATCATACATGAGTAACTATGAACCACATTTCCCAGACACTGACATCACCCCACCAGAGGATAGTTTTCACATTACACTCCAGTGGTGCAGTATGCCAGCCCATATTTACCAGGCCAAGGAAGAGCACCTTATGTGCCATGTCATGGCTTGGTAATTATGTGTCCCTTTCACACCTGACACTGCATGCAGTTGGCCTTCCATGTGTGTTGCTGGGGGTGTTCCCACACAACACACATGTAAACCACCCAGCTTCTAATGCCTTCCCAGAGTTTCACATTTAGAATTTGTTCAGTTTTGTGCTACAACTCAGGGGTTGTGTAGAAGTGACAAGAGGGTGTGTGAGATCTTTGTCTGTCACAGTAATGTAGTTTCTCGGTATGCTGCATTGTGCATCACACATTTTTAAATGGACACATCACTTGTGACTGATGATATGCACAACAGCAATCAACACCACAACACAAGCACCCTTGCATCATGGTGCAGGTGTCTGCGTGGGCACACGTCTGCAAATGGTGCACCAGCCCAGATGGTAAATTCAGACCTGTCTCGTATGTTGGGTGTGCATTACATTTGTACCCTTGGAGCAGGAAGGCCTATCTCACCTCTTGCTGCCCCACCCTGCACAACAGGCCATGTTGATGGTGCCCAATGAGAGTTACACATGTACTGATGGTACAGTTGTCACTTTTAAGGAAGTTTTGTAAGGGTCATGAAGCGGTCTGTGCATATGGTGGTGGGTCAGTGCACATTAGCTGTCTGGTGTTTGGTGATTATTGTGACCCCCTGTAACCAGTTAACATGCATACAGTGACTACTATGTGCCTCCCCCTTATGCCATTTGTTAGTTACAACATTGCCCCTCGCTGCGACTTACCTTGCATTTGTTGTTGGTCATCATGAGCTGTACTGTCATGTCCCTCAACTTCTGCCACCAACTCCTTTGGGATGACCGCTGCAACCATCTCCTCCAGCTCATCCAGCTACTCCTGGGGTACAGTACTTCCACATCCAGTCTGCAGCGCTGTCTTATGGTTGCTGGCAAGTTTCTCTTTTGTTCTGCGCTTTTTGCAATCGGTGACCGTCATCTTCACCCCTGCCACACTGTTGACTTTATTAACTGTGGACTGCCTAATGGCCTCCTCACTAGCTAACGGCAACTTAGAAATGACAAAGAGCTGGTGTTGGTGCTCCGTCACCTCTGTGATCAAGATGTTGTTCTCCTCCTCACTGGAACCTGCACTTCTGCTTCATTTACGCCTTGTCCTGAGAGTTTGTCTGTCCATCCTGGCTGGTGATGGGGCAATGGGGTTTGTCAGGGGTTTCTCCTGTCCTGCCTTCCCCATTGTGGCACCTCATGGCTTGTTTGGTGTTTTTGCAGGCTTTTCTTATGCTTTTAAGCCCAAAATGGCACTAGCATCGGAAAATGTGCCACTACTCAGGCGAGTGCCACTTTTGCAGCATAAGATGCATTTTTTTTACGACATGTCACAAAGACTAGCGTCATTTTTTGGAGACTAGCGTCATTTTTTGGGTGCTAGCCTTTACTTTGTGCGATGGAGTGTCTTTTTGTAAATATGTCTTATGCATGGCCCCAAGAAATGATGTAGTGCAGCGTTTAATTTTTTGATGCACAACTGTGCTAGTGCAAATATGGGCCTAAGAGTTCAGGCATTTGTTTAGTTTGTTAGTAGATTTTTGGTTTAAATTGTGTTAGGTATTGATAATGTTGTAATTTCTAAGTATTTCTAGGAATTGTTAGAGTTCGGGGTGACTTCTTCCAAATGTTCCTTGAATGAAATTGAACCACTAGCCTACTGCTTTATTTGTCTTTGCTTCTTGTGACATGGGACTGTTATGTACATTTCACCATAGAATGTGATTGGTGTCTGTGGCCTGATCAGAATCCTCAAAATAGTGTTTTACTAGGAGCTTTTTGATTTCATTATCAAAGTCAAGGTTGGATGTGTATTCTATGCTGGGTGTGTATTTTTGTGGGTGCTGTCATATGATCCAGTTATGTGATAGTAATAACCCTGAACTGCAGAGTGTGGGCATATTATGCCTGTTCAAAATCCTTGATTATTTTTTGGGCCTATAGTTGTTAGATTGGCATTCTATATATTTATTGCACGTTGCATTTTGTTTATTAGGTAACAATGCATACACTAATGTGATGTTTGTATATTGATATTGATCATGTATTGTGTGTATGTGACTGAATGGTGGCGGGCATGACATAAAAGTGCCATCCATCATCTATGTGTTAAAGGTAATAAATTGCTATTGGTATGTTTATTGCTAGATCCATCAGCCTCAAGGTGGTCTGCCCCCAAACAGTTTCCCCTTCGCCCATCCTATTTTTTGCTGAATATATTTTGTTGGCCGTAGGAGACTCTTTACCACTGATTTCCAATGCTAAAGCGTGTGTGCTCTCTCCTTTAAAAATTGTAAAATTTACTTATACCTGATTGGCTTATATAATTTATTTACAAGTCTCTTGTAGAGTGGTATACCATATACAGGGAGCCTGTAACTTGAATGCTACCACTGGGGTGAATGTAGAGTGACTGTTTGCATTGTTCAGCATTCCATCATCTGCTCCTTATGCTTTTGTCACCCATAATGGGAAAGTCATGCCCACACATGGGTCCTGTGCTCACTGTGCCACTGGATTCAAGCTAACCTGGCTGATGAGGGGTTGATACCCCAATACCGGTCCCTGGATACTTGTTTCTAGTTCAGGGAGGACCTGGCCTGATTGTTCAGGCTGGGGTTTTCTCATGGGGAGCAGGGTCAAGACTGATTTCCATATGGTTGGGTCCAAACAGGGGTGGTGTGGCGAGCAAAAAACAATGGATTTAACCAGGATCTGTGACCGGGGGTGAATGTTTGCATTGTTCAGCATTTCATCCATCATCTGTTCTTTTTGTTTTTGTCACCCTAAGTGGGAAGGGTATGTTGAGACATGGGTCCGTGCTTACTGTGCCACTGAGTTCTAGCTAGCCTAGCCGATGAGGGGTGATACCCTGAAACCGGTCTCAGGATGCTTGTTTCTGGTCTAGGGAGGAACTGGCCTGGCAGTTTGGGCTGGACTGTTCCCATGGTGAACAGGATCAAGACTGACTTGCATATGGCTGGGTCCAAACTGGGGTGGTTTGGTGAGCAAAAAAACGATGGATCAAACTCAGACCTGTGACTGGGTGTGAATGCTTGCATTGTTCAGCATTCTGTCCATCATCTGGTCTTTTTACCAGTAGGCCTGTGGCACACATTGGGCCATCTACTTGAGTAGCCCCTTTAAACATGTCTGAGGCCCACCATTGCAAACTGAATGCAGTTTTAAAATGCCAATTTGACTTGACAATATAATCCCATTGCCAAACCTAAAAACTTCATTTTTATTGTATATAGTTGACCCCTAAGATAGGGCAAGGTGCATTATAATTAAAACTTTGTATATGTACCTTTAAGTTGTACATGTCCTGGTAGTTAAAAACTGCTAAATACATTTTTCACCACTGGTCACAGCCCCATTTACAACTGAGTAGCCTGTGCCTTCACACAAGGGACTTGTCACCATTGCATTGCTCACACAGCCAGCTTGGAGCCAGGGCAGGTTAGTCAGGAAACTTTGAGTACTTCAAAGGGAATTCTCTAGAAACGTCCCAAGAATGTTCCAAGAAGGCACATATATAAAAATGGGGCCCTCGGACCTGTGGAAGAACTTTCAGAGGACTGCCTGCTGTGTACCCCACAAGACTGCCTCGCTTCACCTGGAAGGACTGCTTTGCTGCCGGACGCCTGTCTCAATATCCTCAGAGGCCTGCACTGCTGCTTGATCCCTGCTTCTTCATCTACACCCAGGACTACCAGAGTGATTCCAAGGACTACATTACTGGCCTCCTGTTGAGAGCCTTATGGACAGAAGATGCTCCCTCCATCTCAAACCCGAACCTGGACCCAGCTTGAGTGAGTCTTAGCCCCCCAAGCAGTCCTGTCCTAAACCCTTGATGCCTAAGATGCCCAGCAAGTCAAAATTCAAACCTTGGGACTTGGAGACGTTTTGGCTAAAAACTGCTTTGAGAACCAAGGGAATACTGGGACCAACCTGCCTATCTATCTCCCCAAGGTTCATCACCAGTCTGCCTGAATTTTCAGCAGGTCCCTCTGAATTCTTCTCCACAGCAACAAATCCTGTTCAGTGGTCCTTCGCCAAAGGTAGTCCATCCTTCTGAAACTCTCATTGGCTATAGTCTCTGGCTTTGTCCCCATGAAGATTTTCAACTCTCAAAGAAGAGACTAAGGGCCTGATTTAAAACTTGGTCGGAGATGATGGGATTTATATTTCGGTGGACAGGATATCCATCACCATTGTGTGTAACTTGTCACCCAAGATCTACATCAGGCCCAAAGTCTAAACATAGAACTTTTTGCAGCAACATCATCCGGTGGCTCCTCAAAGAAAATGTCTCCTCCTTGAACACCTTGTACCTTCTCAAAACGTTGTCTTAAATTTTTTTTCTCATTGTGAAGTTAAGTGGAATCCAGGTCCAATCCACTCTTTGTATTTGATCTGAACTCCACCAGGGTCGGCCATCTTTTTTGACTTTGACCCCATCTTTGGTGACTAGATGTCGGCGGTTGGCACTTTGATCGTTTAGGTATTAGATTTTACTAAAAAAAAGAATCATAACTCCTGTTGTACTGATTATATTTTTGTCATTTTGGTGTCAATTTATTAAAATTCACTCCATTTTTTTAACTGGAATGGGATTTTTCTTGTGCTGTGTTTTCACTGAATTATGTTTGTGTGCTGCATAAAAACTTTACATATTGCCTGTTAGAAATGTGGTCTCTAGTTGGCAGAAGTATACACCCTTGTTCAAACAGGGACCACAGTCCTAGTCAGGGTAAGTCGCAACACAACCCAAATTATACCTGTGCTCACCTTCTGGTAGCTTGGCACAGAGAAAGCAGGCTAAACGTAGAAGGCAATGTGTAAAGTATTTGTGCAATAACTCATACAGTAACACAGTGAAATCACCACAAAAATACATAACACAGGTTTAGAAAAATAGATAATATATATATCTAAATAAAATAAGGTAAAAACGACAAAAATCCAATAAGCACAAGTTGAAATATTACTTTTAAAGATTTATAAGATTCTCAATCCTTAGGAATCAATGGTTGTATCTTTGTATCACACAGTACCTGGGACGCATGAAAAATAACGATGCACGGAGGCCACAGAGGAGGAGATGCGTCGTAAAAGAAGGTATTGAGTTGGATTTAACGGCATGGCACAGACAATGTGTTGTTTCTTTCCAGGCTGCAAAGTGATGCATCAAATTTCAGAAGCACAGCCCTAGTTCCTAACTGTGATGCAGTGATATTTTGATGCATGAGGATGACGTGTTGAAAAAAATTGACGTTCTTGTAGAAGGGGAAGGCACTGCATCAATCCGATAGACGATTCAGTAAAATTTTAGCTGCAAGGCAGTTGCTGCGTTGATTTCCAGTTGTTTTTTTGGCTCTGCGTCGTTCTGGTCAGCGGTGCAGTGCTTTTCCAGCCACGAGGCACATATTGCATCAATTTCTGCACGATTTGCGTTGATTTTACAATGCACGAAGATTTCCTGAAGGGGTGAAGTTGTTTTTGGCCCTGAGGCTTCAGAAACAGGAGGCAAGCTCAATCCAATCGCTTGGAGAGCACTTTAGGAGGAAGGCAGAGTCCTTCCAGCAGAGTCATGAGCACCAGGCAGCAGGGCAACAAGCAGGAGAACAGTCCTTCAGCAAAGCAGTCTAGATGAGTCATTTGGGCAGCCAGGCAGTCTCTCTGACAGAGTCCAGGTGTAGGTCCAGAAGTGTCTGGTTTGGTGGGGTCAGAGACCTAGTTTATATAACCAAAAATGCCTTTGAAGTGGGGGAAACTTCAAAAAGTGCAAAGGTTCCCCTTTCACCCCAGTCCTGTCTGCCAGGATCGCTGTGGGGGGTTATTAGTCCTTTGTGTGAGGCCAGGCCACTGACCTTTGAAATGTAAGAGAGAGCCCCTCGACCCTTCCTGCCCAGTGAGAGCCATTCAGTATGCAGATGAATGCAGATGTGACTGTCGTGTGTTTATGGCTATCTGGGTGGAATGCACAAGGGGAGCTGTCAACCAGCACAGACCAGGCGTGGACTGGAGACAGGCTGTAAGGCACAGATGGCAGTAAGTGCAGAAAATGCCCATTTTCTAAAATTGGCATTTCTAAAATAGTAATATTAAATCCAACTTCACCAGTAAGCAGGATTTTCTATTTCTAAACATGACGGCCTCTCCTTCCAGATCAGAATCTAACTCTCAAAAGTATATAAGGGCAGTTCTAATGGTAGTCTATGAGAGGAGCAGGCCTCAAAGTAGTGGAAAAGAAGTGTATGAGGATATGTGAAACACATAAGTACATGTCCTGCCTTTTACCTACATAGGACCCTGCCCTATGGGTTACCCAGGGCGTACCTTAGGGGTGACTTATATGTAGAAAAGGAGAGTTTAAGGCTAGGCAAGTGGATTTAAATGCCTTGTAATGGCAGGCCTGAGACATGGTTAGGTGGGTTACTTCTGTGGGTGGCACAATCAGTGCTGCAGGTCCACTAGTAGCATTTAATTTACAGGCCCTGGGTACATGTAATGCACTTTAGTAGGGACTTACAGGTAAATTAAATATGCCAATTGGGTAGGAACCAATGTTACCATGTTTAGGGGAGAGAGCATGTTCACTTTAGCACTGGGCAGCAGTGGTAAAGTGTGCAGAGTCCTAAAACCAGCACAAACAGGATCAGAAAAATGGAGAGAGGCAGGCAAAGATTTGGGGGATGACCACCCTAAGGCTGTCAGGTCTAACATTGCATCTAAGCTAAGCCAGACTGCTTATGTGCCACACTACCAAAGGGTTAAGCACAGCTTAATTTAGGGCTTTTAGTGGTTCACTCTAACAGAGATCGTGGCTGTTGCTTGAGTAGGGGGTCAACCAACATCCCAATTGCTCACATCTCTATATAATTATACTTTTACTTGCTACTGGTGTTTCCCTTTCTGATCTGTGTTCCTGGCAATTCATCTTTTATGGTTGGTATGCCAAATAATTAGCTTGTTATATCCATTTTTAGGTTCTGTAAAATATTTCAGTTACATTAGGAGGATAGTAATGCTTTCAACTATTTTTAGTGGTAGGCCTGCCATAAAATGTACATGTATTTTCTCACTAGCAATCCTCACCTTTCTAAATGTATAAACTCCATAATTTAATAACAACTTCCCTTTTGAGCTCTGAAGTATTTTGCTGTTTCCTACATCTTATCTGTATGCTTTAGAGTGCATAAAATGCACAATAAGTAAAATAAATCCATAAAATCATATTTACATTGCAGGGGTACATTTTAAAACTACATTTCAGATGTTGTCTTTACTTCATCTTAGTTGTAGATTTTTGCTTTGCAGGTCTGTTCCATAGTGTTTTGGAACTTTTTTTTAGTCTGTTGAGTGGATGAAACTTGTTAGCTGTGTCAGTTTATTTATTACTGTAAAATTGTGTTAGGGTTTGTGTGTTTTACTACATATGTTAATATATTCATGCATTATTTTTACTTTGATTTTAGTTTCAAGTGTTGGCTCCAATACATACCTTTAAGGTAGTCTTTTTTTATAATTCTATTAATTAGTTGTCCCTGTCTTTAATTGTTTTCCTTTTAGCATTTTTACCTTCTTGTGTCTAGTGGTTTATGCAGTAAGGTTTACCAACTCATCAGGGAGAAATCCCCGCTTTCCAGGCTAAAGGGAGGTTCAAGAAACTCAATAGGGTCTCAGCATGAGCAGCATAGAATTGGTCATGGAAAGTGCCAAGTGCATAGTAAGCAATGAGTCCAACCTACTCTTGGAAAACACGCTATAATAGAAAGTATAATCAAAGCTTCTGTAACTTGTTGCTTTTTCCTTCTTCAGTCAGTCAATCAGCTTTCAAAGTCTTCATTGGAACAATAACACTACATCATCTTCTCAAAAGGAATACAATAGTCCTCAGATATCAATGTCACATGAAACATTTTTAACAACTACAATGTGTAAGCTTACAAAGCTGTACAAACATGCGGGATCACCTTCCTCAATGGAATCTATCTATCTATCTATCTATCTATCTATCTATCTATCTATCTATCTATCTATCTATCTATCTATCTATCTATCTATCTATCTATCTATCTATCTATCTATTCACTGAAAAAACAAAGGTTACAGGGACTTTATAGTTAGGTTCTGAATTTACACATACAAAACCATAGAAATTCAGAAGTTATAGTCAGAGTTCTTTCAAGTAGGTATACCTTGCACCCTAAAGTAACTACAACTCGTGCCCTTGCCATGCACAGTTTTCTTAATAATAATGTTATTGCAAATGTTGCAGTGATATCAAAGCCATACAAGTTCTCATCAATTGCATAATATGAGGAATAATTAGCTGTGCCTGGCGAAGGTGCAAGGTATAGTTACTTCGGGGCGTACCCCATACTAGCCTCAACAAATATGAAGATTGTGATCCATGTAGGAAAGTAACCTCTTTTTGGCATGGTTACCCCCACTTTTTACCAGCTGTCAGTGTGTTTTGATGGTTTCAGTGGGATCCTGCTGACCAGGACCACAGTGATTGTGCTCTCTCCCTCTAAATTAGGTTGCTTAGGACTTTGCCCACCCCACAATTGACCTACTGGTGTCCCCATATAATTCCCTAGTATATGGTACTTAGGTACCCTAGGGCAATGGATCATCAGGGGTTCCCCATGGGCTGCAGCATGTACCTTGCCACCCATGGGAGCCCATGCAAAGTGTGTCTGCAGGCCTGCCTTGGCAGCCTGCGTGAAAAGGTGCATGCACCCTTTCAGTACAGGTCACTGCACCAGGTCACTGTAAGTCACCCCTATGAGAGGTCCTCCTAGCCAGAGGGCAGGGAGCCGGTACCTGTGTGTGAGGGCATCCCCTGCCTGAGCAGAGGTGCCCCTACAAACTCCAGCTCCATTACACTGGGCTTTGTAAGTGCGGGGAAGCCATTTTACCTGTGTACTGGGTAATGGTCACTACTTGTGAACAGCTGCATAATGGTAACTCCCAACGGGGCATGTTTGATAACAAACATGTCAGAATCATACCCCAATACTGTTGCCAGTATTGGTTGTATGGTTCCATGCACTCTGGGAGCTCCCCCAGCATTGCCCCCAGCATTGCTCCTACTAGTAGTCTGGGGTTTTCCGGGCAGCCTGTGCTGCTTCCACACCTCAGACAGTTTTACTGCTTGACCAGCTCAGGCAGAGGAATGCAGAACAAAGGATTTCCTTTGGGAGAGGGAGGCAACACATTCTCCCCTTGGAAATAGGTGCTACATGGGATAGCCTCCCCAAGCCACAGATATGCTTTGAAGTGCACATTTGGTGCCCTCCTTGCATAAACCGGTTTGCATCAGGTCCAGAGACCCCTGGTCCATGCTCTGGTGTAAAACTAGACAAAGGAAAGGGGAGTGACCACTCCCCTGTCCATCACCACCCTAGGGGTGGTGCCCAGAGCTCCTCCTGGTGGCCACTTTATTCTGCCATCTTGAGTCCAAGGTAGGCAGAGGCCTCTGGGAGCATCTGAGTGGCCAGATCAGGTAGGTGATGTCACAGCCCCCTCCTGATAGGTGGTTACCCTGCTAGGTGACCAATCCCCCTTTCTGGGCTATTTAGGGTCTCCTTCTTGGGTGGGTCCTCAGATTCGATGTAAAAGATTCCAGAAGGACTCCTCTGCATCATTTACTTCATATTCTGGCCACTGGGACTGCAATTAGACCTTCAAGGAACTGACAATCTGCAACTCCAGCGATATCTCTGTTCTGCAACATTTTTTCTCTGGCTCCTTCCAGCAACTGCAACATTTCCCCAGTTGTGCATCCTCGGAGGATGCTGAGTCGTCAGCCTGCAAAAGAAGTAAGAAGCAATCTCCCTACATCTGCAGGCACCAACTATGACGACGACCGGCTACGTAGATCCTCGCTCCTCCAGAACTGCATGGATCCTGCATCACAAGTTGTAGGCTGGAGTGGTCCCCTTGATTTTCTCTACCAGCTGCCCAACTTGGGAGATGGTAAGCCCTTGCCTTTCCTTGCAGGACAGTACCCATGTGCACCATGACTCTTGCAGCTGCCAAGGCTTGTTTGTTCCTCCTCCAAGGGATCTTCAGGCTCCATGTAGCCCCGGCCTCCATCACTTCTTCTTGCAATGCACAGTCTCCTGCCTGCTGCTCCAGCGACGTGGGACCCTCCTCCAGGTGTGCTGAGTGGGCCTCACTGCGACTCCTCTGCCTTCTGCCAGCGGGCTGCCTGTGGGGTCTGCCTCCTCTTCTTGTGACTCTTCCAGCAGCTGAGGGGCACCCTGGACTCCCCTCCTTGGGTCGAGTACCCTGAACTTTGCTGGTCCTCTTCAGCCTTGCAAACCTTCTTCTCTGACTCTTGCATTTGCCAAGGCTTGTTGGTGGTTTTCCAGCACCACTGACCGACCGCATCTCGACTGCCGACGTGGGACATCACTTGCATCACTTCTGGAACTCCTCTTCAGCTCTTGTGCTGCACTGCTAACCTTTTTCATCCACCATCGACCTTGTCCTGCATCCACAGAAGGGTGGGTAGTGGCTCCTACCACAACCAGACACTCCAACTCGAACTGGACTTGCCCCCCTTCTTTTGCAGGTCCTCTACTGTCAGGATCCACCTTTGGATTCTTCCAGTCTTGGATGGGTCTTGCACAGTCCTCCTGTTGGTTTTGGGAAAAAACAGGTAATTACCTCTGCTCTCCTGGTCGCTGGGGTCACTCTAGTACTTACCTCTTGGGGTTCCTAGTTCCTCCAGCTCACCTATACTGACTCCACTTCTTTGGGTGGGGGACTGATTTTCACATTCCACTTTTTTAGTATATGGTTTTAGCCCTCCCCTAGGACCTTCACTAATTGCCTATACAGTATTTTAGTGTTTGTGCTACTATAATAACATACTTTTATTTTTGCCACACTGTGTGGTTCTTTCACGTGCGTAAGTGCTGTGTGACTATAGTGGTATTGCATAAGCTTTGCATGTCTCCTAGATAAGTTGTGGCTGTTCATCCACAGCTACCTCTAGAGAGCCCTGGCTTCCAAGACACTGCTTCCACTTCACTAATAGGGCGTACCTCAAACCTGGTATAAGGTGATAACACCATGGGTGCTCACCACACAGCAGGCCTGTTTCCTACAATCCACATCTATTGGATTTCACTTTCTCTACTTTTCTTGTCAAGGGCACTGCTTTGTGTTCATATTTTTATTATTGGTTTTGTTCCATTTATTCTTGTTTTGTTTCTCTTGAATGTGTATTTATGTGATTGTTTATAATCATTGATTACCCCTGGTGACCATTTTGCGTTTATGCCCACTTATATTTGTTACAGGATGTTTATGCATGTAATTAAAGGTTCAAGTAGGTTGTATTACATATTATATACACACAGGTGAACTCCATCATCTGTATATTGATATGCTTTAAAGTCAGCTAAGAGTTGTCTATGCACCATTTATGCTCATGACCATTGGGCCACTGGGGTGAAAAAAATGTTTACAATCAATCAATCATTGGATTAGTAGAGTGCAGCACTGTCACACCTAAAGGTATCTGGGTGCTGAGGATGCTGAGTCTCTGTCTTGTCTTGAGTTTCCTTCTGAAGTCTGCCCGGGAGGGAACCGTTTGGAGTTGGAAGGGCAGGTAGTTCCAGGACTTTGATGCTATGTAGGAGAAGGAACAGCTTCTGCTTGCAGCTGCAATAGATGTGTGGGGGGGTGAGGTTGAGCGAGGCAGAACGTAGTTGTCTGGTGGGGACGTGGAAGTTCAGACAATGGCTGATGTAGGTCGGGCTTTGGTTGTGTAGAGTTTTGTATGTGAGTGTGAGGATCTTGTTTTTCCCAAAGATCAGGACTTCCATTTTGTCAGTGTTTAGTTTGAGGCAGCTGTCTCTCATCCATGCTGCTACGTTGGTCATGGCATTGCGGAAGTTGTCTTGGTGTTGTGGGGGTCCTTTATGAGCAAGAAGATAAGCTGGGTGTTGTCAGCATATGAGACTATGTTAAGTCTGTGAGATCTGATGATGTGTGCGAGGGGGGTCATGTAGATGTTGAACAGATGAAGTTCTTGGGTGGGGAGATGAAGGGGGGAAGGTAGATGCTCTGGGTGCGGCCGGAGAGGAACAAGGTCATCCACTTGAGAGCATTTAGTTGGATGCCAATGTTGTGGAGGGAGACTGTGTTGAATGCTGCAGAGAGGTACAGGAGGATCAGGACTGTCGATTCCCCTCAGTCGATGAGTGTCCTGATGTTGTCTGTGGGCGTGATCAGTGCAGTCTCCATGCTGTGATTGGCCCATAACCCTGATTGTGAGGAGTCGAGAAGGTGGTTTTGTTTGAGGTAATCAGTGAGCTACTGGTTGAAGAATTTCTTGAATACTTTTGCAGGGATCAGGAGCACAGACATCATTCTGTAATTTGTGAGGTCGCCGAGGTCATCAGAGGGTTTCTTCAGGCGAGGTCTGACTACTGCGCCATTCCATTTGTGCGGGAAGGTTGCCATTGAGATGAAAGTGTTGAGGATGCTGGTTAGTTCTGTGCTGATGGCGTTGTCTCTGAAGTTTAAAAGCCTGTGGGGGCAGGGGTTGGTGGGTCCCCCATAGTGGATGGACGCCATGAAGGCTGTGGTGATCTGTGGGGGTACTAAGTGGTTATCGTGTGGCTGGTGTTCATTGTTTGAGAGAGGTTGTCGAGGCTGGGAGTTGGCAGTCGAAGTCTCTTTATATGGTACAGATCTTACTGTGGAAATAGCCCGAGAGGGTATCACAGAGTTCCTGGGATGGATGGATTATAGTCTCTGTGGCTGCCGAGTTAGAGAATTTCTTGATGATTTTAAACAGTTGGTTGATTTCATTGGGGTGACTCTGTCCGCGCTTTTGGTGAACCAGGAGGTAAAGCTTTGGATGGCTTGGTTGAGCCTCTGTTCATAGGTCCTCTGTTACCTTGCTCCATCTCTGGTGGGGGCACTGTGATGCTTGGAGGTGGTGTGTTAAGCACTGGAGATGGTAAAAAGGACGATGTCGTGGACGGTCCAGATGAGTTTGGTGAAGTGTGAGAAGTTGATTCTATCACTGGAGGTGAAGATGGCATCCAGTGCGTGTCCGGCGAGACCAATGCAGTTGAGGTTTTCCAAGAGAGAGGTGGAGTTGGTGTCATTGGGGCCATTGTGGTGGAAGTTCAGATCGCCAAGTAGCATGTAGCAAATGGAGGTGATGGCGAGGGAGGCAATGAGGTTGGCGATGGAATTGCAGAAGGCTGGGTGTCATCCCAGGGGTCTGTACACAAGGGTGTCTCACATTATGGTATTAACATTGGTCTGGAGTCTGAAGTTTAGGTTCTCCAATAGGGGCATTGGGCCGTCATTGATGATGATGCATTGGATGGTTTCCTTGAAGGTTATGGCCTCCGCCGTGTTTGTTGGTGCGGTCTCTGTGTATCATCTTGTAGCCACCCGGGGTGGCCGTGGTGATGTCTGGGTTAGAGGAGGGGTTTAGCCATTTTTCAGTGATAAAGGCAATGTCCGGGTTGTGGGTGTTGATGGTGTCCAAGATTTCTGTGGTGTGTTTGCAAAGGGAGTGGGTGTTGAGCAGGATGCAGTGGAAAGGTGCTAGGTTGTTCTTAGTCTTCTCTGTGGATGCTGTGTGAGCACTGGAGTTTGCAGGTGGGCCTATGTTGCAGGAGAAACGGCAGTGTTGGCAGGTGAAAGGTCTTCTGACTGATCGTGGGGAGGCTGTGAAGCAGCTTTTGATGGAGTATCTGACATTCAGGTCCTGGAGTACCCTGGAAGTGTAGCGAAGGGGAGTGGGAGGGCTAGGTGTCCAGGCGCTGGGCACGGTCCAGGCATAAAGGTGTGCAGATGGGCTAGCCTTCGGCAGGCTGTCAGTGTACCCGCTGTGCATGGCTGAGCTGCAGCCTCCATTATTTGTCCTGGGTGGTGGGAGGTGCTGGAGTGAGAGCCAGAATGGCGGGATCAGCAGTGATGGGAAAAATGCATCAGCAGGACGAAATCACCAATGGAATGTCAGTGGAGCAGAAGTGGCAAGGCCGGAGAGCCACGGAGCGGCTGGGGAGCTGTGACCTACACTGGGTTCAAGCTATGCTCAGCGAGACATACTGCAGCCTCCAATATATGTCCTGGGCGGTGGGGGTGTCAGAGGCTGAAGGACGGGATCGGCAGTGGTTGGAAATATGCATCAGCAGGGCACAATCACCAATGGAATGCAGGCGAAGCAAAAGTGGCAAGGTGAAAGCCACAGAGAGGCTGGGGAGCTGTAACTTACATGGAGGTCAGACGATATATGCGGTCTCCAATATATGTCCTAGGTGGTGGGAGAGGCTGGTGTGGGAGGCAGGAGGGTGGGATCGCCAGTAGCAGCAGTGGTGGGAAAAATGCATCAGCAGAACGCAATCACCAATGGAATGCAGGTGGAGGAGAAGCAGCAAGTCCGGAAGGCCACGGAGTGGCTGAGGAGTTGTGACATACTCTTAGCTGGGGAGCTATCACTTGCACAGAATTCAGGCACCGCTTATGTATATTAATATGTAAACATGTATAGTGTTAGTATTTGGGATCCATGTCTAGGTACATGCTACCAATCCTAGTCACAGGTGTACCCTGATATTTTGGAGACACACAGCTTTACTTTAAATGGAACATATACTTCACATAGTTTCATCCATATTTAGCCATTGAGACAAGAAGCGGTTACATGTTATGATCATATAGTGTTATTGTTATCCTACACATATCCATTTTGAAATCTATGAGCATGGTAACAGGTTTTGTTTAATCTGCTGTTACTTCAGATCTTTTTTGTCTCACACAGTATTATCAATGGTTGTTCGACATCACACATTCAACTTGACATTAATTTTGATCTTGTTAACTGCAGAATTGTTTCCTGGTATTTAGCAGCTTCAAAATAGTCCTTGATATGTACCATAATGTATTATGTGCCATGATATATTATGTTGTAATCTAAGCAAATGACACACGTTTCAAACAAACATTTCTTTGCAATCTTAGACACCTGAGTTACCCAATATGGCTATTGTTTTTATCAGGACATTGTTGGCTGTGACACTGTGCATTCATATCATTACATTCTGGCCCCTGTAATCTTCAATCATAAGCAATGTTGTAACATCTTTCTGACTGCCATTTAGCTCTGCTTTGTGAATATAACATTCTTTAGGTTTAAAGAATGTAATTCATTTACACAACGGATAAGATGAATTGTATAATCAATCTGTTTTTAATACATTTTTGTTCACAAAACATTTTCACATATAGAGAATGCCTTTTATATTCATTAAGTTAGTGTATTAATATCTAGGGGAAGTGAGCATGCCTTTACTTGAGAAAGACCTTTTTTAAGTTAGAACCAGTATTGTTCTCAGCACCAAATAAACACATGGTGAGAATCAGAAGTAGAATGCTGTCTTTATTGGATTATTGCCACATTGTTATAGGACCCACAACCCATCTGCAGAACTGAAAACATCAGAGTGGCACTAGGTTTTTGTAGGTAAGACCACATTTCCACTTTTTTGGTAATAACTTTGACACCATTAGACAAATCTTGACAAATCTTTCTTTTCAGCCCCTTCCTTTAAAGTTTTGGGATGATGTGCCAATACAGGGCTGAGAACAATACCGGGGGAGCCCAAAAAGCATTTTTTCCATCATTTTCTATAGGAAAATTTAACAGCAATACTACAAATATTGCTGAATGGAATTACACAAAATTTGGCAGAAAGCTAGATCTTAGTCCAGAAAGCATGTCATTTGTGATTTGGTGTAAATCTGTTCAGTCTTTTTGGAGAAATCAAGGTTCAAAATAACATTATATTTCAGACCGTGGAGGATCGCAGACTTGAGAGATAAAAAACAAATGATCTGATTGGCTGCCACCACATCAACAAAATGTAGTGGCAGCCATTTCAGGACTTAGGGTCTTAGTTTCCTGTTTAGGGTCTCAGTTTCCTGTCCTACACAAAAGTTATAGAAAACATATGGGGGAGGGTAGGGATACCCTACCACCACAGACCTAGTGGGTGGACATGTCCCATGGTAAAAGACCAACAGCCAGGCTCTGTGCCCAACCTTACACCACCGAAGGCCATGCTCTGCGGGGGAAGGGGAGTTGGCCACTTGCAAGGGGTTGGAACAGGGTTAGGAATTATAATAATATTTTACTTTATATTAAAAAAAAACTTAGAACTTTACTAACCAACAAAAGTTAAAAGAACATTATAGTTAGGTGGAAATGTCAGTTAGAAATACCATTTTAAATTAACAAAAGCACTGAAATTTATCAGGTATTGTTATGTCAATTAACTAAAGCGTGTACCCTAAATTAACTATAACTCACTCCCTCGCCAGGCACTGCTAATTACCTCCGATATTACATCACCCATGACATGTTCTATGACATTGCTGATAACATCACTGTAACATCTGAAGTTACATCACTAATATTAACACTGTGCATGCTGTTTGATATTTTGTTTTTCATGAATGTTTTTATGTCCCCTTTGTTTTGATGAGTAGGCAATATCTGTTTTTTTTCCATTTTGTTTACAAGAATCTAGATATTTTTTCTGTGCTATTTCTGTCATCGATATTTGTACATTTGCTGTATTGGGTCATGTCATTTGGAAATATTTGTGTTTAATAATATTGTTTTTCTCTCTATAGTGTCATACAACCATTGTACACATGTCTGTGCATCAAGCCATGTTCATGTATGTTAATCTTCTACAACTAATTATTTGCAGAGAGGTCCCCCTTTGAATTATTTTGGTAGTGAAAGTAACATTTGATTGATGTGTGGTCTCTAATGGAGAAATTTGCTATGCAGCACCAACTTTATTATGAGATGATAACAATTGTACTAATCCTTCCAGGTGTTTGTTTTGTTGAGAATACTTTAACAGAAAACAAAAATACTAATTAGACACATTTACACAAATAATTTTATTCATTTATTTACCTGTGATCTGGAAGGGTCTTTAATGCATATTCAAAAGACTTCAAGGATAACACTTGCTTCTCCTTTACTTCTGGGACTGAAGAGAAAACAAATATTACACTTTACTTTTCACCATGAATTAAATATTGAAATTTTTGAACAAACTGTTTTAAGAGACATTTGGTTTAGCTTGTTTTTACAGGTAGAATTTCAAGGGATATCTTCTCCGGAAACCAATTAAGGAAGGAAGTATGTCTTTCACTCGTGCTTCAACAAATTCCTCTTTGAAAAAGCTCTCTTACCCCTACTCCCCATTGTCAATGCCATACCCCTACATCAATCAAGACAGGCCAGATCCTCCCACCCCTGGGGGAGCCCACAGTACACCATTATCACCTAGGCAATCACTGGCCTACCACTAGCCTAGCTTTGCCGGCAAGACCATCAAAATGAAGCCTCCACTCATCTCCAAGATCCTATCAGCACCAAATATGCCCATCACTAAATCTAGCTTCAAAACATAGCTCCTTACAAATAGTAAACAATGTCCTTCTGAGTACTGATAAAGATGAGCCTTGCCTTCTGATGTTGATGTACCAATCGGCCACCTTCAACATGGTCAAACATAAGCCACACACTGAAGCCTGGAATGGGATCCATTGGAAATGTCCTTCAATAGTTCTCTTCTGACCTATTCAACCAACATCAGTTTGTTGTTCATGAGTTTTAAATTACACCTGGGGGAGTTTTTAATTACATCAGCATAATTGGTGTAATTAAGGCAAATTGCATAATGACATTTATGCAAAATGATGAAGATCACACCATTACTTCACATCATGTAATTTTGGGTGGACATTTCAATGCAAGATGGACTGTTCATAAATTTTTTGAATGCGAGAGGCATTTCAGGAAGGTTTTTTCCCGAGCAGAATGTTTGGTTCGTTTTTGAGAGCAAAACTACACATTCAAATGCTAGTGGCATTTCCTTTAACATGGAGGTTCAACAAACATTTCAGGTAGATTTTTTTTATCCCTTTTGGTGATTTTTGTATGAATGCAAACAGCAGTGCTTTCAACATGTGTGACCAAAAAGAAACATTTTTGATTTTTTTTTGATGATTTCACTTAATTACACTTCGCTGAATTACGCAACCTTTACACACTCCTATTGTGCACCTTGAGAATGAAGAGGCTCCAAACACTTTCTAAGTTCCCAGAATTCCATGTTATCCCAGCATCTTCACCCACTGCATTGAGACCAACAGGACTCTACTTAGTGATAGCATATAATTGTATCAATATTCTGACGACACACAACTCCACTAGACTATCCTCTAGGCTCCAGACATCGAATGCCTCAAAACACTGTCGGCACCTCACCTAGACCTGGATGTCCAAAATGAAAATCTGAAACTGAACCCAACCATAACAAACATTCTAGTACTTTCATAAAATAACACACACTCAAAGACAAGCCAACTGGATTCACCTTCAGGCCCTTCCTGAACCGACACACATACAACCTAAGCCTGTGTCATTACTAGTGGATGACATTATTTTAAGAATTTCATCCATCAATTTTTTCGTGTTCTTTAGTGTGTGTCCTTAAGTGGGGCAGGTGTGCGCAGATGTGAGTCTCATGCACACTGTGTCACTGGAAACAAGGTACACCTGGCTGATGGGCCCTAACTAGGGAGAAACCAGTCCTGGTGTGCTTGCAGTTCCAGCTCAGAGAGGACCTGGCCTGGCAGTTGAGTCTGGGTTGTTACCATTGGGGCAGGGTCAACGCTGATTTGCATATGGGAGGGTCAAAACTGAGGTGGCATAGTGTGCAAAAAAAAAACAATATGGCCGGAGTGATTACCAGTGGCTGAGATTAATTCAAACATTCCATCCATCATGTTTTGTGTCACCCTAAATGGGATGGGTATTCCCAGACATGGGTCACCGTGTCACTGGAACCAAGGTATATATGGCTGATGAGCCCAAAAAGGGCAAACCTGATCCTCTATTGCTTGAGGATCATTTCAGGGAGGACTTGGTCTGATAGTGCGGATTTGACTGTTCCCATTGAAGCAGGGTCAAGACTGATTTGAATATGGTAGGATTCAAAGTGACATGGCGTTATGTGTGGAAAATAACAATGGACTGGGATTCAACCCTAAATGATTACCAGTGGCTGAGATCAATTCAAACATTTCATCAATCACTTTTTAGTGTTATTTAATGTGTCACCCTAACCGGGATAGGTATGTCCACATGTGGGTCCTGTGCACACTTCGTCACTGGAACCAAATAGTATCTGGCTGATGAGCCTTAACCAAGGCAAAACAGATCCTGGATTGCTTGTGTTCCAGTTCAGGGAGGACCTGGACTGGCATTTCGGCTGGACTGTTCCCATTAGAGAAGTGTCAAGACCGATTTGCATAAGGAAGGTTCCAAACTGAGGTGACTTGTATGCAAAATAATGATGGCATGGGATGCGGCCCCAAGTGATTACTAGTGGCTGAGATTAATTCAAGCATTCCATCCATCACTTTTTTTGTAATCTTTAGTGTCTCACCCTAAGCGCAACAGGTAGGACCAAATGTGCCCCATGTGCAGTGTGGCATTGGAACCAAGACATATCTGGCTAATGAGCCCTAACTAGTGTGAAACTAGTCCTGGGCTGCTTCTGTTCTGGTTCAGGGAACACCTGGTCTGGCAGTTTGGACTTGACTGTTCCCCTTGGAGCAGAGTTGACTGATTTGCATATGGCAGGGTCGAAACCGAGGTGTGCAAAATCTCAATAGAGTGCGATGCGGCCCGAGTGATTACCAGTGCCTGAGATTAATTCAAGCATTCCATCCATAACTTTTTTTGTATTCTTTAGTGTGTCACCCTAAGTGGGACGCGTATACCCAGTGGTTAATCCTGTGCACAGTGGGGCACTGGAGCCAAACTATTCCTGACTGTTGTGCTCTAACTAGGGTGAAACTGGTCCTGGGTTGCATGTGTTCTGGTTCAGGGATGACTTGGCTTGGCAACTTGATAACTTACCATTGGAGCAGGGTCAAGACTAATTTGCATATGGGAGTGTCCAAACTGAGGTAGGTTGGTTGAGGTAGGTTGGTGTACAAAATAACAATGGAGTGTGATGCAGCCCAAGTGATTATTAGCGCTGTGAATAATTCAAGCAGGCCATCCATCATTTTTGTGTTTTCTTTCATGATGTCACTAAGCAAAAAAAAGTAAAAAAGCTGCACTTTGTTTTTCTCCCAGGGTGCTGGAGGGTTAAATTTTTTATGTTCAAAATTGCAAAGCTTTTTCTGGCAGTTCTGAGTAGGGCAGACTTACTGACGTACTTCGACCTCAAATACGTCTAACCCCTAATCTAAAGTTTCCCCCGGCGGAGCAAACAGGAACATCACAGGTAGAAGACGACAGACTTCTTGACTCTAAACAGGGTGGATGGACCATCAGTTTGGCAGAGGTTACTTTTCCACGTTTGCAGCACAGTATCATGTCTGCCAAACGCCAAGTGCCATCCTAAGTTTTGTTTAACACTCGCTATTATTGAATGCATAAAAGGTTATATTTTATAAGGAATATCCAAGTCAAGTACCTTTACCCATCAATTAAGCAGGAATATCAACAATTATAAATTACAAACCTCTTGATGGTCCGAGAGCCTGTCAAAAACAAAATCACAACACACATTGTTTATTTTCACATAGCGAGAGCACATTTTTTCTGCATTCATGTATTAATAATCTTCTTGACGCTTTTCATATTGTACTGAGCAGAATGCAAATCATGCATTTGCGTTGCAATAAACTATAGAATCATCTCAGTAAATGTCGTGTTTCTGTAATAAATCGTACTTTAAATCAAGCGTGAATATCATCTACTTCATCTAAAAATGAATAACGAGCTACAGAGTGGACGTGGATGACAAAAACATTACCCTGTCTGCTAGGGAATGTAGATTCATGCAGATTGCTTATGTTTATTGCCCAACACGGATTTAGTTGCATCAAAAATCTAAAATAATGCCCCTTAATGTACATACTTTAATGACTTTCATTATTTTCAGACTTGTAAGTATCACGCTCTGCTTGTTTTGATGCATTTAAAAAATATTTCTTACCAAAAAATATAGAGCAGAAAATGGCAAGCAGTAAAAGCCTTTTCATAAAATAGCCATTAAATTCCTGAAGAAATTAACTGACTTCATTATTTTTCTTATTGGCTCCAGACATGAATTTGTTTGAGAATCCATTTTGTATAGTTGTATAAGGCATATTATATAAATAATATAACAGTTTTTTAGAAAGTGCACACACACTGCGATCCTGAGCTGAATACGTTTTGTTACCCAAACACAATGGTACTCATTTTATCAACCTTGAAAGGATGAAACCTGAAGGGATCCACTGTGAATGGACCCTATGATCACGATGTCAAAGTTCAAATCGACTGAGCCTCCAGCCAAATATGTTTTACAAGTTCGACAATTTGCAATGCTCTCTTTTGTGACTGGGAAGCAAAAGCAAGTGTTGGTGATTGATTGAACATAGCCTCCTAACTGCAGCATGTAACCCCAAAAGTAGCAAGTATACCGAAGTTCTAGGGCAGAAACAGGGTTTCTAGACCTGCCAGCCCTAGGGAGGCCCTTACTGTCTACATTTCTCTGAAATTCGTTTTTGTTGGCCTTAGGACTCTGTGCACTTTACCACTGTGAACCAGTGCTAACATGCTTGCACTCTCTCCCTTAAACATGGTAAAATTGGCTTGCACCTGATTGACGTACTGAATTCACTTATAAGTCCCTTGTACAGTGGTATACCACATGTCCAGGGTTTCTGAATTAAAATCTATTTGTGGGACCTGCATCTCTTATTGTGTCACCCACTTAAGTACCCTCCTAAAAGATGTTCTAGGCCCACCATTGCAGCCTGAATGAAGTTTTAAATTGCCAATTCAACTTGGCACTATAACCTTCTTTCCAAGCTTTAAACTCCCCTTGTATTGCATATACACCACTGCTAACGGGGACCCTATGTAGCCCATAGGGTGAAGTGCCTAGTAATTTAAAGTCTGGATGTGCACTTTTTAAGTTTTCCATGTTCTGGTAGTGAAAAACTCCTACATTTGTTTTTCACTATTGTGAGGCCTACCTTTCCTGTACTATAACATTGGTGTGACTTATTGTATTTAAAAGGTGCTAACCTTTTATTTGGAACAAGTAAACATTTCATGTTTGGTGCCTGAGAAATTGTAATTGGGTAAAGTCCTATTTTAAGTTACAATTTAAAAAATACCAACCATTTAGTGCCTGTCCCTGGGTCATATGACTGGGTGCTTTTGGCAGTTGGACCTTGTTTATTCCTTCCAGACAGCCACAAAATAGTGGGATTAGGTGTGCCTGGATCAGCAATCAACTGGCAGGATGGGGGGGGGGGTCGGAGCTGGGCATAGCTCCACTTGCAACTGGATAGGTTGTGCTCTACCTTCATCCAAATGACTTGTTACCTCTGCATTGATCATGCAGCCAGCTTCAAAGGAGGCACCAGGTGTAAAAATAGGACATGCAGACCCACTCCTGAGTTCACTTCTGGGCCTGCGGAATGACTCTCAGAACACTGCCTACTGCTGTGGCCTGCTGTGCACTTCGAGGGGGCAACTTTCCTGCACCAAGAAGGAATGCTCTGCTGCCTGAACCCTGCAATGAGCCCCGGAGGTCTGCCCAGCTGCTTGAGCCCTGCTCTTCTCCTTGATCCCAAGACTTCAAGAGTGACCTCAAAGGCTAGTTGGAAGTGCAAGCACTTCTTATGCGAATGACACCCAGTTGATCCTATATCTTGATAATCATTCCTTTAAGTCCAAATTGAATTTTAAAACCCGTTTTGCTAATATCACCTGTTGGATTAAAAAAACATTTAAAATGCAACACTAATAAAATCGAAGTTCTTCTGTTCGGAAGGACAAATCTGTTTTCCACAATGATGTGGTGGCTCAAGCTCTATCAGTGGCCAGTAGGTGCTTTTCAGGTTCAATGATGAAACCTTTAAAACATTTTTTTGACTTCCTCCCTCTAGCTGTAAGGCAGACAGTCACTTTTGAAACTTTTGCCCTAATAACATCAAGGCTTGATTGCTGTAATAGGGTTTATGCAGGGAGTTCAAAGAAGATGGTTTAACATGTCGCTGCCAGACTAGCGCTGGAACTCCTTTAAGATTCTCATTCAGGTCTTCAGAGCATCTGATGCTATGGGCCTCAAATATCATACTACTGAGTTACTACTCAGTTCTGCCACCATAGGACTCAGAAATCACTGAGATTCTCCAATGTCAATCTGATAAAATCCCTGTCTTTCAGGCTTAATTCCCTGGGCGGTAAGTCTTAGGTATAAAAGCTTGGAACCAACTTCCAGACCTTCTTTGGTTCATTGAGAACGAAGCAGGTTTCAAGAAGAGTCTGAATACTTGGCCCTTTCTTGCACCGGATATTATGTGCCATTCATTATTATAGTTGAGTGGGACCTCTGGTGTTTTCATTTTCTTCCTGTCCTCTGTGGATGTTCCTTGGTTGTTTTCTTTTCTTTGTATTTGATCTATAGGTTCAACTGGTGTTTGAGCTAGCACCTGGATGCTCTTGTTGAGTGATCGTGCGCTCTGTCAATACCATATTCATTCATTCATTGGCTGGCCACTTGCTCAGAGACAGAAAAGGCTCCAATCATCTTGAACCTGCAACTGGACCCTACCTGAGTCTGGGCTCACCTAGTGGTGCCTCTCCAGTCCTGGACTCTTGGAAGTTGTGCTAATGGTGCCCAAATAGTTAATGAAAGTGCAGACTCTGACAAGGGCATGAGAGTCAGAGTCCACCCGGGACGGATCTCTGCACTGCCGCACCATTTTCTGCCACCCACGTGTGTATTTAATTTGAGCGTGTTTTAATTTTGAATGCAACTTGAACCTCTGTGCCAGGGTCTGTGAATGTGAGTGGCACGTCTTCCGTGTCACCGGCTTTGAGCATGAACTAGTGCTTTTGTGAACCCAGAACCTTTAAACCGTACCTACAAACTCCACGGAAATGCACTAGTCGGCTCACCCTGCTTGTGTAGGGGCTCATTAGATGCGTGGTTCAGTTCAAGGGAGGGAGTCTCCTGTGCTGTGAAGGAGAGGGAGGGATAGACGGAAGGGCAGAGTAGACAAACAACTGAGCAGTAAGCAAGTCCTCCTGCCAGGGTGCCAGGTGACTGAACAAAATGTATATGTCCTACTGGTTCATGCAGCCTTCGTGCATGTGTTACTGTACAGACAACGAGTTCCGGCCTGTAACTGTGTATGTGTAACTCTGTTTTATGGGCCTGAAATGAGGGGCGGCTGAGAGGACTGAGGTGGTGGCCAACTGATGATGATTCACCGTGGCCCAGTTGCTACACTTGTTCTTTGTATGAAGCTTGTATTTTTCACAATTCCTATGACTTTAGTTATGTAGTATAGATGGCAGCTCACTGGCCTCCCCCACTTTGAAAACTCCTCTAGCAACACTGGACTCTGACTCTCTGTCTCTGAAAAAATGAGACACGAGCTGAAGTGCAAGGCTTCTAAGGCATCTCCTGTCCTGGGGGCACCAACCCTTCCCACTTGACCCAGGGTCAGTGGGGATTTAACAGCCCTCTGATCTCTTGGGGCAGGTGGTGGATGGGGAGCATCATGTGTCCATCAGTAAATCATCAGCTGCCTTTAGGATAATTTGAAGTGGAATATTGTGTTATTTACAAAGATACATATGTGCTACACTGTCAAGCTGTGTGGTCTTGGTCAGTTCAAAGCCCCGTTCACACCTCGCTCTGTGGATAGCGTCATCAGACAGAAAATGATTAGAAAAAGGTTTTATTTGCTCCAGTTCGGCCAGTCAGGGTCAGAGTGGGACAAATAGGTGTGGGCAACATATTAAAAATGGCCCTAGTCAGTGAATCAGATACTTGCATGTATTTCTGCTTACTGCAGGGAATGTTTGTGTTAGTATCAGAGAAACCAACACTAAACAAGCATTTGCAATGCAGTAGGTCTCGCATTTGTGAGAGTTAGCGCTATTGGCATTGTAAATGACAATGGGGGTCATTACAACCCTGGCGGTACAAGACCGCCAGGGCTGAAATGACGGAAGCACCGCCAACAGGCTGGCGGTGCATTGCTGGTCATTACGACCACGCCGGAAGCACCGCGGTCGCACCGCCGGGGCCATTGCGGCGGTAGGGGATTACGAGCCCCCCTACCGCCAGCCTTTTCCTGGCGGTTTGAACCGCCAGGAAAAGGCTGGCGGTATGGGGATTCGCGGGGCCCCTGGGGGCCCCTGCACTGCCCATGCCACTGGCATGGGCAGTGCAGGGGCCCCCTGACAGGGACCTGTGCAGCTTTTCACTGTCTGCATAGCAACTGCACCCGTCGCACGGCCGCAACACCGCCGGCCCAGCGGGGATGTCATAATGGGCACGGCGGGAGTGCGGCCGCACTTGCCCGCCAATGTTGTAATGACCCCCAATGTCTTTTATCAATGTTTTTTGGTTTGCAGTTAGTGGATGTATGCCACCTGCCACAGCAACCCTCCCAAGCCTGTCACTGCAGGAGAGAGGACACAACAAGGCCACCATCTTAGGAGTGTTTTTGCCTCATTCCTGCAGACTGGCTGTGATACCCTAGTGATGCAACCCATTTCTAGTGTGTTTATCTAAATTTTTATAGCACCAAACAAGCCACAAAGAGACACCTTTGTAGCAATAAACCTGGAGAATGAGGGGGTCAAAAGAGTTTGGAGCAAATAAAACGGGGCAGCCATATCTTCCTGTGTGTTAAACTTTTAAAGGAATTATTCTTCTACATTGGCAATACCAGTCTAACTTTTAAAAACATTGACTTTATACAAGGAGAGTAACAGAAGAGGCAGCTTAACTGAATAGGAGGCTTTAACTGTGTGCAAATT
Source organism: Pleurodeles waltl (assembly GCF_031143425.1). Classification (NCBI taxonomy): domain Eukaryota; kingdom Metazoa; phylum Chordata; class Amphibia; order Caudata; family Salamandridae; genus Pleurodeles; species Pleurodeles waltl. The sequence continues at coordinate 1,146,270,848 of NC_090437.1, read as the reverse complement.
GGTGAAACAGAGCCTCAGTGGTAGATGGGCCAACAGGATAGCTTCCAGAGGTGCAATATCTGTGACCTTGGGTCAGTGTTTTAAATGGAAATACAGAAGGGCTGGTACTCTGTATTCATTTAAAGCACTGCCTTGGGTTAATAGTTTCATGAAGGACCTCGGCTCAGGACTGGACTCTGTAGAACAGATATGTGTACCTGAATCTCTTGGGCCTTGACAGTGCCTTTTCAGTGCATACATTTGTGCACTGGCTGATGATTTTGAAGACAGAATATCTTTGTTGGGGTAGCTGCTCACATTTGTAAGTCTTGGCCTTGCACTGTGGACCAGAGAAGAGCGGGAAGCCTGGGTTTGGACGGTAGAGTGTTTTTTCACCTAGACCAGTGGTGCTAAGTGAGGCTCCTACAGGGCTGGTTCATTGGATTTATTTTTGGGCTATGGAAAGGATTCAAATGTATATTTTTTGGGGGGAAGGTAGACCCAGAGCCATGTCAGAGTTTCTTGATACCCACATAAGAATAATTTATATGGAACCTATTTACACAGTGGTTACCCTGCAAGCCTGGCATAGATCCTGCCTGTTCCTTGTCTTATACAAAAAAAATACTTCAGTCACAACAACACATTTAAGTTACATAAGTACAAGGAGTGGCTGGTCCTGGTGCCCACAGTTTGTGAAAAAAACATTTCTCCTGTTTAAAACATCTCCTGTCCATGGAGTCTTCACTGTTACTGTTGAGGAACGACTTTGAGATGCAGTCCTTGGGGTATGTACCCATATAAATAAGCACATGTATATTCCTGTAGACACAGGGCGGTGTGGTGGAGCACTGAGTAGAACACCTTTAGAAGCAGGACCGAGAAAAGGGCAATTTGATCGGGTCAGAAAGATAGTTTCTTGGCATTGATTTTCAATGTACTTGGTAACCACAGCAATCAGAAATAATGCATAAAGTTTACATCAAATGCTGCATGGGAACTTAGTGTAATGGTTACATGAAGCCTGGGGTTGGAAGAGAGGAGAGCAGGTTAAACATTACTGGATTGCGACAGAAGATAATCGGATCATTATACACAGGAGTCCAGATGGTGATGGGGAAGTGCCCTTCTCCTGTGACAGTGACTGTGGGGGGGTATTCAAGGTGGTGCCTCTTCAAAGAGGAAGCAGTGCTATTCTAACGTTCTTTTACACAGTGCTTCCGGAAGTGGCATCTGCAAGGTTGCAGTAGCTGTGAGGGGACTGGCATCAAAGCCATGACACCAGTGAATTCTGAGAGGAGGAAGTGATGGAGTTTGCTCCACTTTTGTGTCCTATGATACGCTGCTCCTCTCACTGTGGCACCCTTGTGTTAGCTTCTTTGTGCTACAGGGTTAGAACAATGGCTGCCTCTACTAACTGAACTCTATTTGAGGACGTCCAATTTACATCCAAAGGCTAGATGATTTTTGCTATCAAGCTTGAGGCCGTGAAGTGCTTGGGTCTGAAGTCACAACCCCTTCCACCATTTTAGAGAGAACACCTTTCACCATCTTCTTGTCTAGAACTAACCTATGTGCTTGGTTGGTGACCCTCCAGAGGTTATCAATAGCACGTGCACCCACTGCAGAGGCCTTGACAGAACAAGAATGTCACTGATTGCAATCCTGACATAGATTTTTCACCTCTTGATCTCTGCAAGGTTGATGCAAATTAATTAGAGTGATTTTGTTAAGAATGGCACCTGCTTTGCAGCGCCATGAATTGTTATTCCCAGACTGCCCCAACACGCACCAAACAAAGAACCCTAGGCGTAAGGGCCAGAGCTGCTGACTTTGGAGGTGGGGAAGTTGATTCTCGATGCCGGCTCAACATTGTATGATTCTGGACAAATCACTTAATCTCCTAGTGCTACCAAAAATAAATGTGTTCTAGTGTAATGTAACTGGTGCTCAGGTAAAGCACTGTAATACCTTTGTATCAAGTTTGCCCTATATAAAACTAAAAAAATAAAATAAAGCAATCCAATATCTTCGTGTCGAGTTTGAGCTACATAAAATTGCAAATAAAAAAGATCCTGCACACATTGCAAAGAAACAACAAGATGTTTGAAAACAAGGATGAGGAAGAAACACACCTCCACAAGTGCGAAGCGGCGAGGCAAAAGAAAACAAGTGAGTATGGGGCGAGAGGCCACAGTGGCACAGGAGTTAACAAGTGACAGCAGGAGGAGGGTGTTTGGGTGGCTGGCCAAGCAAGAATACGGCATGGAGGAGTGCAATTTAAGTGCTATGGACAAAGCAGTATTGGCATGTACAGTTCCCCTGTGCTCAGCATTGTAAGCACATTGACTCACAGAAGCAGGAAACCAAGAAAAAAGTTCCCCAAAGAACAGATAAACACGACAAAGTGTAATTATACAGTTGTTAGTCTCTGTTCCCAAAGAGAAAAAGAAGGGACAAAGAAGCATGACTGAACATTAGCAAGCAAGGAATTTTAAATGCCACTGAAATGAACAAATGAAATGGCTTTAAACTCACAAGAAGTATGCTAAAAGTATACAAGAGTTTTGCTCAACCTAAAACTGGCCCAGGAGGCCATAAAACTGGCTCCAAAAGCAGCCAAAAAAGCAGCCCATAAATTATCTGTCAGATGAGCCCTTTCGGCAAGGCCTGCTTCCTCTGTAGGGCTATCTGACCCTGTGGCCAGTTCAGAAGTTGAACATTATTCCCAGCCGTACAGCTCCTAGAAGAAGGAATAGTTAGCTGACATTCTGAGCCTCTGCAGTGCCATAAAAGCCAAAAGGCACTTTCTGGCAACGAGGATCATTTAACTTGGGATCTGCATTTTGTCTGAACTTCCTCAGCCCCTGTGCGCAGTGAAAGTTGTTGTGTTTATGAACACGGTTTTAAGAAGAGAAACAACTGTGACTGATTAATATTCAGGGGTTGTGACCTCTGTGGTGTGTGACTCAGCGGCGCTCAGTTTTACTTTCAGGGCCGCTGGAATTATGTGATTTCTGACCACAGCTTTTTTCACATAATTATGGATTTGCCACATTTTCCACAGAAACCATCATCTGCATATTTTAACAAAAACATGTTTCTAGCTTAAACGGATCAAAATTTGCTAAAAAAAAAAGTGGCAACACCTGTTCACGCACAGGGAGGGACCTTCACAAAGGTTAATTCTTCATCTTTCAGTTGCTTATTTTTATATTTGGTTGTTAAACTAGATCAAATTAAATGAAATCTTTGCCCATTTAGTATTACTATGTGTAAAAATGATAAAGTAATGAAGTAATATATTCAAAAAATGTGAGACACTATGCTGCATAATTTATGCTTCATAATTTGCCTTTTCTTGCTGCATAATTTGATGCTCCTCTGCTGCATAACTTCAGTGCCCCTGATTATTTGAAAGCTCAGCTGGAAATCAGTTGTAACCGTCAGGCTGGGGTGCAGGGGTGGGGGGAGCAGCAACAGTCACCCCTTCGGTGCCAGACCCCACCTGGGCATCAGGAGAACTGAACTGTAGCTGGTCGGGTTCAGGTCGGCCCGTGGTGGCAATTCTGAACCCAGTGATACATGAAAAGATCATCCTTCCCGCTGGGGATTGGTGACTCAGCAGGCCTAGCCTTTGCTGCAGACATCAGATATGCACATCCAGCTGCGACTGTGCCAAGGCACTCAGCATATCATCATACAGCTGTGAAAATGCGGTACCACTGATTATCCTATTATTTGTCTGTAGCGCTATGAGGCAGTCACTGGGGCAGGAGTAACTCGTAGTAATGCACCTGTATGTCCCGGAACATGTACTCTCGTCTAGATACAGAAGTACACAGCAGTTTACAGCCCTGTGTGTTTGTCCGTATAAGCCCAGACCAAGAGGTCCCAGGTGTGCGCACCTTAGCTTGGGTGCAGGGATGTAAGCAGTTCTCTGTATATGTGGGTTTAACCCCCTAGCCTAGATTATTCCAAGGGCACCCTCAAGTCTCTGGGCATCCCTAAGGTAACGGAAGACCCACTCCTGCATGAAGTGTTGCGGAGAATTACCATTTGAATTTTCATTCCATTTTCCATTGGTTGAATTGGCTTGGCTCGGGGGTCATTTTGCTAGTTGACCAGTTTGAGCCTTGGGCACATTTTTTACTTGTTTCTAATGTTTTTTTTTTTACGTTTGAGCTTTGAAATGCTATATTTGGATGCCATTTTTTCAACAATTTGCAGTAAATATGCAGTGTAAAATCCACCATGTGCATCCATTTAAAAAAAAAAGTTCTTGCACCCTCCTTCTCCACTTCAGGCTTGCATGCTTCTCTTGCTCGCTCATTTGACTTGGGTATAAAAATTCATCCCCACCACCTTGAAAATCCACCAGCCGCCACTGGTAAAAGATGATAAAACATGGTAAAACTGGTAACCATTAGAAAAGGATGTCAGGCTGAAATGTGGAATCTAAAATGGAGACATACCATGGCCCCTTCACCACAGTAATTATTTCAAGCAGTGGAATATTGAAGTAATAAGTAACCAAATAAAACTATTCACTTTATTGTTCTCGTCCCATGCCCAATATGGCTTTATGTTTCAAATGAACACTTGTTGGAGAGAGTTGATGTCAGATCTAAGTTTCATCAATTATACCAACAACCTTGTCTACATGTATTATGTGCCAAATTTGTGCATCCACACATATCACTCCACATACAGTCATTGCAACATTATATATACTATATGAGTGTACAACTGTTTGTCGACTCATTTAGTACTTTAATTTACATTTAATTCCTTAAGTTTTATATAAATAGTGCAGAGAACAGAAACTGGTTTCTCACTTACTTCGGAGTCCTCCATCCACAGTTGCCTACAAATGCAAACAGATAGGACAATGATATGTTAAAAAGTATGACATAATTAATTTTCCTTATTCCGTCATTACAGTTTGATTACGATTTCTATGTAACATACAGCCTGTGATATCATATGTGTTTTTGTATTTCTTGTTCTAGGCGTTATGCAAGCATTTATAGTCAGAAAAGATAATTACGTGGTTTATATCATGTTGAGAGAGCCTTGTGTAAATTCCATAAGGAAAACGGAACAGAAGGACATTATTTTTCAGTGTATGATTACAGATTGAGTTCATGATGAAAGAGGGAAAGGTAGGGAATCATTACAGAATAAGGCCCAGATTTATGGTGACCTACCACTATTCCAATGCCGCATGACCATAATGTGGCTTTGGAAGGGCAAAAATGCCACGCCATAATTACAAAGTGGCGCAAAGCTTGCATTGCGCCACTTTGTAACTCCTTGTGCCACATTATGTCTGTGCTAGGAGCAGCGCCACTTTTCATAAATCTGGGCCTAAGTATTTTCCTGAAATGATACTGAGCTCATGGAGCGAGCTCCCAGTTCCTGTACTGGAGACAAAACCAGTGCATTTTTTCAACGCATTCAGATTCATATCACTGTAAACATACAACTCACTGCCATATTCAAATCTTGTGAATACGTTATTTAAATACATACTTGGGCCCAGATTTATGAAAAGTGGCGCTGCACCCAACGCAGCACCACTTTTCTTGCACCCCTTAGCGCCACCCAATGCCACCATGTATGCGCTGTATTTAAAATACGGCGCACCTTGGCGCTTTGCAGGACTAGCGTAGAAAATGTTGACGCTAATCCTGCAAAGCACCCAGAGTCCCATTGAGCACAATGGGAGCCTCTTCTTAACGCCTGCACTGAGCAGGCGTTAAAAAATGCAGATAAAAAGGCGCAAAGGAATCTGATAGATTCCTTTGCTCCATTTTTACGCCCCCCTAGCGCTGGCGCAGGCATAATGTGGCAAAAGGGGTTACAAAGTGGTGCAATGCAAGCTTTGCACCACTTTGTAAATATGGCACAGCATTTTTGCCCTTCCAACGCCACATTAAAGTAACAAAATGACGCTAATGTGGCGTTGGAATGGAGCTAGGCCACCATAAATCTGGGCCTTGGTATGACAAATCTTCTGATGCTGCTCAATTCAGAAACCATTTTCACTTTTTAATACTCTTACATGAACTAATCCTTCAAGTTCAAGACTCGGCATTCTGGAGAGCCTTACCTCTTGCCTAAGGTAAATCAAACTCTCTAAGATTAAAGAAATCGGAAAACTTACCTCTTCCACTGCCATCTGAATGACAAGTTAAAATTAGACACCTATCCTAAATAGTCCCAACTGGGTGCAATTTAAAACTTTTCAATCCATTTCACAATTACATTCCACGCAGGGGCTTCATATGGGGTATCGAAGGGACTCAGCAGGAACCCCTGCCTTGTCGCCGATATAACCTACAGTTTGGACCTTAGCATGCCTGGCACTGCCTTTGCACTTTCAGTTCAACATAGATACATTCAGAAGTGCAATGGGCACTCTTTATAGCTCAAAAAGAGAATTATAAAAATGATAAAACACGCACATTCTTTATACGTGTTGCCATTTTTCATTATCGGGAGAACATGACAAACTATGTTCGAACTGAACTGTAACTTTTGTTCTCCGCAAATGTGATAGTTGCTTACAAGTGATTATAAATCAAAGCGAATTACGAACAACAAGGCATAAAACAAAACAGTCCATATGCAATACTTGGTTTGTACTAATTAGTACTGATAGGCCTCACCATCATTGTTTTTTTTTATCTCCTTTGTGTGTGTCTTCCTCAGCAATATATTTTCTCTTGAAGTGTATACTAAGCTTAATGATGTAAACTAATGTCATATCATAAGATTCAGTTCTTGTTGCATCATATCTTGGTACTCAGACTCTAAGGTCACATAATGTCACTTCCTGTGATGTCATCGAGGTCAAAGGTTGCCTTATGTCAATTCTTTAATCACTGTTATTGTGGTGAATCAATATCCAAGATTCGAAGAACATGAAATCCTCAAAAATGGATGTTAGACCTGACATGCCTTAGGGTGGTCACCCCTAACTTTTTGCCTGCCTCCCTCCACTTTTTGGACCCTGTTTTGCTGGCTTTTAGACTCTGCGCACTTTACCACTGCTAACCAGTGCTAAAGTGCATATGCTCTCTTCCTTTTTAAACATGGTAACTCTGGATCATACCTGATTGGACTATTTAATCTACTTATAAGTCCCTAGTAATGTGCACTACATGTGCCTAGGGCCTGTAGATTAAATGCTACTAGTGGACCTGCAGCACTGGTTGTGCCCACCCACTTAAGTAGCCCCCTTAACCTTGTCTCAGGCTTGCCATTGCAAGGCCTGTGTGTGCAGTTTCACTGCCACCTCGACTTGGCATTTAAAAGTACTTGCCAATCCTAGAACTCCCCTTTTTCTACATATAAGTCACCCTTAATGTGTGCCCTAGGTAACCCCTAGGGCAGGGTGCTGTGTAGGTAAAAGGCAGGACATGTACCTGGGTAGTTATATGTCCTGGTAGTGTAAAGCTCCTAAATTCGTTTTTACACTACTGTGAGGCCTGCTCCCTTCATAGGCTAACATTGGGGCTGCCCTCATACACTGTTGAAGTGGCAGCTGCTGATCTGAAATGAGCAGGGAGGTTATATTTAGTATGGCCAGAATGGTAATACAAAATCCTGCTGACTGGTGAAGTCGGATTTAATATTACTATTCTAGAAATGCCACTTTTAGAAAGTGAGCATTTCTTTGCACTTAAATCTTTCTGTGCCTTACAATCCACGTCTGGCTGGGCTTGGTTGACAGCTCCTTGTGCATTCACCCAGACACACCCCAAACACAGGGTACTCAGCCTCACTTGCGTACATCTGCATTTTGAATGGGTCTTCCTGGGCTGGGAGGGTGGAGGGCCTGCTCTCACACAAAGGACTGCCACACCCCCTACTGGGACCCTGGCAGACAGGATTGAACTGAAAGGGGACCTGGTGCACTTCTTAGCCACTCTTTGAAGTCTCCCCCACTTCAAAGGCACATTTGGGTATAAAACAGGGCCTCTGCCCTACCTCATCAGACACTTGCTGGAGAAGAAACCTGAACCAGAAACTACATCCTGCCAAGAAGAACTGCCTCGCTGCTCAAAGGACTCACCTGTCTGCTTTCTACAAAGGACTGCTGCCTTGCTGTGGCCCTGCTGCCTTGCTGAACTCTTGTCTGGCTGTGAAAGTGCTCTCCAAGGGCTTGGATAGAGCTTGCCTCCTGTTCCCTGAAGTCTCAGGACCAAAAAGGCTTCTCTTTTTCACTTGGACGCTCCGTGCGCCGAAAATTTCGACGCACAACTTGTTCCGAGGCGAGAAAAACGCCGCACACCGACGCTGATCGACGCGACGCTCTTGGGACGACCGAAAATCCGACGCACGGCTTCGCAAGGACAACGCCGCCCGACCTCTAGAGGAGAAATCGACGCAACGCCTGCCGTGAGATCGTAATTTCAACACGCAGCCCCGCAGACCGACGTCTAGAGGAGAAATCGACGCGACGCCTGCCGTGAGATCGTAATTTCGACGCGCAGCCCCGCAGACCAACGCGCAGCCGGAGAACAAGCAGGAAAATCCACGCACAGACCCGGGACATCTGGTAATCCCCGCGATCCACAGAAAGAAACTGTCCGCGTGCCGGAAAACGACGCCCGACTTCCCCGCGTGGAAAATAACGACGCAAGTCCCGTGTGCTGGGGAGAAATCGACGCACACACCCTTTTTCCACGAACCTCTTCCTTTGTGGCCCTCTGAGGAGATTTTAGCACTCTAAACCAGGTACTTGTGCTTGAAAGAGACTTTGTTTATATTCTAAAGACTTAAGACACTTTATATCACTTTTCAGTGATATCTCTACAATTTCCCATTGCAACTTTATTCTTTTTGACCTACAGTTATCCTGATAAATATTATATATTTTTCTAAACACTGTGTGGTGTATTTTTGTGGTGCTATATGGTGGTATTGTATGATTTATTGCACAAATACTTTACACATTGCCTTCTAAGTTAAGCCTGACTGCTCGTGCCAAGCTACCAGAGGGTGGGCACAGGATAATCTTGGATTGTGTGTGACTTACCCTGACTAGAGTGAGGGCTTTTGCTTGTACAGGGGGTAACCTGACTGCCAACCAAAAACCCCATGTCTAACATTGGTGATCAGCGGTGAGGATAGGACTTGTATTTGTGCAGTGACATACAGTAGCTAAGTATTTCACTACCTACCCACAGTTGAAGGTCAACTTGGTTTTTATCTCTTTTTGCAAATCCGTTTTTTTTCCTGACAATTTTCAAAAACTAAATCCTCACTCAACATGTCTCTGACTGGGTCTCAGACAGGGGACTTTGACCTAGTCCAGTTGGATACATATACGGTCAAACAACTAAGAGGATTCTGCAGGGCATTGAGGGTACCCACCCAAGGGGCCTCCAGAAAGGAGGACTTTCAAGTGGCGCTGAGGGCCTGGGCAGAAGCCCATTTAGAGGATGATGAGGAAGAGGAGCCAGAAAATGGCCCCTCAGAGGGATTTTCACTATCTGTGGATGGTGTTACCACTGCAATTGTGCCCCCTTCCAGACCGGGGAGCAGTGTCTCTGTGCAAAGCCTGACCGCAGAGGAAAGGAGAGAAGAAAGGGAGTTCCAATTGCAAATGGCAAAACTGAAAATTGAGGCTCAACAGGAGGAGAGAAGGGCAGAGAGAGAAGCCAAACAAGCTGAGGCTGAAAGAGCAGCCAAACAGATTGAAGCTGAAAGAACAGCCAAACAAGCAGAAGCTGAAAGAGCAGCCAAACAGGTGGAAGCTGAAAGAGCTTTGGCTGAAAAGAAACTATTATTGGCTCATGAACTGAGTCTCAAGGAGCTGGAGATCAAGGCGAGACAGTCTGAATCCAGCAATAATGGTGGCAGCATACAGACAGGACCTGCTGGAGAAAAGAAGGTTTGTATACCCAAAAATGTGGTGCCCAGTTTTGTGGTGGAAGATGACATAGATAAATGGTTAGCTGCTTATGAAGTTGCACTAAGGGCTCATGAGGTTCCTGAAGGGCAATGGGGGGTAGCTATGTGGGGTTATGTGCCGCCATTGGGGAGGGACACACTTCTCACATTGGATCAACCTGATCAAAACACATACCCACTTCAGAAAGCCACTTTACTTGCCAAGTTTGGGCTGACCCCTGAGGGATACCGTCAGAGGTTCAGGGACAGCACCAAACAACACACACAAACATGGGTAGATTTCTTTGACTTTTCCAGTAAGGCACTGAATGGATGGGTGCGGGGCAACAAAGTAAATGACTATAAAGGGTTATATGACTTGATTCTGAGAGAGCATATGCTTAATACTACTTTTACAGAGTTGCGCCAGCACTTGGTAGATAGTAAGCTGACTGATCCCAGGAAGCTTGCTGAGGAGGCGGACCTCTGGATTAGCACCAGAGTGTCCAAAAAGGTACCTGGGGGGGACTCACACAAAGGTGGTCAGGGTTCCCAACAGAAGAAAGAGGGGGGAGATAAACTTACAGATAAGGAACTCTCAAAAGGCCCCCAAAATAATTCCCAGGGAGGGGGTGGCAACCATTCCTTCTCTAGATTTGGGAAGAAGCCAGGGACATTTGATAAGTCAGGGAAATCCAACCCCAAATGTATGGAGTGTTACCAGTATGGTCACTATAAAGGCGACCCCCAGTGCTCCAAAAGGGCACCGTCCACTACTGGACAGACACCTGGGATAACTAGTGTAGCGCTTGGAGGGGAGATGGACCCAGATAGCTTTGGGGAGCAAGTAGAGATTTCCCTAGTGTCCCTGGGAGAAAGAGAAATGGTGCCCAAAGCCCACATGCCCCGAAATACTTCCAAGTACAGGCAGTGGGTCACCATTAATGGGCAGAAGGTGGAGGCTCTGCGTCACACAGGAGCCAGTATGACTACTATCCAGAGTCAGCTGGTGTCCCCAGAGCAGATAGTCCCTAATACATTCCACCAGGTCATAGTCGCTGACAATCGTGAGAGTCACCTACCGGTGGCTCTGGTTCCCTTTGAGTGGGGGGGGGGTCTCTGGTACTCTGAAAGTAGCTGTGAGTCCTGCCATGCCTGTAGATTGTCTGTTAGGCAATGATCTTGAGCACACTGCTTGGAAAGAAGTAGAGCTCAGATCTCACCTGGAGATGTTAGGGTTACCTGAGTGGGTCTGCATGACCACCAGGTCCATGGCTGCCCGGGAAGGGAGTCAAGGTCGTCTGGAGCCTGGAAAAATGGCCCAGACAGCCGCCCAAGAGGGGGGCCAGGGGCGCGGGAAACCCGCCTCCAATGTTCCCACGGTGGTAGACGAGGTCCCTGAGGAAGAGGAGGCCCCGAGCCAACCGGGGAGGACATAGCTGCCCTGGGTAACCTACCTGAACTTGCTGGCTGGCAAGTAGAGGGGGGGCCAACCAGGGAAGCATTCTGCAAGGAGCAGAGAGAATGCCCCACCCTTGAGGGTCTGAGGAAGCAGGCCACAGACCACGCAGCAGGTGACGCCTCTGGCGCTCACCATATTTACTGGGAGAATGATCTCCTTTACAGTGAGCGTAGAATTCCAGGTCCTGGGCCACACCGTGTGCTGGTGGTCCCCCAGTGTTACCGGAAATTCCTACTAGGCCTGGCTCACGACATTCCCCTGGCAGGACACCTGGGCCAAGACAAGACCTTTGACAGGCTTAACACCCACTTTCATTGGCCCAGAATGAGGAAAGCCTCAGATAACTTCTGCAGAGCTTGCCCCACCTGCCAGGCTAGTGGGAAGGCAGGGAAACGGCTTAAAGCTCCCCTGATCCCTCTCCCAGTCGTTGGCACCCCCTTTGAAAGGGTGGGCATCGACATTGTTGGTCCCTTGGACCCCAAAACTGCCCTGGGCAACAGATGTATCCTGGTTTTGGTGGACCATGCCACCCGCTATCCAGAGGCAATCCCTCTGAGAACAGTGACTGCAAAGGTGGTGACCAGAGCGCTGATGGGAATATTTACCCGTGTGGGATTCCCTAAGGAGGTCGTGTCTGACAGGGGCACAAACTTCATGTCTGCATACATGAAGACCCTGTGGGATGAGTGTGGGGTGACCTACCGGTTTACCACCCCTTATCATCCTCAAACCAATGGGCTGGTTGAGAGATTCAACCAGACCCTGAAAGGCATGATTGGTGGCCTGACTGAGGCCATGAGGCGTAAGTGGGACGTCCTCTTACTCTGCCTGTTGTTTGCTTATAGAGAGGTGCCCCAGAAAGGGGTGGGGTTCAGACCCTTTGAGCTTCTCTATGGTCACCCTGTCAGGGGACCCCTAAGCATCGTTAAGGAGGGCTGGGAGAGAGCTCCCCAGGCCCCTCCCCAGGATGTGGTCAGCTACATGCTGGCCCTCCGCAAACAAACCCAACGCTTCTGGAAGGAGGCCCAGAGTAACCTCGAGGCCAGTCAAGAGGTGATGAAGGAGTGGTACGACCAAAAGGCCACTCTAGTTGAGTTCTCACCTGGAGACAAAGTTTGGGTGATGGAGCCAGTAGAGCCCAGGGCTCTCCAGGACCGCTGGACTGGCCCCTTTGAGATCAAGGAGTGTAAAGGGGAGGCCACTTACTTAGTGGACCTCAACACCCCTAGGCAACCCCTAAGGGTCCTACATCACAACCGGCTCAAACCTCACTTTGAGAGGTCTGAGGTCAGTATGCTCCTAGTCACGATGAGGGCATGGAAGAGGAGAGTGAACCTCTCCCCGACCTCCTCGCTGTCAAAGAAGGGGATGGATCAGTAGGTGGTGTCATTCTCTCTGACTCCCTGACTCCAACACAGAGAGGGGACTGCTATGAGCTGCTAGAGCAGTTCTCCCCCCTGTTCTCCCTTACACCTGGACTAACCCACCTCTGTGTGCATGACATTGACACAGGTGACAGTGCTCCTGTAAAGAACAAAATTTACAGGTTGTCAGATAAAGTGAAGGCCAGCATCAAGGAGGAGGTCTCCAAGATGTTGACTTTGGGGGTTATTGAGAAATCCAGTAGTCCCTGGGCCAGCCCTGTGGTATTGGTTCCCAAGGCTACTTACTGCCCCAGGTGCGAAACCAGAACTCCGGTTCTGTGTGGACTACCGGGGTCTCAATTCAGTCACCCGGACTGATGCTCACCCCATCCCCCGAGCTGATGAGCTCGTTGACAGGCTAGGCGCTGCCAAGTTCCTGAGTACGTTCGATCTTACTTCCGGGTACTGGCAGATTGGCCTGACTGAGGGGGCTAAAAAAAAGATCTGCTTTTTCCACCCCTGATGGCCATTACCAATTCCGGGTGATGCCATTTGGGCTGAAAAATGCCCCCGCTACCTTCCAACGGTTGGTTAACGGGGTCCTAGCTGGTAAAGATGCCTTCTGTGCAGCTTACCTAGACGACATAGCTGTCTACAGTTCCAGCTGGGAGGAACACCTGCTCCACCTCAAGGAGGTGCTTCAGGCCCTGCAACAGGCAGGCCTGACTATCAAGGCTAGTAAGTGCCAGATTGGGCAGGTTTCCGTGGTGTACTTGGGACACCTCGTAGGTGGTGGAAGGGTGCAGCCCCTCCAGGCCAAGATTGAAACTATCAAGGCCTGGCAACCACCTAGAACACAGACTGAGGTGAGAGCCTTTTTGGGCCTCACTGGATACTACCGCAGGTTCGTCAAGGGCTATGGTACCATTGTGTCCCCCTTGACTGAACTCACTTCCAAGAAACAACCTAGGTTGGTGAATTGGACAGAGGCCTGTCAGAAGGCCTTTGATTCTCTGAAGGAAGCCATGTGCACGGCCCCCGTGCTCAAGGCCCCTGACTACTCCCAGGAATTTATTGTTCAGACAGACGCTTCAGAGCATGGCATAGGGGCTGTTCTAGCACAGCTGAATGAGGAGGGCTCAGACCTACCAGTAGTCTTTATTAGCAGAAGACTATTACCACAGGAACAAAGGTGGAGTGCTATTGAGAGAGAAGCATTTGCTGTGGTCTGGGCACTGAAGAAGCTAAGACCCTACCTGTTTGGGACTCACTTCCGGGTTCAGACAGACCACAGGCCCCTCAGATGGCTCATGCAGATGAGGGGTGAGAATCCAAAACTCTTGAGATGGTCCATTTCCCTACAGGGGATGGACTTTACGGTGGAGCATCGCCCAGGGGTTGACCACACCAATGCTGATGGTCTCTCCAGATACTTCCACCTTAGCGATGAGAGCTCCCAGGAGGTCGGGTAGCTCTCCCCACTTTCAGCTGGGGGGGACACATGTTAGACCTGACATGCCTTAGGGTGGTCACCCCTAACTTTTTGCCTGCCTCCCTCCACTTTTTGGACCCTGTTTTGCTGGCTTTTAGACTCTGCGCACCTTACCACTGCTAACCAGTGCTAAAGTGCATATGCTCTCTTCCTTTTTAAACATGGTAACTCTGGATCATACCTGATTGGACTATTTAATCTACTTATAAGTCCCTAGTAATGTGCGCTACATGTGCCTAGGGCCTGTAGATTAAATGCTACTAGTGGACCTGCAGCACTGGTTGTGCCACCCACTTAAGTAGCCCCCTTAACCTTGTCTCAGGCTTGCCATTGCAAGGCCTGTGTGTGCAGTTTCACTGCCACCTCGACTTGGCATTTAAAAGTACTTGCCAAGCCTTGAACTCCCCTTTTTCTACATATAAGTCACCCTTAAGGTGTGCCCTAGGTAACCCCTAGGGCAGGGTGCTGTGTAGGTAAAAGGCAGGACATGTACCTGGGTAGTTATATGTCCTGGTAGTGTAAAGCTCCTAAATTCGTTTTTACACTACTGTGAGGCCTGCTCCCTTCATAGGCTAACATTGGGGCTGCCCTCAGACACTGTTGAAGTGGCAGCTGCTGATCTGAAAGGAGCAGGGAGGTCATATTTAGTATGGCCAGAATGGTAATACAAAATCCTGCTGACTGGTGAAGTCGGATTTAATATTACTATTCTAGAAATGCCATTTTTAGAAAGTGAGCATTTCTTTGCACTTAAATCTTTCTGTGCCTTACAATCCACGTCTGGCTGGGCTTGGTTGACAGCTCCTTGTGCATTCACTCAGACACACCCCAAACACAGGGTACTCAGCCTCACTTGCATACATCTGCATTTTGAATGGGTCTTCCTGGGCTGGGAGGGTGGAGGGCCTGCTCTCACACAAAGGACTGCCACACCCCCTACTGGGACCCTGGCAGACAGGATTGAACTGAAAGGGGACCTGGTGCACTTCTTAGCCACTCTTTGAAGTCTCCCCCACTTCAAAGGCACATTTGGGTATAAAACAGGGCCTCTGCCCTACCTCATCAGACACTTGCTGGAGAAGAAACCTGAACCAGAAACTACATCCTACCAAGAAGAACTGCCTGGCTGCTCAAAGGACTCACCTGTCTGCTTTCTACAAAGGACTGCTGCCCTGCTGTTGCCCTGCTGCCTTGCTGTTGCCCTGCTGCCTTGCTGAACTCTTGTCTGGCTGTGAAAGTGCTCTCCAAGGGCTTGGATAGAGCTTGCCTCCTGTTCCCTGAAGTCTCAGGACCAAAAAGACTTCTCTTTTTCACTTGGACGCTCCGTGCGTCGAAAATTTCGACGCACAACTTGTTCCGCGGCGAGAAAAACGCCGCACACCGACGCTGATCGACGCGACGCTCTTGGGACGACCGAAAATCCGACGCACGGCTTCGCAAGGACAACGCCGCCCGACCTCTAGAGGAGAAATCGACGCGACGCCTGCCGTGAGATCGTAATTTCAACGCGCAGCCCCGCTGACCGACGTCTAGAGGAGAAATCGACGCGCCGCCTGCCGTGAGATTGTAATTTCGACGCGCAGCCCCGCAGACCGACGCGCAGCCGGAGAACAAGCAGGAAAATCCACGCACAGACCCGGGACATCTGGTAATCCCCGCGATCCACAGAAAGAGACTGTCCGCGCGCCGGAAAATGAAGCCCGACTTCCCAGCGTGGAAAATAACGACGCAAGTCCCGTGTGCTGGCGAGAAATCGACGCACACACCCTTTTTCCACGCACCTCTTCCTCTGTGGCCCTCGGAGGAGATTTTACCACTCTAAACCAGATACTTGTGCTTGAAAGAGACTTTGTTTATATTCTAAAGACTTAAGACACTTTATATCACTTTTCAGTGATATCTCTACAATTTCCCATTGCAACTTTATTCTTTTTGACCTACAATTATCCTGATAAATATTATATATTTTTCTAAACACTGTGTGGTGTATTTTTGTGGTGCTATATGGTGATATTGTATGATTTATTGCACAAATACTTTACACATTGCCTTCTAAGATAAGCCTGACTGCTCGTGCCAAGCTACCAGAGGGTGGGCACAGGATAATCTTGGATTGTGTGTGACTTACCCTGACTAGAGTGAGGGCTTTTGCTTGGACAGGGGGTAACCTGACTGCCAACCAAAAACCCCATTTCTAACAATGGACAATTACATTCCTATGACATATGGACTTCATTGACTACCTGTTAATTAGATGATTAGTCCAGGTTCAGTGGTAGAAATGTCATCATAGGATAAAATACTTAAAATCAGCATGTGACATTTATCATATAAATATCCATGTAAAGTGATATATATATATATATATATATATGTAAATATATATATATTGATATATATTTATGTATATATATATATATATATATATATATATATATATAAAAATATATATATATATATTTTTTGTTTTTCACTGGTAAAAACAAAGCTTACATGGATGTTATAGTTAGGTTCTGAATTTACTTGTACAAAACCATAGAAATTCAGCAGCTATAGCTAGAGTTATTTCAAGTAATTAACTTGCACCCTTAGGTAACTATAACTCGCTCCCTTGCCTCGCTGAAGGCCATGCATGGTGGCTGTTGGCCCTAAGGCCAACCCCCTATAAGCACTCAACCTTGCACAGCATTCACCTGTGTGCAGCAGGGGTTGCCCCCAAGGCCTGGCCTGCAGCCCGACCCTGTGGCAAACCCCCCTAACCACCCAACCCTACTATGCTCATGGCCCTTTGGCCATGCACGGCAGGAGTTGGCCGCAGCCTGTCTCTCTGGGTGTAAGAATAGGTGTCAGTGGGTGTATCTGGGGCTGAGAGTGGCTGTGAGAGTCTCTGTCTGGGTGTGAGAGCATGTGCATCAGTGTCTTAGTGTGTGCATCAGTGTATGCGCTGGTCTGTGAGTGGGTGCAAGAGGGTGTCAGTGGGTCTCTGAGTGGGCGTGTGAGTCTGAGTGGGTGCGAGAGGGACTGACTGGGGTGGGTGCACAATGGTCTGAGTGGGTATGTGAGTGGGTCTGTGAGTGTCTTAGTGGGTCTGTCAGTGGGTGCGTAAGGGTCGGAGTGGGAGAAAGAGGTTGAAAAAGAGAGAGAAAGAGAGGAAGAGGGAGAAAGAGATAGAGAGCATTTTAGGCTTTGGTGGATGATATACTTAGAATGAGATATTTCTGGACAAATAGAAAAGAAAAATTTATTTGTCAATTAAAAAGAGTGACAACATGTTTCATCACATTTCAGTATGAGCCATAAACATTTGAAGTTTGAAAGAAATTAAAAAGGGAAATGATCAGGGACACACCTAAGGTAGAACCCTCAACATTCAGTGTGAGTGTCTGAGACCTTAACCATTAGGCCATAGGTGACTCCTTCTGTCCGTTTTCTGCCCTTTATGGGCTATCTGGGACTCTGGGACTGTAGGGGAAGCCTCAAGGCCTCCCCAGAGGTCCCAGCCGGCTCCTGCCTCCTGTGTGAGCTACTTGCTGGAGCAATGTTTTCATCTGTCTTCCCTACACGCAGAAATGAGTGCAGGGAATACAGATGAAGTGTTCATTTTCTGACAGCGGGAGCTGTTTGACAGCTTCCGCTATCTGAAAGTGGACTTTGTTTGCTTTTGCTTAGTTGGAGCTGTCAAAGCTCCTACCAAGCTAAAGCAAATAGCTATGTCTCAAAGGTGGGCAACCCAGGACATAGCAGGAGCCGGCCCTGGGATGTGGTGGTCACCAGAGCCCTCAGTGGCTCCACGAGGGGGGCTGCGCTGCCCCCCCCAACAATCTGTTTTGACCCGGGCAGTGTTGGTCCCTGGGGCTGCGGGGGGCGTGCGTCCCCCTGCATTCATTCTTAATACTGCCCCAGGATGGTGGCGGTCCACGGAACTGTGAGGGGAGGGACAGGAGACGCCCCCACATCCAAAATTATATATGCCCCCGGGACCTGGCCCACCCAGGGGCTTTTAAAGAAAACAAGCGCAGGAGTCTGTAATTGTTTTTTTTTTTTTATGTTGTTGTGAATTCATGAATATCGCAAATTTGTAGCAAAAGTTTTTAAAAAATGCTTTTTTGCTCTGGTGGGGTCCTTCTGAACCCCACCATCAGAGCCAAGGGGTCAGGGTGTCCCTACCCTGGCCCCTTTATTTGTGTTTTTTTCTGGGACTCAGCTGAAGTTGAGTCCCAAGATGGCTGCCAACACTTCCTGGTTTGAAGTGATGGCAGCCAATTAGAGCTGTGCATTTCCCTACACAAGCTTTTTTTGGAAAGTCGTTGTGGCCCAAAATATACAAATTTGTTTTCCCTTTAATATCTCTAAAATTACTGGATGGATTTACACCAAATGGGCAAAAGCGTAATCTGCGTACCAAAAGCTAGCTTTCTGCTGTGTTCGGTGTAATTCTGTCCAGTGGTTCGGACTGTAGCCTTGTTTATAGGTCCTATGGGAATTAACATGAGAAACACAACTTTTTAACCCCCCCCTTTTTCTCTGCCCCCGCTTGACGGATCACCCCGAACCTTTCAGTGTGCAATGAGAACCAACAGGAGACTCCTTTCGGAACATTTTGTGAAGATTCATAAAATGGTGCCAAAGATAAAGGCAAGTCAAAACACTTTTTCTATGGAAACATGGTCTTAGTTATAACAACCTAGTGGCAACCGCCACTATGTGATACATATTTATATATATAGATATAGATACACTTAAAAATGAATCCTGACCTGCAATTTTACAGAAGAGGAAGCCACTGTTTTGTGCAGAATGTCCACCCAACTGGAGTACTTTCTACTGGGGAATTATTAAGTGCCACCTTGTTGGGTATATGCATAGTGCATCACCTACACAAAAGCTGCTTAAAAGACACTGTGGTAATGTCTCCCGTGACCTTGTGTGTCTGTAACATTGCCAATGTTGTTATTGTTTCTTGAGAGTCTTTATCAGATAGCTTTTCAAGGTGGAACTGCAGATCTGCAGTTTCAACTTGAAAAGTTTTTTTAATTTATTTTTTCTTGGGATCCGCAGTGGGAGTCTCAAGGGCCCCACAGTTCCAGCTGGCTCCTGCCTCCTGCGGGAGCCGGCATTGTTCCAGCACTCAGGGAGCTGCTTTAAATAGGAGCTCCCTGCTTGCGGGAGCAATGTTTTTTCCTGCACGCATGTTAGCATGTAGGGGAAGAGATGAAATCTCTGGTTTCAGCAAGTGGGAGCTGTTTGACAATTTGACAGTTTGATAATTGAGGTGTCAGCTCCCACCAAGCAAAAGCAAACAGCTACGTCTCGAGGGTGGGTGCTTCGGGAGGTAGAAGGAGCCGGCACAGGGTGGTGGTGGTCCCCAGAGCCATAAATCGCCCAGTGAAGTATAGGTCCCCGGGGCTTCTCTAAGCCCTGGGGGGGGGTGGCTCCTCTGTCCCCTCCTAAATATTGCAAATGACCCTGGACCTGGTCTACCTGGTGGCGGAATGAAAATCAAGCTTTTTTTTTATCCACAACAAAATTCACAAATATTTCAAGGTGAGGGGATTCGGGTAATAGTACCCTGCCCCCTTTTCTTTTTTTTTCATTTATTTTTTTAGACTTGGCGAAGCAGAGTTTCAAAATGGCTGGCAACAGTTCCTGGTTGAAGTGTTGGCTGCCAATCAGATCTCTGCACGAGATCGGTAGGATTCACAAAGCCCTTGTGCGTCTAGATATACAAACTTGGTTTCCAGTTAATTTCTCTTACATTTCTGAACAGATTTACACCAAATAATAAAAAGTGCAATCTGCATACCAAAAACTACCTTTCTGCCAAATTTAGTGTAATTCCGTCCAGTGGTTCGGGGCGTAGTCTTGTTCAAAACTCCTATGGGAATTAAGAAGATAAATACACTTTTTTTACCTCCCGCTTTTCTCAGCCCCGGCTTGACGGATCACCCCGAAACTTCCCATGCACAATGAGATTCTTTCTTTGAAAACTTTAGTGATGATTCACCAAACGGTGCCAAAGATATAGGCAAGTAAAAAAAAAACTTTTTCTATGGAAACAGGGCCCTAACTCTAATTACCTATGACCACCAGTAGGTAATATCTCTCTCTCTATATATATACAGGGAGTGCAGAATTATTAGGCAAATGAGTATTTTGACCACATCATCCTCTTTATGCATGTTGTCTTACTCCAAGCTGTATAGGCTCGAAAGCCTACTACCAATTAAGCATATTAGGTGATGTGCATCTCTGTAATGAGAAGGGGTGTGGTCTAATGACATCAACATCCTATATCAGGTGTGCATAATTATTAGGCAACTTCCTTTCCTTTGGCAAAATGGGTCAAAAGAAGGACTTGACAGGCTCAGAAAAGTCAAAAATAGTGAGATATCTTGCAGAGGGATGCAGCACTCTTAAAATTGCAAAGCTTTTGAAGCGTGATCATCGAACAATCAAGCGTTTCATTCAAAATAGTCAACAGGGTCGCAAGAAGCGTGTGGAAAAACCAAGGCGCAAAATAACTGCCCATGAACTGAGAAAAGTCAAGCGTGCAGCTGCCACGATGCCACTTGCCACCAGTTTGGCCATATTTCAGAGCTGCAACATCACTGGAGTGCCCAAAAGCACAAGGTGTGCAATACTCAGAGACATGGCCAAGGTAAGAAAGGCTGAAAGACGACCACCACTGAACAAGACACACAAGCTGAAACGTCAAGACTGGGCCAAGAAATATCTCAAGACTGATTTTTCTAAGGTTTTATGGACTGATGAAATGAGAGTGAGTCTTGATGGGCCAGATGGATGGGCCCGTGGCTGGATTGGTAAAGGGCAGAGAGCTCCAGTCCGACTCAGACGCCAGCAAGGTGGAGGTGGAGTACTGGTTTTTTTGCTGGTATCATCAAAGATGAGCTTGTGGGGCCTTTTCGGGTTGAGGATGGAGTCAAGCTCAACTCCCAGTCCTACTGCCAGTTCCTGGAAGACACCTTCTTCAAGCAGTGGTACAGGAAGAAGTCTGCATCCTTCAAGAAAAACATGATTTTCATGCAGGACAATGCTCCATCACACGCGTCCAAGTACTCCACAGCGTGGCTGGCAAGAAAGGGTATAAAAGAAAGAAATCTAATGACATGGCCTCCTTGTTCACCTGATCTGAACCCCATTGAGAACCTGTGGTCCATCATCAAATGTGAGATTTACAAGGAGGGAAAACAGTACACCTCTCTGAACAGTGTCTGGGAGGCTGTGGTTGCTGCTGCACGCAATGTTGATGGTGAACAGATCAAAACACTGACAGAATCCATGGATGGCAGGCTTTTGAGTGTCCTTGCAAAGAAAGGTGGCTATATTGGTCACTGATTTGTTTTTGTTTTGTTTTTGAATGTCAGAAATGTATATTTGTGAATGTTGAGATGTTATATTGGTTTCACTGGTAATAATAAATAATTGAAATGGGTATATATTTGTTTTTTGTTAAGTTGCCTAATAATTATGCAGAGTAATAGTCACCTGCACACACAGATATCCCCCTAACATAGCTAAAACTAAAAACAAACTAAAAACTACTTCCAAAAATATTCAGCTTTGATATTAATGAGTTTTTTGGGTTCATTGAGAACATGGTTGTTGTTCAATAATAAAATTAATCCTCAAAAATACAACTTGCCTAATAATTCTGCACTCCCTGTATATACATATATATATATATATATACATATATATAAATAAATATATATACTTTCCATACCTACTGATTTCTGTTCATATCGGGGGACACAGGTCCTTCAGTATACCTACACTGCTGCTCTCGGGGTGAATTCCACTGGCTGCCCCAGAACCTCAGTCATTATTGCTGCTAAGTTGTTCTAGTATATCTGTATTATGGGACAACACCACACATTATGAAATAAATCTGTCTCTGGTGAAAGGCATCTGGGACTGTAGGGTAAAATTTGTTTGCCGGCCTTCCAGAGCCAAAGGGGTGTAATGTAAGTTGTATGTAAATGATTATGTTGAATCAATCGTAGTCGGGCCAGAATGACTAGGGCGCGGGGGCCATGAAAGCTTCTCTCCAGTCAGTCTCTTTAAGGGTACCTACCCAGGATACTCGTTTCGTTTTAAGTGAGTCAAATGCAGTGGCGAGTGGGGGAGTTAATTACGTGTTTTGTACATTTGGGAGATACCCCCATTCCCCAATGGGCCCTGGGGGAGCTTTGTTTCAATGGAGTTAAATTTTGGAAGGTCATCCATGATTCCCCCAGTCACGAGAATACGTGTCTCAGCCGTAAGTACTTATGTATTTTGGCCAAGGAAGGGGAGTACTGGCCTTGCAGCTCATAATACAATTTCTAGGTTGAACCTCGTCAGACATATCCCAAAAGCATTATCCCTATTTTGTCCCATGTAGCAAAACCTTCGGGTGTGAAACCTGACTAACCTAGTGGCCAGTCTACAGTTGGGTCTGCTGTGTAAGTTTCCTATGCCCATGCCGCCATCGTAAGACTGTTGGCCGCATTTGTTAAATGCTATGCTTGGAGTCTGCCTGCCCATGAGAAGGATCAAATGTGTAACATGAGAGTGCAGAACCACAGTGCCGAAATTATTGATGGAAAATTTTGAAGGATGTAGAGAAAGTGCAATAGGATCATCATTTTAAACAATGCCACTCTACCTAGGACATTCAGTGGCAGAGCGCTCCAATTTTGTAAGTCTTGTTTCATGTGTTCCTCCAAGGGAATTATATTAAAGGACCAGGATCCAGAAGCACCAAAATGTATATCCCTAAGTGTTTGAGACTGAGCATCGGATTTGGAATCTGCATCTACCATGCACTAGCATACAGATTTCCATATGTAGGGACCAGAAGGGATTTTCCACAGTTGGTGCGCAAACCTGAGACTTCTTCATAGAGTGACAGGAGCCACAATAACTGAGGCCCCATAACAAAGGGGTTTCAGATGTAGAGAAGTACATCGTCCACATAGACGAAGATGCGGTCTTCCGCATTCGTGCCCCAACCTCATCGCTGCACTTGAGCATCACAACAAATAGGTCGGGCTAAAGGTTCAATTGCAAGAGTAAGGAGAAGGGTTGAGAGGGTTCAACCGTGTCTGGTGCCCCTTCAATCAACTGATCAATCAGCATTTACAAAGCGCAGCTTATCACCCGGGGGGCTCAATGCGCTAGCTTGGAGACTCAGGTCAGTCAAAGAGCCAGGTCTTAGGGTCCTTCCTGGACTAAGGGGGACTGCCTGAGGTGGAGCAGCATCGTGTTCCAGGCCTGTATGGTGAGGTATCAGAAGGATCATCCTCCAGCTTTGTTCTTCCTGTTCCTGGGGATATCGGTGAGGTCCAGTTGAGCAGAGCGGAGTTGCCTGGAGGGTGTGTAGAAGGAGAGGCGGTAGTTAAGGTAGGCAGGTCTGATGTTGTGAAGGGCCGTGTACGCGTGTGCCAGGAGCTTGAAAGTGATGCATTTGATGATGGGGATCCAGTGTAGGCCTGTCAGGTGGGCGGAGATGTTGCTATGGCATGAGAAGTCCAGAATCAGTATGTCCATAGCATTTTGTATTCTCTGAAGTCTAGTTTGGAGTTTCTTGATGACTCCAGCAAAGAGAGGCTTGCCATAGTCAAGTTTACTACTGATAAGTGCACGTGTGACTGTCCTTCTTATGTATAAAGGGTATCCACTTGAAGATCTTCCGGAGTAGGTGGAGTGTTTGGAAGCATGCAGATGAGACTGTGTTGAATTGGCGAGTCATGGAAAGTGACGAGTCGAGGATGATGCCGAGGCTGTGTGCATGGTCGGTAGGAGAGGGGGCAGTTCAGAAGGCGCTAGGCCACCAGGATTCATCCCATGCAGTAGTGGTGGGGCCTAGGAGGAGGATCTCCGTCTTGTCCTAGTTGAGCTTGAGACAGCTGACTCTCATCCAGGTGGCGACTGCCTTCATTCTGTTGTGAAAGTTCTCTTTGGCAGTTGATGATTTTTCAGGGAGGGAGAGAATGAGCTGTGTGTAGTTGGCGTATGAGACGATGTTGACCCTGTGGTGGTGTCTGACGATTTTGGCGAGTGGAGTCATGTACAGTAGAGGTTGAAAAGTGTGTGGCTCAAGGAGGATCCCCGGGTTACTCTTCATCTGGTTTCTGTCAGCATTGAGGTGAAGGGTGGAAGTCTGACTCTCTGTTCAGCCAGTGAGGAAGGATCAGATCCACTCCAGGGGTTTGCCACGTATGCTGGCATTGTGTGGGCTGGCACACAAGGTGGTGTGGGAGACAGTGTCAAAGGTAGCGGAGAGGTTGAGGAGGATGAGGGCTCCTGTCAGTAAAGAGTGGATGTCATCTGTGGCTGCTAAGAGTGTGGTTTCTGTGCTGTGATTGCTCCTGAATCCAGACTGGGAGGGGTCGAGGATGTGGTAGGTCTTGATGAAGTCAATAAACTATGAGCTTCCTCAAATACCTTGTCTTGAAAGTGGAGCAGAGAGACCGGACTATAGTTTTTCATATCCGTTGAATCTGCGGAGGGCTTCTTTAGTAGGGGATTTATCTCCACATGTTTTTGGGTGTCAGGGAAGGTTGGCGGTCTCAATGGAGCAGTTGATAGTGCAACATAGTTGGGGGGCTATGGTGGTGCTGACTCCATTAGAGATGTGGTGGGTGTATGGGTCCGAAGATGCCCCAGAGTAGATGGTGCTCATGAGCTTCAGGATGTCTTCTGCGGTGAGGAGGGTCCAGTGGTTCATGAGTGGTTGGTGGCTGGGATCTGTGGTGGTACTGGTCCGTGGGCGGACCTTTGCTTGTGAATCCCTTGTAGATGTCTTGTATCTTCCAGTGGAAGAAGGTGGCAAGGTTATTGCAGAGGTTCTGGGAGGGTGGGATCTCGGAGCAGTTCATGCCAGGTTTTGTGAATTCCTGGTCTATGGTAAAGAGTTCCGTTATGTTGTGTGCAATGGTGTTGATTCTCTCCTGAATGGTCAATTTTCTAGCTGCTCTCATGAATTGGTGGTATGCTGTGATGGTGTCTGTTAGACTTTGCATCCTTGGCGTGGTCTCTGCTAACTTTTTGCCTCTGTTTCCCAGGTTGTTGATGTGTGCTGGACTCTGTTTTTGATACTCTGGGCACTTTACCACTGCTATCCAGTGCTAAAGGGCAAGTGTTCCTATGTAAAATGTACGTGGAATTGACTTTCCATGATTGGCATATTTGAGTTCCTAGTAAATCCATTGTACAGTGCACTAGAGGTGCCCAGGGCCTGTAAATCAAATGCTACTAGTGGGCCTGCAGCACTGATTATGCCACCCACATAAGTAGCCCTGTAAGCATGGCTCAGACCTGCCACTGCAGTGTCTGTGTGTGTAGTTTTAAACTGCCAACTTGACTTGGCAAGTGTACCCACTTGCCAGGCCTAAACGTTCCCTTTTATAAATGTAAGGCACCCCTAAGGTAGGCCCTAGGTAGCACCATGGGTAGGGTGCAATGTATGTTAAAGGTGGGACATGTACATATGTGTTTTACATGTCCTGGCAGTGAAATACTGCCAAATCTCTCTCATAGGCTAAACTGGGGGCTGCCTGTAAATATTACTAAAGTGCAGATTCCCTTTGAAAGCAGATAGAAATATGGAGTTTAGGGTTCAGGGTAAATGCATCTTTTAGTGAAGTTAGTTTTTAGATTGTGTGTTTGAAAATACCACTTTTAGAAAGTAGGCATTTTCTTGCTTAACCCATTCTGCGGCTCTGCCTGTTTGCGGATTCCCTGCTGAGTCAGTTTGACAGGTGAGCTGTTTGCACCTCTCTCTAAACAGTCACACAAATCCTGATGAGCCATCTGGGCCGGAAGGGAGGGGAGGAGTGGTCACTTACACCTGAAAGGGCTGTACCTGCCCTCACACAATGCAGTCTCGAACCCCCTGGTGTGTGTCTGGGGCCAGGCCTGGGGAAGGCAGGATTTTGAAAACAACAGATACTTCTCTTTGAAGTAGGCCTACTTCAAAGGCAGAAAGTGTAATAAGAAGACCCCCCAAAACCCCTGAAAATTAGATCACTTCTGGAATCAAGAGGAACCTCTGCCAAGGAGAAGAGCTGAAGAGCTGAGGAAAAGTACTGCCCCTGCCTGTGACTGTGCTTTGTTGGGCTATCCTGCAGTTGCTGCTTCCGCCTGTGAAAGGGGCAAATTCTGGACTTTATTGTGCATTTCTGCTTGAGAAGAATCTCCAAGGGCTTGAACTGAGCTTGCCTCCTGTTGTTGAAGTCTCAGGGCTATCAAAGTCTTGGTAAAGGTGAAGTTGACGCAGTGGTGATCAGTTCATTGGGGTTCGGAGGCATGTGAGAAGGAGATGTGGTTTCCGGCAGAGAAGACGGGGTCGAGGGTGTGTCCTGCTAAGTGCGTAGGGAGGTTGACCAGTTGCTTGAGTCCGAGGGTGGTGTGGTTGTCCATAAGGGTTGAAGTGTTTGGGTCGGTGTGGTTGTTGATTTGGAAGTTGAGGTCACCCAGGAGTATGTAGTCCGATGAGGTGAGGGCATGGGGAGTGATGTAATCGGCCATGGCTTCACAAAAGGGTGGGTGAGGTCCTGGGGGTCTGTAAATGAGGGTGCTGCGGAGGGTGGTGCTTGGATTTGTCTTGATCCAAAAGTGCAGGTGTTCAGCGATGGAGGTCTGGACATTAACGCTGCTCGTGACGCGGAGTGAGTATTGTGTACGATAGCGACACCTAGTCGGTTGACGTGATTTTGATGTGTGATTTTGTAGCCGTCGAGGATGGCAGTGGCCATGTCTGGTGCTGAGGAGGTGGTGATATAGGTCTCAGTGAAGAAGGTGATGTCGGGCAGTGGAGTCGCGGAGGTCCCCAACTTCTATTGCATGCTTGATAAGGGAGCGATTGTTGAGTAGTATGCATCTGAGGCATCCAGGTGGTCCAGCGTAGGGTGGGTTTAGTGTGCATGGACAGGTGTAGCTGCAGTCATAGCAGGTGAACGAGCTGAGAGTGTCCTTGGGCAAGGCGTGATGGCAGGTGGCAGAGCCTGCGGAGTCGAGGGTGTGCAGGGTGCTTGCGTCATACCGATGGATGGTGTGGGAACCTGGGTCCATGGCACTGGGTGCGGTCCGGACGCAGACAGGCCCATACGGGCTTGCCTTTGGTGCACCAGCAGTGCACCACCACACGCCGGTTCAGCGGCTGCCATTAAGAAGGGGAGGTAAGTGTGAGGGGTCACTCAGCTGGGAGGCGGGAGGGCAGAAAACATGGCGCTGGGAGGGGAGGAGGGCGGCATGGGAGCTTGGGAATTGCCAAGGTCAGCGAGAAAGGGGAAAACTGTGGAGACAGAGTGGAAAGAGACACAAAAAATGAAGTAAGGTAAAAAGAAAGGCAAAAAAGCTAAAGTGAAAATAGAGAAAGGCAGCAGACAGACAGAAGGCCACCACTGGCCACCAGGGATGAGGGGCAGGCGGGTGCCTGTGGGGTGGAGGAGAGCCTCAAACACCTCAGAGCCAGGAAGGCAGGGTCAGTGAAGAGTCACTGATTCGAAATAGCTCTGAGAGTGTTCCATTGATGCAAACTTGTGCCTCTGGCGTAGAGTAGAGAAGGCTGACGTATTTACAGAATCTATGACCAAAGCCTATACATCCTCCATACAGCATCTAAGAAGGACCAGTGGATGGAGTCAAATGCTTTTTCAAAATCTACAAGTGCATGTGTCCTATACTTTCATGCCAATGCGAGATGGAGGTGCCCGATACAATGATGGGTAAAGCGCCCTGGCTAGAAGCCACTTTGGTCGGGGTGATACATGATGTATAGTAGTGATAAATACATATAAATTATACATCACAGTGAAGACCTTAATTAGGCACAGGAACTTTTTTTTTTTGTTGATATTTATGCTTTCCATGAGTCGATATTTGTCTCCGTTTGTCTTGCTCTTCTTCGTAAGGAACAATACATATACATAATTGTCAAGACAAATGATCGTGACCTATACGTGTCTAGGTCACGATAATTTGGGGTCCAGACCAAATAAAGGTAATCCTGACAAGGATAATGCCAAGCAAGCTCAGGAGTCTTTTAAATAACACTGGGACAAACAGAAATCAAACAAATATAAAATAAAATCACGTAGATAATCTCTACAGCCTGAGAACTCTGAAAAATACTATGATTTGCGTAATTGTGATAATCAGAAACAGCCTGGCAGGTATCAATACACTGATACACACCCTTCTCGGTCCTTTCAGGATTCATCAAACAAGCAGTCCGAGAGAGAGGGCAGTCACAGAGCAGAGGAGTACAAGAAACCAAAAAAGGACTCACGCTAGTCTGATGTCATCATAAATAAGGAAGAGAAACTTCATCAGCAAAAACTTCATTTTAAAACGAAGGTGGTTTGGGGATTTCAGCAAAATATGCAACACATATTGAGAACGTTACTGAGGAACAGGATGTGGGCAGTGACTCAGCTAGACCACGAGGCAGCGGTCACAATAGTTTGCCAGAGTTTCTGGATGTGAGAGTAACTAACGACTACATATAACTACACAGGTGAAAACCTGAGACAGGCTAGCTGCCCTTCCAGACCACATCTATAAATTAAACATGTAAATTGAGGGGGACATAATGCACTCAATTGAAGTAATTTTCTGGGAAAGATTAATACTTAGCAGTGCATCCTCTTGGCTGAAAAAGATTGGCTGCCAGAGTTTGTCAGAACACTCCCCGAAGGGGAAGATGTGATTTTACAGTTTTTTTCAGTGCTCGTTCCAGAGCAAGTAAAACTAGCATACTCTGCAGACTGGGCTCTTGCTCAAGTCCTAACATTATACTGCAACCATGTGGGCTGGAATAGGGATTCTCCCTATCATGTAATACCCATAAGGTCCAGCCCACTAGTACCACTTCATAAAACATGAAGCTAATTCTCCTGTGAGGCAGATTCTCTCACAGCTCGAATGTATCTCCTGTGAATAATACTTTGTTCTCAGTAGGTAGGCTCGACCATTCATGTAGAATCATTTTAGATTATAGACATTTAAATAGTAACACAGAACAGCATTAATGAACAACAGTGTCCACAAAAATTACAAAAAACCTTGGATATTTTTAATGTTTTTTTCTGCAAAAATATAGTGCCTGAAAGCAGAATGTAACAGCTTTTTCTGTGCTCAGCTCCCAGTGTTGATATTGTCAACTTACCCAAGGGTATATGAAAAGTCCAGTGCTGTTCTCTGCCAGGGTATCATTATTGTTGCGTTATATTGTTCCTGAAGCATTGTCCTATATCGATGATATATATGTGACGGATGATGACTTAAACATACATTTAGTCAGAGTAGATTGTGATGTTTTGGGATTTGCTGAGCACAGCTACAGATTCAGTTTTAAGAAAACAAAAAATGTGTTTCTTAGTGGCCTTCTTTTGGGATATGAGCTTTCAAATGAAAATAAGAGTGTGGCACCATACTTCCTAGAAAGTGTGTGCAATTACAACCACCAAACACCATAAAAAAACAACAATCCTTGTTAGGATTCTTTAATTTTGAAAGAACATACATACCAGATTATGTACAATGCATAAAACCACTTTATGACTTAATTTGGTCAAATACTTCAAACAAACATTGGACACCAGAACACACTCAAATACTCAGATCATTACAGACTGACATGCTTGAAGCAAAACATCTACCCACATGTGAACACAAAACAAATGTAGTCATCTGGATAATTTCAGGTGCCATTGGCTTTACTTATGTCACACTTCAAGAAAGTGACACAGTGCTGATTGCCTATAAATCACATTAATATTCCAATACTGAAATGCATTTTGTGGCCAATGACAAAATACTGACCACAGTTCAGATGGCTGTCATTATCAAAAGACCACTGGCTCAGGGAAAAATACACATCATTGTCGTAACCCGAGTCCCAGACTTAGAGGTGTCACAAAGGCTATCATACTAAATGCAAAAGCCTTACATCCACGAGGGATACAATGGGCCACTTCCTTAACCACGACTGATGTAGAATATGTATTTGACCCTAAATTGCAAACTCAAGAATTTCTCCAGTATGAGATGGAGTACCCATGCCCCCTAAAATTATGCCTCTTGATCAGTATAAACATATTATTCACACTGATAGCTCAGCTCAAACTGCTGTAGGTACAAAACATCAATTCTCCACAGCTTGCACAGCTATTTATGGAGTAATGAGGGATGGAGCTTTCCACCTGCAACAAACCTTTGTGCAGTCTCTTGGGGACCGCACAGCACAACTAGCTGAGCTAAAAGCATTTATTTTGGCACTGAAACATACAGATCCCAAATTCCCAAAACCTAGAATGTGTGATTTATATTATGTCTAGTCCTGTAATGAAAATGTGCATTTGTGGTGCCTAAATGGATTCAAGGATGGATCCAAAGGTACTCTGTGGAAAGGAGGCAGAACTCAAAGACAGACTGACATGTGCTCATGGAATACAAACATTGGGCCATCAACTTGTTGAAATACACTTTGTAGGGAATTCACTGTTTGATGTAGGAGCCAAATCTGCAGTTGCTACTGGAACTGTAGCGGTGATTACTCGTTCCCATATGAGGATTCATGAAGAAATACTGGTTACTATAAATGCCTCAGCTGAAGGCACCCCTTTAGTAAAAGCATATCTATCAAATATTCCTACAATTTAAATGCCCAAAACATTCCTTATGTAACAATTCTGGGGGGGGGAGGGACTGATTGTGTGATTAACAACCAAGACCGTAGGCTACAATTAATTCAAGTAGTGCATGAGAGTGTTGCTTCTGCCCATGCCCAGGTGAGGCAGGTACAATTTCCTTGTTA
The DNA here is from genome assembly GCF_031143425.1 of Pleurodeles waltl. Lineage (NCBI taxonomy): Eukaryota > Metazoa > Chordata > Amphibia > Caudata > Salamandridae > Pleurodeles > Pleurodeles waltl. Next base: position 1,146,239,820 of record NC_090437.1, on the reverse strand, counting down.
CAAAAACACTATTGGTAGCATGGTCTGGACAAACAGACAAAGCAGTATGTCCTTAGTTTTGACATCTTCCAGCAAATTAAAGGCTCCACTGTTAAGTACCCACCACAGACACCACTTTTAGTGTCCAATAGGCCTATGCAGTGTTTGTACCCAGACCATTGTGGTCCCTTAAATTCTGATGATGCATACAAATACATTCTACTTGCTGTAGATTCTTTGGGTGTGGCCACAACGATTGGCTGATGCTTGCACTTTTAGTGAAGATTTGAAAAACTTTGTTGGGACATATGCAGTAGCTACATTCCACTTGGACCAGGGCAGTTTCTTTGCCTTCAAAGCGTGCAGAGATACCATGGGAACCCCAAGTGTGACTGTACATTTTTCTTCTCACTATCGTCCCATGGGAAATTTGATAGTGGAGAAAAATAACCAAGACTTCAAGCCATCCTTAACAGCTTGAATAATAGGTTCAGGTTGTAGTTGGATCCATCACCTATATGGGGTCCTGACAGCATTAAGATCTTTGGAGGGCTGATCCCAACATAAAGTCCTGTTTATCATCCCGATGTATCTCCCATATCTTGATGGTCCTGGCAGAGTAGGGGCAGAAACTCCTTTCGACATAAGTAAATGTGTCACTATTTTACAGGAACTCCAAGACTTTAGAGATGACCATTCTATTGCACATGCTGCTGTTGTGGGAATGAGGGTTACACCAGCATCTACAGGTTGGATTCCAAAAATTGGGGATCAAGTCTGAGAAAAGATTGCAGTGATAAAATAATTCAGCCCATCATACCGTGCACCAGTGCCAGTCCTTGAAATTTAAAGCCACAGAATTTTCATCCAGCCACTGTTTGTTGGTTGTAAAGAAAATCACTTTGTCTCCATTGATCAATCAAATTGTATCATGTGGCTGATCCTACAAAGTGGGCCTCGAGGATTCCTGGGTTCCCTATTCCCTCCCTCTACCATAGAGAAGATACCTCTTCAAGCATTAAACAATACAGAAATGTTTTCCCTAGACTGGGGAGGGCGGAGAATGAACTTCTGTTGATTCCAATTACCAAATACCAGAAATGTCTACAGCCCACCACTACTTTTCAGAGCAATCTAGTTGTTTATAATGAACCACCTTAGAGGTGTATACCAGTTCTATTTCACCTGCAGCAGCTCCAGTCTTCATGGAGACTGCTTCTGGGTACTTTGTCAACATTGATGACTTCTCTTCAGATTCAACCACCACTTGTCTTCATGGAATACCTAAGATCTTCTTTCACTGGCTTAAACACACTTAACTGATCCATCCATGGTCCTATTTGTGGATTATACTCACCTTGCTGGCTCTCTTCTAGTGGACTCGATTTGTGATTGTCTTGTTCTTACTTCTAAAGTGGCAATATCTTCTTGAATGGTTTGCTGTTGAACTGGGAGAAGAGGTACTGAAGCCTCACTTGTCTTCCCACAAAGTGCAAAAAGACTTGTCCCTAGTGAACATGTCTGCTGTTCCAGTTCCTGAAGGGATTGTTCCATATGTTCCATATGATATATTTGGTCGAACTGAAACTTCAAATTCTGCTTTTTTTCAAAAGTTCTATGGATTATATCATTACACCTGTAGTGATGTCTGATGACACTGATGACAGAGATGTGAAAACAATTGATTCAATGCTTTCTGAACTTGAGTACTGTACTGTAATTTAAATTGAAGAAATGTACATGAACGCCACAAATAATAGCAAAATGTTTTGATATCATTATGCATATCATTACCCACATAAAGCTAGTTCTCCATGTACAATTTTTAAACATACACAATGAGAACATTGTCGAACTCCACCAGTGGAAAGTTCTAAAACATATTCAGACAAATTTACATATTTTCTGACCATGATGCTACTGATCCAGTATCTTATTATTTCAAATTACCTTCCACAAAAGTGAGAACAAATTAGCTAGCCGCTACTAAATTAATTTTATGAAATTAGTTTGTTTCTTAACTTTCCACCAAGGGCTATAAATATTGGACAGAATCAATTTATTTAAAATCAGTTTGGGGAACAAAAGATTGGCAAGTCCAGGGCATGGATGCCTTATTTAAAGCAATGCTTAATTTGATTGCTGATGATTTTTCTTAATGACACTATTCAGCAGACAAGTTGCCTCGGTCTGGCAAAAATGAAGTCCATGAATGGGCCTAGTATCCCTTTAATTGCAATATTTGACAATTGGCAAAGTCTGGTAAATTACACAGAAGATCAGCTCAATATTATGGTCATAAATTGTACATTTAATTCAATACTTTCAGGTTCCAACGAGTGGATATTGTGGCCAGTGGACAGAATTGGTTGCCATGCTAATTTTGTAAACTCTACACAAGGTTTTAAAGCAAGCAGACCAGACCCTTGTTACACAACAAGACACAATATGCAGAGATTGTTACTACATACAGCGTGGACAATTTATGTCAGCCATGGTTGTAACATTCCACTTTGACAGCTATAAAAGAACACCTCTCTCTCTTTCCTCTCTGATGACGTGGATTTGCAATATTTCTTCTTAGGTCCTAGCTCACTATGCTTCAAAAGATTCTTGTATGCAATATACAAAGAAATATGAGAGCTTTCTCAAATGGAAGCTGCTGCACATTTAAGGAACATTTTGAGAAAGCATTGGCCGTTGTCGATAATGGGATGATATATTCCCCACTCACATTTACACACTTAACAACATTGTGTCATCTGCAATCGATATCATACAAAAGGTTTTTACAACATGGACAGAGTCAGGTTAGATCCATAATGAAGCTGATTTGGACATTACAGGTTCCCAAATCGAACCACATGCCCGGGAAGCACATGAACTCGATAGAGTTACTCCTGCCCTTTAATTTAATTAATTGCAAACAACAGATAATGGCAAAGAAAGATACAACATACACAATGCATAATATAGAATAGTTAGAAAAGGTGTCTTTTACAGTGGCTGAAACACCATCAGCAGTGTGGTTAGCACATGGAGTAATCATCTTTCCAATATCAACATTTCAATTCACATTGTGCTTGAAACATTCTCTAGTAGATAGGTTTGAAGCTATAGGTGAGAGTTATATACATGAGGCGTGGAATCTGTATTTCGTTTACAAGGGTATGAGCAGGGAAAAGGAAGTGTGTCCTAGTAGTAGTGATTGGGAAACTATTGTTGATCACCCAATGATTAGTAACAGGTGACATTGCATGGAGTATGTAATGCATCTAATTTAGCATGGGGAGTTCTTTTCCCCTTGATTCGCCCAATGTTTCAGTTACTTTCAAATGGAAGTTACTTAATGTTCAGTGATCAAGGCTGCTGTGAGATGAGAGTAGATGTCCCGATGTGATTTCTGTTTCTCAAATAGTGTCCTGCTGTGGTATTGTGTTATTTCCCTCCACGCATGAGATTGGGGTTGCAGGTTCGTGACCTTCCATTCCTAATATTAATGTTAACTTCGACAAGCTGAGCCAGCTAAAAGCAGTATTGTTTCAAAAGCACACAGTGCTTACATCTGCCTGTGAAACATTCGAATTGTAAGTGGCAGGGTCATTCACTGAGATACACTTTCTTTGAAATACCAAGGGGCAGATTTAAGAAAAGTGATGCTGCACCCAGTGCAGCAACACATTTCTTGTGCCCCTTAGTGTCCCTCTACCACCACCATGTGTGCACCGTATTGAAAATACGGCGCACCATTGTGCAGGGTAGGAGGCAATAGTGTCAAGGTTTTTGATGCTATTGATGTACTGTTCAGGGTTAGCGCCAAAATATTGGCGCTAACCCTGAACAGTACATAGGGGCCCATTGTAACTAATGCTGTGCCCCCTTTTAATGCCTGCTCTGAGCAGGCATTAAAAATTCTACACAAAATGCCATTTTTTCAGGTCCCCAAACGGGGGATTGCCCCTCCTTGCATACATTAGGCCTGGCACAAGCATAATGTGGCGCAAGGGGTTACAAAGTGGTGAAATGCATGAACTTCACACTTTGTAAATATGGCGCAGGGTTTTTGCCATAATATTGTCACATTAGCGTAAAGAAAATGACTCTAATGTGGCAACATATGGTGCAAGGGTCTTTTAAATCTGCCCCCCAATGTCCAAGGCAATTCGTTGAACCGCAGGTGTTGTACCCTTTTTTAAAGCCATTGGGCCTGTTTTTTTCAGTCAAGTATGGTAAGACAACATGGGTAGATATGTGGCAATCAAGGAGCAGCTGCGTGATACAGATATACCATTTTTATGTGGTTATGCACCCTCAGCTCTGAAGGATAGTTCTTTTGAGTCTGTTGACAACCTATTGGCACAGTTCCCTCCCGGGGCCAAAGAATTTTGGGAGTGGATTTGAAGAGATGACTGACTAGGTTTGGGATTGCTCAAGCAGAAAACATGGTCTGCATTGCCATCTACCCATTCTCCCCCGGAACCTGGGTGCTTTGGGCATAACAGATGCCTTGTGAGGCCTTTTCCCACAGGAGAAAACTTTACCTATTATGTAAGAGCCCACAAAACGTTCTTCATCTATATATAATTTCCTGCTACTCAATTCCAAAATGCATAAAGTGGCTGTTTCTCAAATCATTGTTCGAGGTCTCTCAGACCACTCAAAGCTGGAACTGAAATTGTGGAGATAGCAAGAAGAGATTGCAGAGTTTGACGCCCTGGTATTGGAATTGAATTCACAATATTTAGCCTCTCCATCACAGACTATACTTAGAAATTCAGTTTGCACACAGATGGTTGTGAAACAAACAAAACTAAACAAAGCTACAGGGGCTTGGCTTGCTACTCAGAGTAGGATATAGCAATAAAGTAATAAGTCCAGTAAAGTCCTTCATTGGTTACATGCTAACTCTGTCAGACAAGATCCAGTACATTTTCTTGCAGGTAATGGGAGGGGCAAGAGTAGAGAAGAATTTAGCCTGAGCGTTCATAACTTACCATGCATCCCTTTACATTCAAGGATGCCTCACCAGAACCACCTGACCTGGGTGACTTAATAAGAAAACTCCCAATCAGGGTGCTGGATAAGGGACAGGAAGATCTTCTAGGAATAGTAGCTAAGCAAAGCCCGGCATCTACTATGATCTGGAAAATGGATTCTCAGTAGAGTTCTTTAAACTCTCAATGTCTAGACTTACTGGTCTCCTGTTGAGGTAGGCTCAGAATCATTACAGTGGAAAACTCCAACTTGATATGCGTATGACTGAGACAGTAGTCTTCAATAGTCCTGACTGCCCACCACATACTTGTTTGTTGTACCTCCCCATTTCCATCCTGAGTGTTGGGATAAAGGTAATAGTGAAAGCCCTAGCAAACCCACTATCTAAGGTAATTAGCTTGCTTGTCAGATTGATCCAATTTGCCTCTATGCCTAACCAAGCCACTTGGCATAATATTGAAGACATTTTACAGGGTCTATTAGCAGTTTTTCTGTCTGACTTTAAAGAGTTATATGATTCAGTAGGGTGGGATTACTCATTTCTGGTGCTGAAGAGACTTACCTTTAGACCAAAATTTGGAAAATATGTGCACCTAGTATAGACTGATTTAACTGTGAGTGTCAGGATTTTGCGGGCAGCCTCAGACTCCCTCTAATCTTTGCCATCATAACTGAGCCACTCACTGAATGGATTAGAGTGGCAGTATGTTGATGATGTGCTGGTGTTCTTGAGTGACCCATAGTGGTCTGGCCTGAAGATACTGAAGATGCCACTTGTTTTTAGCTGGTTCTTGGGACTCCACATTAATAGGTCCTTCTTGTTCCCAGGACTTTGGTTGGGCATGGGAACCTATGGGTGGTCGCATATGGATTTAAATACCTAGGTATGTATATCATATAGGACACCCAGAGAGTCTGGGGTAGAAACATCCAATCACAGATTGACAGACTTGTTGGGATGTTATGTTTTGGACTGCCCTTCCATTATTGCTACTGGAGTGCTCAGTGATCTTTCAGATGGTTGCCCTATCACATGTGCCTTATTAATTACAGAACCTCCCATATATAGTCCCACACCTTCTTCATAAAGATTAACTCTATTTTGAGGAGCCCTCTTTGGAAGTACAGTGTTTCTAGAATTGATCAACAAAAGTGTTTTAAATCTACAAATCCATAAGGAGGGTCATGGCAACAGTTGATATCACATCATACAACAAGATGGCTGACTTAGTGTGTCTCAATGAGTGGTAATACGATACACTGGGACACCCAGCCTTTGTGTCCGAGAGATGGGCAATGGAGAGGGTACATTTGCTGCATCACCTTTACGGGAGAATGACACATGTTCCACTTCCACAACCCAAAGTGGTTTTCCAAATCTGGTGCGATACAACTAAAGCTTTGGTTTGGAAAACACAGACTTTAAAATAAAGCACCCACTGTTGACGGGGAGGTGGCTTCACCAAATCATGTAGTTGCAGGAGTACCAACAATGTGACACTGTTGATAGTTCTAGAATAGGAGACATTATGGCCCTCATTATAACAATGGTGGTAAAACCTGCCTACCGCCGCAGTGACGCCCGCCAACATACCATCACAGCAGCTATCATCTTTCTGCCATATTATGGTCACTGCCTCACTTCTGCCACAAGAAGGGCGGAAATCTGGCAGTGAACATACTAGTGGATGGTGGTAAGGTGCCGCTGCTACCACCAGCACCGCCACTCCAGTTGAACGCTGCCAGCCATATCATGACCTGTGATGGGGCCTGGCGGTGTTCTGCTGGTGGGGAGCTGCTGTCGGTAGCAGCGGCCCTTTCTGTTCCCTGCCAGAAGACCTCCTCGACCAAGGTAAGTCGGGCTTCCGACAGGGGATGTGGCTGGGGGGTGTTGTGTGTGTGTGTCTGAGTGTGTCCATGAATGTCTGAGTGCGTGTGTGAATGTGTCTGTGTGTGTTGTGTTGTTTGCCTGGTTGTATGCATGTGAGTGAATGTGTGCAAGAATGGTGAAGTGAGTGCGTGTCTGCATGTCAGTGTGATTGTGTGTAAGAATGTGTGTGAGCATGTCTGGAAGTATGCGTATATGAATATGTGTATGCCAGTGTGAGTGATTGGGTGTATGCGTGGTGCGTGTCTGCGGGTGTGTCAGTGTATGAGGGTAGGGGGAGTGTGAGGATCGGAGGGGGTGGGGGGAGTTTGGATGAAGGGGGTGAGAGGTATCAGGTGTGTTTTGGGGGCTGGGGGAGCTGCATACGGGTGACAGGGAAGGAATTTCCTGTCTCCGGTAGGGCCTACCGCCATGGTTTTTTGTGGCGTTGCTAATGCACAAATACCATGATGGTAGGCAGGCTCATAATGCCGCTGGTGGTACTATGCCGCCGCCGGGCTGGAGATTGACATCTCCAGCCTGGTGGCTGATACCGCCATGGTGGTTTGAGTGGAGAAGTGGCGTGTTGGCTGCAGCCAACCCGCCATTCTCATAATGTGGCGGTATGTACCGCCAACCTGTTGGTGGTATTGCCACCACATTACCACTCACCGCTGGGGTCATAATGACTCCCTATATCTGGGACAGCAATAAAGAATTTGACCTTCATCATAGTCAGTTCTTTAGATATAATAATAACTGCGGCATGCTCTAAGGCCTTATGTTATGGGATTGCTAGAGCTCCCAGAATTCAGTCTGATGAATGCTAAGATTTTAACAGAAGAATTACAGGAGCACAAGATTTCACAGTCCTACAGATTGTTAGTAAATAGTACTCAGACTCCTTTGCACACTTGTGCAAAGCATGGGAAAAAATATTTGGATCCTGTGATTGTAAATTACTGTAGGGAGGCTTGGGTTGTCCCTTAAGAATCAGCTAGCACATCACATTGTAGAGAAAGTCAGTTAAAATATTTACACCATACATTATTTACATAAATTAAACTGGGGAAAATGGGGCTGGTGGGCATGCCACTCTGCCTTAGATGTTTGAAACATAAGAGCTCCACATGACGGGAGGTGTGAGGAGGCCCCTTCCTTATGGGATGTGGACCTCAACAATATTAGATATAAAATTGTTAATATGTATTGGTCTCTTGGTTGCCAAAAGAGAAATTGCTCAAGGTAGAAATCATCCTTGCCCCTACCCTGCATGCCTCCCGGTCCCTACAGGGTTGGAAAAGGGAGCTAGACCACTTCATGAGTCTTGTAAGGCCTGTCCCTCTGGCCAGGGGGTACCTGTTGAAGCACCAAAGAATCTGGAGAGACTGAGCCCAGTGGAGGAGCATTTTGATGAAGCCTTGTAATCAGAGGACCTGGCTCTTGGATGATGAAAATCGATTAAAAATGTTGGCAAAATATGACACATGACTCCTTTTCCTTTGTTACAATGAAAATCTATAAAAATGTGTTATTTAAAGAATATTCAAACCACTTTTTTTCTTTAAAAAAAGAACTATATATAATGTTCAAAATGACACAAAAATGAAGATGTAAGCCTAAGAAATTAATACTAAAAAAAAGCTTTACCACTAAAACTTGTGTAAAACACACGATGACCAACGGCAGTCACTCCCTTAGGGCAGAGGAGCACCCCCTGCTGCCAGTGCCGCCAAAAAGGTGAAAAATCAAATAGTAATAACATACATTTATTACCATTTTCTGTTTCCCTTTCCCCAGCTGAGCCGTCTTTGGGAGCGGGGCCACTGCTGCTGACTGGCATCTCACCCTCTGGTTAGATAAACAGAGCTTAATTATATGAGTAAAACCAGACCAAAATGACACATATCCAATAAATGAAAGTTGGGATATGAATTTGTAAAAAATAGAATGCAATATAGTGCTTAAAATCATAAAGTGCCAACCCTGGCTATCTGGCCGCGCTAGACCGGGTGAATTCCAAATGTTCAGGCCGTCCTCGATGGAGCATGTGTCAGATATAGTCCCAGAAAAGCCCCGCTGAAGTTTTACCTTCTGGAAGTTGAGCCAAGAGTCCCGTTTGCAGGAAAGAAGTTTGCTGGGAGCAAGGAGAGAGTCGCTTGCAGTGGTCCGATGGTGCGAATAGTCAACTGAGCGTTACAGATGGGCAGATTAGAGCCTCATGGTCATGAGTGGTGATGCACTGCTATGTGAAGAGATGAACTTGCAGCGGCTCGCACTGATTCTTTGTGCCAGTGGCACAGTTCCAGTACAAACGGACACGTTTGTGGTTGCAAAGAGCTCAAAGACTTGATTTTATGAGCCACAAAACCATGTTCAAGGGCCCAGGACTGGAGGGGCGCCCCTTGGGGTTTGGAAGATGGTTGAAGACAGGCCCAGGAGCTGTAGTAGATGTGTTGGAAATCTTTTGTGTCCCTGAGATTTCAGAAGAACAGGGGGCAAGTCAGCAAGCCCTTGGAATCACTCTGGTTCTGGGTTAGAGAGATTCAGGTCCAGTCCTTCTCAGTACCAGGTAAGGAGGGCAGCAGGCAGCAGGTCAACACAGCAAAGCAGGAGTCCAGAAGAGTCCAGCAGAGTGGCAGTCCTTTCAGCAGCACAGCTGTCCTTCTCCTGGCAGAGTGTCCACGGGTCCAGAAGTGTACTGAGTTGGTGGTATCCGAGGTCTTGTTTTTATAGCCAGTGGTGCATTTGACATGGGGGAGACTTCAAAGAGAGGTCCTTCAAGTGTGCAGAGGCCGTGTCCTTCCTGCCCTAGCTCCAGACTCACTACAGGGGGTTATGCAGCCCTTTCTGTGGAATCAGGACACAACCCAGGTGGGTGTAACTGTCAGCTCCTTCCTCCCATCCTGCCTAGGATGGGCCACCATGGTGTGGATGGACCCTCAGTCATGCCTAGGCTCTCTCTATGTGTGGCTGTCTCGAGGGAATGCTCAAGAGCCCAGCTGTCATCTACCCAGACGTGCATTCAGAGACAAGCAGAAGGCACCAGATAGTTAATGTAATAAAATGCCAGCTTTCTAAAAGTGGCATTTTCAGAATTACAATTTAAAATCCAACTTCACCATAAGCTATGATTTTAAATTGTTATTCCAGAGACACCAAACCTATGGGTCCTATCATTTCCCAATTGGAAATTACACTTAAAAATGTAATAAGATAATCCCAATATTATCCTATGGGAGAGATAGACCTTTCAGTGGTGAAAACCGCATTTAATAGTTTTTTACTACTATGATGTTTATATATGTATTAAAAAGGAAGGGTTGGGGCTGGCAAGAGGGTTAACTTGCCAAGTTGACATGGCAGCTCAGTTTAAAACTGCACACACAGGCTCTGCAAAGGCAGGCCTGAACCATGCTGAAAGGGCTACTGAAGTAGGTGGCACAGTCAGTTGGGTGCAGCACCACTTTCCTTAAATCTGCCCCTAAATTGATAGCATATTCAAGGCTCTGGTGGAACAGTCAGTAAGGAGACTTGAAGAAAAATCAAAAGTGCCATACCAGCCGAGCATTTTTTGACACATTCTGAGCAAGGAGGGCTCGAGAATATTTGGAACTGTTTATAGAATTTGCCTATAATGTCCTTTTGATTAGTGATCTTACTTACTCCCAACTCTTTCATCTTATTTTATTGTGAACGATATGTATAATGCTTCTCCTCGTTTTGCATTGACTCTGGGGAATAACATATCAGCCTTTGTCTTTTTCTGTATCTTCTGAAGGTCGGCTTTTAGCTTCAAATCCTGTTCCTGGACCTCTGATCACATTTTGTGAACTGTCCATCACTTCTGAGAATTTCTCTAATAACATCCTGTTTATTATGCAAACGCCTTTACCACACATTTTGAATGCCTTTCAGGTTGTGATAATGTGATATCTTATCCTAAATACTGTTCAAGTGGAGAACGTTTAAGCACCCTTTTTATCATTTACAATTCAATTCTACACCCATGGGAGATCCCTCGGAGCACTGCATAGAAGATAATTATTCTTATGGTCCACTTGGGTCCAAAAAACCACAGACTGAGGCTTCCCATCTGCAACCTTGCAATGAGGAAAGGAGTTGGATCCTCTTACAAAACCATGCAATGAGGAGCCTGGCACTTCTTGTATGAAAAGCCAGAGAGAGGCTACTTGATCTGGAATTTAGTAGCTACCACGTGGGCTCTTTGTAGAAAAGCATCCTCAGTAAAACTGAAGACACCTCAGGCTTCTCAAGGTCAGTGATAGTGAGCTGGAAACTTTCAATCTGACTACTAACTCTCAAAAGATGCGCATTCTCCTTTCTTCAGGTCAGCCATAGCCCTACATCCTGTGATTGCCTCACAGAGTGCCTCAGCTGTAGCTGCATTAGAAAATTTCTAAAGTGAAAAATGCAATCACAAATACTTCCACATAGAATATAAATTATTGATCAAAAATGCTGTCATGACATACATATACTGAGCATAATAAGAAACACACGTGGTCCGTTGAACTGGTCACACCCTTGCTAAGAATATACTGTTATTACTATTATTGTTAATTAGCATTTTGACAGTCTGGCATTAGCAAAAGCATGCCACTGCTGCGCATAACCATAAACCTCATTAAGGACGCACGACAGGTACATCGAAGATGGCCAACCTATTCTGATGGAAACAACCACGAAAAATAAACAACGGAAAGGCAGAATGCATCCATACCGTGTGCAGGACTGCATCTCGAAACTATAATACACTTTCTAGGCAAAAGGGTCAAGGGAACCTACAACCTTCAACCTTGATACTATAGCGTGGAAACAGAACTCCCCAGTTTTAGAGCACCCCAAGAATGCCCGCAAAGGAGCAACATTTCAGCACTATTGGGGTTTCTTCATGTCCAGGAGCCAAAATGTACACATAACGAAGACTTAACAGGACGAAAGATCAAATGATAGGGATGGATCAGTTGCATAGCTTTGTCATAGCGTTGAAAGAAATGTATATAATATCCTTATTTGGACCATGGTAAAAGGTAACAAATACGGTTTAATGTTTTATCGTCGACTACAAATTCACTTTCTTTCCGTAAAATAATGCTTGCATTCAAATAAATTAGTTACATCCAAATAATAGTGTGACCTTGATACTCTGTGTACTTTGCTATCTTTGTATAACTTTTGTTGAACAATAGTATTTAACGGTAACAATAAAACAAACCGAAACAAATCAAATATGGAAAACACAGTTAATAAAAAGTTATCTTGTACATACTTTCAAATTGAGAATTTCTGAATAGTACATCTAACTAATGAACTAATCAAGATGCTTCAATTCACACATGATTCGAAGCTTTACCTTATATTCTTGCCTGTCATGGGAAACGTATGTGACTGACTCATGCTTTTCCTTAATGGTGGCACGATGATGCTTTCTTCAGGTTCGGGAGGAAGAGGCTGATATTTCTTTGGAAGCGTCTTTGTTGGTCTAGTGATACAAATTCATACCACTGAGTAGAACATTTTTAGGAGGCAACATTGTATTTTTCATTTTTCGTAGGGATTGCTTTTCAAAACTCTTGCTTCAATGTGGAGCAACACACATCTTTACTTACAAATTTTACTTCGAACAACCCTATTGCAAAATCAATTTTCTCAAGGTGCTCAGCTACTTTCTGAAAGGCAGGGTTCAAAACAGGTCGAAATGAAATATAGTACATGGTTTGGTCATTTTCAGGCTTCTAATGGAGGCAACATGTTTTCGTGAGACAGGAAGAGCAATTCACAGAAAAAGGGATACCCATTTATCTCTGTTTCACCTGTGTGGATTTGCACAGAAGAATTAAAACTAAAAGCCCACAACTACAGGATGTAACTGAATGTTAATTTTCATATTAAGATGTAATACTATTCAAATGTTCTACTATATAGGCCACTTCCACGTAATGGTGCCTTACTCTGACATATCGGACACCATTTCTGACATATCTCTTACATCTTGTAACCTGTGTATTCCCGGTGACGTGAATATTTGTTTTTAGTAACCAAAATGTTTCAGCCAAAAAACAGCCGCATTCATCTTGGGACTGACTCAAACAGCAGGACGTAGTAGACATTTTCAAGTGTCCAGAATCAATCAAGATCAAGAGTACCGCCACCTACCCTGAGTGACCATTACCTCATCTTTTAATCATGTTGCTCCTTCAAATGCAACGAGTGATGCTCCTCAGTAAACTACAACCTACAGAAAATAGGAAGCCAATGAAACTAACTTGGTAGAACTTGATACTCACCTTCTTCAATACTAAATAGAAAGCAAATCACCTTTTTAAATAAATGTGTATGAGTGGATGAATGAAACATTCAATAGCAGAATCCCCTCAAAACGTATATGCACCCAATTCAGATAAAGAGGATGCCATGGATGAACGATGGAACAAAGAATATAAAACACAACTCTCTGCTTTTTAGCACCAGTGGCACAAATTAAAACCTCCAATAGACAAAATATGTGTTAAAAGACTCAACAAGCTTTATAAATCAATTATGAAAAAGCAAGAGTTCATTATTGAAATGTATTTCAGATGCGTAGTGCTGCAATATATAAATGCACTAAATACCATGAGAATTCAGCAATCCTGAATTTACCACTTTAACAAAAACTAAGACTCTGAATTAATATGGCAAATCACTTCATCCATGTTAGACCTATCAGACTTAGAGTAGTCTTCCCCCAAACATTTTGGCTTCCTCTTCCAATTTGGTTGGTCTAGTTTTTGCTGACCTTAGGTTTCTGTGCACTTTACCTCTGCTAACTACTATTAAAGTGTACATGCTTACCCCTTAAAACATGGTAACACTGACTTATCCCCAATTGGCATATTTAAATTGCTTATAAGTCCCTAGTGAAGTGGTACTACATGTACGCGGGGCCTGTAAAGTAAATGCTACTAGTAGGCGTGCAACCCACTGAAGTAGTCCCTTTAAACATGTTTCAGGCCTGGCATTGCAGGCGGTGTGTGCAGTTTTAAACTGCCATTTCCACCTGGCAAAATAAACTGTATGCTGGTTCCTAACCTTCCTTTTTAATACATATGAGTTAGGCCTAGTTAGGTGCTAGACAGCCCACAGGGTAGGGTCTAGAGTATTTATAAGGCTGGACATGCACTTTTCTGGTCTACATGTCTTGGTAGTGAAATTCTCTTAAATTCATTTTTCGCTACTGCAAGGCCTATCGCTTCCATAGGATAACACTGGAGATACCTTATTACATTCAATAAGCTGTAATTTCCAAATGAAAACAGGTATTCAGATCATGGTTGGTGTCATTGGTACTGTAATGAAAAATCCTCTCTTATGTTAAAGCCATATTTTTAATTACAATTTTGAAAATGGCACTTTTAGAAAGTTAGCTTTTTCCTGCCTTAGCCATTTAGTGCCTGCAGCCTGTCTCTGGGTCACACACACGCAACCTGGGCGTCATCTTGGATTCCACACTCAGCAGATCAATGCCATCTCCTCTTCCTGCTACTACACCCTCTGCCTGCTCTGTAGAATCTTCAAGTGGATTCCCATCGAAACCAGGAAGACCGTCACCCACGCCTGCGTCAGTAGCCGATTGGATTACGGAAATGCCCTATATGCAGGAATAACAAACAAACTCCAGACAAAACTGCAAAGAATCCAGAATGCATCCGCACGCCTCATTCTGGACATTCCACGCTGCGACCACATCTCCCCCCATCTCAGAGACCTACATTGGCTACCAGTATCGAAGAGGATCACTTTCAAAATCCTCATCCACGCACATAGGGCTCTCCACAACACAGGTCTGACCTACCTCAACAACAGACTCACCTTTCACAGCCCGACCCGCAACCTTTGCTCCGCCAACCACACCCTCGCCCACATTCCTCGTATCCGCCACACGACCACCGGAGGAAGATCATTCTCCTACCTTGCCGCAAAGACCTGGAACTCCCTACCACTCTACCTCCGCCTGACCGATGACCTTCTATCTTTCAGGAAGCACCTTAAGACCTGGCTTTCCTACCAGTAGCTCTCCCCCCACATTGGGCTTTGTGTATTTTTCCTAGACAGCCACACACGTTAGAGATTGTAGATATGACTGTGTTAATATTGAAAAGTTGATGTCTATGCACACTATGATACACTAATAAATAAGAACGACAGCACATCACTATTGTCAAATTCACCCCTCATGAGCTCTCCATCAACCCTGCCTCAGAAGTACATGGTCAGGCAGGCTTTGAGATCTAGGCCTGATGCTACTGATTGACAGGTCACAGGTGGGGTTGTACGTACGCGGCAGACAAACACCCAAACAGGAATCTCAGATCAATCCCACTGATAGGTGCAGCCACACAACAATGGTCTGAGTAAATTGGCCCCATTAAAACACACATGACCAGCCATTAAGTCAGATGGCAAATGAAGTTAGGAACACTTATCCAATCCGAAAACAATACTCTTTATAACACACAGCGATCACGCACCTCACAGACCAGATATCTGGCCACGTTACCCACTGGCCCACACTGTGTTCCCGCAAGGTCGAGGCCCACCTGCATTTGTTATCAGAACCCTATTTATGACTCCAAAACAATGGCCCACATTTCTTACCTAAAAAGGAATGCTGAAATTGTTACACTCAGGAAACGTACTGTAGGCCAGAAAACTGTGAATGCTGTGAGGAGTACAATGGCCACGCCCATGAAAGACCGCTGGACTGCGAATTCATGGACAATGAGGGGGGTCAACCTGATCCAATACTTAGCAGGGGGGTGGGCATTATAGTAAGAAAGTATACACAACTTCCAAGAAGGTAATTTGCCGTAAAACGAAAGAGAGAAAAGATGGGAGAAACAGAATTATATCTCCCATGAAGATTACCGAGCAACTGCTTGCACTATTGTGAATCGCAATTGCTATAAAAGTGTTTCAGCCCTCAATGTGGAGCATATTATTCAAACTTTGTTATACAGTAGACAAGAGCCACATAGAAGTGCAGCCTGGTGTGGTAAGGGTGATCGTGCACCAACCCCTCCCATTCATGTATATTGCCAACATGTCTGGAATCAATTGAGTTGCCATTCCGATTCCGTTTGGAATATAAAGGGTTCTTGTTGCCTTATTGTGTGTTTATAGTTTTGGTGGCATTGATGTCAGTTGAGTCTGTTGGGGGCCTCGGAGAAGCTCTTACTGTGGTTGCGTGGATCCCCGCTGTCGCTCGAACTCAGCAGTTTCTGATTGAGAGTGCAATTTCTATTTTGGAAAGCTACATTTCGCTATAGAATATTCATGACTTTGTGCCTAATTGACGTGGGGAGCAGCGTAAGGTCTATATCCATAATTGGATGCCATTATTTGGAAAGACATATGCAGAATGTGCTGCAATTCAGTGTGTCATGGTGTTAAATAACAACGTTGATTCCCTGGAAGTTTGATACTGGATGTTAAGTGCTATGCTACTTAATAAGCACAAAATCCTGTCACAATATTCTTTGGAGTATATTATTTCTTCCTGCTGTTTAACGAGGTTAAGAGACTTCCTGTGGATTGGTTCTCGTTCTTCCCCCTTGTAAAACAAGATTTTTGCTGTTTCTGGTTGGTATCATATGAACTCATGATACAGTTAATGCTCAAGAGCCGATTATACAGAACATATTGGTTGTTTGTCGTTAGACGTGTAGGAACATTTGGAGCATTAGAGTGTTACCCATACTACTCCGCTGATTCTAAGATAAGAGATTTTCTTTTACAGATAAACTGGTGATAACAAATATTTATATAAGTATTGTTAGAAATAGTTTCTTTGCTTGGCAGTCAGGTTACCCCCTGTCCAATCAAGGACCCTCACTCTAGTCAGGGTAAAAGAGAATCACCCTCAGTTAACCCCCGCACACCACCTTGGTAGCTTGGCACAGGCAGGCAGGCTTAACTTCGGAGATCTAGGTGTAAATTATTTGTACCAACACACCCAGTAACTCAATGAAAACACTACAAAATGACACAACATAGCTTTAGAAAGATAGAAAATATTTATCTAAACAAAACAAGACCAAAACTTCAAAAAATCCAACATACTGCGATGCTGGCGGAGCATCGATTTGTGCCACGAAGCCGGTGGCGTGTCGTTTTTCAGCTGTGTCTTGGAAGGTGCGTCTGTGCATGGATTTTCAGTCTTGGTCTGCCAGCTTCACCTTCCAAGGCCCTAGGAACTGGATAGGGCACCAATAGGAAGGGCAGGAGTCTCAGCAGAGAGTCCAGGTGCTGGCAGGAGAAGTCTTTGATGGCCCTGAGACTTGAGAACAGGAGGCAAGCTCAGGACAAGCCCTTGAAGATTTCTTCAGAAGCAGGAATGCACAACAAAGTCTAGTCTTTGTCCCCTTGCACAGGCAGAAACAGAAACTGCATGGTAGCCCTACAAAGCACAGACTCAGGCAAGGCAGCACTTCTCCTCAGCTCTTCAGCTCTTCAGCTCTTCTCTAGGCCGAGGTTCCTCTTGATGTTCAGAAGTGATCTAAAGTCTGTGTTTTTGGCCTTTGAAGTAGGCCTACTTCAAAGGAAAGTCTCTCCTGTTTGTGAAATCCTGCCTTGCCCAGGCCAGGCCCCAGACACACCTTCGTTGGTATTGCAACGAAGCAACACGGGACGCGGATTGCTATTATATGGACGTTACGAGGATACAGGACCAACTATAAGCTGATGAACTAAAATTATATTATAATTTTTTTTTAAATCAGTTGCAGTTTTTTTGTACATTGAACAAGCTTAGTGCGGACAATGCCAAGAGATTTGAATATCGTTTGGAGATAAAAGTGGTAAATGGAGAGATTAAGCCTTGAAGAAGTCCAATGTGTGGACGAAACACGTGTCGGCTGATGTGACATGTGGATTCGACAAAATATCATCCGGTCCTTTGACTCATAGTTCATTTCTGTGTTAGATTATGGACTTTTATATTATGTTTTTTATGTTGATTGGTTGTCTACTGTAGGGGTCTAGTGTTGTATGTTATTTATCATTGCCACCAATTTCTGTAATAAATATTTTCATTATATAGAATTATGAGTACCTACATTGCTTGAGGTTAATAATATATGAATGTATATGGATTGTGGACAGTCTATCACTATTTACTAATTATATAGTCATATTTGACTTTTTGATTATCAATACTTTAGAAAAAAGAAAGAAAGAAAGAAAAAAATTGTTGTGCTCCGCTAGTACATTTTGTTTGGTCCCAGACACACACCAGTAGGCTGGAGACTGCATTGTGTGAGGGCAGGCACAGCCCTTTCAGGTGTAAGTGACCACTCCTCCCCTCCCGCCTAGCACAGATGGCTCATCAGGATATGCAGGCTACACTCTAGCTATCTTTGTGTCACTGTCTAGAGAGAGGTGCAAACAGCCCAACTGTCAAACTGACCCAGACAGGGAATCCACAAACAGGTAGAGTCAAAGACTGGTATTAGCAAGAAAATGCCCACTTTCTAAAAGTGGCATTTTCAAACACACAATCTTAAAACCAACTTTACTAAAAAATGTATATTTAAATTGTGAGCTCAGAGACCCCAAACTCCACATGTCTTTCTGCTCCCAGAGGGAATCTACACTTTAATCATTTTTAAAGGTAGCCCCCATGTTAAGCTATGAGAAGGACAGGCCGTACAACAGATAAAAACAAATGTAGCAATATTTCACTGTCAGGACATATAAAACACATTACTATATGTCCCACCTTAACCATACACTGCACCCTGCCCTTGGGGCTCCCTAGGGCCTACCTTAGGGATGTCTGACATGTAAGAAAAGGGAAGGTTTAGGCCTGGCAAGTGGGTACACTTGCTAAGTTGAATTTACAGTTAAAACTGCACACACAGACACCGCAATGGCAGGTCTGAGACATGATTACTGAGCTACTTGTGTGGGTGGCACAACCAGTGCTGCAGGCCCACTAGTAGTATTTGATTAGCAAACCTTGTCACCTCTAGTGCACTTTACTAGGGACTTACTAGTAAATCAAATAGCCAATCATGGATAAGCCAATTACATACACATTTTGTAAAGGAGCACTTCCACTTTAGCACTGGTTAGCATGGTAAAGTGCCCAGAGTAACAAAAACAGCAAAAACAGAGTCCAGCACACATCAACAACCTGGGAAACAGAGGCAAAAATTTAGGGGAGACCACGCCAAGGATGAAAAGTCTAACAAGTATAGTGAAATTTATCTGAAAATTTGATAATTTTTCTTCTTATTCTAGATCTCCTTCCCAGCTGTTCCCGTTCCTTCCTTTTCTCACTTGATTACCTCGAACTTCCGAGCTACTATAGCAATTAGAATTGAGGCTGTTGAGAGGTGGACCCTATTGTGCAATGAACTGACCCTGAGGGATATGGTGCATCAGAACTGTTTTATTGTGCTCAGAAATGTGTAAAACAACACTCAGATCGATTGTACTTTGAGACAGTCCTCAGACCATTTCCTGTAACTGTTCTCCCGACCATAGTGTTTATTTAAACCAACTGTTACTGTTTTGCCAAGTGCCTCTTGTCTTGATTTTTTCAACGTAAATTCACATTTGAGCAACATTTTGGCAAGCCAGATAGGAACTGGTTGGTACCTTGGACCTAACTGCAGCTGAAGGTAGGGGACCCTGCCCGGATGGATTTACATTTGCAGAACAAGGAACAGTAAGCAGACGCCGCAATTGATTGGAAGTTCTGCTGAATCTGCAGGGTGGAAGTCCATGCTTAAGCCATCGTCAGCGGATAAGAGATTACATCAGAGCCATAGTCCAGCACTTGGCCTACGGCAAACTAGGAAGAAGCATAAACATTTAACCTGAGCACCCTGCCACTGACAGAAATCTGGCATGTTACCTATTTTAGGCAGCCTCTGAGGCATCTCCACAGAAGTCATCTTTTTTCGATAGTACACTAGGAAAGGTGAATGTTGTTTTGTTCGCTTGGATGGCTGGGTGTGACACAAATGGTACGCTTGTCCCCTGGGTGCAATACAGGGTTAAGGCTTCATCGCTTGGACCTCTGGGAGTGACACAGATGGTACCCATAGACCCTTGGTGTGACATAGGGCCCGCACCTCAGTCTTATATTTTAGTCTAAAAGGGTTTCTCAGTGCTACCGGTTTCATAATATTGTTGGTATCCGAAAGAAGTGAGTGGTGTTGTTCACTTGGACGGTTGGGCATGACACAGATGGTACGCATGTCCCCTGGGTGTGATATGGTGTGATTTTGACATTAGGGAAAAATATTTGGATCTGGGAGATTAGGTGTAGCTTATGTTTTCGGCAAGAAGGGCCTGTGATTGTTGAGTTATTCCTTTTCTCTGCCCAAATTGTTATTATCTTTGTGCTGAAGCCAATATTGACAGACTATTAGACTATCAGGCTCAGTCCGGTGTACCTCACAGAGCTTCCCCTGGTCACAGGATAGTATGCACTAAGAGTGGGCTAAGGTATTTTTTGACAGAGTCATAATTTTTTCTCTGTCAGTTTTTTTCTTTTTTTAAAATTGCTGAAAATTGAAGGATCTTTGATGCTGTGTTGCTGGTAAATTAATGGCACTGTATTTTGTCTTGAGTGTTATGTTTGTTGGTGACTTGTGCTATATGAAGGCGTTGCTGTTTCTCATAATCACTATTTTTAATACCAAAGTGATGTTTGTTATTTAATGCCAAATTTGATGACTTTTGAATTAACATTTGCACTTTCCTCTAGGTTGTATCCTTTCAAATGCATTGTTATTTGAGTTTGTGAAATGTTCATGTTGATGCATCTTTAAATAATGCTGAACTCATAGCAAAGTAGTTAGAACTAGCAATCCCTGTCTCTTTATCTCCCCACTACCAGAGTAGAACTAGCAATCCCTCTGTATATATTTCCCTACTAGTAGAGTAGAGCTTAAGGATCCCTAAAATCAGAAAAACTATAGGTTTATGTGTCCCCTTCTTACTACCCAACTTATCATGGA
This sequence comes from Pleurodeles waltl, assembly GCF_031143425.1. Lineage (NCBI taxonomy): Eukaryota > Metazoa > Chordata > Amphibia > Caudata > Salamandridae > Pleurodeles > Pleurodeles waltl. Next base: position 1,146,218,943 of record NC_090437.1, on the reverse strand, counting down.
GTCACCACTAAATAATATGCAAATGAAGTTCCCTACACAGGCTAAAAACTTAACATGTTTTGCCATGAATGGCACACACACACAAACACACACTGACATACGCGTTTACCTGGCCAAAGGAGGGAACCTTTGACACTAACATAATCAAACAAGAGGACATATATACAGACCAAATACGTAGGGCAAAAGAAGGACAGGAGATAAGCACTATTAGAGCTATGGGCCATCTTTGAGGAGGCCAAGACCAATATTCCATCTCACAGTCAGCAAGCAAGAAGTCCACACCTCCCCCACATATGCATGAATGGAGGTGCTCTCCCTGATGCCTGCTATCCCAGCATTAGGTTACATTAATCTACTGGTCAAGGGAGTCGGAGAGCCCCTCCCGAACAACAAACTGCTAGGTCCAGGCATGACAGACTAACAGGCCAGCAGGCCCAGACAATCCCAGCACCACCCCAGTCCAGCACTAGAGCTCCCCGAAGATCGACCTTCCATCCGCCACATTCAGCTCATCAAGCCCCAGGAGCACGGAAAACATGCACTCCCACTGGTTCCAGTGAACACACTTGAGCAACAGGGAGATTCATAGCGGTTTTGGACAGGGATACAACTAGTGGGGGTTGGAAAAGTGGTCCCAGTTTCCCTGGACCCAATGACGACAGTGGACACTGCTGGACCCAATTGCATAACAATTGCAGGCTGGCTCAAGGGAGATAGTAGCGAGAAATGAAGGAGAAATCTTTGCATGCCCATTCTGTGACTTGCTAGTAAACAGGACTAAGGAGGGGAAACAATTTGAATGGTCCTGGCCTCGGGGAGGGTAAATTGAGCCAGAGGACATGGCTATGGCAGAGGATTGCATGAGATACGGGATGGGAAACCCTAATTGGGATTTCCCCTACATGCTGTGTAAGGTGGGAAAGAAATCAAGTCAAAGAAAGAAGGAACGAGAAGTGGTTGGGATGGAACTAGGACCATACCTCAAAATCCATGAGCTGGGAGCAGGCGGTCCTTGTTGGGACAGCTGTGGCCACAATGGTACAGAAGATGGCAGCACCAATGAGAGTACTACTGCAGAGGTTTGTAAATGATAAAACACATAGTTGCAGGATTCAAGGAAGTAGTCCAGGGGACTCCTGAGGCCGGGACCAGTTCACAATCCCCCCTCTGCTCTCAGAACCAGATAAATCTCGTGGCCAACATGGGTCAGCCCTTCGTCTGGTGAGTGACAAAACACATACAGACACACACACACACACATCCACTCTCAGTGACTCGACGGTCCGAGGAGGAACCCACAATGACAGCGCTTGTAAATTACACACACTAGAGCTTCCTAATTGACACAAGTGCAACAAAATCATGTTTACAGGAAAGGATCGTCCAGGCATGACAGACTAACAGGCCAGCAGGCCCAGACAATCCCAGCACCACCCTAGTCCAGCGCTAGAGCTCCCCGAAGATCGACCTTCCATCCGCCACATTCAGCTCATCAAGACCCAGGCGCACGGAAAACATGCACTCCCACTGGTTCCAGTGAACACACTTGAGGAACAGGGAGATTCATAGCGGTTTTGGACAGGGATACAACTAGTGGGGGTGGGAAAAGAGGTCCCAGTTTCCCTGGACCCAATGACGACAGTGGACACTGCTGGACCCAATTTCATAACAATTGCAGGCTGGCTCAAGGGAGATAGTAGCGAGAAATGAAGGAGAAATCTTTGCATGTCCATTCTGTGACTTGCTAGTAGACAGGACTAAGGAGGGAAAACAATTTGAATGGTCCTGGCCTCAGGGAGGGTAATTTGAGCCAGAGGTCATGGCTATGGCAGAGGATTGCATGAGATACGGGAGGGGAAACCCTAATTGGGATTTCCCCTACATGAATTGTAAGGTGGGAAAGAAATCAAGTGAAAGAAAGAAGGAACGAGAAGTGGTTGGGATGGAACCAGGACCATACCTCAAAATCCGTGAGCTGGGAGCAGGCGGTCCTTGTCGGGACAGCTGTTGCCGCAATGGCACAGAAGACGGCAGCACCAATGAGAGTACTACTGCAGAGGTTTGTAAATGATAAAACACATAGTAGCAGGATTCAAGGAAGTAGTCCAGGGGACTCCTGAGGCAGGGACCAGTTCACAATCCCCCCTCTGCTCCCAGAACCAGATAAATCTCGTGGCCAACATGGGTCAGCCCTTCGTCTGGTGAGTGACACACAAACACACACACACACATCCACTCTCAGTGACTCGACAGTCCGAAGAGGAACCCTCAATGACAGCGCTTGTAAATTACAAGCTTCCTAATTGACACAAGTGCAACAACATCATGTTTACAGGAAAGGATCGTGCCCTTATCCAAAGACTCCATGGACACGCAGGGGTTCTCGGACACAGTTATGAGGGTACACTTTACAAAACCCCTGGAGTTAGACATGAGAGGCAGCTACATAAAGGGAGAGCTGCTATATCACTCTTTATCTCCGACTAATCTCCTAGGAAGAAACTTAGGGACAGATTTATGTAAAGTGGTGCTGCCCCGAGTGCAGGGCCACTTTCCCTGTGCCCCTTTGCACCCCCTCTATCTCCACCATGTGTGCTCCGTATTAAAAAAATGGCGCACCATGGCGCACGGTAGGGGGCAATAGCATTATTTATCATGACGCTATTGATATACCCTCCAGGAGTAGCACCAAAATAGTGGTGCTACTCCTGCAGAGTACATAGTACCCCATTCTAAAAAATGGAAGGCCCCTTTTAATGCCTGCTCTTGCCCTTGTTGGAAATGAGGTCTCTAGCTGGCAGTAGTTTGCACTCTGTCCAAGTAGGGACCCTCACTCTAGGCAAGGTAAAGGAGTCACATAGCTAAGATAACCCCTGCTTACCCCCTTGGTAGCTTGGCACGAGCAGTCTGGCATGTCTCAGAGGCAATGTGTAAAGTATTTGTATACACACACACACACACACTCACACACACACACACACACACACACACACACTCACACACACACACACACACACACACACAGTAACACAGTGAAAACACTGCAAAAGGACTCCTACACCAGTTTAGACAAATAGCCAATATATCTGAATAAAACAAAACCAAAACGACAGAAATCCAACTTACACAGGTGAAAATATGAACTTTCAAAGATTAAATGTAGTATAGCACTTAGAAACATAATAGTTCCAGCTGGGGTTATCAAAACAGCTTGACGGAGTCGCTTCCATTAGTCCGGCGCCAACCGCAAGGGAGCTGCTATGGAGTTGTATAGACCCTGGTTACAGTACCTTGGAAAACGATGAGGAAACAAAGATGTTGCACAGAGCTGATGCTGCGTCAGCTCCTCATCGCTAGGCATGGGAGGTGAAACGTCAGTTCCATACTGCTAGGCAGGGGAGGGGAGGTGTCAGCTCCTTACAATTGCAGTGGAGGTGATGCAGTGTTGGCAACAAGGTGTTGTTACCTTACAACAAGGTGGGGTTGATGAATCCAGCAGGTCAAGAAGCAAAGCGTCGACTTTGCAGTGTTGCAATTACATATTATACGGCCTCAAGTGCTGTGGCAGAGTCAGAGTTGGGTGTCACGGACATCAGTGACATGACACTCTGGATTCAAGCTGTGGCGGGACTTCAGAGGTATGGCATCAGGTAAGGCATCAGGCCTGTATTGTAGTTCATGATCATGCCACTCAGCGGGGACCACGGCTCCAGTGTAGGCAGCAGCACTGGGTTGGAAAGCAGTGCCAGTACCAAAGTCTTGGTGGAAGTCGATGTACCAGTTTCTTCCTGGTTGCACCAGAACTCACTCCCAAGGGCCCAGGAACTGGATTTGGCACCACTTGACAAGTCAGGACTCTCAGCAAGTGAGCCCAGGTGGTGGCAGATAAAGTCTTTGATGGCCTTGAGACTTCTGAACAGGGGGCAAGCTCAAGTCAAGCCTGTGGAGAACTTTGGAAGCAGAATGTAGAAAGCAAAGTGCTGTCCTTCCACTCAAAGGTCAGAAGTAGCAAGCAGCAGGCCAGCACAACAAAGCAACAGGCATCCCTCCTACAGCATCCAGCTCTTCTTCCTGGCAGAATGTTCTCAATCCAGAAGTGTTCTAACTATGTGATGTTAAAGGTCCAGCATGTATACCCATTTCTGTCTCTTATGTAGACAAACTTCAAAGAGAAATCTTTGTAGTGCACAAGACCCTGCCTTTCGCTGCCCTAGTCCTAGACACATTCCAGGGAGCTGGATACTGCTGTGTGTGAAGACAGGCACATCCCTATTCAGGTGCAAGTGTCAGCTCCTCACACCACTCTAGCTCAGGAAGACCTATCAGCCTGGTGATGGACCATCAGGATATGCAGGGCAAACCTCAGCTCCCTTTGTGCGCTTGTCTCGATTGAATGCACAAACAGCCCAATTGTCATTCTGACCCAGATGTATATTCAGCAGACAGGCAGAGGCACAGAATGGTTAATCAATAAAATACCGACTTTCTAAAAGTGGCATTTTCAAACTTACAATTCAAAACTAACTTCACCAAAAGATGTATTTTTAAATTGTGAGTTCCAAGACAACAAACTCCATATCTCCATCTGCTCCCAATGGGAAATTACACTTAAAAGATATGTCAGGGCAATCCCTATGTTACCATAAGGGACAGATAAGTCTTGCAATAGTAAAAGACAAAAATTAGTAGTATTTCATTATCAGAGCATGTACATCAAACCAGTACATGTCCTACCTTTTAAATACACTGCACCCTGCCCATGGAGCTGCCTTAGGTCTACCTTAGGGATGACTTACACATAATAGGAGGGAAGGTTTGGGTCTGGCCAGTGGGTGCACTTGGCAGGTCCACTTGGCAGTTTAAAACTGTACACACAGGCACTGGAGTGGCAGGCCTGAAGGATATTTACAGGGCTACTGTTCTACCTGACAGACTTAGGGTGGTCATCCCTCAACTTTTTACCTGAATCCCTCCAGTTTTCTAACCCCGTTTTGCTGGTTTTAGGACTCTGCGCACCTTATGACTGCTGAGCAGTGCTAAAGTGCATGTGCTCTCTCCCCTAAACATGGTAACATTGGCTCCTATTCAACTGGCAAATTTAATTTTCCTGTAAGTCCCTAGTAAAGTACACTAGAGGTGCTCAAAGCTGGGGTAAGACAATAACCATTCACTCAGATTCAGCCTATGTCACTACCGCAGTGCACTCTAGCATAGGAAGGTTAAAAAGGCAAAGATTTCTGAAATCATATGGCATGCCCGTTGCACACCTGGACCTCTTAGAAGTACTAATAGACACACTGAACTTACAGAAACTCATGGCAGTGGTAAAATGCGCTGTTCATACTGGGGGCAAGGACTTCATATTCTGGGAAAATGCATTAGCTGACCAATTTGCAATAAGGGAAGCTTATGGAATCATTAAGGAAGCATGTGTACTTCCCTTACAACAGGCATCAGAGGCGGGATCCACATAGGGCAAGCCTTACACAGAAACCGCAGGATTGTACTTGAGGGAGCTGCAGGAAGCAGCACTGCCTGAAAAAAAGCAGCAATGGGTAGCCAGGGGCTGCACGCAGACTCCACCTGACCTCATATACTGACACTCACCCACAGGGAAACCTGTCATGCTGCAGAGCTTAGTCAACATAGCTTTGCCCCACTTACACTTACTTACACACACAGCCAAAAGCAACATGATAGCAGAACTTCAGAGCAACTGGTTTATCCCAAACCTCACTGAAACCATGACGATGTATTTAAACGGATACTCCATTTTCCAGTTATACTCACCCTGTCCTACTCTCTAGGTTGTATCATCTGCCATCCCTAGACGAGCGGGCCTTTCAGGTCATTACACCATCAACTTTGTTGACATGATCAATTGATGTGCTAACTACAGTATTGGTAATTGTAGTACTCAGGGCATACTCTAGGTGGATTGAAGCAGGTTCATGCGTGCACTGTGAAACCAAGGCAACCGCAACGTTCCTTGTCAGAAAAGTAGTACCCAGGTGGGGGGTACCAGACGTCATCCGGTCAGACAACGGAAAGTACTTTGTCAACTCCAAGTTTGATCACATCTGCACCATTTTAGGAATGACAGATGAACTGGCCTCATTGTATCACCCCCAAAGCAATGGCATTGTTTAGAGACTCAACAGCCTGTTAAAAAAATAAAATAAGCAAAATCTGTGTCAGCCTTAATAAGAAGTGGCTCCACTGTCTGCCCCAAGCCTTGTTTGCACTAAGGAACACACCCTGCAATGATCACCATCTCACACTACACCAAAGTGCAACTGGTAGATTGACACCCATCCCAAAAAGATGGACCAAATTAAGTGCTGAGGCTCGCTCACAAGCACTAGGGCATTAATTAAATGTGTATCTCTCTGAACTAACCAAAACCACTAAGTTCCTGTCCAATCAGATCAACCATCGGAGCTCCAACTGCACAACCACCAAGCTACCATATCAAACATCTCAAATTGGACAAAAAGTCTACATCTGGAATTTTGTAAGGAAATGGAAGCAAGTGAATTTTGAAGGACCCTACCCAGTGATCTGCGCAACACTTACTGCCCTCAAAGTGTAGGGGAAAGATGTGTGGGTCCACCTCTCTGATGTGTGACTGAAACCTTGCTCAGAAAACGCACCCTTGAGCCAGACCACAAATGTTTTGAACTGTTAAAACGAAGAAACCCCCAATCACCAGAGGACTGCAGACTTCTCTCCTGGATGCCTCCCAAGACCTGCAATGCTAAATAAGTTATGTATTGTTGCACATTTGTATACCCTCTGTTTACTATGACAGATGCTGCATCCATTCATTGCCAAAGAACTTCCTAGTCAAATGGAGTCCACCCTGAAATTGTCACAGTGCTTGCAATAGAACCTCTCCCATGTCACTTCTAATAACACAGAACTCAAAACCAGCATTTCACACACACACTACACAGCACCCTGCTACACAACACATGGTATCAGCAAGTGGCCTCCATGGGTTTCAAGACATCACCCAGATCATGTTATGTCTTTTCTCTGATACCGCATGCAATAAACGCAGACAGGCTTTACTTGTCCCAAGAGGTAGCCCCTGAAAAAGCAAAATGCCTTCTCCACCTATACCTATGTAGGATTAGGGCCAAGTTACAACCCAACAGAGTAGAACCCCATAGAGTATTAGTGAATCTGACCCGATACAAGACCTATCCCACAGCACTGTACCTTCTCACTGAGCCTAGCGATATTCAACCTGAGCTAGAAAGGAAGTGCAGGAGGGACACCATAGGGGAGGATACTGCTTGGACCCAAGACTTTCCAGAAAAGAGATTCTCAGGTCGAAAAACCACCAAACCATTGCACAAACATGTCCACTTATGCATCCATCTGTGGTCCTCCTGTGGCCCTTAGTATATCTGGACCTCAGACATGGAGTTTCAGTGTAGGGCTATCCACCTCAATGAAACAAAGGGAAATGAGTCTTGTGGGGTAGGGTTGAATAACAGCATAGATACCCCATGTCAGGAAATCTAGGATACTGAGGTCAATATATATAAGTGCATAGAAGGGAAGGAGCAACCCCTAATTGTACACAAATTTAACTGTATTCCTTGTGTTTCAGAGGCAAAGGAACAATTCCACTGGGAACAAGTGAAAACTGTGGTGCAATCCTGCATCTTCCAGACATTCAATGGGGCACCCCCATGCTGATAGATACTTATTGGCAATGTAGCAAGTTTGCCTCCACTCAGCTAATCCCCGGATGGCATGGCTTCTGCTCCCTCCTCACACCCCACTTCTGGTAATTCCCAGAGACGATCTGCCAAAGTTGTACCAACACCCGCTAAAGGAGAAGACAACTCTGTTGCATCAGACTGGAGAAAAATTAACTGCTGATTATTTAATCTGAGCTAAGTAGAAGGACATTCCAGAAGAATTCTGACTGTTCTCTGATGCACAGATATCAGCAGGAGGGTCCATACTTTTCTTCACCATGTGGCAAAAGCAAGCACCTGCTGGTAACAAATACCCAGGTGGGAAATGCTCAAGATGATGAACAGCACTGAGTTTGGACTTAATTCGATCATCAAGAACTGAGAGCCATCGCCTCATGGTGATGCAACATCGGCAAATGTTGGGCTTAATGACTGCAATGGATGGTGGGGTGTACGCCTGTATCGGTGCCTCCTGCTGCACGGTTATCCCAGGCAATGACATGGACAATGGGACTCTGACTCTTGCAATCCAAGCATTGCACTGTTTGCAAAGAGACATGCGTGAGGAAGGAGGTGCTCCTAAGCAGGAGTAGTTCACAAACTGGATCTCCTGGCCTCCACAGTGGTTGACCAGTCTGCACGTAGTTGTTGCCTATATTCATATTATTATTGTTTTTCTGGTTTTCGTGCTGTAAAAATGCAGTCCTCAAATTGGGTGGAATGCAAGTGACTAGGAAAGTAGTGATGGACAAAACCCAAGAACAACAAGCCTCCAAAAAGATGTGACTGTCATGAAGTATGGGTTAAATTGTGTAGTTGAAAATTCAACTAGAGGGGGGAATGTTAATATTGAAAACATTGATGTTGATGCACACATTGATACACTCATACAAAGGAAAGAAATTGCATCACTATTGTGGAATTTACCCTTCATGAACTCTCCATCAACCTGTCTCAGAAGTACATGGTCAGGCAGGCTCTGAGACCTAGACCTGAGGCTATCGATTGACAGGTCACAGGTAGGTTGGCACATAGCTGGAAAACACATGCTCAAACAGGAATCTCAGATCAATCCCACTGATAGGTGGACCGACACCACAATGGTCCGGAAAAAATTGGGCCCAATAAAACACACATGGCCAGAAGGGTGAGTGCATTCCAAAAACACCATATAGTCAGATGCCACATGAAGCTAAGAACACTCAACCAAGAAGAACACAACACACACTGTAACACACAGGAATCAGGCACCACTCTGGCTGGACATCTGGACACGTTACCCACTAGTCCACATTGTGTCCACGCAAGGTCGAGGCCCACATGCATTTGTTATCAGGAATTTATTTGTGACTCCAAGATAATGGCCCACATTACTCACCTATAAAGGAATGCTGAAACTGTTTGATAGTGCTCAGAGAGATGCATAAAACACTGCTCAGATTTATTGTACTTTGAGACAGCCCTTTGACCGTGTGTCTGTAACTGTTCTTCTGGACATAGACCCTCATTACAGCATTGGCGGTAAATCCCGCTTACCACCTTGCAGAAGACCGCCAACACACCGCTGCGGCGGCGGAATTCCGCTACAGCTATTATGACCCACAGCTCGGAATCCACCATAATCCAGACACCTACACAAGTCTGCCACACCAAAGGACAGTGATAAACTGGTGATAACAAAACCTCCACCGTCAGGCCAACAGGAATACGCCCACAATATCACGACCCACGAATCCACGCAGCGGTCTTTCAACCGCAGTATTCCATTGGTGGTACACACCGCCACGCTCAAAACACACACACATTTACAAAACACAACCACATTGGACAATTCGAACCACATCATGGCACCTCAACGACACCCCAGGTTCTCTGAGGAGGAGCTCAGGGTCATGGTGGAGGAAATTATCCAGGTAGAGCCACAGCTATTTAGATCACAGGTGCAGCACACCTCCATTGCTAGGAAGATGGAGCTATCGCGCAGAATCGTCAACAGGGTCAACACAGTGGGACAGCAATCAAGAACTAGGGATGACATCAGAAAGAGGTGGAACGACCTACGGGGGAAGGTGCGTTCCATGGTCTCCAGACACCAGATTGCAGTACAGAGGACTGGCGGTGGACCCCCATCTCCTCCCCCACAACTAACAACATGGGAGGAACAAGTCTTGGCAATACTACATCCTGAGGTCCTCGCAGGAGTAGCAGGAGGAATGGACTCTGGTAAGTCAACTCTTAACTATTATATCCCCCACCCTACCTACATGCCATCACATACCCCCACCCTGACCTTCAGCCGCATCACTCCAACACCTCACATATGTCCCACTATCACAACCCACCCATCCCAACACCAAGCCCTGCATGCAAGACCAAAGCATGGACACCCATCACCAAAGCATGTCCACTTCAGATACCCACACAGACCCCGAACCAAATATAATCATGCCTTTACACCCCTGCAGGACCCCTACCCAACATCACTGGACAGGAGGTTCCAGACATAGCCAGTCCCCCCACAGAAGAGGCCCACAGTGATGACAGCATCTCTGCACAACTGGATCGAGATGACCAGCCCAGCCCATCTGGGACCTCAGGACAGTCGGTTCCCCTGACACTAGCACAAGCCACAACAGAGCCTCCCCCCTCAGGAAACACCACCACAGCACCCGCCCAGCGGGCCCATCCCTCTGTCCCCAGGACACGCCAAGCAGCAGTGTGTTCACCACTACAGGGAACCCAGGCAAACCCACCACCCCAAGAAAATCAGGGACCTGGGGGCAGTGGCAGTGGGCAGACGGTTCAGGGGACAGAGGAACACGAAAACAGGGGAACTGGGAGAACTGCTGTGCGACATGGGGAGGACAGGCCCAGGGAACCCACTCTCCACAAGGCCCTCTCCAACATCATGGGAGCGTACAATCATTCCCAGGAGAAGATGCCAACGGTACTGGTCAACTTTCAGGAGACCCAGCAGCTGCAGGAGAAACACTATCTGGGGTTCAGGGAGGAACTCAAGTCCATTAACACGACCCTGGTCACCATTGCAGGGGTGCTGCAGGACCTTGTCAACACCAGGAGTGACACTGTGGCACAACAAGGGGCCCCTGACACTAGCCTGGATGATGAACAGACATCCACCTCCGCCGGCGCTAGTGGACAGAAGGCACCGCAACAGGACCACGACACCAGCACCCCACCCCCTGCAGATGGAGAGCCACCCCGCAAACTGTCCCTGAGATCCAGGAACAAGACAGAGAACATTGCCAAGACACCCACCAGGAAATGAGACCCCCCTGAATGTCACCCTTCTGTCCCACTTTGCCACCCTGTCCATCCTACAACTGCCCTTTGCTCCACTTCCTATGCCTCTTTGGACAATGCACCTGTGAAACAAATAGACTGGACTCTGCCATGGACATTCCTCCACCATTACCCCTGCCCATTTTACATCCCCCTCCACTTATTTGCACAGAAATAAACATACGTCAATCACAAAACAATCTGGAGTCAGTCTGTGCTTTCACAAATGTGTAATTGCAATAACTATGGAATATAGCAATATCAATTTAATTGTCCACATACCGATGAAACACAGCTGTAGGGCTGGAGGACATATAGCAGAGGCCACAAAGTGGGACCCAAATCTGCTAAATCGAAAGGCAAAGTGACAAGTCAGGGCCCATACACTGAGTGAAAATGACAGACTTATGCTAGCTCCGACAATAGTATGGAGATGTGTGAGGCAGTGACATCTTCTTACCTGTGTCTCACTGGAAGTATTGCTGGATAACGTTGTTTCTGTTGTCAATATCCTCTTCTTTTGCCTCCTCTTCTTCACTGTCCACAGGCTCCACAGCTGCCACAAGACCTCCAGCTGGACCATCCTCCTGCAGAAAAGGCACCTGGTGTTGCAAAGCCAGGTTGTGCAGCATACAGCAGGCCACAGTGATCTGGCACACCTTCTTTGGTGAGTAGCAGAGAGAACCACCTGTCATATGGAGGCACCGGAACCTGGCCATCAGGAGGCCGAAGGTTCGTTCGATCACCCTCCTAGTTCGTCCATATGCCTCACTGTAGCGTTCCTCTGCCCTTGTCCTGGGATTTCTCACTGGGGTCAGTAGCCATGACAGGTTGGGGTACCCAGAGTCACCTACAAATTTCGAGGGACAACTGTTAGACACACACTAACCCATAGGGACAACCCCATACCCAGACAACTATTCACACAGTATAGGGTCCTTGTCTTCACCTATTATCCACACACGGTGCGTCTGGAGTTTCCCCATCACATAAGGGATGCTGCTATTCTTCAGAATGTAAGCGTCCTGCACTGAGCCAGGAAATTTGGCATTCACATGGGAGATGTACTGGTCGGCCAAACACAGCATCTGCATATTCATCGAATGGTAGCTCTTCCGGTTTCTGTACACCTGTTCACTCCTGCGGGGGGGTACCAAGGCCACATGTGTCCAATCACTGGCACCTATGATGTTGGGGATATGTCCCAGGGCATAGAAGTCACCTTTCACTGTGGGCAAATCCTCCACTTGAGGGAAAACGATGTAGCTGCGCATGTGTTTCAGCAGGGCAGGCAACACTCTGGACAGCACATTAGAGAACATTGGCTGGGACATCCCTGATGCAATGGCCACTGTTGTTTGAAAAGACCCACTTGCCCGGAAATGGAGTACTGACAGGACCTGCACTAGAGGGGGTATCCCTGTGGGATGGCGGATAGCTGACATCAGGTCTGGCTCCAACTGGGCACACAGTTCATGGATTGTTGCACAATCAAGCCTGTAGGTGACTATTACGTGTCTCTCTTCCATTGTCGACAGGTCCACCAGCAGTCTGTACATCGGAGGATGCCGCCATCTCATCACCTGCCCCAGCAGACGTGCCTTATGGATAAGAACAGCGAGCAGAGAGTCAGCCAACACTGAGGTATCACAAAATGTCATTTGCACACTTTTATTAATCCGCAATGTGGCTGTTACTGTGTGTATTCAAGGCCTAGATAGGTGTGACGCAGTTAATATTAATACCATATGGCCCACTGAAATGGCGGCTGCCTGACCTGAAAGGTGGGACAAGGGGATATGAGGTAACTGTGCTGGCGTTCTACACCGTCGCGGTAGGCGGTCGAAGACCGCGGCGCAATCTTGCATTGGTTAACATTGGACCCTATGGGTCTGAGGAGCCCATGACGATGTACGCCTGCGGTGACGGTACGCACCGCCGCGGACGTGACTGGCATTTTCTGTCTGATAACTCACTTGATACCTGACCTTCAACAGGAGAGGACCTACACTGCAAGTGCTGCTGTGACCTCAGTCTGGAAGCGACAATGGCCCATGTGTCTGGGGAAAGGGCCCCTGCCTTCACTTCGGAGGAGTTGGCAAAACTAGTGGACGGGGTCCTCCCCCAGTACACACAACTGTACGGTCCTCCAGACAAACAGGTGAGTACACTGTGAGCATGCTGCATGGGCAATGCCTGTTTTGAGTGGTATGGATGGAAGATACATGGGTGGGGGGACTGAGGCCTGCATGTGCGGACGGTGAGTGTATGTGCATCAGGGCAAGGGTGGGAACGTGGAAAAATTAGTATGATGGTCCGGACGGGTAAAGATTTTCCTTTTCCCCTGTAACATTCCTCTAGGTCAGCACCCACCAGAAGAAGAATATTTGGCGTGCCATCGCCAAGGACGTCCGGACCCTGGGCGTCCTCCACAGACGGAGTACCCACTGCCGGAAAAGGTGGGAGGACCTTCGCTGCTGGAGCAAAAAGATGGCGGAGGCCCAGCTGGGGATGGCCTCCCAACGTGGGAGGGGTACCCGTCGCACCGTGACCCCCCTGATGTTCCAGATCCTGGTGGTGGCTTATCCGGAGTTGGATGAGCGCTTGAGGGCATCACAGCAGCACAAGGGGGTGTGTACAGTCACATTCATCTGACTCTGCGCGCACTACGAGGTGTCTGGGTGGGGGAGGTGGTCAGTGGGTTCCCCTAGGCCAGGGTGAGCTTGGTAGGCAAGGTCTCTTGTGAGGCAGGTTCACAGTGGCCAACCCCACTAATGGTTAGTGCCATCTACACCTAGACAGGCTCCTGTGACTTCCATGTGTGCAGCAATCGGGCTTAGGCCTTGTACCCCATGGGCATGAGAATAATCTAGGAACTATAATTGCATGGCGTAGTGCAGAGGGCTGCTGTGTCTGTAGTGTCCACCAACGGTAGTGGTGTGGCATGCACTGAACGTGTCTTTCTTCTGTCTTCCCCCCCTTTTTCTGGTCTCCCTGTACTTGTGTGCAATAGCACCATCAGGCGGAGGAGCAGTGGCACCGGAGAAGGAGGGAGCTGCATCCCACTTGGCCCTGGAGGGTGAAACAACAGAGTCTGAAGCCACCAGTGGGACAGAGGGCGAGGGGAGCTCCATGGCGGGGACAGGAGGTGACAGCAGTGACAGCGACTCCTCCTCTGATGGGAGCTCCCTTGCGGTGGCGGGCCCCTCTGTGTCCACTGCATCAACAGGTACAGCCACCACCCCCCAACCATCACCGCCCTCCCAGCAGCCCCTCAGCGTGTGTCCCGTGCCCGCTCACCCAGGAGGGTGGGCATCTCCTTCGCCCCAGGCACCTCAGGCCCTGCCCCAGTCAGCCCTGCTGCCCTCAGTGAGCTGGCTATTGACCTCCTGAGATCCCTCACTGTTGGGCAGTCTACCATTCTGAATGCCATACAGGGTGTTGAAAGGCATTTGCAACAAACAAATGCATACCTGGAGGGCATTCATTCTGGCCAGACAGCCCAACAGAGAGCATTTCAGGCTCTGGCCTCAGCACTGATGGCAGCCATTGTCCCTGTGTCAAGACTCTCCCTCCAACTTCCTCCACACAGACCCAATCCCCTGTACCTCAGCCTATCCCAAGCACACCATCAGACCAGCATGCACACACCTCAACACACAAAAGTGGCTCAGGCAACCATAAGCACCACACACCCCACAGGCATTCACACAAGCATCACACCCATGCAGACATACCAACATACCAACATCCACTGCCTCCACTGTGTCCCCCTCCTCCACGTCTCCCTCCTCCCTCCCAGTCTCATCTCCACTCACACCTGCATGCACTACATCTCCAGCCACTACCTCCATCATCAGCATGCCCATCACCACACACCGCTCACGTGCACTCACGTGCACTCACAACCCCACTACCATTCATACATCCACGGTGTCCTCTCCCAGTGTGTCAGTGAGCCCTCCTCCCAAAGTACACAAACGCAGGTACATACCCACCCAACAGCCATCCACCTCACAACATCCTCCGGCCAATGCACCTTCACCCATATTCAACAGACATACACCTCCTACAACCACTACCTCTTCCTCCACTCCCAAACCCCCTCCATCTACCCGTCCCAGTGTGTCTAAAAAACGTTTCCTGGCTAATATTGATCTCTTCCCTACACCTCCCCCCCTCGTCCGTCCCCTAGGGCCAGGCTTTCCAGGTCCCAACCCAGCACCTCAGCCGCTACATCCCTAGCCACAGTGGTGCCAGCAACTGTGGGCTATTGGAGTGCGCCAACCATCAGGGCTGCCAGTGTGCCACGGAGCAAAGGCAAGGACATTCCGCCACCTGCCAAGCTTTTCTCGAGGGTACAGCAGTTTTTTTTGGATTCCTTGAGGGTGTCTGTGAACCTTGAGGTTTCCTGGTGTTGGTCTGTCTTGGGAGGCGTCTGAGGGGTGCAAGGTTGTCAGCGCAGTTAGTGATCCATTGTGTGAGGCTGAGGGCTGCGTTGTTGGTGTCGGCGGTGATGGTAGGTTGGTTGTGGCTGAGAGTGGAGAGTAGCTGTTCAGTGGAGATTTTGTTCCAAGGTCTGCGTGAGATGGGTTGTGTGCGAAAGTGGAGGGTCTTACGTCTGAAGGTGGAGGTTGGTGCGGTGCCCAGGGCCGCGGGCCACCAAGAATTGTCCCAGGCGGACGGGGTGCTTCCGAGGATGAGGACTTCGGTTTTGTCTGAGTTCAGCTTCAGGCGGCTGAGTTTCGTCCATTCTGCGACGTCTTTCATTCCATCCTGCAGGTTGGTCTTGGCGGTGGTAGGGTCCTTGGTGAGGGAAAGTATCAGCTGGGTGTCGTCAGCGTAGGAGATGATATTGATGTTGTGTTTGCATGCGATGTCGGCGAGGGGGCTCATGTAGACATTGAAGAAAGTCGGGCTGAGCGAGGAGCCCTGTGGGACGCCGCAGATGATCTCGGTGGGATCTGAGCGAAACCGTGGGAGGTAAACTCTTTGGGAGCGGTTAGAGAGAAAAGAGGCGATCCAGTCCAGGGCCTGTCCTTGGATACCAGTGGAGTGGAGGCGGGATATTAGGGTGCGGTGGCAGACAGTGTTGAAGGCAGCCGAGAGGTCGAGGAGGATGAGGGCGGCTGTTTCTGCGTTGTCCAGCAGAGTTCTGATGTCGTCGGTGACTGCGATGAGGGCGGTTTCCGTGCTGTGGTTGGCCCGGAATCCGGACTGGGAGGGGTCGAGCAGGTTGTAGTCTTCGAGGAATTTGGTCAGTTGCTTGTTGACGGTCTTATCGATGACTTTGGCCGGAAAGGGGAGGAGCGAGATGGGGCGGAAGTTCTTCAGGTCGCTGGGGTCCGCCGTGGGTTTCTTCAGGAGAGCGTTGACTTCCGCGTGTTTCCATCTCTCGGGGAAGGTGGCAGATGCAAATGAGCTGTTGATGATGGTCTGGAGATGGGGGGCGATGATGTAGTCGGCTTTGTTGAAGATGAAATGAGGGCAGGGGCCCGAGGGGGCACCGGAGTGGATGGTGTTCATGGTAGTTTTGGTCTCTTTGGCGCTGATGTGTGTCCAGGCGTTGAGGGTGATGGCTGGGGCTGTGGGCTCTGTGGTGGTTGGCTGGGTCTGTGGACCGAAGCTGTTGTGTAGGTCGGTGATCTTTCGATGGAAGAAGGTAGCGAGGGAGTTGCAGAGTTCTTGTGAGGCCGTGATGGAGTTGGAGCTGGTGTTAGGATTGGAGAGCTCTTTGACGATGTTGAAGAGTTCTTTGCTGTTGTGAGTGTTCTTGTCCAGTCTTTCTTTGAAGGATGTTCTTTTGGTGGCGCGGATCAGCTGATGGTGTTCGCGGGTGGCGATTTTGAGGGCTGACATGTTTTCTATAGTGTGGTCTTTGCGCCAGGTTTTCTCGAGGGTACAGCAGTTTTTTTTGGATTCCTTGAGGGTGTCTGTGAACCTTGAGGTTTCCTGGTGTTGGTCTGTCTTGGGAGGCGTCTGAGGGGTGCAAGGTTGTCAGCGCAGTTAGTGATCCATTGTGTGAGGCTGAGGGCTGCGTTGTTGGTGTCGGCGGTGATGGTAGGTTGGTTGTGGCTGAGAGTGGAGAGTAGCTGTTCAGTGGAGATTTTGTTCCAAGGTCTGCGTGAGATGGGTTGTGTGCGAAAGTGGAGGGTCTTACGTCTGAAGGTGAAGTGGACACATCTGTGGTCGGTCCAGTGTATTACGAAGGAGTGGCTGAAGGATACGTGGTTGCTGGCGGAGAAGATGGGGTCGAGCGTTTGTCCGGCGATGTGTGTGGGGGTGTTCACCAGTTGCTTGAGACTGAGGTTGGCGAGGTTGGCGAGCAGGGTGGTGATGTTGGTGTTGTTGTTCTGCTCCAGGTGGAAGTTGAGGTCTCCGAGGAGGATGTAGTCTGGCGAGGCTAGGGCGTGCGGGGAGATGAAGTCTGTGATGGATTCACTGAAGAGGGTGTGTGGTCCAGGGGGTCTGTAGATGAGAGTTCCTCTGAGGGTGGTCCGAGGGTCGGTGTGGATCTGGAAGTGCATGTGTTCGGCGGCGAGGGGGGTGTCTTCGGTGGAGGTGGTGACGTTGATGGAGTTCTTGAATATGATGGCGATTCCTCCTCCGACTTGGTTGGTGCTGTCTCTCCTGGCGATCTTGTAGCCGTCGGGGATGGCTATGGCGATGTCGGGGGCCGAGGAGGCGTTCATCCAGGTCTCAGTGATGAAGAAGAAGTCCGGTGCGATAGAGTCCAGGAGGTCCTATAGTTCAATGGCATGCTTGTGGACGGAGCGTGCGTTGATGAGGATGCATTTGAGGTGGTTATTGGCGCGTGGGCTGGCGGGCGGGGTGCAGTCGCGGTGGAAGGTATGCTTGCAGGTAAGACATGCGAAGGGTCCATGAGTGCGTTTCGGGTTGGCTTGGAAGCAGGTTGTGGAACGTCCCGGGGGGTGAGTGCGTGGAGGGAGGCGGGGTCGTAGCGGCGCTGTGAGGTTTGGGAGTGCTGGGGGCCAGGGGTCGTGGCGCTGGGCGCGGTCCAGGTGCGGACTGGCGCAGACGGGCTTGCCTTTGGCGTGCCTCCCATAAGATGGAGGAGGGGGGGAGGAGGGGTCAGCTGGGGGCGGGAGGTGGGAGGGGGGGCGACGAATGGGAGCGGGGGGGCAGGGCCGCACGGGTGGCGGCGGCGGGAAAGCAGAGGGCGGGGGGGTCAGAAAGAAGGGAAAGAAGAGAAAGAAGGGAACGTGTGAAAAAAAAGGAAAATCCACAGGAGAAGGAGGTGGAAAACGAGGATCAAGGGCAGGAGGAGAGCAGAGGAAAAGCGAAGAAGAATGGAAGAGGGAGAGAGCAGAGAAGGAAGAGGAAAAATGGACAAGGGAGAGAGCAGAGATGGAGGAAGAAAAATGGACTACAGAGGAGGAGCAGAAAACAAAGGAAAATGGACAACAGAGGAAGAGCAGAAAACGAAGGAAAATGGACAACAGAGGAAGAGCAGAAAACGAAGGAAAATGGACAACAGAGGGAGAGCAGAAAATGAAGGAAAATGGACTACAGAGGAAGAGCAGAAAACGAAGGAAAATGGACAACAGAGGGAGAGCAGAAAACGAAGGAAAAAGGACAACAGAGGAAGAGCAGAAAACGAAGGAAAATGGACACCAGAGGAAGAGCAGAAAATGAAGGAAAATGGACAACAGAGGGAGAGCAGAACACGAAGGAAAATGGACTACAGAGGAAGAGCAGAAAATGAAGAAAAATGGACTACAGAGGAAGAGCAGAAAATGAAGGGAAATGGACTACAGAGGAAGAGCAGAAAACGAAGGAACATGGACAGAGAGAGGACAGCAGAGGTACGAAGAAAATTTGGAAGAGAGAGAGCTCAGAAGACAGAAGAGAGTAACGAGGGGCTGGACAGGGGGGAGCGCAGGGAGTACTTACGGTCTGCTAGGAGGTGGCAGGAACCTGGGCAGGTGGAGCTGCAGCGGCGGGGGAAGCGACCTACCCTAGGGTCAAGGGTCGCTTCAGTTGGATGCTATCTCTCTCTTGGCTAATGTTAAAGCTAAGTCCTGGAATCTGTCTGAAGCTTTGTGTTTAGTTGAGTGAGTGAAGGCGTGTAAGAGGCAGTTATCCAAGGAGCAGGTCGTGTTCTTATTCAGTAGATGTGTCAGGTTCTGGCAAACCTCCACATAATAGGGTGTCAGTGTGGGACAATCCCAAAAGATGTGGCTGAGCTCAGCGCCGACCAACCCACATCTCGGGCAGCACTCAGTAGTTTTACTAAAATATTTGTTTATGCGGGCTGGGGTCAGGTAGGCTTGGTGCAGTACGTAAAAATGTATAAGTTTAAATCTAGCGTTTCGGGATGCTTTGGGGAGGTTTCTCAGGATGTGCTCCCATTCTACTTCCGGGATATCTCGACTGAGATCTTTTTCCCACTTTTGTTTAAGATAGGTCAAGGGTTCTGTATTGTCTGCTCTCATCAGCCCATGTAGTATTGAGACTACCTTATTTGGGGATGACAGATATGTGCAGATTGCTTGGGAGGGGGGTTCAGCGCTCTTCTTTCGCAAATGTTTATATATGCTGGCTTTTAAAGCCCCATACGTTAGGAAATGTCTCGCCGGAATGTCGTATCCCGTCCTGAGAGTCTCGAATGTCATTAGTTTGTTATCCCTGAAAAGCATGCCCACGGTATTAATCCCGGCTTCTAACCAGTCTCTCAAATTGAGGCGTGATCTTCTACGCGTTATTGCTTGCAGGGATTTAAGGAGAAGCTCCGCAGATTAGGGAGCCTCTATTCTTATCCTACGTAGAGAGGTTTTCCAGCACCTGGTCAGGATTTTAGTTCTGGCGAGTCTTGCTTCCCATCGCCAGGGGTCCCCAAGAGTATCTCAAACAGCCTAACCTCATGTGGGGTGGATATTCCCGCATTCGTTGTTGCGAGTAATCCATCTGAGAACCAGTGGGCTAGCCATTGTAGTTGTGCTGCCAAGTAATAGGTCTCAATGTCAGGTGCTGCCAATCCACCATCTGTTGACTGTCTTTGGAGTTTTGTCAGAGCCACTCTCCTCCTGCCTTTACCCCATATAAATGAGGTTACCATGGTATTTAGTTCCCCAAAAAGGTTTTAGGAATCCAGATCGGAAGAACTGAAAAATGGTACAGCGATCTCGGCAACACGATCAATTTAAGAATCGCAATTCGCCCAGTCACTGATAGTGGCAGTGTTTGCCAGAATTCCATACAGGTTTTTATGGAACGGATTGTGCCACCGATGTTACCATCTAGTATATCCCGGGAATCATGGTAAACTTTCACTCCTAAGTAAGGGAGCCCATTCGGTATCCATCTAACAATCCTAAATTCAGGGGTGGTAATTGCTGTTCTTTAAGTGGGAACAAGCCTGTTTTATCCCAGTTCACCTTTAATCCCGAGTGGCTTTCAAAGTTAGAAAGCATTAGATGTACTAGTGGTAGGTCTCTTTGGATATCTTCCATAAATATTAAGAGGTCATCTGCATAAAGGGCTATGTGGTGTCTCTTGTTCCTTGCCAGTATACCTGGTCCTCCCTCCCCCGCCCTAGCCGCGGCAGCTAGTGGTTCCATTGCCAGGGCAAATAGCAGGGGAGAGAGGGGGCAACCCTGTCTCGTTCCACGCTCAACTCTGTATCTGTTAGATATTATGTGTCCTGTGTGGACTCTGGCGGAGAGGTCAGTATATAGTAATTTCACCCAAGAGATATATTCCGGTGCAATTCCAAGTTTGGACATGACTATATAGAGGTATTCCCAATCTAGACTATCAAAAGCCTTTTAAATGTACACTGCTGGGATACCCGAAGTCCTGGCACTGGGAGCCAGGTCCCTCATGATGGCAATTAATCTACGGATATTCCCAGCTGTATTTCGCCCGATAAGAAACCTGCCTGATCTGGGTGTATCAGGGAGGACATCAGTGGAAGGAGTCTGGATGCCAGGACCTTGCTAAGAATTTTATAGTCAAGGTTCAACATGGAGAGGGTTCTATAAGTTCCCACTCTTGTTGGGTATTAGCCAGGCTTGAGAAGGGGGACAATGACTGCCTCTTGAGAGGATTCAGGCAGTAGGCCTTGGTCTCTGGCGCATTTAAATATATTTTCTAATCTCGGAGAGAGGATTTCCGCGAAGGCTATATAAAACTCGACAAGAAGGCCGTCTGTGCCAGGCTATTTTCCTCTGGCCATTCCTTTCATGGCTTCATTAATCTCGGCTAGCGTGACGTTCCCTTATAATGATTCTGTGAGTTCAGGTTGTAATTCCGTTAAGTAGACTTCAGTTTGTTCCCTATTAGGATTGAGTCTTTTTTTGTATAAGCTCTCGTAAAATGTCATAAACTGGGTATTAATCTGTTCTGGTTCAAAAAATTGGGTCCCCGTCTCCGAGGTCAAGTTCATAATGGGGAGATCTATCAGATTGCGAAACCACCCATGCGAGGAGTCTACCCGCCTTATCTCTCTCTCCATGCGCCCGGGAGAGATAGCTTTTGTAATCAAAGCATCTAAGGCATTCAATGCAGTGTGTCACTTCGGCCCTAAGGTCTTGCATTAGGGTTTGTAGGTGAGGGTCCCCAGGTCTATCTTTCTCAACTTCTCTTAGTTTAGTCTCAGCTCGCTCTGTATCACCTAGTAGGGTTCTGCATATTCCCACTGTCTCAGCTATACACTTCCCACGCATTACTACCTTAAAGGCATCCCATTCTACCAGTGGATTAGCTGTGGTTGCGTCATTGCCTTCAAAATAGTGCAGCACACTTTGGCGGAGTTCGGCCCGGAAGGGGGCATCTTCTAATAGTTCAGGCTTGAGTCTCCACATGGGGATAAGGGGAACAATAGAACCCCAGTTCAGAGATAATAAGAGAGGGTTGTGGTCCGTAATTGTGCGGGACAGATATTCTGTGTCTATAATTAATGAGTGTATATCAGGTGAGCAGAGGAAAGCGTCTAAGCGTACATGCAGTTCATGGAGACTGGAAAAAATGGAGTAGTCCCTTGTGGTGGGGTGTAATCTACGCCAGGCATCTATTAGGCCCCAGTTTGTTTGCCAAGTGGTGAATTGTCGTGCCGTTCTCACCAGTGGGAGTTAGGCAGGGGAGGGTGTGATCTGTCTATGATGGGGTCACCCACACAGTTAAAATCTCCCCCCACTATCACTGGGGATTGTAAGTACGATGCTAACAAGCTAGATAGTAGTGTAAATAATTTTCCTTGATCAGTAGTGGGAGCATAAACATTAATCAAGGCCAGTTCCCTCCCCCCCAGTCTGCCCTTGACCACCACAAATCTCCCCTTAGGGTCTATATAGCTATCTGTCATTTGGAAGGGGACTCCCGCTCAAATCCAGATCAGAGTGCCTCTCGAGTGTGCTGAGTAGGAGGTATAGTACGCCTGTCCTCTTCATCTTTTCTGCAGGGCTTTACCCTCTGTCATTGTTAAGTGGGTTTCTTGGAGCATGGCTATTTGGATTCCCCTCCTTTGTAAGTATGATGAGACCTTGTATCTCTTAACCATTGAGTGCATACCTCTGATGTTCCACGTAAGGAACTTATTTGATTTTGGCGTTGTCATGTTGCTAGCTTTTTCCCCCTGATCAGGTTATGTTTCAGGGGGCATAGGTTCGCAAAGCTCTCCTTCATGTTATTGGAATCCCTGAGCAATTCTGTAATTTTCATAAGGGTTCTCGAAAGTTTAATTAGACCCAGACAAATCCCCCAAACTGTAGTTACCCAATGCCTGATCCCCAGGACAAAAGTCGAAACCTCTCTCGCCCAAACTAGTAAAAGAACTTTAACCTGTCCAACAATGTGGGTGGAGTCAAGAGCATGGCAAAGCGTCCTCTCCCCATCCCCGGGAGGTTAACATATAGGGATTTCATACCACCAAGTCTGTGTTCAGTACAGATATTTGTTGACTGGCGGGTTATTCTGCAGGGCGGTCAAAGGCCGCAGGCTTGGGTGTAGATGCTGCATGTTTTTCTTTCTTCAGGGATTTGTGTTTCTGTAGTTATTGTTCCTGCTTCCTCAACCTATGATGTTGTCTGAGGTTCCTGGAGTCACATCAGGGCCCTGCTTGTCGGATGCGAGCGAGAGTTCTGACTCTTGTTCCGATTCAGATTGTTCTATGTCTTCTTGGGATTGTTTAGGGGGGCCGTGTTCTGAGCCGCTGAAAGATGCAGCTGCTTCCATAGCTTTTTGGCATTCATTTAGAATTTCTTGAGGGGATGTGCTGTTTCGTCTACTGGAATTACTATGGTTATATTTTCCTTTGCGGTCTATGTGGCGCTTTTCAGGACAGTGAGTTTTCTCTAGATGGTTGTTTAATCGATGCAGCTCCAAGTCTCTTCCGCTGTATTGAAGAACTGCGTGCCAGCTGTGGTCACTATTCTTAACCTGGCTGGAAACAACATC
Organism: Pleurodeles waltl; assembly: GCF_031143425.1. Lineage (NCBI taxonomy): Eukaryota > Metazoa > Chordata > Amphibia > Caudata > Salamandridae > Pleurodeles > Pleurodeles waltl. Next base: position 1,146,195,505 of record NC_090437.1, on the reverse strand, counting down.
CCGTATTGGACCCCCATTTTACAGAGTTTTTGTTTGGCTTCTCTGAAGGATGCTCTCTGTCTCTGCACTTCTCAGGAAAAATTGGGGAATATTCTGATCATGTGATTGTCGATCGCACAGTCTCCTTTCTTCCTGCTCTGACTTAGTAGGTAATCCCTATCTCTGTAGTGGAGCAATCTGACTATTACTGGCCTAGAAGGAGCACCCGGTGGGGGGTGAGCGCGCAGGGACCCTGTGGGCTCTTTCCATTGCGAAGAACTGGGAAAGGCCTTCGTCCGCCACTGACTCCTTCAACCATTTTTCAAGGAATTCTACCAGGTTAGATCCTTTAGAGCGTTCAGGTAGCCCTATGACTTTGATGTTGTTTCGCCGCGATCTATTTTCAGCATCTTCAGCCCTTAATTCTAGTTCTCAGATCCGTTTCTCCATCTGGCGTGTTATTTTGGAATGATCCTTTATTTCAGGCCGCAGTTCTTCTAGTTGTTTATCTGTGGTATTCACCTTTTTCTGCCAGGCGACGGTGGTCATCTCTGAGCACTGTAAGGTCAGACGCTAGTGAGTCTATTTTTCCTTCAAGGGCAATTCTGGAGGCAGTAATGGCTTGCATCAGGTCTTGGAGGGTAGGTTCGTCTGACTCCTTTCTCTCTCTTGGAGTAGGTTTCCTCGGATCTTCCCGTTCCGATAATGTCTTGGCAGGAAGGTCAATAGTGTTGTCTGTGTTGCGGCGTCTGCCCGTTTTGCCCATTTTATAGAACTGTAAGTGTGTTCAGTATGAGCAGTCCTCTGGTAGGAGGCTGTTAGCTGCCCAAAAGAGGAGGTATAGTTCGCCGCCGTCTCTCAAACTTGTCAGTTCTTCTTTGGAGTTTCTAATGGTGTGAGAGGGTAGTATTTAGATCCTATAGGGGCCCTTGTTCTGCTCTTGCGCCCAGGTGAGGGTGTTATTTTTCCTGGGAATCAGATCCCTGCACCGATGTGACGGCTCCACCGCTCTGGGCCCCCTCCGGTGTCACTCGCTCTGTCCCCGGCCCACCAATTCGACTCCGTTGGGGACCAGGGTCGCCAGCACCCCCAAGGCAACAGCCAGCACCAGGGGCCCAAGTAGTGTGAAGACTGGGGCCTCTCCCCGATATCTCCGTCGGGAGGCCTCACCTCCAAGCGCCTCTTGAGGGAACCGGTCGGGCCTGCAGGTACGAGCCTTATAAGGTGATTTATGAAGGGACTCAAGCCAGGGGCTTCAAGCGCTGTGCTCCCTGCCTCCAAGGCAATGGTGGGGCTCCGTCTCTTTGCGCGCTGTGGAGGGCCGCGGGTCAGCGACACTCACCTTTTCATGGCTGGGCCCGCTGCGTACAGCCCATTTACAGCGCTCCGCTGCCCCCGCAAGTCCTGCCACGATTGGTTTCCGTTGCCGACCCAGAAGTCTGGAAGCGGGCCGGGCGATTAGCGGTGAGGGCAGCAGGGGTCTTTTCCTTTTCTTGCTCTAATTTCGCAGCAGAGCTGCGGGGATCTCGGTGGCCGCCATCTTCTTTTTTTTTTTTTCTCTTCTCGCCGCGGAGACACTCAGACTACCTCTGTTCGTGCCGGGACTCAATGTGGCGGTTTCTGGGCCCCGATTTCCATTGTGATGCGCCCGGGGGTCACCACACCTTCCGCTGCACTTTTAATGTTTTTGGGGTAAGTCGGGTTATCCTAAACCCGAGAGTAGGGAGATAGAAGCAGGAGCCTTACAGAGAGGCTGCAACTGCCATAGCCCCAGGCCACGCCCCCCTACACCAGGCCTGCTCTTAGCGCTACATTGACAACCTTCCGAAATGCTTCCCTGCTGCTTATGGCCTCCTCCGCTATGAATGGGACTCTTTGCTCTGGACTGAGAAGGTAACTTTTCAGTGGGACTAACCTGGTCCCTGTATCTGACCCGAGCTCCATCTCAGTCAGCCTGAACTTGTGACCTTCTCACGGTCTTGCATGACCAGATAGCCACGAGTGGTGCTTTGGACTTTTTGGCACTATTTTCACTTAAATCTCACTTAAATATTTAGAATTGCACATCTTCCGTTCTACTGATTGGATTTCTGTGATTTTGGTCTTTTAGATTTTTGTTATGTTGTGCCTTCACTTTATTACTGTTAAAATGCTGCATAAATGATTTACACATTACATCTACGCTACCAGAGAGTTGAGCACAGATTAACATGGGGTTTTCTTGAGCCTCACCCAAGGAAGGATTGTGGTTGTTGCTTAAGTACGATTTCACTCTCTCAACCAGTAACCCAATTTCTTACAATCAACAAATTGAATCTACCAGAATGCACCCTGATAAAGCAGGAACCACAATCCTCCTCAGGGTGAATCACAAACACACCCTAATTTAACCTGTGCTCACCCTCTGGTAACTTGGCACAGAGCAATCAGGCACAACGTATGCACTAATGTGTAAAGTATTTGTGCAAAACTTGGAACATTAAAACAGTGAAAACACCACAAATGAGAAATCATGCCTGGTTAGAAAAATATAACTTCATTTAATAGTTAAAACAAGAGCAAGGCAACAAATTCCAATAAGTAGAACTTGAGATATGCATTTTTAAAGAATAAACTGTAAAAAAGTGCTTAGAAAGAAAAAGTGTCAACCGGGGATAGCTGGTCCTACTGGACCAGGGAAAAGTCAAAAGTTCAGACCGACTGTGATGGAGTGAGGGCCGGCTACAGGGACCCCATTGGGCCCGCTGAATAAGAGTAGCTTAATCCTGGCTGCATCAATGTTGAAGATGTGGGGAGCAGGCTAAAGTGATGCGTTGGTGTCAATCCGCAGAGTGGCAATGATAAGTTGATCTTTCCCACACAGAAGAGGCCTTGATTTTCTCCATGCAACAGCAACAATGGCTCAGGTTCTAGATGCAGCTGGAGAGGCGGTGCTTCAACACTGAGCCACACAAGGGTGCGATGCACCGGTTTGAATACATGCAACAGGGGCGATTAGCTGGCTCTGATCTGTGCAGTAATGGTGATGCATCATTTCAGCTGCAGCAAGCACCTTAAGCCAACTTCCAAGGGTCCAGGACTGGGATAGCACCACTTGGCAGGCTAGACTCACAGATGGCAGAGTCCAGATGTAGAGGTAGGTCAGTTGGACATTTTTTATGTCCCTGATACTTCAATCAGGAGACTAGTCACTGGCCCTCGGAGTCACTCTGGGTTCTGGGTTGCAGAGATTCAGGTACAGCCCTTCTCACTCCCAGGCAGGAGAGCAGCAGGCAGCCGGTCAGCACAGCAAACCGGGAGTCCAACAGAGTGGCTGTTCTTGTAGCACCACAGCAGTCCTTCTTCCTGGCAAAGTATCCACAGATTCAGAAGTGCACTGACTTGGTGCTTTCAAAGGCCCAGTACTTGTACCCAAATTGGCCTTTGAAGTGAGGAAGGAATCAAAGACAGGGCTTTGAAGTACACAAAGGTCTTGCCCTTTCTGCCCTGGCTCTGGACTCACTACATGGTGTTATGCAGCCCTTAGTGTCGTGACAGGACACAGTCCATGCAGGTGTTAGTGTGAGGCTGTGCACAGCTGCTCCCTCCCATCCTGCCCAGGATGGCTCTTCAGGAGGTGCATGACCCATCAAGTCACACGTAAGCTCCCATTGCTTTGGCTGTCTATGGGGAATACACAAAGCCCAGCTGTCACCCATCCCACAAGAGTGATCAGAGACAGGCAGCAGCCACTAAATGGCTAAAGTAAGAAAATGCAAACATTCTAAAAGTAGCATTTTTAGAATTACAATTTAAAATCCTACTTCACCATAAGTTGTGATTTGAAATTGTGGTTCCAGAGACACCAAACTCCAAAAATGTATCTCTTCCAGATTGTGAATTACACTTTATGTGATAAGGTAATCCCAATGTTATCCTATGTGAGAGATAGGCCTTGCTGTATTGAAAAACAGCTTTGGGTGTTTTCACAATCAAGACATGTAAAACGTAAAAGTATATACCCTGCCTTCTTAAGTACACTGCACCCTGCCCTCTGGGTTGTCCAGTGCCTATCTTAAGGGTCACTTATATGTATTAATAAGGGAATATTTGGGCCATGCAACAGGGTTATTGTGCCAGATCCACATGACAGTGAAAACTACACATACAGGCTCTTCAATGGCAGACTTGAGTCATGGTTAGAGTTCTACTTTAATGGGTGGCACAATCAGTGCTGCAGGCCCTCGAGTAGCATTTATTTGACTGACCCTGAGTACTCATAGCACACTGTACTAGGACGCATAAGGAAATTCAATTTACCAAATGGTGATCAGCCAATATTACCATGTTTAGTGGAGCGAGCACAAGCACATTAGCACTGTTTTGCAAAAATAAGGTCAGGAAAGTGGAGGAAGTAGGCAAAATGTTGGAGGGAAGCCCACCCTAAAGCTGCCAGATCTAACAGTGCATTACTGTAGTCTAGGTGGCTAGGTACCAGTTCCTCTAAAATTATTTTACTGGTTCCAGGAGGAAGATCTTGTAGAGCATGTGGAGGATGCTGTGGCAAGATATATAGACTGCATTAACCTTATTCTTCATAGTTAGGCGGTCATCCACACTTATACCGATGTTTCTGGCTGAATTTGATTGGATAAGAGTTGTGTCCAGCTCTTTTAACCACCAGTTCGTTTGACCAGAGAGAGTTGGCTTTAACAAAAAGGATAATCTCTGCCTTCTTTCCATGTCATTTTAGGCAGTTTGCTTTCATTCAGTCAACTGTGGTTAGCAAGCATTCCAGGAAATTAGCTCATGTCTTTTCAGCATTTTCACAATAGATATTATCAGCTGCGCATCATCAGAGAATGAAACACTGTAAACAAAAGGCACTGAGAAGGTTGGTTGAGGGATCATAAAAAAGTTGAAGAGAACCCGGCTAAGGGTGGATCCTTTTCGGACTCTGCATGAGTTTTTTACTGGTTTTGATCTGTAGGGTGGCAGCTCGATAGTTTGAGATCTATCAATGAGGAAAACTGGAGCCATTTCATGGCCTTAGAGTAAATCCTAATACCATGCAGCCTTCTGATGAGTATTGTATGGGATACTGTGTCAAACGCCTCAGAAAGGTTGAGGAGGATAAGGACTGCTGACCGACCCTTGTCCAATCTGCATCAGATACCAATCATCACAAATATCAGTATCTCTTTTGTCAGCTAAAGTTCTAAAAAAGCACCTAACTGACCTCCTACTTGGAAAATAACAACTTGCTTGACACCTCACAATCTGGCTTCAGAGTGGATCACAGTATTGAGACTGTCTTGTTAGCTTGATGAAAACCCTTGGTGAAGTATTCGGAAAACTTAAGGCTTCTCAAAGCAAGCTCTCGTTAGGTGTTACAACTAAGAATGGCCAAGTTCAAATATTTATGAATGATTCTGGCATTGCTAGCTTTCAGGCACAGCTAGAGGAATGTAATTTGCCATCGAAGAGATGTAATGCACCTCATTGCCACCAAATTTTGTGGCAAGTAGTCAATGCTTTTTTGGCCTAAGTACCTATGCAATTATGAGTGATTTGGATAAACAATTGTTACAGGTGGGTCTCCAATCTACTGTAAATTATGATTAACCATGTTAAAAATGTTTCCTGGAAATCATTTTAAATTAATTAAATTCACCTTTTGTAACCAAAACATGGACTCCAATCAGAAGCGCAGAAAATAAATATGTCAAATTTTACTCTGTGACACCCCTATTTGTACCCACAAATAATGTGCCAAAGAAGCAGCCTGAAGACATTATTTCTGCATACAGTACATTATCTTTGCTAAGTTGTGTTTGTCGCCTGCTTGATTCTGCAATATTACTTGGGGCTCATTTGATTACTCAACTTTGCAAGACTTCTTCATTTGGGGCCTCCAAATCCTTTGGAGTCAAAAAAGATATTTCTATATATACTAATCACAACAGAGTTACCTAAATAGGGTATCTTAGCAGGCTAAAGGCACTATCATGCCTTTAAATAAACAAATTCATAAGAAAAACTAGCATACATTTTCTTATAGCACACTGCTCAACTTCATATAACTTTATTGATCTTATTTTATATATATATTATATTGGTTTGAGTTTGTTTATATGTGTCTTGTCTTAAATAAACTAGAGTTATTAGGGGGGTAGTATAGGCAATTACTACACATTTTAAAGTTTTTATTAATTGTTAATGTTCAAATACAAGATATGCTGGAAGAGTATAAGATGAACATTTATAAATCAGTTGATAAAGTGGTAGGAACAGGTAGAATAAGCTTATAGTACAGAGGTAATCAAATGAAGGATATGAGTTTGTGTGCATAAATCACAGCTATTGGTGGAAAAATAATTTGGTTACAGAATGTAGTGCAAAATGTGACTACATATATCAGGGGTAATGAGTGGGAAATGGAGAGCTGCCACTGAAGTCAAATAGGCAGTGGTATTATTGCCATATAAGGCCTAATTTAGAGTGTGGCAGACAGTTTACTCCATCACAAACAAGACTGATAGCCTTTCCGCCTTATTACAAGTGACAGAGGATATAATGCACTTGTAATAAGGCAGACAGGATATCTGTCATGTTTGTGACAGAGTAATCATCTGCCAAACTCCTAAATGAGGCCCAGTAGTGCTCCACTAGTGTACATAGGAAGGTGGATTACTGACTTTAAGCTTGCGGTGATTGTCTGGTGTACCATACCAGTCAGCGAATCTGGTGATTTTGTTTTTGTTGCATCTATCGGTGGTTGTGTATCTAGAGACTGAATTAAGAGTTCCTTCATTGACAAATAACTGACTGGAGAAGCAATGTAAAGAATAGCTATTGATAGATAAATACAAAGAAACAAAGAAAGAGGATGAGTTTGAATGTGAAATCCAGATTCTTGCAGCATCAGTAGGGGATATTGTTTAAAAGACTTGCTTCCAAGAGCTTACTCAATGACCACAAGGCATGATGGAGTATGAAATAAATGGACTGTGTGAGGGAGAGAACTTTGGAACAATGATAGGCTCTATACCAGATGTTCTGTGTAGGACAGGTTCTGACTGAGAAATGTTAAGTTGAAGAAGCCAAGTCTTGAGATGGAAGAGTTACTGGTTGTGTCAAGTTGAAGCACCCAGTCCTTATGGGCAGTTTGGGTGAACAGCATGTGGTAAGTTGAAAAGCTTTGAATAAAGTTCGATATACTACCTGCTTGGTCAGTCTTTCGAGAGATGGCTTGAAACTGTTGATTGTCATTTATCTTCATCATAAAACCGTTTGTTGGTAAAGATTATTTTAATCCAGCTGTCTGTTCAACTAGGGAGTAGATGAAGTTGTCTTGAAATCTCTGTTGAAGCAAATGGAGTAGTTAAGATGTTCTACTTCATTCTGGTTTGGTTGTATTCCTGATAATTGAGTTATGTTCTGCTTTTTGACTGTTTGTGGTCCCAGGAGAGGTTCAATGAGGGAGGCCTCCAGAATCAACCACTGAGGTCGTTAATGGTCATTGGATGCAATATGCAGGGCAAACCTCCGAGCAAGTCTCTTCTGATCTCAGTATGCGCTGCAATCTAGAAAGTTAACCCCTCTTTTGGAAGTTTTAGTTCTTGGATGCAATTTTGGGGCACTTTCCTTTCCATTCGAAAGCAATGAGGATGTGTGTGTTATCACAGAAGGAAAGGAGTGAGAAGTTTAGCAGAAACATCAAGAATGTTTCTAAGACTGTAGGAGTGACCAATATTGGAAAGCTACACCACACCAGACTGTGTGGATAATAAGAGGAAGTTTTGTTCTGAATGCTGTTTTGCACCTTCTTTCAGGCCTGCCAATGTGCTGATATGTCCTGAATCCTATACTTAGATATAAGGTATGGATTCCAATTGAATCTGCAGTAGATGAAGCGGTGTTTGAGGCAGAGGCAGCCAAAGAATAGACTTATTGTTTTTTACTCAGTATCCTGAAATAATTTGCAACTATCTATTTGTTTCTGAAAATTGCATAACAAAGAAGGTCCTTTCCAATGAGAGTTAACCTAATAGGCCGAGAGTTTATCTTCATGGTAGTGGATTTAGATGCCTTCAATCTCGTGATTATTTCCAATCCTTTTTATGTACAGGTTCAAGTGCTATTATATACAGGAGAGACGATAGGAGACATACCTGCTTGGTATCTCTTTGTAGAGTGAATCAATTTCAGAGGGAGGGGTTAAATAATACTGCTGCTTGCATTTTGCACATAAGAGTTTGATGAAGCTTTGAATTTTTTGAGGAGTTCTTTCCATTCGTGCACTCTGAAGAGCAAAGGCAGTTCTGGTCGATCAAAGGTGGTTCTCTGTTAAGCACAATCCCAATGTATTTGTTATATTTGGTCCATTTAAAGAGCGAAATAATGTTAGGAGTCTTAGGTTTGAGGCAGAAAGTCTTCTTTTGACCAAGCCCGATTGGTGGGCGTGGATAAACTGTGGAAACAATGGGTTTTGGTCAGATGCAAGAACTCTGGCCAACATTTTTCAATCCAAGTTACTTGGTTAGTGTTTTTTCTTTTGCTATGGGTCTCTCCCTTGTTTAGCAAATAAAAAGATAATGGCTTCTATGTACGAATCACAGGGAATGCTGCGCTAATGTAAAATATAAACAGAATGAACCCCTTGATGGACATATGATACATGGGGCACTATTGTTATGGTTCAATATATACTATGGAGGTATATGTACTAGCATGCAATAATAAATTGTCAGTTGTAGATCAGTCAATGGCAAGTATTAAAAACACATACGCTGTTGAGCAACCTGTATTACTTACCTTTGTGTGTCACAAGACCTCTGCACCCTTTTTCAGTTTATTGCATTTGGCTACCTTACTATCATGAGCAGGAACAATAATTTATTCCAATATTCAAATGCCACTTGCTAATTATAACACAATTTACATATGACTGAATTTTATAAATGTATACAAATAGGTGTTTTTAAAAACTTTCCAATTCCTGCATGTGGACATGTTGGGTATGTCCACATGCACAGTCTTCCATGAGAACTGGAGAGAAAATATATAGTGGATTATGGCAATGAGTGGAGTGTTGCGAATTATGGTGTGTGCTTTAGTGTGGAGTTTTCAGAGTAAGAGTATGATATGGAATTTGGATGTCTGAGTTGAAGTGGACTGTGCTTCAATGGCAGCTTCTCCGCTGTAGTGGAGGAGCACCCCGCCTCCCACCAGCAGCAGCTGCAAACCTTTAAAAATAAAACGATAATTAATGGTGTTTATTATCGTTTTATTCTTTATCTTTAAAGGAGCAGGCCATCGGGGTGACAGGGAGGGAGGGGGCATGCTGTGTACTCCCCTCAGTGCGCATGTGCTCTCTCCAACCAAGCACTGTGTTGCTAGGTTGGAGATAACAGGCCCAGGCTCCCAGTCTGCCTGGTAGCGCAAATCCAGGGTGCTCCGGCCAATCCTAATGCTGCTTTCATGCTGCCAGCAGCATGAGAGCAGCGTTAGGACTGGCCACAGGGCAGGCTGGGAGGCTGTGCCTCCAAGTGGAGCCAGAAGAGCGGTGCGGCACAGTGGCACGGCGCGGCATGGCCACGAGTCAGATACATAAAAATAAAAAAAATCCTTTGTTTTGTACCCCCACCATGTGCCCCACCGCCCAGCCCCCTTAACCGCGCCACCAGCCGTGACTGCTGTGTTCTGTATCAAAGTGTGGTCTATGAATTGTTGGAGCATATGCTATAAAGGGGGTTTGATCTATAAGATATAGGTGCATATAGATTGTACTCTGGAATGCTGAGTAAAAGAATATCATGGCACACTAACATCATGTAGAAAATATCAAAAGGTAAGTGGGTACACGGAAGCATAGATAGTATAGAAGTATAGCTATATATACACGTATATAGAGTATGATATGGAACATTTTTACATACTTACCTTTCAATATTTTGTCCCTCAACATTATGTCAAAGATATTAGTGGTCCACTATATTCTATAGACGATATTCAGGACCCACACTGTGCAGATAATGTAAAAGAGTTTGGTAAAATGTGTGGAGTGTTATGGAACGTAGAGAGTGGCGCTTCTGCAATGATGGCATCATAATGGATCAGACTGGAAAACGAAATAAGCCTTAGAAACATGTTCAAACCATCCCCGCACTGCAGGTAGCTGCTAATACAATGAGTTCATGTGGGCCTGACTGGTATATAGCAGCTCATACTGTTTTGAAAACAGATACTAAGCATGCAGCCCGCTGGGAAAATGCCAGAGTAGACGCAATGCCCTTATGACCCAGGCATCAAATAAAAGTCCCCCTCCTCTATTTTTCTTTTCCTTTGTTGACTGAAAAAGAAATCTTTTAAGCCCAGATGGCAAGGGGTCCATTGTAATCACCCTTATAGCTATATATCCTGTACAATATCATAAATGGTGAAAAGGCGGCAACGCCTTATATGCATACAGAGTTCATGTTGGGTTAGAAAGGCACTGGTTTCTTAATTTCACGGCTCCTATGGGACTTGCTTTTATGCTCAATTCGATAATTCCCTCTACGGCTTAATTATTGTAACTAGGTTCGCTGGCTAATTATCCAGTGGAAACATTTTTTTTTTATCTAACATGAAAAAAACAAAGGTTAGGGACAGGTATTTAGGGGCATAGTTACAAGAAAGTGGCACATCAGCAATGATGCGCCACTTTTCTTGTGCCCCCATAACGGCACCATGGGTGCACTATATTTACAATACGTTGCACCATGGTGCAGAATACCACAATAGCGTCAACCTTTTTGGTTCTATTGTGGCGCTGTGTTGCACTAGCACCAAAGGTTTTGATGCTAGTCAAGCAAAGGAAGGCCCATAAGAGATTATGGGTGTGTTATTTTAACGCTTGCCTGAGCAGGCATTAAAAATGATGCCAAAAATGGTACAGTGAAATCTAGTAAATTTCACTGCACCATTGTTTTGGGCCTCCCTGCGGGGGAACACCCCCTTGCATACATTATACCTGCTGCAGGCATAATGTGGCACAAGGGTTCACAAAGTGGCACTGAAACTGCCTCTTTTCGCCACATTAGTGTTAAAAACAATGACACTAGCAAGGAGGCGCAAGGGGCTTGTAAATCTGTCCCTTAGTGTTCCTTGTTTTCTCAGGCCCATCAGATTGGCTAATGGTTTCCTGTCTCAGAGAACCAAGTAGAAACAACAACTGCCTCCAATTGTATTAATTGTATAATTGCTCCAGCATACCCTGTCACACATGATGTTTTGAAAACACGACACATTTAAAAAAAATACAGGAATGTTCTAAAGTCTCTGGTATGTTCAGTATACCGGATTAACGATAACTAATTTGAAAATAGTTTTTATTCTATAAATGACCTTACATTTTGTGTATTAGGACATATCACTTACCTTGGAGGTGGTACAGGATTCTAAAAGGGAGAGCAAAAAAATATTAAAGAGAATGAAGAAATGCATGTTATACATAGAATAGGTGAAGATTGTTTAGTATAGCAATTTCTCACTTTCCCCTTAGCAAAGAGGAATTGTATTTGGTAATTCATATGCCTAGGCTACACTACAGCAGCAGCAACCACTTCACAGGCATCAAAAGAAGATGCATTCAAAATCTGATTCTTCCAACACCAGGCTTCACACATCACCTTGCTAGCTCACCTCACGCCATTCCTATTTAGAAAGACCTCCCATCATCAACAATATGATTTTGCGTAATGCACAGGGCCTTCAGAAATTGCCTTCATGTAGTTACAGCTCCAAGCCCAATAATGGATGACAGACTGCGAGCTAAAATCAACAAGCATTTGCAATACAATAGGTCTTGCGTTTGTAAAAGTTAGAGCTATTAGTGTTGTAAACTCCTAACTGGACTTGACTTTTTTTGCCACATAAATTGAAAATTAAAAATAAAACAATTGACATAAGCAAGCCGATTCAAAGCGCCATGGCCGCCATGAGCATGAGAGCGAAGGAGAGACACAAAAAGAAAAAAAAGTTCGCTAGCAGTCTAACGCATCGGCAAACGTGCAATTATCCATGTAACAGGGTCGATGACCTAGGAGGTAACAAAACTGCCCAAAGGAGGGACAAACGTAAAGCATTTACCAATGATAACAAAGGATATTTGAAAGGCAAGCCCATGAATGAGTGATAGTGATGGGCGTGTGGTGGGTGTGGTTAAAAGCCCACAGATAGATTACAACAGGCCAGAGTGCTTGTACGCTCGACCTAATAAATAGGAATCAACTTGTGTGCTTTACACAGTTTCGAAGATACTTCTAATCAATCTCTTCCTAGAATGGTTTAGTTTCTGTGTCCTTTCTTGCTTGACATCTTTCCTAATTTTTGTTGCTATATTCCTGTGTCTCTCTTTGCAACATAAGTACTTTCACAGACACCTCGTGGTACATACACATAAATAGAACATAGATTAAAGTAAATAATACAAAATAAAATGAAATAAACAATTAATAACACATGAAGTGTCTGTCACACAACACAACGCATTCTAGTATTGGTTCACTAAACAGATGTTTAATAAGCTTTATAAGATACATGTGGGCTTCTTATATCACCCCAGCCAAGTAAAGAATTGCATTTTATGATTCTAATGTTCTAAGTCATCGTATCACACCCAAACATCAACAAAACATTTCAGATGCAACCCCCTTTCTTAGGTACCTAATTTTGGGAAATGCCATTTGCTGTTTTGTGTATGCGAGGGTTATGAGGAGCTAGGTAAACCTACTAGAGTTCTATAGTCAGGATAAGTATCAGTGCATTCAGTGTGCACTGAAACAATGCCTAGAACATGTATGAGATCTGACAATAAAATACACCATTCAAAACTTGGACAAAGAGAAAACAGGAGTGAACTGTTCAGGTTCCAGGGTATACTGATTAAAGGTTTGGTAGCAATTGGGTATGCACCCTGTTCAAGTAGAGACCACAATCCTCCTCAGGTAAGTCACTACACAACCTAAATTATCTTGTGCTCACCCTCTGGTCGCTTGGCACAGAGCAGGCAGGCTTAACTTAGAAGGTAGTGTGTAAAGCGTTTCTGCAATAACTCATACTGTAATACAGTGTAACACCACAAAAAGACTCTACACCATGTTAGAAAAATAGAAAATCTTTATTGGTATAAGATAAGGCAAAATAATAAAAGTCTCATCAGTATGATTCCATATATGAACTTTGAAAGTATGCCCGTAGAAATACAGAGCTAGAGTAATTGCAGGAGAAAAGTGTCTCTAATCCCATGGTGGATTGGTAAAGGTTTGCAAAAGCTCCTCTGTAATATTGTGCCCAATCAACACTCGTTTGGGAGTCTGCACAGGTCTTTTGGGACTGGAGCATGCAGCACAGGGCAATTGTCAACGGGTGTGTCGGGCGCATTCATGGCCCTGCAGGTTGAAGTCTGATACACAGTACTTTGGTTCTGGAGGCTCTCCGGTGATGTGAGGCAATGCAGCAGTGAGTGACATCATGCTGTGCTTGAGGAGTCAGGGCCAGTCCGAGGTCGGCACAGCACACTAGCATGGCGGTCCTTCTTCCAGTGGGTGATGAACAGCTGACTTCATCAGAATCCTTTGGGTTTTCAGATTAACCAGTGAGGTAGCACTGGAAGGATGTTTCCTTTGGGGTAGGGGTGCTTGACAAGCAAGGTCGAACTGGAACCACATGACAGAGAGCTTTGGTATTGGAGTCACAGGAACAGTGCACTGGTTGTTTTTCACCAATTTGATGATCAGGCACGCGCTACTTGAGAGAAAGGTGCAGTACTCGATCTTCTTCTCAGACAGAGTGCTTGCAAGTTACAGGTGCCGGACTCACAATGTGCAGAGTCCCAAGACAATGGGGAAGACTTTGATGGCCTGAGACTCGGGCACAGGGTAAGCCAGTAAGCCCTTGGGGATTACTCTGGGAGGGAAGCCAGAGTCTTCCCAGCAGGGTCAGGGGGCAGCAGGGCAAAAAGCAGGAAAGCAGTCCTCCTAGAAAAACAGTACAGTTGAGTCCTTTGAGCTACACAGCAGTTCTTCTGACAGAGTTTGGGTCCCTTGTCCAGAAGTGTCTGATTTGATGGGGTCAGAGACCTAGTACTTATACCCAAATGTGCCTTTGAAGTGGAGGGAACTTCAACTAGTGGTTTTGAAGTGCACCAGTCCCCTCTCAGCCCAGTACTGTCTGCCAGAAGATCTGTGTGGGGTTATCAGTCCTCTGTTTGGGTTCATGCCACTACACTTTCAAGTGTGAGAGCCCCTCCACTCTTCCTGCCCAGTAAGTCCCCTCATTATGCAGATGGATGCAGATGCAGTTGAATGCCCTGTATTTATTGCTGTCTGGATAGAATGCACAAGGGGAGCTACCACCCAGCACAGGCCAGACGTTGGAGACAGGCTGTAAGAGCAGTAATAGCAGAGAAATGGCTACTTTCTAAAAGTGGCATTTCTAAAATAGTAATGTTGAATACAGTTCCCAGTAAACATGATTTATCACTGAAATTCCAAAGATATGAAACATAATGCATCTAATCCTTTCTTATCAGGAATTACAGCTTAAAAGTATAGGAAAGGAACATACTTCACATAGTAAAACCTGAATTTGGGAGTTTTTCACAACTAGGGTGTGTAGAACTTAAAAGTGCATGTCCTGCCTTTTAAGTACACAGCACCCTGCCTGTAGGTCATATAGTACCTACCTTTGGTGTAACTTATATGTAATAAAAGGAGAGTTTAAGGATTGGCAAAGAGTTTTAAATATCTAGTCAAAGTGGCATTAAAACTGTGCATAAAGGCCTTGCAAAGACAGGCCTGAGACATGGTTATGGGGCTACGTATGTGAGTGGCACAATCAGAACTGCAGGCCCACCAGTAGCATGTAATGAACAGACCCTGGGTAGATGTACTGCACGTTACAAGTGATCTATAGGTAAATTAAATATGTAAAATCGGTAGGAACCAATGTTACCATGTTTAGGGAAGAGAGCACATGCACTTTAGCATGGGTCAGCTCAGCAGTGGTAAAGTAAGCAGAGTCCTAAAACCAGCACAAATGAGATCAGAAAAATGGCAGGCAAAAAGTTGGGAGAAGACCACCCTAAGGCTTCCGGTCCATCAAAATTTGATTGTGCTTTGAAAACTGATTTAATATTCTCTGCGGTGAAATACTGACTACTGGTTACTTACTGAGGCACCATTGGGTCCCTTTTTTGCATGTATGCTACTTTAGGAAATAGGCTTCTTAGTTAAGGGGGTGACTAACTTCCTCAAATAATCATCACAATGCTTGTCAGGGTGAACCCTTAAAGTGATTAAATTAATGTGAGCTCAACCCCATAGTAGCTATGGCAGGGAGCAGATAGGCTTCATGGGCAATTTGTAAAGTATTTATGCAGTACCAAAACAGTGATAAAAGCAAAACACAGCAAAATTTAAATCCCAACACTAATTAGAAAAATTCAATAATTTTTATCAAATAAAATGACATCAAAACTACATCAAAACTACAAACATCCAATAAGAGTAACAGTAGATATGAATTAGTACCTTTTAAAATAAAGATAATGCCAATAAGCTGTAAGCGTCAAAAGAAATGCGGTACACCGAGATCTAGGCATGATCTGAGACCGACTGTTTGGGTCAGGTACAGAAACCAGGTTTGATCTGTCAAAAATCTTCTACTACTCAAGAGAGGCCTACTTACGTAGCCCTACTAGACTTGGGTAGCAACAGAGCGAGAAAACAAAAGCTTGGGCTGCTAGTAGTAAGAATTACATAATTAATTCATACACAAAGGGTTTTTTAATTCACCCTTGGTAATAAAAATTAATTTCTACGTTTATTAATGGTTTTAAAGCAAAAACGAGAACACATTGTAAACAAAAACACTCAATCCAAACAGCTTAAAACATCCAAATATATCAAAGACAAAAATCTCAACAACATTGCTCTCCTAAGTTTACACACAATGTGGTTATGTCTTCCTGTTAAACATGAATCTGCATTTCAACGATAGTTGTGCTTAATCTGGGATACAGATCAGTACGAGCAGGAAGTAATGAGGCAGCTAAACAATTTAGATCATTACCGCAATATAAACGGTGATGAGATAACTGAATGAAATGCCTATGTTGAGTCCATTACAAGAGAAGCCCTGGACAATAACTGGATATGTAAAAAGGAATTTGAATTCCTTAATCAAAATGAGGGTAGGATACCTTGTTTCTATATTCTGCCCAAAATTCACAAAAATGTAGAGAAGCCACCTGGTAGACCAATTATTTCAGCATGCGGTTCACTCTTTGAACCTTTGGCCCAATTTGTAGACACCTTCTTAAAACCTTTTGTAGCTAACACCAAGACAAACATCCGTGACTCTATGGATATGATCAACAAAATAGAAAATCTTCCTTTTGATGAAACCAAACAACTTTTGGTGACTTTTGACATAGAAGCTCTTTATACCAACATTCCACAAGATGAGGCAATTTAAGTTATTAGACAGGTCCTCGATACACGGCAGTTGCCGATCGACACCCTGATCGAGTTCTTGGTAACTCTAGCATCATTATGTCTTAAAAATAATATTTTCAAATACAAGGAGAACATGTACCGCCAAATTAAAGGAGTAGCTATGCGTTGCAGCCATGCACCCGAAATAGCAAATTTGGTAATGGATTGCTTTGAAAAAAAGTGGATATATACACAGCTTAACCATTTTAGTACAAACATTGCCCATTGATTCAGCTACATTGATGATATACTAATGATTTGGGAAGGAGATCAGGAAAGGTTGACAGTGTTTCACGAATGGCTCAATCAACGCACATTCGATTTTAAGTTGACAAAGAATAGTGATGCCAAGAAAATAAACTTTTTAGATCTATGGATCCTTTCAAGGGAAGGACATCTAGAAGTTAATTATTACAAAAAACCAACAGATCATAACACTTTGCTACACTTTTCAAGTGGTCATCCCAGAACATTAAGAGAAAATTTACCTTATGGCCAGTTCCTTCGGATTAGATGAAACTGTAGCAACAAAGATGATTACTTTGATAATGCCATTGAACTTACCAATAGACTTATTAATGGAGGATACCCAAGGAAATTGGTTAAAGCTGCCTTGAAAAGAGCATGGTAGACACCCAGAGACACATTATTAACTCCCAAACAAGGAACAAAAGAGACTCCATTAACTTGTGTTATTACCTAATAAAATAAGGTCAATTATTGACAGAAATTGGAGAATAGTGAAAGATTTAGGCATTTAAAAACCTCTGTTCTCATTTAAGAAAGCACAAAATCTACGGGACCATTGGGTAAAAGCAGCATTTCCAATTGAACACAAAAAAGATTTAAGAAAGATGTTACAGTTACCCTCGGTACAGGGTCATTATAGATGTAAAAATTGTGTACCGTGTAAATCACACAGCACTCCAAAGAAATTGTGCTAAATGAAATGGTACATCAACAAAAAGATTTTTAGAACTGTAACACTAAGAATGTTGTTTACTGTATCAAATGTCCTTGCGACCAGGTTTATATTGGACATACATCGCAACCGGTGAAGACCAGAATTCTGCAACACCGATCAAGGATCAAGTGTGCAACCCAAAGTGCGCCATTGGTGGAACATTTTTGTGAATGAAACCACAAACCAGATGATATTCGGTGGTCTGTATTAGCAGTGATACACCCCAAAGGAGATGGCCGCCCTATAACAAGCAAACTATTACGAATGGAGGCAAGATTTATCGAGAAAGTCAAAACAGCCAGACAAGGACTCAATGATTTGGGTGACCTTTGATCCCTGATCTAGAGACTCTCTTATTCCTTATAGTGTTTTTACTGCAAACATAAGTAGGAAGTAGACTACATAAACTAGGCTGCAATAAGATTTTAATGGACATATATACGTTTCTCCATAGCATGCTTGAATCATAATTACCAACTGAGCGCCTACTACGTTGTATAATCAAGGTCTGCATTGAGGTGTCTTAAATGTATTAATGTTGCAACTATGTTTTTCAGATGACCTTAGCGGTTCTTTTTTTGGTGAATCTGCATTCCAAACAATGGCCACTGGTCCATAGTTGTTTGACCACAAATCAGGCAATATGACTATGTTTAATGGTATTGTAACATTTTAATGTATAGATTTGAAAGGCAAGCGTCTTTAGGTATGACAAGGGGACCTTTTTATTTAGAAACACCGTCAATAGTAACCCAGACAGACAAAAATTTATTTTTGGTTAATAATTTACCGAGTATATGTTTTGGTTAGATAGGCATATTACATCAACAGATACATACGACTGGGACTATATATACCTCAGTTGATATACATGTAAGACGTCATAATATTATATGCTGTTGGCGAGCTTATTAAGTTCCCTGGATAATATTAATTCTGATCCTTTACGAGGCAAAGAGGAATGAGTAACTATGTACCTAACATATTTATCGAGAACAGCCTCTGGTAATGGCGTAATGTGATCTATTTACAGTATGATTGATGTAGGTTAAGATATTTACTCGACTAGAGGGAGCATGACTGTTGCCGTTAAGTTTTCTAGTGAAATACAAGCCTATGATCAAAAACAATTATATCACCGATAAATATATTTATAGAAGGATGCCACTGAGGTGCTCTGCTCCAAGATGGCGCCTAAATGTTGCAAGGGACCGCATTTAGACGTGCACAAGTTTTCCTGCACGTCCTAGTTTAAAAGAGAGGTCAGTCTTCTGCTTGCGCTGATAGCGTTTGTATGAACACCGGTTTTCGATGAGTGAACACGCTCGCGTTTATCCCGACACGCATGCAGGAAGTAAGCTTGCACTACTTTCTCCAGCCGCTATTTGCAATTAGTAAGTGATATCTGGCTCCGTTCTTGCTACCGGGTTATTTCTGCAATTTGTTGACTGTGAATATTTACGTAGTCTGTTCCTTTCTACAGAAGTGTCCTCTTAAGACCTCGAAGCATTTATACCTGGAGAATTGAAGGTATTTCACCGGAATTATTTTTAGATGCTAATTGGGCTTAGATAATGCTTTATTGTTTTTTAGACACACAAAGAAATGCGAATAATGACTCCTAATTCATTAATGCCTAGAGCATGAGTTGTTCTTTTGTTGACACGAAGAAGGTTGGGGCTTATTATATAACTCACTACGAGGTGTTATATTAGAGATTTCTCTTCTTTTTCCCAAAACAGCACTAGTTTTTAGATTTTCAATTGGTTGGTGGAAGAAACATATTGTGTGTGTAAGAGACATTTTTTATCGTTTTTTATTTATGTTCAATAGGCATTGTTGAATCCAATTGTCCCGATGAGGCCCAAAGGGAAGTGGCCGAAAAGCATCGACAATCGGTTTCTTATGCGAGGTTGTAAGAAATATTTGTTGAACCATTAAGGGACGTACCACACATCTTCCTAAGACGTAGAATGAAAAGTCTACGGACTGGGAGATGTGCCTCTTGTTAAGCACAATTATCGCTGAAATGTGGATTCATGTTTAACAGGAAGACATAACCACATTGTATGTAAACGTAGGAGAGCAATGTTGTTGAGATTTTTGTCTTTGATATATTTGGATGTTTTAAGCTGTTGGGATTGAGATTTTTTGTTTACAATGTGTTCTCGTTTTTGCTTTAAAACCATTAATAAAGGTAGAAATAAATTTTTATTACCAAGGGTGAATTAACAACCCCTTTGTGTATAAATTAATTATGTAATTCTTTCCTGCTAGCAGACCAAGCTTTTGTTTTCTCACTCTGTCAAAAATCTTCAGCAGGGCAAGGTAGCAGGCTTGAGCCGCAGAGAGCTCCACACGATTGGATAGCCATTGGAAGGAGTCCAGATGAAGCCTATGGCTTTGGCAGAAAATACTCTAATCAGGAGCAATTAAAATTTCACACCCATGGAAGTCCTCTCACCAGCCGAATACTTTTGGCACCTTCCCCCAATCTAGATTTCTATGTTTGTACTTAGTCACTTTTTTGGAGCTCAGCATACTTCAGTTGTGCAAGGCTGCAGGCTTTAGCTTAAAGGGCTCCAGATAAATACTACTGAATCAGAATTGCTGCTGTAGAGAAGCTCTGAGTAGTAGAAACCTGAAACTTCAGCCAAGTGGGTTCATTGGCTTGGTAGGTTCTCCAGCAGCTTAATTATCTGGTAAGGATACGATCAACTGTATCTTATTTAATTTAAGTAACCTAGAGAGAGACCTTATTTCTAAATCTAGAAAATGTGGGCTTCATTTCAACCACTCAACTAAAAGTGTAGGAGTCTTGGATAACTTTACCTCTAATGTACATATAGCTAGCATGATAGACCCTGTGAAGGAGTTTCCTGCTGCCTCAACAAATGCATACCAACAAATTCAGGAAGTTAGTGATTGTCTCCCAGGATAGGCTTAAAGGCTGTACTTTGAAATTAGAGTCTTTGAATTGCCAACCCTTCCATTTCAACTTTGAGATTAATGTGTCAAACTCCTTTAGTGGAGTGCTCATTAATTAGCCCCCAGGACCAAGATCAAATTTTGCCCAAGCTCTTGCATAAACTCAATTTATCCTGGCTGATATGAAGTTCCATTTTGAGAAAACTACCAATAATGCTACTATCATGATCACCACGTGATGGCTGTGTTTTGTTTCACTCAGCTAGTTAAATGTCCCAACGTTTGGCAGAGTATATGCTGGATGCTATCTTCTCCAACAACCATTCCCTACAATTATGCTCTGCCCTTCACCTAACATTGTAGGGTCACTCAGAGCTCTGTCAGCCAAGAAAGAGAGGTGAACCTCTCAGGGGTGTTTAATACAGTGTTCCACTCAAGGTTAGTGACGCACCTAGAACAACTCGGGGTCAAAGGGAAGGTTGTTAAACTTCTACATTCTTTCTTTGCTGACAGTGTTAAAATGGTGTGAGATCAGTTTAGATTTAAGCCATCACTCTCCATTGTTGTGTTCCAACAGGTTTATCTTTAATCCTAACCCTTTTTAATCTGTATGTGTCTCTTTTTGCTAGCCTTGTAGATCTTCTGGGTTCTCAGTGCTATTGTACGCAGACAACAGACAGATTATAGTCACTAATGCTAATGCTATTCATTAAGTTGCTACCAATTTCCAAAAGTGCATGTGTGATGCAGGTTGTTGGGTGAAATCAAACTGTCTCAAATTGAATGGCGAGAAGATAGAGGTCTTGCTGTTTGGTAGTGATTCAACTAAATGGTCCAGCACCTGATGGCAGGGGAGTTGGGTGCTCTACCTGTGCCAGTCAAATCTGCTACCAATTCAGGAGTTGTCTTTGACAGTTTGTTATCATTCACTCCACACATCAACCAAGTCACGGCCACTGCTTTGCCATTCTATGTTTCCTGAGGTAGATCTTTCCTATTATATGCTACCCGAGGAAGATCTTTGTTTTTATCCCAATCTCCTCATGAAAGACAGTCACCCAAGCCTTAATTGCCCCCCATCTTGATTATTGCTACACACTGCATCTGGGAATATATTTGGTGCTGCAATCTACACTTCAAGTGGCGCTGAATGCATCAGCTTGCCTTATTCACAACATACCTGGACATCCATTTGTATCCAATGAACAGATTATGCTCCACTGCCTACCAATCTGCAAAAGGGCCATGTTAAAGCATTATGCATGGCACATAAAAACTTAACTACACTGGTCAAGGATTTATTGCCAAGAAGTCTAATTAGTATGTTTCTGAGAACCAATCTGGATCCCTTAGAAAGACAGATGTGGTGTTACCTAGAGTTAGGGGAGGGAAATCGTTCTGTTACCTCACTCAAAGCTCTGGAATTCTTTGCCATTGGATATCACATCTTTAGGAAGTTGTACCTTTTTTAGGAAACTTATCAAGGTCTGGCTTTTCGCTCTATGATTGTTGCTTCAATTAGGCTCTGATTCAACTCTGGCTGAATGGCTTGCTGTGCCAAGAGCCTTTGAGTAGAAGTACTCTATACAAGATCACTTTCATTCATTTATTCAGGTTGGCCATGGTCCTCCAGAGGTCTTGAAGATGAAAAGGTTTCTAAATCCCAGGTTTTTCAGGTATGGTAAAGGGATGTCCAACCAGACCTTGCCAATGGTTCCAGGAGCTGAGGAACAGCAGTTGGGGAGCAGGACTCATTCCAGCAGAGGCCAACAGCAGAGTCTCAGGCAGATCCAGTTAGAAGAAGTCCGCTGTGCGGTTGCAGGGAGAGGCCTCTTGTAACTTGTTGGATGCCTGTAGCTTGGTCAGGAGGTCTGCCTTATGAACCTTGGAGTCAAATTCTTTGTCCTAGGTGCAAGAAGGAGCAAGTCCATTCCTTCAGGTCTATTCCCAAGTCACTGACAGCTGTCAGTGACTTGGGAGGAGAGTCCTCTTCTGATCTTCCCTATGTCCAGGAGTGTTCCAAAGAAGGTGCCAGGTGATACCACATTTATGTCTGGCACCAGATTGTGGGGTAACTTCTGGCTCGCCCCTAACCAATGGGGCAAAACGTCCTTGCGGTAACCATATCTACTTTTCCAGCAGTTACTGTCTAACCTACCACAAACAGTTCCATAGTACCCCTCACTTCTCAAATCCAAAAGGATGAAAATCTCCTGCCTCATGCAGAGCCGTGTAGTGTGCAGCCCCTTCTCTGTGGTCACTCTAAACTATTTCTAGGGGCAGCTCTGCTTCCACTTGGTTTGCTTCCTGTCTCACTGGGGGAACAAAGGTAGGGGGCTGTCCAGGTGTCAGCTAACATGTGCTTGTAACAAGGGAGGCCTCTTTGAAGTCAATTACATTCCTGGGTCCACCCTAATTAGTCATCCTGCCATGGGAACAAAAACACCTCCCCTCACACAGGCATTTGTCTCTGCTCTAGGAGCAGTTTTCATACCTCATTCAGGGCCATTCACCAGCTGGGTGACAGCTGGCAGGCCAATGATTCAGGTAGGAAAATTACAATTTTCTAAAAGTTACTTTTCCTAAAAATATATTAAAAATCTTACTTCACTATTGAGTTGAACTTTGAAGAAATACTGAAAATAGTTTTTGAATGACTTTGTTAGCTGGACCCTAACCTAATATAGCATAATTAATATCTAATATTGCTTCTCAGTCTTTCTCTATGGGCTTGCCAGCATTCCTGCAGTGCAATTACTCTTGTAACACCATAAGGATATGCCAATATTGCATTTCTAGATGCCCTACATTAAACACAATGCACCAAGCCTTGTGGGGTACAAGTTCTTGATGTAGGTGACTTAGAAATATTTAATAGGGAGGTTTTGACCCATCAAAATGGTTTATTTTGACAGGTTAAATTGTAGTTTTCATACTGCTAACATGTGACCCTAATGTCAGACTACAATGGTAGGTCAGAAGTCATAGTTGCAGAGGCACTGTAGCGGATGCACAATAGGTGCATAAATCCATTAATGCATTTAGTTTCCAGGCCATTTTGTACCTTATACTATGGGCTTGAAGGCAAGTTAAATATACCAATTTGGAGTCTGACAGTTCAACAGTGTTTACAGGGGAGCACAGACAATTTACTACTGGTTAGGAGGGGAAAAGTGCAGTGAGAGTTTTAAACCAGCAAATCATATAGGGCAAAACTATGGGGGCATTACACAAAGGATGGCCATTTCCTATAGCTTCTATAGCTGAATGTGTATTTGTTTGTTTACTAAAATAGGAATGAATCATCACTTTTGGACATTTGATTTTTTATCATTGAGTTTGCAGTGTCCACAAGTGATTACATAAATTTTTGGTTTTGCTATCATATTTTATCCTGGTGAATTTACAGATTTGGGACATTAAGAAACTTGATTATGTGCTACTTACGCCTTACAGGTCTGAAAGAAAATTATAAATGTCAGTTTTAGTGTAACCCTTACTCACATAAATGTGACTATGAATGTACATGGATGAATGTGGGCTGTACCAACTATCCCTCATAAAAATACAATAGAGGGCCAATTATTTAGATTTGGTTATCATACTGACATATGTCCTGAGGAATGCCATAGTCCTGCATGGGCAGTTAGACAGAAATATACCACCCAAAACACTAAATGGTGGATTAAGGGATTATTATTTACTGCAAGTATCTACTCTTTTTACCCTTATCATGGTTAGTGTGAACTGACAAACAATAAATTACCTCATATTTCTCACCCAGTGTACTTTTAAAGAGACTTAAACACTCACCATTTCTAAAAAGCACAACATAAAAGATCTTCACGTACCTCATCTGATGATCCCTTGGACTTTATAATCAAAAGGGTCCTGAAAAGAGCTCCACCTGGGTGCGATGGGTATTTCACACTGTACCCAACATTGATTTGATCCTATAATGAAGCATGCCACCTTGGTGGGTGAGGGTCAGTGCATTCTGAAGAGGATATTCCTCAGAAATCCTCTCCATCCTGTGCTTTCTTGATGCCCACGTTATTTTGATGCAATGAGCTAAACACAGGATTTCTAAGTACTATCCACAAGCCATGACTCGGACAATATTACTGCCATTGTTAACAGCAACAAATCCAATGCTGAGACTTCTGGGTTGAAGCTGTTTGTAGATTTTGGTATTAAGTTTTTCCAGGATGTTGGCAGCTGTGTGTGATTTCTCCATGAAATGCCTTGAAAAGCATCAGCATTGGCAAAACTAGTGGCTTAACCCTCTTGAAGACCAAGGGGCAGATTTATGGAAAGTAGTACTGCACTGAGTGCAGTGTCATATCCCCTGCACTCCATAGCACCCCCCGACCGCCACCATGTGTACACTGTATTTAAAATACGGCTCACCATGGCGGAGGGTAGGGGGCAGTAGTATAATTTCTGATGACACTATTGATGTACTCTGCAGGACTAGCACCAAAATATTGGTGCTACTCTTGCAGAGTTCATAGGCCCTCATTCTAAAGAATGGAAGCCTCCTTTTAACACCTGCTTTTGAGCAGGCATTAAAAGTGCTGTAAAAAATAATGCAAAGAAATCTCATAGATTTCCTTACTCCATTTTTCCGGCTCCCCTAACTGGGGAATGCCCCCTTTGCATACATTATGCCTGGCGCAGGCATAATGTAGCGCAAAGGGTTGCAGAGTGGCGCAATGCATCCCTTGCGCCACC
This sequence comes from Pleurodeles waltl, assembly GCF_031143425.1. Lineage (NCBI taxonomy): Eukaryota > Metazoa > Chordata > Amphibia > Caudata > Salamandridae > Pleurodeles > Pleurodeles waltl. The sequence goes on along the minus strand of NC_090437.1, from coordinate 1,146,170,377 downwards.
CTGTAAATATGGTGCAGGGATTTCAGCCTCGTTGGGCCACATTAACATAAAAAATTATTACATTAATGTGGCGCAAAGGCATCATAAATATGCCCCCAAGTGTGAAAAGGTGCATATGTACTCTATGGCCCGACAAGTGGTTTTCTTGTCTTTTTGTGAGGCGCACAGAGAGAACAGTAGTCTTGTTCATTGTTTAACCAACTAATTCCAGCATTTGATAGTGCAGTGCTGGCACAACAATAGTTGAAAAGTAGGTCTGGCTGGCAAACTTACATTTTGAATAGCGGGCCTCCACAGATTATAAAAGACATTCCCCTTTCACCCAAAAAAAAAAGGAGGCGGTCTCCTTGTTCATTGCTCCGCCAATCAATTCTAGCACTTGTTCATGTAGCACTAGATGACAAATAGGTCTGGCTTTGAGCCTTACATTATAGATAGCGGATCTCTACATATTCTAGAAGACTCTCTCCTTCTGCCAAAGAAAAAAGGAGGCAATCAAGTGCTAACATTTTGACCAGCTTCTCATTGTATGAATGGATTAGAACAACCATACATATATAAACAGAATAGCGTGGACTCCTGAAGGGTCATAACAATCAATATGCTTGGCAAGAGGCTTTTAAAAGTGGCATTAAGTGATTGATAATCAAACACACTCTGGCTTCACAAAATATTGGTTTGCTTTATGGAAAGCAAAGTAGGAGGCATGGAGAACTAAGAGAACATGTCTGCCTTACAAGGCTGGAGACTTTTTCCTTCCCAATAAAGGGAAAGAGTTTTGCATAGACTGAAAATGTGACTGAGCCCACGTGCAGGCCTTTACATGCTACCAACACAGCAGCAACAATTTTGTGAAACAAATTCAACCAAATATCTTAACAGCACAGCATCATGGACAATGTCGGAAAAGATTAACATTAACATTAAAATACTCCAGCCACAAACAGTCCAAGGCAGTACCTGCCTCATGCAACAAACCTGTTGCAAAGTACTGCATAAATTGTAATAAACGTACTTGATTTTGCCAAAAAATGTACAATGCATCAGCTAGATGATGCAACTGAGTTTGGAGGCAAAGAAGGAGTGATGCTTTCCCTCTCAAATCCAAATTCTAAATGACCAAATCCGAAATGACCAGGAGATCAACAAAGATCAGGAAGATGTCTTCAGGACAGGAAGAGAAGTTTCATATTCTATGGATAGTAGCCTCCCTCTTTATGACACTTGCTGTCCACTACAGAAATGACCTGAATTGTCTATCGGGTAAAAATCAACTCAAAATGAATGCTAGGTTTTTTCGTGCCTGTGTTAAAGGACTCCCACTCGCATCTGGGTTCATTGCGTTGATCATGTTGTTCCTGCATTCCTGCAACAGGATTTTACCCAAGTGGAAATCTTGTTTACGCACTAGAATTTCCGTATTTCCGCAATGTTTAAGATTACAGTGGCCAAAAGAAAATTAACCCCAGTCCTACAGAGAATTATTGTTAGAAATTGGGTTTATGGTTGATAGTCAGGTTACCCCCTGTCCAAGCAAGGACCCTCCCTCTAGTCAGGATAAGTCACACACAATCCAAATTATCCTGTGCCCACCCTCTGGTAGCTTGGCAGTGAGCAGTCAGGCTTAACTTAGAAGCAATGTGTAAAGTATTTGTGCAATAAATCATACAATAACACCATATAGCACCGCAAAAATACACCACACAGTGTTTAGAAAAATAAATAATATTTATCTGGATAAATGCATGTCAAAACTATCAAAATGTGAGATGTCACTGAAAAGTGATATAAAGTGTCTTAAGTCTTTTAAAAGCAAACAGAGTCTCTTTCAAGCACAAAGTATCTGGTTCTAGTGAAAAATCTCCGCAAAGAACCACAGAGGAGTAGAAGCGTGGAAACAAAGGGGTGTGCGCTGATTTCACGGGCCGCACATGGCAATGCGTCATTTTTTTTTCATACAGGGACGGCTGTGCGTCGATTTCCGGCTCTTGGTCGTGGATCCTTTTTGGGTTGCGGGGTTTTCAGACACCCCAGGGATGTTGCGTGGATTTCCTGCACTGGCAGAACAAAGTCACAGGAGCTGCCGCACAGCAGGCGCTGACTATTCCTCTCTGGAAATCGGGCTGCGGTGTTCTGACTCGGCTGTGAGTCGATCCAGTGGGCCGTGCGTCAAATTTCCGGTCGCTACACTGATGCTTCGTCGATCTTCTCGTTGCAAAGTTGGGCTGTGTCATTCCGGTTGGGCGTGCGGTTACATTTTTACCGCGGTGCAGGCTGTGCGTCGTTTCTGGCAGGAAGTGCGTAGAATTTCGACGCACAAGGAGTGCTTCTTGTAGAGATTAAGTCTTTTTGTTCCTGAGACTTCAGGGAACAGGAGGCAAGCTCTATCCAAGCCCTTGGAGAGCACTTCTTCACCTCAGCCAGAGAGCAGGAAGGCAACAGGGCAACAGCAAGGCAGCAGTCCTTCACAGAAAGCAGACAGGTGAGTCCTTTGGGCAGCCAGGCAGTTCTTCTTGGTAGGGTGCAGGTTCTGGTTCAAGTTTCTTCTCTAGGAAGTGTCTGTGAGGGAGAGTGTCTACCCCAAGAAGTGTCTGAGTTGGTAGGGGCCGAGGCCCTGTTTATATACCCGTATGTGCCTTTGAAGTGGGGGAGACTTCAAAGAGTGGCTTAGAAGTGCACCAGGTCCACTTTCAGTTAAATCCTGTCTGCCAACGTCCCACTTGGGTGTGTGGCAGTCCTTTGTGTGAAGGCAGGCCCTCCACCCTCCCAGCCCAGGGAAGACCCATTCAAAATGCAGATGTCTGCAAGTGAGGCTGAGTATCCTGTGTTTGGGTTGTGTCTGAGTGAATGCACAAGGAGCTGTCAACTAAACCCAGCAAGACGTGGATTGTAAGGCACAGAAAGATTTAAGTGCAGAGAAATGCTCACTTTCTAAAAGTGGCATTTCTAAAATAGTAATATTAAATCCAACTTCACCAGTCAGCAGGATTTGATGTCACCATTCTGGCCATACTAAATATAACCTTCCTACTCCTTTCAGATCAGCAGCTACCACTCAAACAAAGTATTAGGGCAGCCCCAATGTTAGCCTATGAAGGGAGCAAGTCTCACAGCAGTGTAAAAACGAATTTAGGAGTTTTACACTACCAGGACATGTAAACTACATAGGTAAATGTCCTGCCTTTTGCCTACACAGCATCCTTTCCTATGGGTTACCTAGGGCATACCTTAGGGGTGTCTTATATGTAGAAAAAGGGGAGTTTTAGGCTTGGCAAGTACTTTTAAATGCCAAGTCGAATTGGCAGTGGAACTGCACAAACAGGCCTTACAATGGCAGGCCTGAGACAAGGTTAAGGGGCTACTTAAGTACACTAGGCCGCAGGCCCACTAGTAGCATTTACTCTACAGTCCCTGGGCACATATAGTGCACTCTACTAGGGACTTATAAGTAAATTAAATAGTCAAATTGGGTATGATCCAATGTTACCATGTTTAAAGGGAGGGAGCATATGCACTTTAGCACTGGTTAGCAGTGGTAACGTGCGCATAGTCTTAAAACCAGCAAAAACAGTATCTAAAAATTGGAGAGAGACCTTAAGGCTGTCAGGTCTAACAGTTTTCAATTGCTATCTGCTGGTGAAATGGATTTTGGGACTGTACCAATTCACAATTCACTACAGGATGCCAGGTCTGAAAATAATTTACAAATCTACTTGGAGTTGAGTTTCATGAGGGTACTGAACAGTTGTTTTTGTGGATAAAGGACATTTCATGATGCAGCCATTGCAGCATTAAGCTCTCTTCTGGAATGGCCATAATTGCTTATTTGTATCCATTTCCCAGAACAGCTGCTCTGACTAGCCCTTGAATACCTAAAGAAAAATCCCATAAATATGTTATATTAATAATTTTGTAAAGCACGCAAATACGAATCAGTGTCTTGCTGCTAGTGGCAGTTATGAAAAAAATCAATGCGAAGGCAAAGAAGGGAACCTAAACAGAGGAGCAAAAAGCCACATTTTTAGTTGTTTCCTAATCTTCAGATTAAGCTGAGCTCTGAAATGATCAGGCATTGAATTCCACTCCTTCCTCCCCATTGTGATTTTTTGATTGTAGGAATAATTACCAGTCTGGCAGTACTGGACCATAAGGAATGAGTAGTAGAGTGCCATTGAAAAATATCTTGGAAGAAAAAGGGCCTACCTGATGCAAGGCCTTATGAGCTCAGCACAAGGCCTTGAACTCAATTTGTGCCCTAATAGGTAACTAATGCAATTCCTTGATAGTTAGGGAGGCTGAAGAGGATTTTGGGAGCTTCATCAGCACTCAGGCTGCAGCAGTTTGAAGCATCTACAATTTGTTTAGAAAATGAATTTGAGAGCCTACATATGAAACATTGCAGTAATCTAATTTTGAAATTACTAAGTCTATCATAACTGTTTTCCTTAACTCCATTGGGAGGAAGGAGGATGTAACCTGTTTTGTGTGGTCCATAAATGCTAACTTGGCATCAAAAATGACCCCCACATTTTCTGCTTTCTGGACTGGCAGTGGGAGGGGCCCATGATTGGGGGACCACCAAGTGGTGTTCCAGCAGGAGGTGTCATTTCCAAACAGTAACATCTCATTTTGTTTCAGAATTTAGCTTTAACAAATTCTTCTGCTTCCAGTCAACAAGGCTACCCAAAGAGATGCCACTTTTTCTGGTTCAGAAGAGACAGACACCACTATTTTGGTGAGGTTGGCATACAAGAGTATTGAGAACCCGCAAGATCAAATGAGTTTAATCAAAGGTGTGATGTGTAGGTTAAAAAGGTTTGGACGCAATGAATATCCTTGAAGCACCCTGCTGATAACGTGTCCCAATCTAGATAATTTGATTTGTCTGGGACTCGTTTTAGGCCAATTAATCTTTTGACCCTGATTGAACACACCTTAGAACGAGGCAATTAATCAACATGCCAATCAATAGATCAATAACATCGTCAATATTCACTATAACAACTCAATTTGGATAATGGCATTAATAGAAATCGGAAATCACCATGATCTTTCAGTCATGAATAACCACACAAAATTTAGTAAGATTTATGATATTTATTGCCTATTGATTACACTCTACTAGCAGGTTTATTAGTCTCAAAACCATAAAACACATCAGCACAGTAATAATATGGCAACTCGAATAAGATTTCATCAAAGCAAAGATCATAAACATTAGAACAAAACACAACGTCAACATGGATTAATCTTAGCAGAGTATCATTATCGCATTATTCAACAAAGCATAGATTCAGTCATTTGTCTATTTGCGTCCGTTTTAGTGAACTCCTTAACTAGCCTCGAATTAGCATTAGCATGTTGGGCTTCATGCAAAACAATTAAACAACACAAATATAGAAAACTTCTGACTATGGACTCTATCAAAAGAGCAGTTGGTACCAAGAAAGAAAAGGCAAACAGACAATCACAATTTCATGATTATATAGTTATCATCCGTAATGAGTCAGCATACAGAGTCAGTCTTCGTCCTCAGGAAATCAGTTGATTCGCCATCAGCCAGAAAACACAGCAAAATTCATCAAGACCGGGCAATAAGGGATACCTCCCTCATAAGGAGGAAAAGTACGAATCAGGCAGGACAAGGTAAGGATGGTTCAAAGAATCAAACAGCAAAGTCAGAGTGACAAAGTGGCTAGGTGATAGCAAAAAAAAGGCACGAAAGGGCTGCGTCAAAAGGCAGCGTGGAATGGCAAGGATAATGGCTGATTTCTCCTCGTGGCACAGGATTATATCATTCTTGCTGTCCAGTCCCCTAATTTCCAATTGGGTAAAATTTGGTGCATCCGTATCTCCATCCAATTATTATCCTGTCACCTCATTAAGATTGTCACTTTTGAACAGTTCTCATGTAGTTTATTGGCTCCTGTAATTGACATCGCCAACGGGTAGAATGTCAGGTACAATTTCATATTTGCACGGTCCTCTCACAGTCCCAGTCAGTAGTGCTATTGTCTATACCAGTTCAGGCGACCTTGTACCTGTTGCAAGTTTACACTGTTGCATTCGGCAAGAATGTCTCCTTGAGCACGTCGAGTCTCATGAGATAGAATTTACTACGGTTACACACATCTTCTAGCTTCTGGAAAAGTATGGTTACATGTCCTTCAGCAAGTCAGCACATTGCACGTTAGAAAACCACGTTTACTTTAAAACCAGGCAGTTAGGCCCCGACTCATGCTAACTAAGGCCTAATGATTAATTTAAACCTTGACATATAACTCTTAATACTAATACAAAATCAGACATTAGTACATTAAAAATTCATTATTAGTCAATTTCATTTATCATCGTATACATTGATGGCCACTCCCCATGGACACATTTCCAACACACGTTTAGTAAAAGCACATTAATACATTTTCTATGCGGCATCATTATACATGAATTTACAAACATTTCATGTTAATTTCGATTATAGAAACTACACTTCAACACTGCAAGGAAGAGTGAAAGGGGTGTAAATGAAGTCCTCTAAGGCAACCACTTGCTCTGTATTGGACAGAAAAGAAGTGACCAATTTTAGAGGCACACCTTTAATGCCAATCCTTTAAAGATGGTTGACCGAAAGAGAATGGCCAACCATGTTGAACGAGGTCAAAGGATCCAGCAGGATCGAGGCAGCATTGCCACCTCCATCTACGATGGCTCTGGTACCTTCAGTGACCGCCACTAGGGCGGATTCTGTACAATGGTTGGGTCTAAACCCATACTGTGCAGTATCATGAAGGTTAAATAGGGTGTCTGAGCATCTTTCTGTGCGTAATACTTGGTGGTATTATTCCTCACTAGACAAAGAATGCTGTTTTTCTTTGTGTGAATATATGTAGGTATGTTGTATTTGTATAACACAAGCATGGCCATAAGGCATTGAAATACTGTGCACGGATAATGGCAACGATTGATTGGAGGGGTAACATGGATCTGAAAGTGGAAGTGGACTGGTAGAACAAGCTGACCAGAATACTAGTCTTTCATATGTGTTTATATTACGTTTACCCAGAAGTACTACTCAACCCTGTATAGACTCACTCCTGATACTTAATCTGAATATATGTGTGCCAAAGTAGGACACCTTTCAAATGTAGTTAACATCATCGTCATCTGCAGGCTTCCCTCTACCACCTTTTTTAACTTGTGTTTAGATTCTCAGCATGGTTAGCAGTGGAAGCCTTCGTCATACTTAACGGGAATCTTGCAATGTGAGTGTAATGTACTTGAAGGAAGACCTGCTAAGCTGTTAAGAGAATATAGATGCGTTCGCCAAACAAACAATTTGCTATTTGGCTGACTAAAGTGCTGCTTGGGATGTTTTCCACTTTAAGATCTGAACAAGAAATGTATGCAAACTAATTTTTAGGATAAGAGAGCTTATCATTTTCCTACATTCTCGTTTTTTTTGGGGCACTCCCTGTTTGTGGTAATTGGCTTTCACCAACTGACATCCCAGCTAATCAATAATAATCAGCTATTGCTCTTAATGGATTTTGATTGACTTTTACAACCCATATTGTATTAATTTGTAAGCCCATACCCAGTGCTCAATTTGTTAAAGAATAAGGGCCAGCACCCAAAATATTGTTCAGTGGCCCTTGGCCCGCCCTATCAAATGTCTACAGCCAAGGTGGCATAGTGTTGATTCTACCTCATGCCTCTATAATCCACCATCAGAATCTCTCTGCCCTTTTATCTCATTCCTGGGGGGTTCTATTTCATCCCTGATTTCTCCCTTTGTCACTGTTTTTCAGTGTTTCCTTCTTTCCCGCTTCTTTGTTTTTCTTTCTCGTCCACTATGTCAAAGTCTGATGAGCGAAAAAAAGTACTAGTTCAGGTGGGCCCCACCCGCAACCACCAGCTACAATTAAACACTGTCAATAACGTTTGGGTGTATTTTATTAACAAGGGTTGACATAATTGTAGTACAATCCATCTTAATTCTCCTGGGAAATGGTTGTTTCTGTGCGCAAGGTCTGTCTTTACACACTCAAATACCGCAAGGTCTGTCTTTACACATTCAGATACCGTGACTGTGTTATTCGCTGTGGTACATGTTCATTAATTTTATCTTATTATGAAATTGCAAAAAATTGTCAAGTAGATACCAGCTTACAACTAGCGGACTGTTACATTTTAGTTTGTTTCTAAATGCTTTCCATGCTCATATGATAAATTGGCGTGTAGCAATACAGACAGATAAGGGACATTTTGATATTAATAATTATAATGGTAGGCATACGCTTTCTCTTTATCTTTCTTGAACAAACAAAACAACATTGTGGAAAATGCCTATTATCCTTATAGGTTTTATAGATGGAAGAGAATGCATATAAAATGCAAATATGATGAGAAAAACATAATTTGAAAAACATAGAAATGCCAGCAAATTAATACTTTAAAGCTGTAATGATATTTACCTTCATTTCATACTTGATTGCTGCCTCTGCAACGATCATAAAAATAAAGTGTATTAGGCACAGCGCATTTATTTGATTTATATAAATGAATAATTCTTTCAAGGAAGCGTGAAGAACCCAATATTTTTTTTAGTCCTGTGGTCCTTTGTTAGAGATTTTCAGAATAAGTAGTGTGCCTTTTATATCTGCACGCCATGACGTCAAGATTCTCACACTCTTAAAGCACGACCGCAGAAATTACGCATGGAAATGTTCATGAATCTATTATTTTTTACCTGTATATGTCTATCTAATTAATAAAACTTGAATACCATTCAGAACAAATATTTGGTAGGACCCTGGAAGTCTGATCTGAAATACAAATTCTAGGGTACTGTATTATATTGCAGTTGTATTTTTACAGTGTTTCCTACTCCACTGCAGAGCTCCGAAGAGCACACTGTGTGGGAGTGTTTGCTTGGAAGGTTACTCTAGAAGTTGTGAACCTAGGTGGAAAGGTGTAAGTGTATGTGTAATATGTGAGTTACCAGAATGGTGCTCTTATCATCTCTTGGGTAGCAGCTCTTAGTGGTGTGATGTAGGAAGGCCACGTGGCACTCACACATTATATCAGCCAGCACATAGAATTTACTGTGCATGGCTAAGTTTATGTTTACTACTGACCATTTTCAATCCTACGCTGTAGACCGAATTTAGGTCATTCAAACTATAGATTGCGTGTTTCTGGAAAGGTGTAGGGCATTGAGAGGACAGAGAACTACCTGGATGTCTGTATTAGAGTCATTCACTCATAAATCAATTTTGATCCTCTCCCGCACTAACAAACTCAAGACCGCCAAGAATAACTTCCACAACGGAATGAAGGCAGTCACCACCTGGATGAAGGACATCTGCCTCAAGCTCAACTCTGACAAGGCTGAAGTCCTCATCATGGGCCCCACCGCCTCTGCCTGGGAGGACTCCTGGTGGCCCGCAGCGCTCAGAACTCCCTCGCCCCCATGGACCATGTAATAAATCATGCCATCATCCTGGACTCTTCAGTCTAGATGAACCGCCAGGTCAATGCCATCTCTTCATCCTGCTTCCACACACTCCGCTTACTCCAGAAGTCTCCAAATGGATCCCCATCAAATCCAGGAAAACTGTCACCCGCACACTCCTAAGCAGCAGACTCGATTATGGCAAAGCTCTCTATGCTGGCACCACCCTGAAGATCGCTGCTGCCAGACTCATCCTAGACATTCCCATCACAGCCACATCTCCAACCACCTGTGAGACCTACATTGACCCCCAATCAACAAGAGAATCACATTCAAACTCCTCATTCTTGCTTCCAAAGCCCTCTACAATGTTGGACCCGAATGCCTCAACCACTGCCTCTCCTACACACCCACCAGACCACTCCACTCTGCCCAGCTGGCCCTGGCCTTCATCCCATGCACCAGCAAAACCACAGCTGGAGGAAGATCTTTCTCCTACCTCGCAGTGAATACCTGGAACTCCTTACCCTTGCATCTCAGGCAAGCTCCATCCCTGCCTCAATTCAGGAAGGCCCTCAAGAGCTGGCTCTTCGACTGAACCATGGATGCTCCCACCCCCTCAGTGCCTTGAGACCCTAAGGGTGGGTAGTCATGCTCTATAAACCTTGATTAACTGAGTGTTCACTTTTGAATGCTGCGTGAGATGCAGGTGGTACATTTGGCATTGACTCCATTTAAGTCCACTATGGCAGATGAATTCATGCTTCCATGATATGTTCCAATTGCAGTGTTCATGTGACATTTTAGGCACTCATGAGCAGAGTTTTGTGTTCAAAACACTACTGTTTTTCCCTTTTGATGTTGTGGGACTGATTACTGTGCATTGTTATCTCAGGAAGAGCCAGGTTCTTACTTTGTCCTAAAATTTAGATTGCCTTATTTTGGCCCATATTTACAAGACCCTTGTGCCTCCTCGTGCAACCCTAGCGTAATTCTTTTAATCTAATGTGGCGTTAAGGAGGCAATTTCCCCACGCCATATTTACAAATTGGCGCAATGCATGCATTGCGCCACTTTGCAAACTCTTGCGTTACATTATGCCATCAGGCATAATGTATGCAAGGGGGGTTTCCCCACAGGGAGGCCCGAAAAAATGTTGCAGTGAAATTTACATTTCATTGCGCCAGTTTTCCATAATTTTAAATGCCTGCTCAGAGCAGGTGTTAAAATGACACTCCCATATTAACCTATGGGCCTCCCTGTGCTTTGCTGCACTAGGGTCAAAGGTTTTGCCACTAGTGCAATAAAGCGCCACAATCGCATCAAAGATTCTGATGCTATAATGCTAATAACTGCTATGCCTCGCTGTATTATAAATATGGCGCAACCATGGTGTCGTTAGGTGGAAATAGGGGACGCAAGAAAAGTGGCTCATCGGGACCGATGCACCACAATCTTGAAATCTGCACCTTTGTATCTTGGCTGGCAATGAAAACACAGTTTTGCCGCATGTGCTGAAAATTCTCTTTCGCTAATGGTCTTTTTATGGATGAAGAATCAAGTTGCAGGTCATGAGTGTAGGGTACTATTTTGGGAGTGTCACTGGAATTTCATTTGTAGGTACTGTAGGCCTTATCCTGGATAGCTCTGTGGATGACATAAAGTGCCTTAAAGGCATATCTACTACTACTAACAGCCAGTGTGTTGCTTGAAGCATAGGTGTCATGTCGTTCCTTGGGTGAAGGTGTTGTAGCAGTCTCTTTGCTGTGTTTTGAATCCTTTGAATTGTTTCAATATGTAACAGGGCGCTTCTAGGTACAAGCTATTTTTAAAACTTTCTGTGATATTATATGGATGAGAAATGCCTGCAGTTTATTGATGGTACCCAAGGTAACAGAGAATGGCTCTTGGTGTCTGTAATGTGTGGAAAATTCTCTTGATGATACGATTAGTATAAGGACCAAAGGATAGGTTTCAGTCCATTTTAACTCTGTTCCTCCACTCACTTGATGTTGGTGCTGGCACGTCCAATTCTTTGGGCAAATCTCTGTTGGTTGGTAGTTCTATTTTAAACAAGCATGATCTCCATTTTCTCAGATTTCAGTTTAAGATTATTGTTCATTATTCATTCATCAGTGGCACAGACACATGAGGCAAGTTATATGTCTATATGTTCTTGGGGTTTTGCAGGTTGATGATTATCTGTGTGTCATCTGCACAGTTTTAAAATATGATGCTGAATGATCTGCTGAAATCCAGCAAGAGGTTGAAAAGGAGTGGAGAGATGATTGAACTTTGTGGGTTGCTGCAATATGGGCCATGAGCAGATGAGTTTAATGTAAAACTATTTTGCTGGTCTTCAATAAAAAGCGCTACTGATGAACCAGGAGGGGTGGTAATCCCCTTAGAAGTTTGTTGCTCCTCTCTAGATCTGGTCATTCAAAAAGTAGAATATTAAATAAAATGTCATTATTTAATGTAAAGCACAATAGGCTTCACAATAATAAGTATTAAAGTCAAATCCATGAAGGTTTATTTAAGGCGTAAATCATTACAGAACACAAAATAAATGACAAGGAGTCAGTCAGTTAGTCATTGTTATATAAAAGCATGAAACTCAGAACAAAATCCAAAGAGCTGAAATTGCAGAACAGAGCATAATGTAGCTGAGTAGATTATAAATCAGAGTTCAGACTGACAGAGTATTGCTTTCTAAAGACCAGGGAGAGTGAACTCAACAGCCTGTAGTTAAAACTCATTTTATAAGGTGAAATATAATAAGGTTGATACGTTTGGTGTGAATGTGCAAAGTTCTAGAAATCCCAGACAATCGTTTACAGAATTAAGTATGCAGTTTAAAATCAAATTTGTCAGCTCAGTTCTACAGATTCACATAATGTAATTGCAGTCCATGGTACTCTTTTGATTCCTTATAGTTGGTGCAGATTTTGCTACAAATCAAGGTTTAGTTATCATGAGAATATCATAGTGTTCCCAGCAGGGGGGACCTTGGGAGAGCATGTACTGTGCTGACACAGCATGAAGCATGAAAAAACAAAGCGTCATGTTGTACGTGAAAGAATTGTATTGTGTTTCAAAGCATTGTTTCAAAATATCTATTATACACTGAACGCACAGTGTGGGAAGGACAGACAGATGACTGTGCACAAAGAAGATGGCTGCAGGCAGCAACAACCATTTTGCAGTTGGGGTCTACATTATCAATTTTAAAAGAAAGACAGTTTCACAGGAGAATATCTAAAATTCATTATGTTAAACACACCATGTTAATTCAATTATGCAGTTTCATCAAAACCACTATATCAAAGTTAAGGCTTACATTATAACCAGGCTTCATCGTTCTGAAATATGAGGAGATCTATTTTGGGGTACCTCCTTGCAAGCCAAGCCTTTCTCGTCTCTGTAGTTGTGTCTGATGAAAAACAGTTTCATAGGCTGCTGATAGATGCAAAAGAACGAACGCTGGCACTCCATTGTGTCCCCTGTCAATTTCGGGTCACCCCAGATAGATGTCAATGTTGACTTTATTGCTCTGTCTGGATATATTTTAGGACTCTTACCTTGGGGGTAAGGCTGCATAGTGTTAGGGTGGCAGTACCACCGAGTGTGGGTGACTGAGTCATTCCCACACCTTCTGGAAGCTGTTGGTCTGACCTCAATGGCTAGCTAGCAACACCTCACCCAAACGGACAATTTACTTACCTTCAGTAATGCCTTATCTGGTAGAGACAATATCTAGTTGCAGATTCCTTACCTTAGAATTTCCCCCAGGCGTCAGTCTGGATCCAGGGATTTTTCATAAGCAGTACCCCTGCCATTAGGTGGCATTGATCGGCTCCAGGTCTGGCATCATCTGCGCAGGATATGATGTTGCAGGTCCTATATAGTATAGAAGCATAGAGCCATGAAGAACACTGACCACTGGTGCATCAAAACTAGGGCCCTGAAATGGAAGTCCCTGTCCTTTGAAATCAATTTGCAGTGCGGGGAGGATGGGTGGGTCGGTAAGGAATCTGCAACCAGATTTGGTCTCTACCAGATAAAGCATTACCAAAGGTAAGTGATTTGTCCATCTGATCGGGACATCTAGTTGCAAATTCCTAATCTTAGGATGGATACCCAAGCAATGTTATCCCTGGAGGAGGGTCTGTGAACCAAGATCACACCAGAATGTCCTGCAGGACCAAATGGGCAAAGTACCTATCCCTATAGACCTGAGTGTCCAGGCAGTAGTGTTTGGTAAACATGTGCAGAGATGTCCTAATTGCCGCCTGACAGATATCTGTGACCAGAACTCCACGTGCGAACGCAGTGGTTGCTGCTTTCGCTCTGGTAGAATGAGCACTTAAGCCCTCAGAGGGTTGCTTCTTAGCCAATGCGAATCACATTTTATTGCAGAGTGCAACCCATCTGGAGATGGTCGTCTTCTGCACTGCCCAACCTTTCTTCGCACCCACATACCCAACAAAGAGTTGATCATCCACCCAGAACTCTTTGGTACGATCAAGGTAAAATGGCAATGTTTGTTTTGGGTCCAGGAGGTGGAGTCTCTCCTCTTCTGCGTCAACACCCGCCTCGGGCCTTCGCAATGCTTTGTTTTAATTAAGGCTGATCAGGCAGCTGTAAGAAAGCAGACGATGCAGACAAGTAACCTTTGAGAGTACCCAAAGCAGAGCCCTGCTGCTCCAACAAACGTATAAACAATAGGGCCACAGAGAGAAGGGCAGAGAGGGGGTCAACAGACGTGACTGTGCATCATGCCACAAATTTCTTCCTGCGACAGGTGAATACCATTTTGGTGGAGGGATGTCTGGCTGCAAAGATAACATTACAGATGTCAGACAGAAATCAAAATCTATCAACTGTCATTGCTCAGTATTCATGCACGACGGTGGGGACTGGACAGGTTCGGGTATAGAAATCTCCCCTGTTCCTAAGACAAAGATTGCCCTGAAGGGGCAGTCTGATTGGAGGAATGATGGCCTTGCTCAATAGCTCAGGATACCAGACACTTTTGCGCAGTCCGGAGCAACAAGGATGACTTAGGCCCAGTGTTCCTTGATCTTCTTGAGGACGCAGGGCAGAAGTGGTATGGCTGGAAAGGCACACAGGAGGCCTGAGCTCCACTGGAGGTTCAATGGGTCATGAGCGAGTGCTGCCATGGAAACTCCAACGAGCAATACTGATGACACTATCCATTCTCTGTGGAAGCGAATAGATCTAACCAAGGCTCCACCCACTGCTGAAAGAGACCTTGTGCCACCTCCATATGGAGACACCATTCAGGATTGACTAAGCTTTGTCGCCTGAGTTCATCCACTCTGACATTTAGAGAGCCTGCCAGATGTTGAACCACCAGGGATATGCCTTGCTGCTCCAGCCATTACTAGAGGCATAGAGCCTCTTGACAAAGAATCCATGACCTCACTCCGCCATGCTTGATGCAGTACCACATGGCGGTGGTGTTGTCCGTGAACACCTGCACTACCTTCTCTTTGAGAGAGGGAAGAAATACTGTTAATGCTAGTCTGATCAGCCAGAGCTCCAACCAGTTGATGTGGCGTCACCTTTCTAGGTAGCTGCCCCATCCTAGGGGGGATGCATGTGTCACTACTGTCATATCTGGTTGGGTAAGGGAGAGGGATCTGCCTCTGACCCAATCATGGTTTCTTAGCTGCCACTGCAGATCTTGTGCAGTTCCCTCTGGGATCTGGACCATGTCAGAGAGATTCTCTTGATGCTGCACTCATTGGAACTTCAGTTCCCACTGCAGAGCCCACATATGCCATCTGCCATGTGTCACCAGGAACATGGAGGATGCCATGAAGCCCAGCAGTCTAAGATTCATTCTCACCAGAATCCAGGATAGAGGCTGAAAATTAGCATCATAGCCTGAATATCCTGGAATCACCACTCGGGAGGATAAACCCGAAACACACTGTGTCCAGAACAGCTCTGATGAAAGGGAGTGTCTGAGAGCGAGTCAGATGCAACTTTGGGTGTTTATAGTGAACCCTAGTGAATGCAGGAGGTCAGCTGGAGGTGGGAGAGGACAGTCTGGGGAAAGCCCGCCTTCAACAGCCAGTTGCAGAGATAGGGGAAAGCTGAAACCCCTGTTCTGTGCTGGCAAGCTGCAACCACCACCAACACCTTGGTGAATACCCAAGGCTGCTGGGAAGGCCAAAGGGGAGCATGGTGAACTGAAGGTAGGTAGGATGGGAATGTGTAAGTAAGCGTCCTGGAAGTCCAATGCTACCATCCAGTCTCCTGGGTCCAGGGCAGATAGAACCTGAGACAGAGTGAGCATTTTTAACTTCACCTTCTTGAGAAAGAGATTGAGGGACCCAAGGTCTAGGATAGGGTGGAGGCCCTTGTCCGTTTTGGGCACCAGAAAGTAGCGGGAATAACAACCACAACCTATGTCTGCCATAGGGACCCTCCCTATGGCACTCTTGGCCAAAAGAGCCATAACCTTCTCATGTAGAAGTACCAAGTGATCCTTCATCATCCTACTGTAGAATGGTGGCATGGATGGAAAAGTAGTTTTGAAGGGGAGGGAGTAGCCCCTTCGTACTATCTTAAAAATCCACCTGTTTGTTTGTGATTGACTTCCAGGAGAGCAGGTGATGGTAAATCCTGCCTCCAACTGGTCCCTGGTGGGGAAGCATCCGACTAGGAAGGTTTGGAGGCAGTTGTGGGGGGGCATTGGAATGACTGGACTGCTGGCTCCTTGATCCACCATCCCCAGCCACACAGAGGCTGGGCAGCATACATGGCATGGTGGCTGGAGGGGAATGGATGTGGTGGAATGCCCCTTCCATAGCCATGAGGAGCAAAAGCAGTGGGGGCGAGGGGCAGCAGGGAGGCCCAAGGACCTGGCTGTATCAAGATAATCCTTGAAGCTCTTGAGAGCCGATTATGGTCTCTCTCCGAAGAGATGGGTGCCATCAAAGGGCTTGTCCATAAGGTCACATTGGACATGCCCTGAAAAGCCAGATGTCCTCAACCGGGCATGGCACCTCATGGCCACTGTTGATGCAACCGCGTTGCCCAGTGAGTCAGTCGTGTCCAGTCCACATCTAATGGTGAACTTTAGAGCAAGAGCTTGAGAGACTACAGCCCGGGCATCCTCCAAGACATGTGGTAGCATTTACTCAACCGTATTGCAAAGGATGTGGGAGTAACGGCTCAAAAGGCATGTGGTATTTATAGACCACAATGCCAGGCTTTTTCCCAAGTTGGTTCAGACTCTTGAATCCTAATCAGTGGGTGCAGAAGGGAATGCACCCTGGGATATAAAGGCTTGGATAACCAAGCTCTCAGGGGTAGGGTGTTGCGTCAGGAATGCTGGGTCAGTTGGAGCAGGTCGATGACGGTGGGCAAAAGTCCTGTTCACAGGAGCCCCTGTGCTGGGTTTGGACCAGGTACCCAGCAGGACATGAGGAAGGTTTTCATTAAAGGGCAATAGGGGTTCAGACGATGAAGCCCCAGGCTGAAGAGCTTCTGTAAGGAATTTAGGGGGTCATTCTGACCCTGGCGGTCATCGCGGATGACTGAAGCACCGCCAACAGGCTGGCGGTGTGAAAACCGGGTCCGGCGGTTTCCCGCCGGATTCCCCCGGCTGGGCTGATCCTCTATGGCGGCGCTGCAAGCAGCGCCGCCATGGGGATTCTGACCCCCTTCCCGCCAGCCTGTTTCTGGCGGTTTTTACCGCCAGGAAGAGGATGGCGGGAATGGGTGCCCTGGAGCCTCTGGGGGCCCCTGCACTGCCCATGCCACTGGCATGGGCAGTGCAGGGGCCCCCTAACAGGGCCCCAGCATGCTTTTCACTGTCTGCCTAGCAGACAGTGAAAAGCGCGACGGGTGCAACTGCACCCGTCGCACACCTGCAACACTGCCGGCTCCATTCGGAGCCGGCTTCAGTGTTGCAGGCCGCCTTCCCGCTGGGCCGGCAGGCGCTAACAATGTTAGCGCCCGCCGGCCCAGCGGGAAGGTCGGAATGGCCCCAGCGGTCTTTCGACCGCGGACAGCCATATGGCGGTTCCCGCCAGGCGGCCGGTGCCCGCCGCCCGCCGGGGTCAGAATGACCCCCTTAGTCCTGACTGCCACTGAAGGCAGCTTGAGGCCCAGAACCTCAGTTGCTCTTCGCACCACCATAGAGTAGGATGCTCCCTCCGCCATAGCCATAGTAGAGGGAGAAAGCATGCCAATGTCAGGAGAGTATACAGATCACTGACTTCACCCAGCTGCGTACGTCAATCCAAAGGGCCTTATAGCTGGTATTCAAGAAGGGTCATTGGACTCTCCCATCCCTCACTGTACAACAACCCGTAAGCATAAAGGTCACAATCCTACATAGGGGGAAAGGCCCTTGTTGAAGTTGGAATTGGCGTTGCATGACTCCAATCCGGCTCTGTGACAGAGTAGGCAATGAAGATGGGGTTGATGCCACACGGGAGCATGGGTGGTGTTGGGAGCGTTGTCAGAACCAGCAATGGGGAAGGTTGAGGTGGTACTACCAACGCAGGTTTGGATCCAGGAACAGAAACATGGGTGCCCCCTGGAGCTGAGGCTGAAGCTGCCAGTGAGAAATCCGAGGGGGCCGCTTCTGACCCCGCAGGACCTCAGGGAACTCTGGCAGAGACAGAATGTCCAAAAATGAAGCACATGGCCTCATAAAACTCTCTGAGTTGGGCAGGGGCCGCTCCGGCTCCCGGAATCTCGGGGAGGTGGTAAGCAGATTTAAATGCATGCTCTGAAGGCAGAGGCCTAGAAAGATAATGCTCTTTTTCCCTCATCTTGTCAGCCGACAGATGGGGTGAAGTCAAAGAATGTTTGTTCTTTGACTTCTTCTTGTGTCTCAACTTACCCATTTGCCCCAAGGACTTGGAGCTGGACAATGAAGAGGGGGCTCCTTGACCAATCCTGGGACCTTCCTCTCGACCGGTAACAGGACCAACGTGGAGCCGAGCACTGAGCTGCAAGGAGCTTTAGGGACCACTCCCTCAAAACCTTCGGATTTATGGCCTGACAATCTGAGCACGACTTCAGGTTGTGATTGGGCTTCAGACACCACAGGCACACGAGGGGTGGATTTGTTATGGACATGGCCCGTGTTGGAAAATGGCCCTCTCTGAAGGGTCACCCCAAACTTTTTGCCTTGCTGCTCCTCTTTTTCAGACCTAATTTCTGTTGGCTTTAGGACTCTGGACACCTTACCACTGCTAACCAGTGCTAAGGTGCATGTGCTCTCTCCTCTAAACATGGTAACATTGGTTCCTACCCAATTGGCATATTTAATTGACATGTAAGTCTTAGTAAAGTGCCCTAGAGATGCTGAGGGTCTGCAAATTAAATTCTACTAGTGGGTCTACAGCTCTGGTTGTGCCACCCACATAAGTAGCCCTTTAACCACGTCTCAGGACTGCCATTACAAAGCCTCTGTGGGTAGTTTCATTGCCACTTCGACTTTGCATTTAAAACTACTTGCCAAGTCTTAAACTCCACTTTTTCTGGGAATAAGTCACCCCTAAGGTAGGCTCTAGGTAACCCACAGGGCAGGGTGTGATTTAAGTAAAAGGCAGGGCATGTACTCATGTGTTATACATGTCCTGGAAGGGGAAAACTCACAAATGTGTTTTCCACTACTGTGAGGCCTGCTCTTCTCATAGGCCACATTAGAACTGCCCTCATACATTAAGTGGTTGATTCAGATCTGGAAGGAATAGCCCTTTCATGTTTAGTATGGCCAGAATGGTAATAGAAAATCCTGCATTCTGGTGAAGTTGGATTTAATATTACTATTTTAGAAATGCCACTTTTAGAAAGTGAGCATTTCTCTGCACTTACAATCATCCGTGCCTTAAAGCATGTCTCCAATCCATATCTAGTCTGTGCTGTTTGACAGCTCCCCTTGTGCATTCCACCCAGACAGCCATAAACACAAGACACTCAGTCACATATGCATTCATCTGCATACAGAATGGGTCTCCCTGGGTAGGAAGGGTGGAAGGGCTCTCTCTTACACTTCAAAGGCTAGTGGCCTTCACTCATACATAGGACTGATAACCACCACAGGGGTCCTGGCAGACAGAACTGGGCTGAAAGAGGAACATGTACACTTCAAAACCACTCTTTGAAGTTTCCCCTACTTCAAAGGCATTTTTGGGGTTATACACTGGGTCTCTGACCCCACCAAATCAGACATTTCTGGATCTACGCCTGGACTCTGTCAGAGGGACTACCTGGCTGCCCAAAGGACTCATCTGGACTGCTTTGCTGAGAAGGACTGCTGTCCTGCTTGTTGCCCTGTTGTCTGTTGGACTCTGACTCTGCTGAAAGGACTCTGCCTTCTCCACAAGTGCTCTCCAAGGGCTTCCATTGAGCTTACATCCTGTTCTGAAGACTAAGGCCCACAAAGAATTCACCTCAGAGAAGAAAATCTACATGAGTCAGAATAGGGATGCAACGCTTTTAGAAATCAACTCAGCGCCTGCCTTGCGGCTGAAAATTCACAGCATTGCCTACCGGATCGATGCAGTGCCTGCTCCTTCTAACAGCGCGTCAAAGACTTTCAACACATTGTCAAAATATCTCTGCATCGTAGCGAGGAACCAAGGCTGTGCTCCTGGATATTAATGGACACCTGGCAGCGTGGAAAGAAACAATGCATTGTCTGTGCCACGCCAGAAAATATGACACAGCACCTTATTTTTCAACGCATCTCCTCCTCTGTGGCCCCCGTGCATGGGTATTTTTGACGCATCCCAAATACCGTGTGTTACAAGGACATAATCACTGATTCTTAAGAATTGAGACTCATTTAAACCTTTAAAAATTGATCTCTCTGCATGCATATTGGATTTTTGTCAGTTTAATCTTAGTTTATTCAGATAAATATTATCTACTTTTCTGAATTGATGTGGAGTACTTTTTGTGGTGTTTTCACTGTGTTACTCTATGAGTTTTTGCACAAATACTCTACGCATTGCCTTCTAACTTAAGCATGCCTGCTCTATGCCAAGCTACCAGAGGGTGAGCACAGGAAAATTTGTATTGAGTTGTGACTTACCCTGACTAGGATTGTGCTCCCTACTTGGACAGGGTGCATACCTCTGCCAAGTACAGACCTCGATTTCTAAAAGCAGGGCTAAACCTGGTCATACACAAGACATCCTTGACACACCATGAATGTAGACACTCAAAGATCTCCGTCAAAAAAGTTGAAAAATATCAGTCAAAAAACAACTGAAGGGTAGCTCTTCTGCAGATCAGTGCTAGGCTGGTGCAGAAAGAAAAGAACTGATGGCAGCGTACCAGGGTAGTGCCTATATAGGACCCACAACATCATAACTGGCGTGGAAGCCACCGACAACAGATGGGGAGCTGATCAACGCCATCTAACCCCGCTCAGGGGTACTGCTTGAGAAAAGTCTCCAGACCCAAACCAATGCCTATGGAAAATTCTAAGGTAAGGAAGCTGCAACTAGATGTTTCTATCAGATCTATAAAGTAAAGGTGATTTATGGCAGACAAAAAACGTGACTCATCAGGGAAGTCGTGGTGGAACAGATCATACCACTTTCTCTCAGTTACATAAAGTCTCACATATGCCAAGGCAAACAAAGACATGCAAGATAGGTTTCAATGAATTTATTGAAGGATCTGCATTCAATTATAAAAATTATTTTAAAAAAATCTGTGCTGTGATAATTAGGCAGATGAAACATAATACAGTGATTATGATTACCAGTAAAGTAAAGAAAATAATCAAGTTTAGAACCCTCTTGTGCTTTCTTGGTATTATCGTAAACAAATTTACATCGTATTTGGGGTTTACATTTACTTGTTCCAGACTATCGTGACCTATACTAGTATAAATCTCTGGGCTAATCTTTGGCAGCTCGCATTCCTGATCTTGTGGAGGAACATCCCAGAGCTACTGGCGTACAGCCAAAGCTACTCTTTCCCCTTTAATATTACTTAATATGATTGAAGAGATTGTGACAAAATTGCCCATTAATTTCATTACCAGCATCACCAGCTATTCTCCTTTGTAGAAGCTAAGCGCCAGATTATCAAAAGTTTTTGCATTCGCAACCGGTGCGAATCGCAAAATTTGTCCGTTTGCGAATGCAAAAACGTGATCTGCGATGCATGAAAGGAATTTGCAGACCAAAAATAAGAAATCGCAAGATTCGTACATCTTTCGCCATACCAGCATTCACACAAGACTCCTAGCTGGGGAGTTTGGAGAAGGATATCTACTAGGTACTGTCCCCCTGTACAATGGCACATTGATGGCGTGCTGATGTCAGATGGCTCACTTACTCAATATACCCTCTGTCCCTTCCAGGAGACAGTGCCTACGCAGTGCTCACCTACATGATGACGTCCTACCTCAATCCTGCAATACCTGCTGAACGGAGATACAATGCAGCACACAGGGCTACCCGCAACGTGGTGGAGCGCACCTTTGGACTGCTGAAGAGTCGCTTCCGGTGCCTCCACAAAAGTGGAGGGGCACTACAGTACAGCCCAGAGACCACATGTAGAATAGTGGCTACTTGTGCAATCTTGCACAATATAGCTACCACCAGGGGCATACCTGTAGAAATATGTGATACTGAATCTGATGAGGATGATGATCCCATACCACCCCTACAGCCAGCAGACAGGACCAGTGCAGCAGAGGGAAGGCAAAGGCGTGCTGACATCACACACAACCATTTCAGATGTAAATATGAATAAGACAAATGCACTGACAAATGTACCGTAGTGAAGTAAATTTATTACCTTAATGTCAGGTAATGTTAGTTCAACGAATAGCAACAAAAGTGTGTTAAAAAATAGAAACAATAGAAGTTCAGAGTAATGCACTTTTACTTCATAGTGTACTCATTACCCCTCTGGCCGCTATAGTTACTTCTTGCGGCCACGCACACCACTCGGGTGCCCAGTTGCCTCACTGGCACCTCGATTGTCTGCCTCAGTGGCAGTGCTGTGCCTGGCACTGCGCCGCCTGGTGTCCATTGCGGGTACAGCTAGGCTGCTGAGGCAGGAAGTGTCCTCCGTGTCCCCCAGTTCAAGCTCACTAGGTGTGGCTGACCTCTGTCCCATGATGTTGTCTATCACATTTGTGATTTGGACAAGTCCGTGAGCCACATCCCTGCTGCTGTGTGCTGCCTTCACCTGTGCAGTCACTGCACGATGTGCAATCAGTGAAGTTGAATTAGCTAGCCTATTGACAGAGCGATAGAATCCCCCAAACATGTTCATGAATCGTCGCTCCTACCTGTGGTGGCTCACCCTGTCATGGCGCAGCTCCTGGCATAGTTCCCGCACAGCAGAAGTGAGCTCCCTTGTGTCCTGCGATGCCTGCACCTGTCCCTCATGCAGCTGTTCTATATTCGCATTCAGGCACTCCAGCTGGCGATGCAGGCCCCCCATGTTGGCATTATGTTGCTGCATTTGTTTCTGTAAACAAGTGATCTTTTTGTTTTGTAGGCGCTGCTGCTGCAACATAGCTGCTTCCAGCCCACCAAAGAAGGAGGTTCCCTCACCTGCCTCATACGCCTGTGCACCGGCATTTGTCGCCATCCTGCGGGGTGCTGTGGTCTGCTGAAACTGGCCTCCTTCATCTGTGTGCATCTGCCAGTTGGGGATGGTGTATGTGGCCCTTCCTGCTGCTCATCCGAGTCCTGACTGAGCGCTGGCAGTGGCAGTGCCCTGGGCCTGCGTTGGAGTGGCGCAATGGTGAGAGACCCACTCGTGTTTGAGTCTGAGGCTGGATGGGTGTCAGTCTCCCCTAAGCTGGCACATGCTGTGGCTGCTAGGCCTGGCCCACCTGCAACGACAATATGCAGCATGTCAGTTATGTTTGTAACAATTAAGATCACACAATGGTAATAAAGGTACAGGTACTTCTCTTCACTGTGTTGTGGGTGTTGTGTTCCTCTGGGTGTCGCTCTACCTAAATACATTGTATGTGCTACTTTCAGCTATAGGTTGTGGACTGCCACTCCCATAATGCATTGTTGTGCTGCTTCTAAGATGTGGAATGGACTACTTCTCACAATGTTTTACATTACTTGCTAATTCCTAAGGGGCTTTGTGCATACACATATGGGGTTACAATTCAATATTGCACTTACCTTTGCTGGTACGTGGTGTGCCGGAGGTGTCTATCTCTGTGACCCCAGTCACTGCTTCAGGGAGGAGTGTGGACTCCACTAGGTCCTCTAACGGGGTGGATGGTGACTCTGTGGGTGGACCGCCTCCTGTGCTCCTGGCCTCCTGCAGTCTTCTTGCCACCCTCTCCTTCGCACTGGACCGCAGGTCATACCACCTCTTCTTAATTTCGTCAACAGAGCGCTGTGCCACACCAATAGCGCAGATCTTAGTTTGTATGTCTGCCCTGGAGTGAGCTTTTACCAAAAAGGCGGTCATGGCTCCTGACCACCTCCTCTGTCACCACCTCCAGCTCTTGCTCACTAAATTTGAGCTTCCGCTTTCTTTCTCCCTTTTCCTTTCCTTGGACTGAGGTGTCCATGGTTGCTCATGTGTGCTGCCTCCTTCAGAGTGTTGCTCAGTGTGGCTGGGCTGCTCTCTCTGGATGCTGGTTTGGGTGTGGCACCTGAAACTGCCTGGGATGACTCACTTCTTGCTTGTGATGTCATCAGGCTCCTCCAGGTGTGCTTTCTCGAACTTTCTCGCAATTTGCGATTTTCAATTACCGAATCGCAATTTGGGAAAATGCAAATTGTGATTCGGTAATTGGGCCTCGCAAACCTCAAATAGCGATTTTTAAGAAATCACTAATTCAGAATCGCAATTATGGTACATGGCCTATAGCGACTCAGAAATAGCGATTTCTTAAAAATCGCTATTTGCGATTCGCAATGCCATTTCTTCATGCATCTGGCCCTAATAGCCTTCTTCACAATACTCAATCTAGTTTTTGAGCAGGATACAACACCAAAACTACACTTTTGAAAGTGTCAGAGTTGGCAAGAGAAACACTTGACAGTGGTTATTCTGCTATGGTGGTATTATTAGACCTGTCAGCAGCGTTTGACACAGCATCCTTCCTAAATATATATTAAGCTAACTTGGCTTTCAGGGCACAGTCCTTTCCTGGCTGAAATCTTTCTTGGAAGACTGATCACAGCGGGTCTATCTCCTCCCTATTTTCTTCAACCCTCAAAACTTTGGCCTGCGGGATGCCTCAGTGTTGTGCCCTGAGTTCTCTGATTTTCAATCTCTACCTGCCCCACTTGGCACTCTGACTGAAACCTGGGGGATGAATGTAGTTTCCTATGCGGATGGCGGACAACTGCTGTTTTCCTTTTGGAAGCGCTCAGAAGCGGCTCTCCTCAAATTTAAGAAGGAAACTAAATTTGGACAAGGGTGAGGCTCTTTTCTTTAGTCAGAATGCCTCCTACAAATTTCTGGTGGCCAGAAGAATTTAACCCTCCTCCAAAGTCTGCTACTTCAGTGTGAAATCTCGGTGTCTTGTTTGACTCCGATCTCCTCTTTACGACCCAAATTAGACAGATCTATCTGGTCCCAAAGGAGACCTGCAAGATTGTGGTCCATACACTTGTGACATCATGTCTTGACTATGCTAAAAGTCTGTGTCTGAGTCAACCTGCTTTTTTGACCCACAGACTCCAGATGATTCAGAGCACCTCGGTCAGGCTAATGTGGTGCGCCCCCCTTTCACCAACACATTTCACCTCACTTACAACAGTTACACTGGCTCCCAGTAATGAAATAGGTTAAATTCAGGGCCCTCACACTGGCTTTTAAAGCCTTCAGAGGCAAGAGCCCTCTGTACCTGAGGAATAGACTGGACCTGTACAAACATGAGGGAGTCACCTCCAGCTCATGAGAGTTCCCAGATTTTCAAAAGCCCAACCTGGAGGCAGTTCTTTCACTGTACTGACTGCAAAGGTCTGGAATACATTACTACTCAAACTTCGCTTGGTTCAGTCAGTTGACAGCTTTAAAAAAGAGCTAAAAACCTGGCTTTTTGGTCAGGATTAGTCCTGGATGACCTGGCACTTTCTCAGTCGCTGCTTTGAGCACCGAGATGCTTTTGCTGAAGCAGTTGCGCTCTTTACAAATGCTCCTTATTGATTGATTGATGATAGGGGTGCATAATTTGATGTGTGACAAGGACCTGTTTCTGTTGCACAACCAATCTAATTTTATGTAAATGAATTATAGACAGGTTCATTAACAGGTAGGACAGAGTGCCATGAGTTTCATTGCATTAATATCACAAAAGTAAAACATGTAGGCAAGATAACTCAACACCCATAAATATGACACAGTGCAACAGCTTCTTCAAAACTTGCAGATCATTCATTTTATTGTGGACGACAGATTTTCTGAAATAGTCACAGAACGCTTTTACTGTAGCACTTAGACTTAAGTGACATCTCAGATAATTGAAAGGACAGTAGTATATATTATCAGGCAGATATATTTATTGCCAACTACTTTGAGAATAACAAGATTAAGGCAACAGAAGTGTCACAACTATTAACTGATCATCTTTTTTGTTGCAGTTTTAATAGGTTCTTTGACTGAAGTTATTAAAATGCCCCATTGTCATGATTTAATCCCAGTACCATTTTTGTAGAACTGTAAGACCATAATACAGTATTTGCTTTCTTGTAACTTTTGATACATGATTAATCTGCTGTGGTTCTAGGTTCTGTGGTTCTGTGTTATCCGGGGCCTCTTTACCAACCTAACAAGACAGGTGCTGGATACTCAAAAATTAAATTCTGCTTTTAATAGCAGCCAATGTATTTTGGGACACTGAACAGGCAGACTAAAATTGTTAACTGCAGTGGTTTAATCATGGCAAATTAACATGAACATTGAAGGGAATGGGTATGTGGTCCTCTTCTGGAGGATTTTTAACACTAGCCCTAATGCTGGTCTACCACATATAACAGAGCTTGGGAGAATGTGCGACTTCAAGAATGGTGTGGTCACTAGCTTCCGAGTTGGAGCCTTATCCTTTTTGATAAATCAGTTGTTTAGCTGCATGGTACTGAGATGGTTTGCTTCCTCTACTTCTGGGGGCAGAGGTTAGTAGTCAAACCGAATTTCTCCCACATTGGCAGCTGTATCATTTACACTTGTTCCTTTGTTTAGTTTCCCTGCTTAAGACCAAGATTGAGCCCAGCAGTGAAGGCCTAGGAGGTGTACTAGCCCTTGAAACGTACTATCTTCACAGGGTTTTGTTTTCCTGCAAAAGCTCCAATGACTGGCTCTACATCTGTAGTGTTGTTTCATGGTCCCTTGAGTGTGTGTGCCAAAGAGAGACACTCTTGGTAACTTTTTGTAAATACACGAGAGGGGCTTACATGACACCATTTTTTTCAAGGCTTCTTCAGCATGGTCTGGTGCTCGGGGGATCAAGAAAGGGACTGATACCATTGTACACAAGTGACAGAATTCTAGCAGAACCTCAAAAAGAGAGATAAACAGTTCCCAGGATATATGGCAAGAGCCACAGATGGACTGCCTTTTCCATTGACTGATGATCACCAGGCTCACCTGTTGGAAACACTGGGGCTCGCTATTGTGAAGAGGGGTCCATGGGGCAAGGCTTTTAGATCAGCTCACCGGAGCTATCAAGCATTGTGGCTTAATATAGGAGGTCCAGGAAAGATAGCAGGAGGTCCTACATTACAGGGTCTCAGTCAGGGAAGATTGTCTCAGGACTCTCCAGTAGCTGACACTATATTGGTATAAGAAGGCGCTCATCAGAGTGCTTTTCAGGGCCTCCAGAAACTGCTGTTGTACCACAACTAATGTGTTATAGCCTGGGACAGATACTCAAGACTACTGCAAGAGGTGCAGGCCAATCAGTTCAGAGGAACATGGTTTCAAGTTTCCTTTGCTGATGGGAGACATGCTAAAATAATGTACACCTTGCATTCGGCCCTGCCATTCAACCGAGTTAATTGGTGGCTGCACTCTTGGTTGGGGTGGATGCAGCACAATTGTTTAGACTTTGAAGACCTGCCAGTGTGCCTTGGTGTCTCATAGTTGCTTCAAAGATCACCCACATATTAATTTGGTGGTGAAAGTTGGCAATGGCAACTTTATTGTAGACAGGGGCAGCTGAGCTGCCAGTCAGGGTACAACAAAAGAGAACTGCTACTCAGTCCCTCTTGACCAGACCAATTCCTCTTCTCCCTGTGTTGTCACAAACTCTTTTTTTTTTTTCCTCTGAAAATGTTCACTGATAAACGACTCTTGATTCACAGACCCAATGGTGATTGTTTTAATTGTATAATAATGTGTAAGGACTTTCTTTGTCAATTAAACATAGTTTGGACCTTCAAGTTCTTCATTTCTTTGAATTGTTCTATTGTGTGCATTGTGCAACACACCTAAACATACTTTTCCTTGGAGCTCTAGTCACAATTTTGAAGGAGAGACAATTGATACCTTAAGGAATACCCATTCATTTAACTCTCAATAAAATGCACTTAGTCACTGATTAGCCAAGAAACAAACTGACAGTAATCACACAACAATCATCAGCAGATATAAGACTTTACCTGCACAAGCGACATCTCAGTTTCAAGATCATACCAACCCTTGGTAGTGAGTACTATAGTTTAGTAAAAAAAAATATGCCCCTGAACACCAACAATAGAAATTACCAAAAACATAAGTGAAACATACCACATTTGACCAGCATTAAATTTTTACCTTTCCGTCTACTTTAAGGTGGACGCCTCACACGCATTTGGTAACAAGGCCCTTCTGGCCTCACAGTGCCACAACTTCATATATTTAAAGAGGTGAGCAAGAGAAATTGTCTTGCTCTATCTACACTTCTTTGATTGGGAGGTTGCCATCTTTTTCATATTATATCCTTCAGCATTTACCCATTGAGGGCTTCTAGCCAGTTGCATGATTCTTACTGGTAAGCCATAGAAATTAAAAGTTGGCTCCCTAATCAATTCCAACTTTTTTTATGTATATCTTTCTTTGATGTATAACTTTTTGTTCTAATATTTTTTTTTGCAGTTTTTTCCTGCATGCTGGTATTTTTGCTGTAGTTCCCCAGGCATTACTTGTTTATTGGTTTGATATTTAGACACATTAGTGTTTCTCTCTCACATTTAGGTAAGAGGCATCATGTTTTTTTTTTGTGATTTCACACATAGCACCCTCATTTTACTGAATGTCTATGTCACATTTCACCCACAGATATCCTTGTATTAGTGAATTCCAGCTAGTATCCAGATATTGACTCCTTCAGACTGGCAAACAGTATGTATCCCCTCTTGACTATCCAACCATGACTTAAATTGGGTATATTCCTAATTAATTGTAATTATATTTATTATTGTACGTAAGTTCCCCAGGGTAACCTTAGTCCTAAGGACACCCTGGTAATGATGAAAGGGTCGAAACTCTATCAACAGTGTATAAAGACATACATCTGCATTACTTCACCTCACATGGGGATTGTCCTATGTTGATGCTTTGTACTAAAATATAATGGCAGTCGAAAGATTGTGTACAAATACACCACCATTTCACAATATTGGATATTTACTCTTTTTTGGTTTTGCTTCACTTCACTGGGGTTTCAATTGTCACTTTTGTTCTTCTTTCTATTTGTAACAACATTGTTCTGTTTATGCCCTTAAGAATAAAAGTTGTTTGATGTTTTGCTTCGTGTACTGGTTGCTTGTTCTTACTTTTGATTTATGCCTGAGAAAATAACTACTGTCCTAAAGGAATTAACTTTGGCATGCTTAATTCAATGCATCATTTTCTGCCATTATTCATTCATATATAACAAATGAGTTTCATGTGAACAGTGTTTCTTGTGAGAATTTTCATACCAATGGTCATGTAAACATTTAGGTTGCTCTTGTTTGTTTGAGAGAGGGAAATACCAGCAGCACCTAGAAATATGAAGATAGAGACATACCTCAACACTTACTAATCACATATAAAAAGACAACGTTTTGCTATATGAAAACCACCAGAATGATAAAAAAATAATATTTTCTGCAATTTACTAAGCTTAATTCAAAGTAACACATGGATGAAGAAAAACACTTTTAAGTCTTGCCTTTCTCCATTCAGCCAAATATACACAATACATTGTCAAAATCAAAATACAAACATTGTATTGGTTTATGCACTATTACTGCAAGTAAATGCAAATAAATATAAAACAGCAAACCAACAACTATAACCCACAAAATAAATACGATACATTTTAAACATGGATGTTAACCATACATAAAACCTAACCACACACCTCTGTTCAGGGGTGCTACTATCAATTTAACCAAAACATATGAAAGCACCTAGAAAAATCCATCTTGACCATAAAAACATACAACTAATGAGAATATGAACACAAAAACAGCAAATAGCCTTTGCATACATCTCTATAGCAGAAGCTACTGAACACTGTGATATGATACTTAAATCTCCCTCCTACCAACAATGTGGAAGCAAGATAGCTCCACTAATGGACTATTTTGAGGATACTTGGGTTGGTCACCTGTACCAATTAGGCCACAAATGCAATGCCAACCCAAGTATCACATTCCATGATGGAAAGTCTATGACAGCACTATATTCATAGAAGCAAAGACAAATAACGCAGCAGAGGGTTGGCACAACTCCTTCCAAGGAGCACCTGGAAGAAGCCACCCTAGACTCTACCAATTTCTAGGAATACTTAAAAAAGAACAAAGCTACAAAGAGCTAAGAATGGAGTAATCCCTAACCCACGTCTAACCAAAACTCTCCAAATAAACTAAACAAATGCATGAACTCTTAGCATTCAGAGAAAGACCCTTCACTAACAACCAGATGTGGTCTCCTACATCTAGACTCAATAGCAAGAACCCTATTTAAAAAGCACACTAAACAACAATAACATGTAATCTTCCTAAAACACAAGCACTCATAATTTAATAATATGTATTACTAAATATTATTAATGCAAATTTAAAACACCATTCTGAATAAAAAGAATAA
Organism: Pleurodeles waltl; assembly: GCF_031143425.1. NCBI lineage: Eukaryota > Metazoa > Chordata > Amphibia > Caudata > Salamandridae > Pleurodeles > Pleurodeles waltl. The sequence continues at coordinate 1,146,139,854 of NC_090437.1, read as the reverse complement.
AACAATAATTCTGCAGGCAAAAATTCAGATTTAAAATTAAACTCTATCATAATAAATATTTACAAATATATAAATAAACAATGCAAAGTCAAAAGCATTATCTTAATTATACCGACACTTTCTACCACCTACACAAATATGATCACACAAACAAAACATATATAGACAACAAATAAACAAACTTAAGATCAAACAAATTAACAGTGACTGGCCAACAACATAAATAAATATAAAAGATAACACTCATAGCTGAAACTCTGATCAATTAAATGATGACCCAAATAATACAATCCCAAATGCTATTGATAAAACATTGCCCAGAAATTGCAAATATACACCAGACACTCTGCAACATTGAAAGGAATCCAGTAATCCAAGTAAACCATTCAAAAACATAAAAACAAACAAAAAATAGAAAAACAATACTCTGGGAAAATTCAATGAAAGGTTAAAAACAACTTTGGTTAAAAATAATTAACTATCTTTTCATTGGAGAAAAGCACCTATGTGAAAAATAAAGTCTGGCATCCAAACATAGGAACTTGCAATGGGAAAAAATGGGGAAAAAAGCCACCTAAGCTACACTTGCAACAACATTTGCAACAAACCAAAGTCCAAAAAGAAAGCAATAAATTCAAGATTAAACATATGTAACACATATAAAAATTAAAATAAATGTCACAAGAGCACCCACAGCAATCATGCAAAGTAACTAACACATACTACACTAGACAAAGGAATACACCAACACTACACTCAACTGCCTTAACTAAGTCTAAACACATCTACTACATGACTAAACCGTTAACAATTAGTTTAAAATAGTTTTTACTTCAACAGGAGACCAGCAGCTGGAAACTAAACACATAAACTCCATGAACAGCCCAAAAGGACGAAGAAAGCCAACATAATGACAGAAACGGGAAACAAATGTAGATAAAAACAAAGACTTTCATGCCACAGAATTCAATGTTGAAAAGCATGTATTCTATTTATTAATGTTTCAAAAACAAAACTATAAACTACATGGTAAATATAATACAAGTTTTACAAAATAGAAATGCTTTTATATATACATATATATTACAGAATTCTGAAAACATATATAACCAAATCTTTTTAATATATTATAATAATGTTAAAACATATAAATAGTATAGACTACTAAATTTGTTAAACTTTACAAATAAAAATGTATGTACACTGCAACAATTTCATATGTATAATTTAAAATATTTTTGGAAATAAAAAGAACATAGAAAATACATGTTGTAAATATTGAAAAAAATGCTTTATATTAACTAAGATGTTTAAATAATGTATATAAACATAACATGCAAAAAGTACTTTATGAAAACTACACTAAAAAGAAAACAAACTGTTTACACTATAAATGAGTATAACTTTTAAATATATACATTTAAAAAAAAAATGTTAACAGTGGATTGATATCACATTTGCTATTCCCAAATATTCTTTTACTTTGAGGAACGTTTAATGTATTACTCGAACTTCAACCTTAACCATATTAGAGAACGTGTTGCACTTTGTTTTACTACTCCAAATCCAAATTTAACAACACTGGGGAATGTTTAGGACTTTTGGAAGTTCAGATTCACTATTCCCACTCCATACATAACCGGAGTGGGAAAAGTGTTAAACTTTGGGAGTTTAGATTCCCACTCCAAAAGTAACCACATATGGGGAAGTATATGACATTAGGTGGTTGAGGTTTACTATTCTCACTCCAAACTTAACCACATTAGGAAAAGTGTTAGATTTTGGAGGATAGAGAGGTTTCAGATTCACTATTCACATTCCAAACTTAACCACATTGGGGAAAGTGCTGGACTTCAGAGGGGCCAAATTTCCTATTCCCACTTGAAACTTAACCAAACTGGGGAAAGTGTGGGACTTTGGGGGAGAGGGTTCATATTTACTATTCCAACTTTGAACTTAACCACACTGGGGAATATGATGGACCTTGGGAAGAGGGACAAATATACTGTTCCTATATTCATACTCAAAACTTAACAACAATCAGTAAATTGTTGGATTTTGGAGGATCCTGTTTGAATTCCAAATATCACTGCATTGGGGAAGTGATGGACTTGAATGGGGGTCAAATTAACTAATTATACTTCAAAAATAAAGTAATAAGGGAAAATGTTGAAAATGTTGTAAATGTTGAAAATGTTGTATGTTTAGATTTCAAAATTAACTGTGACCAAAATAAAAGACCAGTATAAAAGACATTACATTAAAATAAATCCAGTTTAAATATCCTCAAAAATAAACCACATAAACAAGAAATCAAAGTTGGATTACTACCAAAAATATGAAAAATAACAAATATCTACTGTAACACTTACCATCATGTGCAGAAGTGAAACACACATCAGCAGTTCTACAATATCTCTTCAATAAGGAACATTTGAATGTCTGTACTCATTTTATCAATATACCTGTGACCTAAATTTCTGTCTACTACAAATAGAAAGTGTGCCACTGCTGTATGATGGGCAGTTATGTTTACTCTAATTATGTCCTTGGCTCTTAGCGTGATACAGACACTGTAGATACCTATCAGTTATCAATACTGATGTGAAGATACAGAAATGTTGCCCTGATAGGTCAACTAACAGTCAATGTGGAATATAGAAAGTACACTGCACATGGTCAAATACATAGTGTACTGCATTACTCTCAACAAGTGAAAGTAATGGATGGCAATACCCAGATACAAATCTGTAAACAGAATTCAGGCAAACTATAATTGTTTTGTTACTAGATATGATGCACCGTCGGGGGCAAGCTGATGTACTCAAATAGAAATCTATGTGGTATGTGTCAATCTGCTGTTTTGACATTTGGTGTGCAATGTGACCGTCAACGCTTAACTTCTATTTGTGTATGAACAAATCACAGGAACAGTCATTTAAGGGCCATGATAACATGACTGCAATGGAATGCCATCTACAAAGGAGGAAATCAGCAGCTAGGGTTATGGCACACTCACACACATTCCCCATTCACATACTGCCAATTGCCTCATGTTCCTCCCAGGAAGTGACATAAGATGATTACTGAGAAAATAGCTTTAGTTGGAATCTTTCCATTTCCATATGCTGCACAAGTGCTTTAATTATGTATTTGCAATGGTGATAGTAAAAGTGCACGGCCAATTAATTTTGCCCCCTTCTTGTTAGTCATAATAATCACACGTGTGCACAGTTTGATTCATAACACATACACATCTGTGGATTTACATGTGTTGGACCAGGCCCTCTCTGCAGGGCCAACTCTAAACTTTTTGTCTTTCCCCCATTTGTTTTTGGAACCCATTTTGTCAGCTTTTATGACTCTTTGTGCTTTATCAATGCTAACCAGGGCAAAAGTGCTTGTACTTTTTCCCCTGAATATGGTAAAATTGTCCTACACCCAATAGGCATATGTAATTTACTTATACGTCCCTATCAAAGTGGTACTACATATACCCAAGGACTATAAATTAAATTCTACCACTGGGTCTGCAGCATTTATTGTGCCACCCAATTCAGTAGCCCTTTCGATATGTCTCTGGCCTGCCATTGCAGCATGTTTGTGCAGTTTTAAACTGCCTTTTCGACTTTGCAAAATACACCTTTTGCCAAGCCTTACACTCCCTTTTTAATACATATGTCACTCCTAGGTTAAGACCTAGCACACAGGGTAGGGTGCAGTGTATTTAAAAAGTTGGACATATATGTTTAGGTTAGATGTCCTGGTAGTGAAAAACTCATGCATTTGTTTTCCACTGCTCTGAGGCCTACCTCTCCCATAGGGCAATATTGGGTTACTTTATTACATGTAATAAATAATAACTTTTATCTGGGAGAAAGAAGGAATGTTATGTTTGGTGTCTGAGGAATTGTAATTAAAAATCCTCCTTGATAGTAAAGTCAAACTTTAACTCACAATTCTGAAATTGCCACTATTAGGAAGTTGGCATTTTCTTGTACTAACCATTTGGTGACTGCTACCTATATCCTAGGTCACATGACTAGGTATAGTTGGCAATTGGCCTTTGTGTATTCCTCCCAGGCAGTATCACAAAGGAGGGCTGGTTGCTGTCAGGATGGGCACCTTTTCAGCTGTCATCTACAACACTTGCACTTCAAAGGGGCTACCTCAGTACATTAAGAAAAGGCCCACCTGAGCCAGGACAGGGGAAGGAAGAAAATTCCAGAACCAGATTGGGGGGGGGGGAGTCTAGAGGTTTCTTTCACTTGAATGCTGGGACCACGTATAAACATTGGACCCTCAGGCAAACTCTTAGGCAAACTCTTCAGATCACTTCTGGACCTGTGGAAGACTCAGAAGAAGCAATGCTCTGCTGTCCTCCTGGTACCAGGACTATCCTGCGTTAAGAAGGGCTGAACTGTTGCCTTGTTGCCTGAGGAAGATAGACTGGACTTGCTCCTTTAAGCTAGGACTGCAAGAATAACTCTAAGAGATATGCGCTGTATCTTCCCAGCTCCCAGACTCAACTGGACCTGCCTGTGCCCTGCTGCTAGCTTCTGCTGGAGTGAGCCTTGAATCCCAAGAGGTGCCCCCAGGTCCTGGATCCTTGGCTGACTTCAGAATGTACACCTCCTGGCCCAGCTGTGGGTTTCTTCTGAACCAATGTAGCTTGTTGCAATTCAATGCAGCGCAATACAGGACCTACCATCGCAGCACATTGCAGCTCCTGAGAGGCGGCCTCATAGGAACTGACACAGCCCCATGAATCTCGAGACAGGACCTTACATCATAGCACTTCACAGCTCCTGTTCGGCGGCCTCACCAGAACTGATGCAGCAGTGACGCATCTCAACCCAGGACCTCATATTGCAGAACTTCATAGCTCCTGATAGGCGGCCTCATCAGAATTGATATAGAACAATGCATCTCGACTCAAGACTCACATTGCAGTAACTTGCAGCTCTTGATCATCGGCCTCACTGGAACCGATGAAGCAGAATGTAAATTAATGCAGCACCTTGCACCTTTTGATTGGCAGCCCCATCGGAACTGACTGACACAACCTGATGCAGTGCCACGCAGGACCTCACATATCAGTCCAAGTACAAACAGGTACATTGCCCAGCAGGCCAAACTAGGTCCTGTACTTGGCCCATGCTCCATCATGGTTTTCTTGAACCTTTGACTTTGTCCTGGTCCAGTGCCACTGAAATAACCCCAATTGGTGCTTTGAACTTTTTGGCCCTACTTTTACCTAAATCTTTAAAACTGAATATCTCCAGTTCTACTGATTGGATTTATGTTGTTTTGATGTCAAACAATTTATGAAATGTATTCTATTTTCCTAATTTGGTGTGGAATTATTCTTGTGTAGTGTTTTTACTTTATTACTGAGTGCTACATAAGGACTTTACATAATGCCTCTAAGTTAAGCCTGTCTGCTTTTGTGCCAAGCTACCAGAGCATTAAAAACAGGTTAATTTAGTGACTTTGTGTTGTTCACCCTGACAGGGATTGTGAATGTTGCATGAGAAAGGCTCACACACTTCCTCCCCTCAACCAACCACCCAGTTCCTCACGACATGGCAATTCAGTTTCAGCATAATTGCAACATATCATGATAGACCCACAAGAGATTATACTATTTTGAGGATGGCTAAGAGTCATAACTGTTCTACTGCAGAATAGTGACAGCTAGGGCCTTTACTGCAGGGCTACACCTGATGCATTACTAATGTGTGTGGCTAAAGATCATATTAATATACTTCCTTCTCTCATGTCACCACACAATGACAGCTTCTACTTGGGTTTAAATGGGCAAATTTTTATCACATTTCATGTGAACACATCAACTGTAGACTCTTAGCATGCACAATGGCATGGCAGTTTTGTACCTGTACAAGTTACCTTTTATTAGAATTAGCAATACATTGAATATTAAGACTTGTGAAGTTGATGAGTTAACAAGCAAATGACAAACTCATTTAGGAGCTTTGTTTGTTGGGAATACACTTGCTGAGCCAAGACCCAGAGACGATCATGAATACCCTACCATGTGTGCTCAGCTTGTTCATCTGTGCCACTTCTGTCAAACCACCAGTGTTTACAGTTCAGTGCCACTAACTTCTCTGCAGATCAGTATGCGCTTGAAGTGCCATTTGACTGTGAGGTACATTTGGCAGTGTTTTACAGAGTGCAGACATTTATCATTTTTAGGCTGGTGTAGTTTTTCAAGTCCCTTATGACTTCCCAAATGATAAGAGTTTTGACAAAATGGCCTTACTCCCCATACTAGGATTTTCTCTCTGAGCCTTTCATTTGCATCATTTTTCCAGTAGAACAGATGGGCTCAGTAGGTCTACTCATTGAACGTGTTGCACTACTTGTTGTACTTATCTCAGTAGTGTTTTATTCTGATGTCCAGATCATCGTGGGCACAGACACCTATGACACATATGACATTACATCTTTCTAATGTTCTCTCTCTGTACCACTGGCTGTATAAATTGGATTAATCTCTATGAGTTATGGGTGTTGCTGCAGGGTATGGCTGTGTCCTTAGCTTCTGGAATTCCCAGGTACATTTTAGTTGCTATTTATATCCTCCACCTGCCTGATTTTCTTTGACATCTTCAAAGCTGCCAAGTTCCCCAGTCCCATGCATGATGTGCTATTCCATTCCAGTTTTTTCTTTGAATTCTGGGACTTGTAGTCATTTTCTTAAGGGAATTAGTCAGTGCTGAGTTGGTTCTTACCTTGTTTGTCCAAGGAAAGTGTGAGGCTATTGCAGCTGACACTCTTCTTTACTCCATTTGTAGGATACATTTTAGGTGTAGCAGCCACCCTGTTGTGAGCTGAGTATTGCCGGTGGGACATTCTTTATACCTGGACATAGAGGACGGTGCTTATTTTTCTGTATTCAAGAATTTCTTGTGCTCATACTGGGTTCTATTTGTTTCTGCATGCTTCCCTTGTGGTGAGAAATTGGATAAAGTTAGGCATTAAGCTTTGGAGTTGTTGTACACTGCATTACAAAATATGAGCATTTCAAATCTTTGACTGATATTATGCCTACTAGGTGCTTTGATACATCTTTCTTGGGTTATGATATTGGGCTCAAAGGTCAAAGGATGACTGTTATTTATGGACACTGAAAGACATATGAATAGTAGGAAACATTGAGGCCTTGGCCATTATTTGCTTTAGTAGTTACCCCACTAGGTTGATGAACATCATTATGTGCAATACTAATTGAATGGCCAAGTGTGGATTACATAGGGTTTGCCTTCCTCTGAATTCTTATCTGAGGGGTCCTGGGCTTTCATTGTACATGCCCACTATGCTTTTTCCCTTGTTCCAGTTGTGGTAAGAGATCATAGGCTTCCCCAGTGTAAATTGCATGTCAAGAATCCCCAAGGTGCCTCCTGCATTATCTGTCAGCATCCCCAGTGATTAGGGTTATATCATATCTCTGTTCTTGGTTAAACCTTCATGTTTCTAAGTAAACATAATGTGCTGTGTTACACAATTGGTTTTACCAATGCTTGTTTGCCAATGTGAGCAGGTGTAGACATGTGCTTCTAATTGGGTGTGGTGTAGACATGTGCTTCTAACTGGGTGTGGTGACTCATTCACATGTGGAAACTCAACTGCTTTCCTGATTGGCTATAAATGGCAGAGTGAAGCATGCCTCCCTGCTTGGCTTTGTTTTACTTCCTGATCTCAGCATCTGATTTGGCATTCCAGCTCATGCTGTCATCCTCGGATTCAGGACTTTTGAGGCAATTCTTTTCTTCGTTACTGTACCAGCTGACACCAGGCATTCCTCCAGCACTCCGGAAAAGACTGCAGCTAAGTGATTAGTATTCCCCAGGGAGTTTGTTCTTTGATTGCCGCGTTTTCCTAGAACAGCTGGTGTATTTCAGACCTCGGATTGTGGCAGAGTGCTTATCTTGAAGAAACAAATGCACATCTGAGCATTATACATTATTATTGTAGTTACTTGCCTAAATGTGCTTCAGGAAATCTGTTTGAGCTCTACTACAAAAAGTGACAGTGCAATTTTAAAAGAACATTTACGTTACTTTTCTTTCTCTAATAGCATAACTCTTGGATTTAAATTGTGTCATTCATGCCTGTGTTTCAGGTTTGAAGAATTTGCTTTTTGAAGGGTTTTTCACACACACAGAGTGAAACCAAAACAAAGTGTGCCACCCTAACTGTTTGAACCCAGAGTGGACATTTGTATTTCTTGGATTGTTTTTGTTCCTTTTAGTTTAACCCTATGTATGCAGGAAAGTTATATGTGATATAATTAATGCCCTTTTTTGTCTTTCTTGTGCATGATAAGTGCAACCACAGTTCTATTTGTAATGTGCAACAGTGAATCTCTGTGAAGCCAGCCCTAGTGTCGCAGTACTATTGTTATGGTACTCAGTTTGGGTTTTTGGTAATGCAGTGTTAGTAATTGTGCCAACAGTTATTATTATCCAAGAAAAGTGCTGTAGCATCCCGGTGTTCTTCTACCGCTCCTGTGCCCATATCAGAAAGAGAGATTCAGTTTCAAGGAAGTTGAGTGCACTAACTCTACTATCACTCTGTCAACAACGGCCTGCCCCCCGAAGATACAGGGTGTCTGGCTGGACCGGCAAGACGTGGCAGTGTTTTGTCTCTTTCTCTTCCACTCCCCCTTTCTTTTGGAACACCTGTCGGGGTTTCTGTGTCCACCAGGAAGTGCCGAGAGGTGTTCCAGGAGGTCGGGCATACCATCGCCCCTGCAGACATCCTGCTTTTCAGGTGAGTGGCCCCGTCTCGACATTGTCTAATTCATAACACGTATCCCATGCAATCCAATTTTTGTTGTGCTTTGAGAACATTATCAGAACCTTTGTGAAATATAGCATCCACACTCAGTTGAATGATGTTATTTTGGATGATTTTATAAAGACTAGCGTTACCCCAAGCGGGGCCTTTGGTGTTAAGAAACAGCCTCCTGCACAGTAAGACAAGATTAGCAATGGATATAGCATGACTTGCACATTTCACAAGATCTTTTAAGTTTCAGCAGATGGGGTCACTGTGAATGAGAAAGGGCATGGAATTCTAGACCAAAGCATGTTGTACCTGAAATGCTCTCCCTCCCAATTATATTTATTTGTAAGTAGGGACTGTTGCTTGCAGATTGTTGCATGAAAAATAACACCCTCAGACCCACTCTTCAGTAAATTCCTGGGCCTGTGGATACTAAAGAAGAAGGACTGCCCTGCTGCTAAATGACTGCCCTACTTCTTGAGGCCTGGCCTGCTCTCTGAGAAAGAAGACTGTGCTCGCTCCCTTAATCCCGGGTAGAGTGACTCCAATAATCAGCCATCTGTTCTGAGCTACAGGGAAACAACAATCTCCAGAGGCGCCTTGCACCTGTCCAGCTGACCTGCTGCATCTGGGCCTGCCTGGATCTGCAAATTATTCTGCCTGACACTTGCTGGCCTCTCCTAGAGTAAGTCCTTGATCCTCAAGCAGTGCCTCCCCAAATGCGGAACCCTTTGTTAGCATCAGATTGAACTCTGAATAATAAGAAGAAATCCAGAAGTTTTGGGGTCTTTGCAATCGTGAACAGGCCCGCTCGTACTGAGACCTTGCTGCTCTTGATGACCCACAATGCAAAGCTCCACTGGACCAGACTCTCTGTGCTAGAAACACCTGCCAGCAAAAACCAGCAACGTGAGATCTGCACTTTGCACTACAGCATTGACAGTACACAGTGACCACCAATGCAAAGCACCAGCAATGACCATCTGTGACACCCAACAGGATCTGTGCACTACTGTAGCAAGTGCCCACGACGCCCAGACTGCTTTTCATGCTACATCAAGGATCATCTGCAGTGTTCTCCCTTATCCTCACAGCCTCCTCCACTGCAAACTGGACTGTTTGTGCCGTATTATGAGAAGGTAGCTTTTTTTAGATAAACTAACCTAGTCCCTGTATCCGGCCTGCACTCCATTTCAGTCAGCCTGAACCTGTGACTTTTCCCTGATCTAGCACAACCAGATAACTGCGAGAGTTGCTTTGTGATTTTAGGGACTATACATACCTACATCCTTGAAATTGCATATCTCGAGTTCTAATGATTGGATGTTTCTCATTTTGGTCTCATTTTATTCTAAATTGATGTGGGATTTTTCTTGTGGTGTATTTTCACTTTATTGTCCTTTGTGTGTGGTGTCAATACTTTACACATTGCCTCTAACTTATGCCGTACTGCTTTTGTGTCAAGCTAGGAAAGGCTTAAGGATAGGTTTATTTATTGACTTTTGTGGTTCACCCTGACACGGGATCACACACCCCTGAACAAACAACCCAATTTCTCACACTGACGTCTGCAGACTGATAGAGAGGTTTGAACCAAGAATCAGCCCCAAGTTTCTCACCATATCAACTTGGGAGGCATATTAACCAAAAGATTATGGTTAAAATTTGTAGTCCCAATAATATGGAAATTGGGGTATCAGCATGATCTCAGTCTTAGCTAGATTTAGGCCTTAATCATGAGTTTGGTGGACGGAAACACCCGTTCGCCAAACTCCAGACAGGGTGCCTGCCACTGTAGTGGTGACCTCCCCACTGGAACTATTAGGACTGAATGAAAATTAGTCAGCCAACCCCAGAAATGCTGGGTCATTTTCCATTTGTTTTCTCTGACTTGTGGACAAATCTGTTAACATTGTTTGTCAGTTTTCCTGCTTAGGGCAAACAGAATATGACACTGGAAGGGGACTTTTGTGGGTCAAAGAATTAGGGCAGGGTTAGGTAGGCTGGGGGAGGGAGTGTTGTCTGCGCCTTCTGTGGTGCAGCAGAGGTCAGGTGTGCCAAAGAGCAGAGACTGGCTGCAGCAGTTTCACTAGGTGTGGAACTACACCAAAAGTGGCTTAGCCAAAGTAAAAAATATCCTTTAAGAAAACCTTTCTACTCTACCACTTCTAAAACAGTTGCTAGTAACATCTAGAATCAACAGTAGTAAATGTCATGGTCCTTAGACATTAAGAGCCATCATGTAGGTATTGATGACGCAGAAAAGAAGGACTAACAAATATTCATATATCATATAATCAAAATCGTATAAGGTAGTGCGATTTTAGCAAAGAAAAATAATGTATGTGGGAAATTGTGCCCATGGGGTAGTTCGCCATTGTTATAAACGGGCTTAATTAATCATGAAGAATTGACAAATGTAGTAATCCGTAATAATTGCAAATGTATTCTATGATTTTCTTGTTGAAACTGTTTTATGCTTAGCCTAAATTTAGCAGAGGCTTTGGCCTAGTTGCCTGGTCTCGAATTCAACTGTGTGGTTTTCACTTGTATTAACAAATACATATTCTTTTACTTTAAGGTTGTACAGTATTTTTCCAGTAGAAATGACTAATACACTTATCTCAAGGTTTCGTGCTAGGCTGGTTTCATCCTCTTTGAAGCAAGGTCAGTTTCTGCAGGTGCAGACAATAAATACACTAAGATAAAATTAATTGGCAAACTTTGTTGCAACTTGTGTTCCAAGGCTCCAAGGACACCTTATGCATAAATGGGTACTAGGAGAAAGACACTATTCATTGGTCAAATTGAAGCCACCCTATGAACCCTCCAATGGAAGACCCTGAAGAATTTGGAATGTTTCTCACTTAAACCCACAGGACAAAGAGAAGTCAGCCATTTTCTACGATGCCATTTTGAAGCCTGATTCAAGAAGCCATTTTGGAACGAGCCCTTTGATACCCTTTCTCTGTCGCAGAGAAAGAGACTTTAAGAATTCTCACCCTAGAGACTTTAACTTTAATTTTGCCCCGTCCTGCCCATGCAGTGACTTTTGTCCCACTCTCCTTGCTGCTGCAAGGAAACTTTGTTTTAACTTTGCCCCTTTGAAATCTGCCCCATGCTGATCGAACCGGTACCTGAAGGACGAAGACTTTTCTTGAATGCTGATTGTATTTGGAAAATATGAAAGGATAATTGTATTATGCATTGTATTTTCCCTTTTAGGTACCAACTGCTAATTTTGATAGGGCCCAAGCTAGAAGTTTTTTAAATTTGTGTTGACTAAATTCGTTTTGCATGAAGCCCCACATGCCAATGCAAATTAGAGGCTAGTCGAGGTATTCATCTGATGCACCATGCTAAGTTGAAATCTTGTTATGCTGACCGATGTATGAAATTAGTCAAATTCAATTGCTTATATTAGTGATTTGCATTGCTATAACTGAATGCATTATAATCCAGATATTGCGTAGATTGCGTTTCTTCTGTCGCTATGGACAGCTAGTAATGTTCGTATACATATATCATTTGGTTTTGAGACTTATATACATTGTATTATCTTTGTTAATAAAGGGAAATAAACACATTAACTTTTAATAAACTGGTGTGGTTATTCATGACTGAAAGGTCACGTTGAGTCAAAATACTGATGGTTATTGATTTCTAATGTGTTGATTGATTATTAATTGACTATTGGCTATTGATTAAAATAGTTATTGATTATTAATTGGAGTGATCCGACTATTCTTCGATGAGGAGAGCGCAACTAGGTTAAAAGATTCACCGACCTCCAGCGTGTCCAAATACAAGTAATTTATAAAGGCTGGACGCGCTATCAGTATACCCTCTTAACTCCCAAAGGCATGCCCCATTGATTTAAGCAACATGAATTTTGCAGGTTTCCCTATGTGGAAAATCGGCATGAAGGTATCAAAACTATGAGATCCATTCAAGGTGGTGTTCAAATTGGCATGCTTCCTACAGCAAGAAATCAGCTGTCCCAAAAGCAGGCCTCCTTCTCTAGAAGCCATCCCTACAGCCCGCACCCCCTGATGCCCATGCAACCAGTGTTTGCCATTAGCAATGACATACATTGCTAGTGCTATTTTAAAATTGAAGCTCTGTTGTAAGCACTGTTGTAACCCCATGTTTTGAAGGAAATAGTTTAGTTGTATGTATGCTTCTTCCTGGAATGAATGAATGTTTTAATAAGTCTTATTAAAGCACAGGTGCCTACCAAATAAATTAGATAGCTGTTCCTACTTTACAGCCCCCACAATCACAAAATGATTACACACATTGTTCTTTCCTTAAAATAAATAGCCTCAGCTGGGAAAAGAAATAAAACATAGAAGATAATGAATCAAACATTAATGACACCACCTTAAGCATTAATAGTCTATCACCAGCCTTCTCTGTAGTTCTACAAATATTATCAAAAAGGACAACTTTTCTTCTTTCATCTGCCATCATAAGGAGACACTTAAATCCTAACTAGTGAATCAGGAAATGCCTGTTGTACACTACGGGGATTTCTTGGCTTCGCTCAAATAAGTGCCAGGAATTTTTAGGCCTTAAGTTACTTTTTGTAACTCATCTTCATCTCCCTGTTTTGCTCTTTCTCTGAGGTATTTACAACACTACCTATATCATTTCTAAGGCTATCTAGAAACAGCATTAGATGTTGCATACTTCTGTAAATAGAAAATAAACACAAACAAATAACAGTAAAAATAAACAGAATATGTACAGAAGGTGGTTTTAGGTCTCACCTCTTCAGTCATTGCATGGCTTAAATGGCCAGTAACATGTTTAACTTCGCATAGTATTCCATTCAGTTCTGAAAGTGACAATCAATACAATGTGTAGCTTTGCCTATTTACGGCATCTGTAATTGGCCAGCAGTTGTGTGAGTTGGCCTGGAGACGATTGCTTTGTTTAAGTGTTGTTTAAAATTTGGGGTAAATGTCTCCCTCTAGTGTCAAAAACCCTTCCAAAACATGGTTAGACTGGAGTGGAACTATTAAATGACATCCCTTTCGTATCCAACACCTTCCCCAATATGGTTAGACTGGAGTGGGAATAGTAAACGTCGCCTTTTTAGTGTGCAACACCTTCCCCAAGTTTATTTAGATTGTAGGGGGAATAGTTAATGTGAATAGTAAATGTCACCCCTTTAGTGTCCAACACCTTCTACGAGTTGGTTTAGAGTGGAGTAGGAACAGTAAGTGTCACCCATTTAGTGTCCAGCACCTTATATGAGTTGGTTTAGATTGGTGTGGGAATAGTAGATGTCAACCCTTTAGTGCCCAACACCTTCCATCAGTTGGTTTAGATTGGAGTGTGAATAGTGTCCCTCCTGTAGTGTCCAACACCTTCTAAGGGTAGGTTTAGATTTGGATAGGAATGGTAAATGTCACCACTTTAGCGTTTAGTTTGTAGTGGGAATAGTAAATGCCCCCCCTTTAGGGTCCAACATCTTCTATGAGTTGGTTTAAATTGGAGTGGGAATAGTACATGTCACCCCTTTAGTTTCCAACATCTTCTATGAGTTGATTTGGGGCCTCATTAAGTGTTTGTCAGTCCTACCATGGGACTGCCAAACTCACGGGGAGGATGCCACCACAAAGGTGGTGGCATCCTCTCCTGTCCTATCACAATGTTCCCGCCTGTCTGACCGGTGGAAAAATTGCAATACAGCATTCCAGCTAGTCAGACCGGCAGGAACAGTGTTTCGAGATAGTACTAAACTCCCTTAAAGGCACTGAGTGCTATCTTGTAGCACAGAGGGGGTCGACCAGCGCCCTCAGAATGCGCACTGTCTGCAAAGAAACAGTGTGCATTCCGATGGTACAGGGCAGGGGGGGCCCCTGCAGTGCCCTTGACACATACATGGGCAGTGCAGAGGCCCGTCAGTGGCCCCCAGCACTTGTTCTCTGCCAGCCTTTTCATGGCAGGGTCCCCGCCACGAAAAGGCTAGTGGAGAACAAGGTTGTAATCAGCCCGGTGGCACTGAGTTCAGTGCCGCCCTGGCTAACTACAACCAAGACCCCTGTCACCCCCATCAGGATCTGTGATCCTGGTGGAGACGGCTGTCTTTAGGTGGGTCCACCCACCAAATTTGTAATGTGGCGGTCAGACCGCCTCAGCTGTGACAGTCCGAGCACTACCACGAGGCTGGCGGTCCTACGACCACGAGCCTCGTAATGAGGTTGTTAGTTTGGAAGAGGCATTGTAAATGTCACCCGTTAGTGTCCAACACCTTCTATGAGTTAGTCTAATTTGGATTGGGAATAGTAAATGTCACCCCTTTAGTGTCCAACCCCTTCCCCAACTTGGTTTAGACTGGAGTGGGAATAGTCAATGTCACTCCTTTAGTGTTTAACATTTCTGTGAGTTGGTTTAGATTGCAGTGGGAATTCTAAATGTCACCCCTTTATTGTCCAACATATTCTATGAGTTGGTTTAGATGGAGTGGGAACAGTAAATGTCACCCCTTTAGTGTCCAACACCTTCCCCAAGTTTTTTTAGATTGGAATTGGAATAGTAAAGGTCCCCCCTTTAGTGTCCGACACCTTCCCCAGTGAGGTTAGGCTGGAATGGGTATAGTGAATGTCACTCTATCATTGTGCTACAGCGTGCCCAAGTTTGTTTAGGATCGATTGGGAATAGCAAATTCCACACCTTTAGTGTCCAGCACCTTCCTCAATATGAATTGAGTGTAGTGGAAATAATATATGCTACTCCTTTAGTGTCTAACACCTTCTTTGAGTTGGTGGATTTTAGAATTGGAATAGTAAATGTCACCCCTTTAGTGTCCAACATATTCTATGAATAGATTTATTTTTGAGTGGGAGTAGTAAATGTCACCCCTTTAGTGTCCAACAACTTCCCCAAGTTGGTTTAGATTGGAGTGGGAATTGTAAATGTCACCTCTTTAGTGTCCAGCACCTTCCCCAAGTTGGTTTTGTTTGGATTGAGATTAACAAATGTCCCCTGTTTATTGTTTAGCACCTTCCCCATTATGGTTAGATTGTAGTGTGAAGAGTAAATGTCACTCCTTTAGTGTCGAACACCTTCTATGAGTTGTTTGATTTGGAAAGGGAAAAGTAAATGCTACCCCTTTAGTGTCCAACACCTTCTATGAGTTCGTTTTAATTGGAATGGGAATAGGAAAGCTCAATCCTTTGGTGTCCAACATCTTTCAGTTTTTGGAGTTGGTTTAGATTTGGAGTGGGCATAGTAAATGTCACACCATTAGTGTTCAACACCAACTATGAGTTGGTTTAGTTTGGAATGGGACTAGTAAATGTCGCCCCTTCAGTGTCCAGTTCCTTCTTCAAGTTGGTTTAGATTGGAGTGGAAATAGTAAATGTCCCCCTTTTAGTGTCCAACACCTTTCTCAAGTTGGTTTGGAGTGAGAATAATAAATGTCACCCCTTTATTGTCCAACACCTTCCCCAATATGGTTAGACTGTAGTGAGAATAGTAAATGTCACTCCTTTACTGCCCAACACCTTTTATGAGTTGTTTAGATTGGAGAGGGAATAGTAAATGCCACCGCTTTAGTGTCCAACACCTTCTATGAGTTGGCTTAGATTCGAATGGGTAAAGTAAAGTTCACCCATTTGGTGTTCAACATCTTCTATAAGTTGGTTTCAGTTTTAGAGTGGGCATAGTGAATGTCACCCTTTGAGTGTTCAACTCCATCTATGAGTTGGTTTAGTTTGGAGTGGGACTAGTAACTGTCATCCCTTTAGTGTCCATCACCTTCCCCAAATTGGTTTAGATTGGAGTGGGATTAGTAAATGTTATTCTTTTAGTGTATAACACCTTCTATGCCTTGTTTTAGATTCCAGTGAGAATAGCACATTTCACCCCTTTAGTGTCCAACGCCTTCCACAGGTTGCTTTAAATTAGAGTGTGAATAGTAAATGTCACCCAATGTCATCCGTTTAGTTTCCAACATCTTCTATGAGTTGGTTTAAATTGGAGTGGGTATAGTAAATGTCACCCGTTTAGTGTCCAACACCTTCTATAAGTTGCTTTAGATTGGTGTGGGCATAGAAAATGTCAACCCTTTAGTGTCCAACACCTTCTATGAGTTTGTTTAGTTTTGATGGGAATAGTAAATATCATCCTTTACTATTCAATGCCTTCCCCAAGTTGGGGTAGTTTGGGGTGGGAACAGTAAATGTCTCCACTTTGTTGTCCAACACCTTCTCCAATACGGTTAAACTGGAGTGGGAATAGTAAATGCCACCGTTTTAGTGTCCAACACATTCCACAAGTTGGTTTAGATTGGAGTGGGAATACTAAATGTCACCCATTTAGTGTTCAACACTTCTTATGAGTTGGTTTAGATTGGCGTGGGAATATAAATGTCATCCCTTTAGTGTCCAACACCTTCTATGAGTTTGTTTTGTTTGTAGTGGGAATAGTAAATATCACCCTTCACTATCCAACACCTTCCCCAAGTTGGGGTAGTTTGGTGTGGGAATACTACTCTGCTACTGGCAGATTGACCTAAGTGAAGGAGCAAAGGAGAGATCAGCATTCTCCACACCAGAGGGTCACTACCAGTGTAAAATAATGCACATTTATTAAAGAATTCACCTGCCACCTTCCAAAGGTTGGTGAACAGAGTCTCATCTGGGCTGGAGAAGTTCAGTGCAGCTTATCTGGATGATGTACCTGTGCACAGCTCCACCTGGAAGGATCACCTGACCCACCATAAGGAAGCGCTTCAGGCCCCACAGCAGGGAGGCCTGACTATTAAGGTCAATAAGTGTAAATTAGGGTAGAGTTCAGTTGTGTACCTGGGTCAGCTTGTAGGTGGAGGCCATGAAGATGGTTGTGCTCTTTAACATTAATTGCAGCATTTTCTTTTGTAGTTGCCCTTCCATAGCTTGTAGTAATGTTTAGTACATTTCCAGTTTATTGTTCTGTTGATGCACATTCTTGGCTAGAGGTGTAGCCCATGTAACTTAATAATTGCTTTCCTTTCTGTGAAGTGATATATATGTCACCTTCTGTCATTATATCTGTAAGTAGTTTAATAATATAAATATATATTCTAGTTTAACTTTTGTATGTTACTTATTTATATATTTGAAAGTGCAGCTATATTTATTTTATTTACATACTTGTATGTATTTTGTTTTGTTGAGATGTTTTGCATGGTTTTTCAGCCTCACTTTTCGGTTTGTTTTACGTGGAACAGATTTTAGTTTTTTGTTGAAACATAGAATTATTTAAAATGCTTTAGTTATTGCTAGTTTGCTGAGATTTAGAGAGTTAGACTTTTTGTTTTGCTGTTTGGGTAAATTTCCAATTTATTATTGTTGTATACATACTTTTTATATTTTCTTGCTGCTCTGTTATAATTAATACATTCTGGCAGTTTGTTGATTTGGATTTCTTTTAGGTAGTCTATGAAAAACAATAATTGTTACAGACTGTATCACTATTGAATTGGTAATTCTTTTTTTTTTTTTACTTTAGTAACAGTTAATATTTAGTTTCAATATAAGTATTACTTATTTGAATATTTAGTTGTAGAGAGGTATATTTTCTTTTATAGTTGTTTTGGTGTAAGAATCCGGCACATTTTCCACCTCCCTCAAGGCTTGTCATTTTTAAAGTATTTATTTGCTTTGATTAGTGTGCCTTCTATATTGCTTAGTTAATTGTTTGTGCTATCTTGTTAGGTAAAGTTGTTAATAGTGTTATTTCATTGGTTGGTTTAGTTTAGTTTGATTTTTTTTTAATCAGTTGAGACCTTGTTTGGTAAACACGCATTTTCGTTTTTTTGTTTGTAGTAAGATTTATAATTGTTTTAATTTTAATTTAATATAAATATATTCATATAGATTATGTTTTTGCTTGTGTTTTAATGTTTATAGTTAATAATATACGTTTGGTGTATTTATTGTAGGGTATTTAGGTATATGATTTTTTGGGGTGAATGTTTAATTTTTGGTTGGTGTAATATCTTATATTAAGTGTAGATGTCAGTAATAAGTGTAGGTTTTACTGGAAGTAAATGGTTTATGTTAAAATAAGTATTTTGGTTTTTTTAAATGTATTTATTAAGTTATTTTTAAAATAATTTTGTAGTGAATATTGAGGTAATCAATGTTTGCGACTTTTTAAATGTTTATTTACTGGTCGCGATATTTGTGTTTCCGATATTTTTGTTATCGATATTTGTAAAAATCAGGGTGTTTGACATTGATATTTGTGCTCAATATTAGTGTTTGTTTTAGTTATGTATAGGGAGGCAAAAAAGTTATTTTTGTTCTCACTATTAAATATCGGATATTTATGTATCTCAATATTTGTTCGATCGAAATTATATCAGTGATCCCTTGCCAGCAATGCACAGAATCAGACTTCATGGGCTGACATGTAATTGCTACTGGTTTGAAGCCTTGACTTCACTCCAGACCAGCACAGTATGATGCAAAAGGACATACATATTTGCCAGGACAGTGTTTTCATTATTTGCAGTGCCCTGAACTTGTTTGTTTGTTATATAGCTATGAGTGTTATGTAGTTATCTACAACACCTCTGTGTTTGTTTCTCTGTGCATGTTTTCATGTGTCTGAATTTGAGTATGAAGGTTCATATTCTTATGTTTATTTTATTTTAACTCACCATTGTTTCTTCCTGTACCGATCCTCCACTCGCTCCTATAGCCAATCTTATCCAAGTGTCTAAGAATCCCTCCTTGCATCCACCCTTCCATGTGCATACCGATCCATCCATCCGCACACATGCTTATCCATTCGTCTACCAATATATTCATCTACCAGTCCATCCTTCTAACTTCCCCTAAATACATCTATTAACCCAGACAGCCAACCATTGATCTAACAGTTCTTCTATCATCTACCTGTCGGTCCAAGTCTGGTCAACATCCACCCTCCCACCCATCTATCCACATTTCTCAATTATTCTATCCAGTCCACCTATCACTCTGTTCATCTACATTGTGTAGGTTGCCATCTGATAATACAGATTTTTTATGAGAACTAAGGGGCATATTTACAAGGAAGTGGTGCAGCACGATGCTGTGCCAAAACTGGCAGCGCCACACCGTGTCACAATTCAGAAACTATGGGATGTACCAAATTTGGAAAAATATGGTACACTCCTGTGTTTACCTTAGCGCTGGTGATAAATGTAGCTGCCTTGTGCAAATGCAGGCACCCTTGCACCATAGTGCAAGGGTGCCTGAGTTGCAGGGAATCATTGTTTATGTGCAGGAAGGTGTCCCTTTCTGCACATAAACAATCAATAAATGGCTATTTCTTACTCCTATCTGTGCTGCAGCACACATAGAAGTAGCAAATCGTCATTAGTTAATGATTGTCTATGTGCAAGAAGGGACACCTTCCTGCACATAAACAATCATTCATGATGTTTTGCTCTTTCTATGTGTGCAGCAGCACACTTAGAAAAAGTGAAAACGGGGAGAAATAAAAGTATATCTCCTTGTTGCGACATGCTAACGACACCCCTGAGGTGCGTTAGTTTTTGGCGCTGCCTCAGATTTATGTTTCCTTGCATCAAAAGCAATGGGTGTTGTGGTGAAACGCCCACAGCAACACCCATTGCACACCCCTGTGCCACAGAAAACTTCATAGGGGGGGGGGGGTCCGTATTTACAAGGAGACATTAAACCACAAAAAGTGGCTCAACGCTGCCTTGTAGATCTGGAGCAGGGCACAGTGCCACCGAGCATCACAAAAAGTGATTCTCCGGTGGTGCTAAGGGCTTATAAATAGGCCCCTAAATGTCCTATGGCTTGTTAGGGTATGGTGACATGGGTTGGAGTCTGATAGTGTGCATGGAATGTTCAACCATGCATACAATATCGTTAGTCAAGATGCTTTCATATTTCCTTAGTGAGTGCTCATTTTAGCAAGCCTGTGCATCAGCTCCAAAGAGCAAGCAAGTACAATAATAATGAAGTGTCCCAGTCAGGCAGTGTTGTGCTTGTGGAGGTTATGCTCACACGGAGACCAATGGTTTTTATGTGACAGAAACGTATGTTTTCACGCATGACAGCTTTGAATGGACAATGCAATAAACACGTTGCCTTTGTTGTGTGTTGTTGATTTTCCTATGTTTAGGCCGCAAACACTTGATTACTCCCCCAAAATCCGTGCGTACTTTTAATTCAAAAGAAGCAGCTTGAAACAGATTTCTTGGACGTCGAGTTTCCATTAACCTTCATTCATGAAACATTCAACAAATTAAGTCGCTTAATGCAGTGTTTAATGATGTATCACCGAGAATGGCCACCTGTTGAAAATCCTGGGCTTGCGATGTGGGCGCCCACGCTCTCATGCTCCCGCGATTTACCTCACTTCTTCATGATGTACGACATGATCATTCCTCGAGACGTTCAAGCCCCAAACATTGCTTCCAATAGATCACCATGCAATCAAGAAATGTGTTTGATTTGAGTAATTTAATAATTCTTGGTTTAAATGTGCAGCCCCATGTCTGACGGTCTAACATCAAAACCATCATTTAAACTCTTTAAGAGTTGGGAGATCGAGCACTGCTTCCAAGGAAGGTGGTCTGGGCTCAACCTATCCTAAATAAAATCTTTATAAAGGTGCTTGGTAACACCAAGGAGCTCAGAGCCTGCAGATGGGCATTGGGCTTGAGAAGAGTATTAAATGTAAAATACATTCGAGTGAATTACCAAGGGGTACAAATCACTATTTGACCACAAGCCATTAGTTACACAATTAACCAACAACAAACAAAGCAATTCGTCTGTGATAGAACAAGTTTAACCAGATATCGGCACAGTATTGCAATACCGAAGATAAAATATAGTCTGAAGCTACTGAATAAACCTAAGAACGTGTCCATTTTAGAACACTTCCGACCTTTAAGACTGCAAAGAAAGATTATCAGAGTCCCAAGGCAGCCTCCAATTATTTATTTTTAACCAGGTGAGGTGGCAGCCTCTGGTTGCTTTTTCTTCATTGGGGTTAGTCAAAATATTAACACAAATTCATTTAATTGTGAGGTGAGCCCTCCAAAGAAATTCAAAATATAAGCAAGTCTGGCCAGAGCCCAAATTCTACATTTTGCACAGTTATACCCTACAAGAAGGTAAAGGCTTACAAGGGCACTGTAAATTTTCATGGTGCAAAATATCTCATTTATTGTTGTCCACTATATCTTTGGGCAGTGAGAACATGTAGCTAAAATTGGCTCACTTGCTGACCCGTTGGGGTTTCTGGCCTGCTGGTGCCACTGGGTTTACAAGGATTTAACAGGAATGGATCATCTCTGGCTGGTAATTTCCGCCTATTCAAGGGATGGCGTTTTGCTATCTTCTTGGCACTATGCACTAGGAACAACATCCTGCATGAGGACATTTAGCATAGCGCTGGAAAAAGTGTAGACTTGCATAAAACACCAGTGAAGTTAAAGCGGAGTGTTTCAGGCTGTATAATCTGTAAAGGAAAACACAACCTCCAGATAACGCTTAGAAGTCTAACATGCTTCTAATGCAAAAAATGCCTGCCAAGAATTCTAAATAAGCGAGGGAATTTCAGTTTTAACTGGCCAGAACTTTACCCTTGATCAGCATGTAATGCTAAAATCCAGACATTTTGTCGCCATACATGTAATGGAAATGATAAGATGTAATAGAAACGAAACCAGCATATAGGCAGGAATGGGCAGGTGTCATTATCATTGTTGGACCTGGCTTTTTGACAGGGACATCCCCAAACTTTTTGCCTCCTTCCTCCTATTTTTTCTGACCTGTTGTTGTTGGCTTTTGACCTCTGGGCACTTTACCACTGCTAACCAGTGCTAAAGTGCATATGCTCTCTGGGTAAATTGTACTACTGATTGGTTTATCCATGATTGACTATTTAATTTACTTGTAAGTCCCTGGTAGAGTGCACTACATGTGCCTAGGGCAGGTAGATTAAATACTACTAGTGGGCCTGCAGCACTGGTTGTGCCACCCACCTCAGTAGCTCCTTAACCCTGTCTCAGGCCTGCCATTGCAAGGCCTGTGTGTGCAGTTTCACTGCCACTTCGACTTGGCATTTAAAAGTACTTGCCAAGCCTAGAACTCCCCTTTTACTACATATAAGTCATCCCTAATGTGTGCCCTAGGTAACCCCTAGAGCAGGTTGCGGTGTAGGTAAAAGGCAGGACATGTACCTGTGTAGTTATATGTCCTGGTAGTGTGAAACTCCTAAATTCGTTTTTACACTACTGTGAGGCCTGCTCCTTTCATAGGCTAACATTGGGGCTGCCCTCATACACTGTTGAAGTGGCAGCTGCTGATCTGAAAGGAGCAGGAAGGTCATATTTAGTATGGCCAGAATGGTAATACACAATCCTGCTGACTGGTGAAGTCGGATTTAATATTACTATTCTAGAAATGCCACTTTTAGAAAGTGAGCATTTCTTTGCACTAAAATCTTGTTGTGCCCTTCAATCCACGTCTGGCTAGGTTTAGTTGACAGCTCCTTGTGCATTCACTCAGACACACCGCAAACACAGGGTACTCAGCCTCACTTGCATACATCTGCATTTTGAATGGGTCTTCCTGGGCTGGGAGGGTGGAGGGCCTGCCCTCACACAAAGGACTGCCACACCCCCTACTGGGACTCTGGCAGACAGGATTGAGCTGAAAGGGAACTTGGTGCATTTCTTAGAGACTCTTTGAAGTCACCCCCACTTCAAAGGCACAACTTAGTATAAAACAGGGCCTCTGCCCTACCTCATCAGACACTTGCTGGAGAAGAAACCTGAACCAGAAACTACATCCTGCCAAGAAGAACTGCCTGGCTGCTCAAAGGACTCACCTGTCTGCTTTCTACAAAGGACTGCTGTCTTGCTGTTGCCCTGCTGCCTTGCTGAACTCTTGTCTGGCTGTGAAAGTGCTCTCCAAGGGCTTGGATAGAGCTTGCCTCCTGTTCCTTGAAGTCTCAGGACCAAAAAGACTTCTTCCTTTCACTTGGACGCTCCGTGCGCCGAAAATTTCGACGCACAGCTTGTTTCGCGGCGAGAAAAACGCCGCACACCGACGCTGATCGACGCGACGCCCTCGGGACGATCGAGACTTCGACGCACAACCTCGCAAGGACAAAGCCGCCCGACTTTCCAGGAGAAATCGGCGCAACGCCTACCGTGAGTGCGAAACTTTGACGCACGGCCTCGCAAGGACAACGCCGCCCGACTTCCAAGGAGAAATCGACGCGACGCCTGCCGTGAGACCAAAATTTCGACGCACGGCCTCGCAAGGACAACGCCGCCCGACTTCCAAGGAGAAATCGACGCAACGCCTACCGTGAGATCGAAACTTCGACGCGCAGCCCCGCAGAACGACGCGCAGCCGGAAAATAAGCAGGAGAATCCACGCACAGACCCGGGACATCTGGTAATCCCCGCGATCCACAAAAAGAGACTGTCTGCGCGCCGGAAAACGACGCCCGACTTCCCCGCGTGGAAAAGAACGACGCAAGTCTGTGTGGGCTGAGAGAAAATCGACGCACACACCCCTTTTTCCACGCATCTCTTCCCCTGTGGCCCTCTGAGGAGATTTCCCACCAGAAACCAGGTACTCTGTGCTTGAAAGACACTTTATTGCTTTTTAAAGACTTAAAGACACTTAATATCACTTTTCAGTGATATCTTTACAAATTCGTATTGCAACTTTGATCGTTTTGACCTACAATTACCCAGATAAATATTCTATATTTTTCTAAACACTGTGTGGTGTATTTTTGTGGTGTTATACTATGGTGTTGTATGATTTATTGCACAAATGCTTTACACATTGCCTTCTAAGTTAAGCCTGACTGCTCGTGCCAAGCTACCGGAGGGTGAGCACAGGCTGATTTTGGATTGTGTGTGACTTACCCTGACTAGAGTGAGGGTTCTTGCTTGGACAGAGGGCAACCTGACTGCCAACCAAAAACCCCATTTCTAACATTGGTGATCAGCGGTGAGGATAGGACTTGTGTTTGTGCAGTGACATACAGTAGCTAAGTATTTCACTACCTACCCACAGTTGAAGGTCAACTTGATCTTTCATCTTTTTTTTTGCTTTTGGTTCTCTGATGTCCTCCTGGATATACTATTGATATTTTGGACTTTGGATTTTGGTTTTTGCCGGTAAGACCTTGTCAGCAATGAGATTGCTTACCTACTCACTCTTTGTGCCTACTGACCACCTCACTAAGGCTGACTTAAGGAGGCTTTGCAGAAAATGGGGCCTTCCTGTATCAAGGAAATCTACTAAGATGGAAATGCTACATGCCTACGTAGTCTGGGCAGAGAGAGAGGCAGAAAAAAACCAAATGACTAAATACCCCTCAGATGAGGAGGGGGACTACTCAAATGAGGAGGATGACGACTCAGATGAGGAAAGAGATCCAGTGAGAGCAGAATGGCTCCGAGCTCGAGAGCGGTGGGTGGAAGAACTAGATGAGTTTCTTGAAAGGGCTGAGGCAACAAGTCTCTTAGCCCTGGAAGAAGAAAAGATTGCAGCTCAGGAGCTGAGCTGTAAAGAGCTGAAACTGGAGGCCGGAAGGGCTGAGTCCAGTTCAGATGGTGGCAGCAAAAATCTTGCATCCAGTACTGCTGAAGAAGGGCACAAGCCCGGAGATGTGGTGCCCAACTTGAAGAAGGGAGTTGACACACCCCAGGTGGTTCAAGAGTATGAGGTAGTTCCCGTTATGCACAGGGTCCCTGAGAAGGATTGGGGAACTGGCACAGGGAGTCATATTCCTACTGGGGGGAGGGACACTTTACTGACTCTAGCAGAGAGTGACAGAGAAAAGGGTTCCCCCCGGTGGACGTCCTGGATATAGAGTGTAGAGACATCCCAGTAGAGTATGGGTTGAGTGTCAGGGACAGGCAGATACTGTCTCACCAGTCTCAAGAGGGTGACATAGAGTGCTTTTCCAAGGCTGGGTTACTGGGTGGTTGGGTGAAGGGTACTGTGGTTAATACATGTGAAGGGCAGAGTGATGTAATTGCTGGAGAGCATATGTCTGGTCCTTATTTTCCAGAGCTACGCCAACACCAGGTGGAGTGTGAGTTCTCTGACCCCAGGGAACTTACAGTGGAGGCAGACTTTTGGGTGAGTACCAGAGAGTCTGAAGAGGCATTTGGGGGTGCTCCTGAAGGGAGTGGTCTAGGTGGTTCCCGACCAAGTGAGGAGGGAGAGGATTGTAGTGTCCCAGGTAGGTCTCAGAGCCTAACCTGTACCGTAGGGCCACCTTTTGAGGGAAGCCCCGCAGTGTCAGAAGAACTTGGGGGGATGACTGTAGACAGCATCCCAACAGTTCTGGTGTCTGGCAGTACCACTCCTAGTGAGGGGGTGCAGAAGTCCAGACATAGGGTTGAGAGGGGGTGGCAGACCCCAGTGGAGGATCTTGAAAGTCAGGGGTCAGCTCTGAGAGCAGAGCCCCCCAGGAATGACCCAGGTGAGACCGTTTCTGGTTTGGGGGAAACCCAAACTCTGCCGGATGGGCAGAGGTCGGGAGACCTGCGCCAACCAGACTCTTGTGTGGCCCTTGGGGACGGCGTGTCCCTTGTGGGGGGTGAGAGTGCCCCCCAGGAAGTCCTGGCATGCCAGGCAAAGATTCAACCTCAGGGTGGTGACTCTGGTTTGGATAACTGGGTTCAGAGGTTAAACTTTGACCTGGTGGGGGGTAGATGTGCCCCCCAGAAAGTCCTGGAATGCCAGGCAATGGTTCAACCTCAGGGTGGTGACTCTGGGTTGGCTTACCAGGTGAAGAGGTCAAACTCTGACCGGGTGGGAGGTAGGTGTGCCTCCCAAAAAGTCCTGCTGTGCCAGGCAATTGTCCAACCTCAGGGTGTTGACTCTGGGTTGGATGGTCAGGTTCAGAGGTTAAACTCTGACCTGGTGGGGGGTAGGTGTGCCCCCCAGAAAGTCCTGGCGTGCCAGGCAGTTGACCAACCTCAGGGTGTCGACTCTGGGTTGGATGGCCAGGTTCAGAGGTTAAACTCTGACCTGGTGGGAGGTAAGTGTGCCTCCCAGAAAGTCCTGGGGTGCCAGGCAATTGCCCAACCTCAGGGTGGTGACTCTGGGTTGGCTAACCAGGTTCAGAGGTCAAACTCTGACCTGGTGGGGGGTAGGTGTGCCCCCCAGAAAGTCCTGGTATACCAGGCAATGGTTCAACCTCAGGGTGGTGACCCTGGGTTGGAGAACCAGGCTCAGAGGTTAAACTCTGACCTGGTGGGAGGTAGGTGTGCCTCCCAGAAAGTCCTGGCCTGCCAGGCAATGGTTCAACCTCAGGGTGGTGACTCTGGGTTGGATATCCAGGTTCAGAGGTTAACCTCTGACCTGGTGGGGGGTAGGTGTGCCCCCCAGAAAGTCCTGGCGTGCCAGGCAATTGTTCAACCTCAGAGTGCTGACTCTGGGTTGGATAACCGGGTTCAGAGGTTAAACTCTGACCTGGTAGGGGGTAGGTGTGCCCCCCAGAAAGTCCTGGCGTGCCAGGCAATTGTTCAACCTCAGGGTGGTGACCCTGGGTTGGGGAACCAGGCTCAGAGGTTAAACTCTGACCTGGTGGGAGGTAGGTGTGCCTCCCAGAAAGTCCTGGTGCGCCAGGCAATTGTTCAACTTCAGGGTGGTGACTCTGAGTTGAATGGCCCAGTTCAGAGGTTAAACTCTGACCTGGTGGAGGGTCAGTGTGCCCTCCAAGAAGTCCTGGGGTGCCAGGCAATTGTTCAACTTCAGGGTGGTGACTCTGAGTTGAATGGTCAGGTGCAGAGGTTAAACTCTGACCTGGTGGAGGGTCAGTGTGCCCTCCAGGAAGTCCTGGCGTGCCAGGCAATTGTTCAACTTCAGGGTGGTGACTCTGAGTTGAATGGGCAGGTGCAGAGGTTAAACTCTGACCTGGTGGGGGGTAGGTGTGCCTCCCAGGAAGTCCTGGTTTGCCAGGCAGTGATCCAGTCTGAGGGTACAGACCCTGGGCTGGAAGACCAGGTTCAGGGTGTCCCCCCGGACCTGGAGGGAGGGGCTACTGATAACAGTGCCCCTACCATGTTGTCTTCTGAGGAGGCCACTCCTAGTTGGAGGGTGCTGGACCCCAGAAGGGAGGGCAGGGGGAGGGAAGCCTCACCCCGGGCCCTAGTCCAACCTGAAGGTACAGGCCCCAGGTTGGAGGGCCAGTTGCAGGTACTGGTGGAGGAATGGTACAGGGTGACTTCTGTAAGCACCCTGACCATGTTGGACTCTGGGGGTACCGCTCCAGGAGGGAGGGTACAAAGCCCCAGAGGGGAGGACCAGGTTCAGGCTGTCATCCCTGACCTGGTGGAAGGGAGAGTGGTTAAAGGGTGCCCAGCACCTGGGGCTACCGCCCCCCACTCTCCACAGCCACAGTGGTTGGAGAGCTTTGAGAGGCCTGGGGCCTGGCTCTCATCCCTGGCAGCTGTCAGCTGTCAGTAATCACTATGGCTTGCTGTCCGGGTGGACAGAGTTATCCCTGGGGAGGGGACAAGTGTCACACCCCAGGGGTAGAGTGGGCAACACCACTGTGTTGGTCATGGTGGTACTATCCTGCTCCTGGGATACATCTGTGAGCAAAGTAAGGTTAGGTGCTGCACAGATGGGATCCGCAGGTAAGGAGAAAGGTTCCCCATGGGTTGGCTTAGTGGGCCCTGAGAGTATGGACAGAGTGATCCAATTGGAGTTAGGAAGGCGAAGAACTGGAGCATGCCCCTGCTGTTGTGGGCCTGGGTCCTTTTTCTGTCGCCTCAAACAGGGAAGTACATCAGGATAGTGGTTGTTCTCCCCTGGCTTTAGGCTGGTAGGGGGTCATGTTGGACCTGGCTTTTTGACAGGGACATCCCCAAACTTTTTGCCTCCTTCCTCCTATTTTTTCTGACCTGTTGTTGTTGGCTTTTGACCTCTGGGCACTTTACCACTGCTAACCAGTGCTAAAGTGCATATGCTCTCTGGGTAAATTGTACTACTGATTGGTTTATCCATGATTGACTATTTAATTTACTTGTAAGTCCCTGGTAGAGTGCACTACATGTGCCTAGGGCAGGTAGATTAAATACTACTAGTGGGCCTGCAGCACTGGTTGTGCCACCCACCTCAGTAGCTCCTTAACCCTGTCTCAGGCCTGCCATTGCAAGGCCTGTGTGTGCAGTTTCACTGCCACTTCGACTTGGCATTTAAAAGTACTTGCCAAGCCTAGAACTCCCCTTTTACTACATATAAGTCATCCCTAATGTGTGCCCTAGGTAACCCCTAGAGCAGGTTGCGGTGTAGGTAAAAGGCAGGACATGTACCTGTGTAGTTATATGTCCTGGTAGTGTGAAACTCCTAATTTCGTTTTTACACTACTGTGAGGCCTGCTCCTTTCATAGGCTAACATTGGGGCTGCCCTCATACACTGTTGAAGTGGCAGCTGCTGATCTGAAAGGAGCAGGAAGGTCATATTTAGTATGGCCAGAATGGTAATACACAATCCTGCTGACTGGTGAAGTCGGATTTAATATTACTATTCTAGAAATGCCACTTTTAGAAAGTGAGCATTTCTTTGCACTAAAATCTTGTTGTGCCCTTCAATCCACGTCTGGCTAGGTTTAGTTGACAGCTCCTTGTGCATTCACTCAGACACACCCCAAACACAGGGTACTCAGCCTCACTTGCATACATCTGCATTTTGAATGGGTCTTCCTGGGCTGGGAGGGTGGAGGGCCTGCCCTCACACAAAGGACTGCCACACCCCCTACTGGGACTCTGGCAGACAGGATTGAGCTGAAAGGGAACTTGGTGCATTTCTTAGAGACTCTTTGAAGTCACCCCCACTTCAAAGGCACAACTTAGTATAAAACAGGGCCTCTGCCCTACCTCATCAGACACTTGCTGGAGAAGAAACCTGAACCAGAAACTACATCCTGCCAAGAAGAACTGCCTGGCTGCTCAAAGGACTCACCTGTCTGCTTTCTACAAAGGACTGCTGTCTTGCTGTTGCCCTGCTGCCTTGCTGAACTCTTGTCTGGCTGTGAAAGTGCTCTCCAAGGGCTTGGATAGAGCTTGCCTCCTGTTCCTTGAAGTCTCAGGACCAAAAAGACTTCTTCCTTTCACTTGGACGCTCCGTGCGCCGAAAATTTCGACGCACAGCTTGTTTCGCGGCGAGAAAAACGCCGCACACCGACGCTGATCGACGCGACGCCCTCGGGACGATCGAGACTTCGACGCACAACCTCGCAAGGACAAAGCCGCCCGACTTTCCAGGAGAAATCGACGCGACGCCTACCGTGAGTGCGAAACTTTGACGCACGGCCTCGCAAGGACAACGCCGCCCGACTTCCAAGGAGAAATCGACGCGACGCCTGCCGTGAGACCAAAATTTCGACGCACGGCCTCGCAAGGACAACGCCGCCCGACTTCCAAGGAGAAATCGACGCGACGCCTACCGTGAGATCGAAACTTCGACGCGCAGCCCCGCAGAACGACGCGCAGCCGGAAAATAAGCAGGAGAATCCACGCACAGACCCGGGACATCTGGTAATCCCCGCGATCCACAAAAAGAGACTGTCTGCGCGCCGGAAAACGACGCCCGACTTCCCCGCGTGGAAAAGAACGACGCAAGTCTGTGTGGGCTGAGAGAAAATCGACGCACACACCCCTTTTTCCACGCATCTCTTCCCCTGTGGCCCTCTGAGGAGATTTCCCACCAGAAACCAGGTACTCTGTGCTTGAAAGACACTTTATTGCTTTTTAAAGACTTAAAGACACTTAATATCACTTTTCAGTGATATCTTTACAAATTCGTATTGCAACTTTGATCGTTTTGACCTACAATTACCCAGATAAATATTCTATATTTTTCTAAACACTTTGTGGTGTATTTTTGTGGTGTTATACTATGGTGTTGTATGATTTATTGCACAAATGCTTTACACATTGCCTTCTAAGTTAAGCCTGACTGCTCGTGCCAAGCTACCGGAGGGTGAGCACAGGCTGATTTTGGATTGTGTGTGACTTACCCTGACTAGAGTGAGGGTTCTTGCTTGGACAGAGGGCAACCTGACTGCCAACCAAAAACCCAATTTCTAACAATCATCTTGCTCGAAAATTGGGAGAAGACCTTAGGGAGCTATTACAACGAACATCAGCAAAGACTGACACCACTGTTTTAAAAAATCCTTGCTTTATTGTGCAAGCTTCAGAACGAGGCTATACGTTGCTTGAATGGTTCAGTAGAATATGCAGTGCACTACAAAGAATAACATGACGGAGACTTATTTGAAATGTAAGTGTGCAATAAAACTAAGGAAACTAAGGCCCTAATTTATAGGGAATTGGCATAGGGCAGTGCCGCAAGTCTTCTTGCTATGCTGCCCTACACCAATTTTAAAGGGCAGGAATGCACCTTACTTACAAACTACTGTGCATTCCTGTCTTTTCCTCCTGCATTGGGGCACAATTGGCTGCCTATAACTAACAAAGGCACCCTTGCACCATTATGCAAGGGTGCTGCGCTGCATGCAGGATTATTTTTGTGCAGGTAGGAACACCATCCTACACAAATACAATCAAGAGAGATGTTTTCCACTTTCTATGTGAGCTGCTTAATGCACCACACATAGAAAAAACAGGGAGAAATGAAAATATTTCTCCTCATTACACCTGCTCTGGAGAGGCATAAGGTTTATGCGCTGGCCCAAGTTAACACAATTGAGTAAATCTGGGGCACAGTCAAAACCCATGTGTGTTGCATAGGAAAACCCAGCACAAAGCCCATGGAACGCCTCCCTGGCACAGAGTAAGTCAACAAAGCGATGTGCGCTGGGTTGTCTTACTCCATATCTATGAGGCCATGGAAAGCCACGCAAAATGGCTTTGCATGGCCTCATAGCTAGGGGTGAGAGGCTTGCCCTGCTGAAGCGTCAAAGAAAGTGCTGCTCCGGCAGCACAAGTTTCTCATAAATGTGCCCCTAAGGCTTTAATGGTGTTGAATCTGGTAAAAGTCGAAATGGCAATTAATTAATAACAATGTAAAGGCACACATGAAGAACAATTGTGGCACTTAATGAAAGTGAATTCAATTTCTCACTCAGTCACAGTTGATATTTGAATTCCTGAAAGGACTCTGGATTTCACCAGGTGAAGGGGGACCAGAAAATAGGGCTGATCGGTCTAGGGTAGCATATCAATCTGTAAAGTAACATGGTGAACCTGGAAATTCCTATGTAGCCGTTCTGAGTAGACTCTCTGAAATAAGGGGAGTTGATGAGAACAGCTGATTTGGATGAAATTAACATTTACCTGCTAATAACAGTTTAGCAGTGATGGAATAAGCCCTTTTTGCAGGATCACCCCAAGATTTTTGCATTCTGTTGCTGATCCAGTTTTCTGTTGGCATTTGGACTCAGTGCCCTTTTTCCCTGCTAACTGGTGGTCACACGTGCACACTCTCCTTAAAACATGGTACAATTGGGATATACCTGATTGGTATATTTACTTTACTTGTAAGTTCCTGATAAATGGGTCTACATGTTCCCGGGGCCTATAAATTAAACACTACTACCTGACAGCAGCACACATTGTGCCACTTACTAAAGTAGCCTTTTGAAACATGTCTCAGGCCAGCCACTGCAGCCTGTAGTACAGTTTTAAAGTGTAATTTTGACTTGGCAAAATGAACATTTTGCCAGGCCTAATCCTTCCTTTTTATTGTTTATAAGATACACCTTAAAAGCTCACAGGACAGCATGCATTGTTTTTAAAAAGAAGGGCATGTGTACTTATGTTTTACATGTTGTGGTAGTGAAAAAACATCTAACACTGTTTTTCATTCTTGGAAGTACTATCTCTCCTGTTGACTTACACTGGGCTACATTCTCACATTTAATAAATGCTAAAGTTAGATTGTGGGCACATGTAGAAATTTTCTGACTATCTTCAAATTAATTGTAATTTAGTATCCTCTAAGTCACAACTCTGAAAATGCAGTTTCTAGAAAGTAAGCATTTTCTTGTCCCCACCATCTCTGTCTTCTGCCAGTGTCCTGGTTCACATGACCGTGAACAGCTCTGCTGTTGGGGGTTTGTGTATTGCCTCCAGACTGTAACATAAAGGGGGCTTAGGTTTGTACAGGATGGGTCATCCTCACAGGATGAATGCCGAGGGACTGTAGCCAGCCCTGCTCACACTGCAAAGGGCTTTGTCTCTTGCACACATAAAGGCACCAACACCGGGCCTGCCCTGACAGAGGAAGGGTAAGGACTCTCCAGAATCCAATGTAGGGGGTAGGACAGCGAGTTCCACCACATAAAGGCTGGCACCAGACATAGATATGTGACCTCCAGAGCCACTCATCAGAACGGTAGAAGGACTGTCCTACTGTCAAAGGACTGCCGTGCTGTTAAAATGACTGCCTTGCTGTCGGAAAAGGAAGACTTTTACCTGCTTGCCCTCAACCCAGGCAAACCAGAGTGACTCCAGGGATCAGTTTGTTAACCTCCTGTGTGAGCTACAGGGACACAACAAGCTTCAGGGAACTCTTTACAACTGCCCAGCTGATCTGCTGCAACTGGACTATCTCAACATGCAACTTGACCTGAGCCCTTCTGGCCTTTCCTAGGGTGAGTCCTGATTCATAAGAGGTGCCCCTGCAGTTTAGGGACCCTTGGCTGACATCTCAAATCACTACTTCTAAAGAAATGGTAATAATCCTGATGTTTTGGCCCCTCGTGACCAAGAAGGGAGCCGCTCGTGCCATGAGTATACTGCTCACAACAACTGTCAATGAGAACATCTGGGGAAACCTGTTAACAAGGACAGTCCACTGCGACCAACAGTGCTTGACTTGCTCTTTGCACTAAAGTGATGACCATCAGCGATGGTAAGCCTGCTCAAGTCCTACTCCAGTGCTAACAAAACCCTTTGTGCCAGACTCAGAAGGTAACATTTCATTGAGACTCACCTATGCTCCATCGTGGTTGCCCTCAACTTTTCACTTTCCTCATATCCAGCATGACCAGATGATAGTGAGTTGCCTTTGTGCTTTTAGGCACTATTTCCACTAACAACTTGAAAATGTAATATCTCTGGTTCTAGTGATTGGAGTTTTGTTGTTCTGGTATAATTTTATTTATTAAAACTAACTCTGTTTTTCCAAATTACTAGATTTTTCTTGTGTTGTAGCTTCACTGTTTGTGTGCTGCATAAATACTTTACTCATTGCCTCAAAGGTACGCCTGACTGTTGTTTGTGCCAAGCTACCATGTAGTTAAGCATATGTTTGATTTAATGACTTTTCTGGTTCATCCTGACAAGAATTATGGTTGTTGCCTGACTGGGGTTTGCTACTTCACCAATAACCAGATTACTTTCAATATGTCTCACTTCATTTCCTTTTAGAATCAACCATTATATTGAAACGTTGCTTCCCCCTTAAAAAACAGCTTACTCCACTCATACGGGGACTCATGAACAGATCAATATATGTCACTCTGCATCAGCAATAGACAATGAGGCAAAGGGCCTTCTTTGTGAGAGCAAATTTAAAACATAGGAAACCTTTTCATTTACTTGGCACTTCAAACAGGGCCAAACAGGCCTTTTAGTGCATCAGACATGGGGCTGATTTTGCCCCGTCACTTTCCTCAGTTGCTAGAGGTTAATTGCAGCAGGCATGGGCAGGATTGAGAGAGAGAAAGAGAGAGAGAGAGAGAAGGTAGAGAGAAAATGATCAGAGAGGAAGAAAAGAGAGTGGAGAGAGAGAGAAATGGATGGAAAGAGAGATTGTTCAGGGAAATGAAGGGAGCAGGGCTGAGTTGAAAGTTTCTGCCAGGGCTACTTTGGGAGCCCCCTTTTCTGCCCTGGCCTCAATGACAAAAGGCATTACCCTTGTTTCAAAGAAGACATAAAGAACATTCAGGCTTAGCATAATCTCACCTCAAGAGAGAGCATAACTAGAAATGGATTTCTTCTGTTTGTGTCCATAGAGGAATAGCTGAGGTTAGCTGTTTCTTGGTAGGTGCACGTGGGCTGGTTTTCACATGCTTATACTACATATGGACCTTGAGGACTATTACCAGGGTTCTTCCTAAATATTCGGTTGTAACCAGAGCCAAAGATTGTAAAGGGTATGGACCAAAGGACTCTAGAGTTGAGGGAGAGCAGAAGGGACTCACCTTTTTTGCTGTCTTTGAGTGGAAAGACTTTAGCAGGCGACCCTTGACCTATTGTGAGGTCAGGATAGCTCCCCACGCCGTGCAGCTCCACCTGACTGATCCCGTGTCCACTTCTCCGCCCTCGCTGCTACTGCGAGTTCGAGGCCCTCCTCCACCTGCAGGCTCCCGCCTGCACCTCATCCCTGGTGGCCAGTGGAGAGCTGTACGTATTTTGTGTCTGCCTTTGTGTCTGCTTTTTGCCTTTTCTGCCTCTTTACTGTTTTCTCTGTTTTTATTGCCTTTTCTGCCTCTTTACTGTTGTCTCTGCTTTTTGCCCTTTCACACTCTCTCTGAGTCTCCTCTCTTCCTGATGCTGCGTTCCCTGCGGCTCCGCCCCTCTCGCTCACCCATACATGCTTCGCCTCCCAGCTGCTCCTCCCTGCCACCTCCCCTTCTAAATAGCTGCTGCGCGCAGCAGGCATGCCAGAGGCAAGCCCATCTGTGCCTGTACGTGTCTGGACCGCACCCAGCGGCAGATCCCCTGGCCCCCGTGACCGCCACAACACCCGACACCACTATGAAGACAACACCCTTCACGCCCTCAATGCCAGGCGATCAGCCACCTCCTTCCAGGCCTCCCCGAAGCTCATCCACGGACCCTTCTCCTGCCGTAGATGCAGCTTCACCAGCCGCTGCCCCGCCCGCCAGAGCCAGATGCAACCACCTCAGATGCATCCTTCTCAACACCTGTTCTGTCCACAAGCACGCCATCAAACTCCGGGACCTTCTTGACTCATCCTCCCCGGATATCGCCTCCCTGACGGAGACCTGGATGAACCCATCCTCAGCACATGACATCGCCATAGCCATCCTGGACAGCTACAAGATCACCCGCAGAGATCGCACCCTCTGACTGGGAGGAGGGATCGCCATCGTCCACAGGAACACCATCAGAATCTCGACCAACACCGAAGACACCCTAAGCACCGCCGAACACATGCACTTCCAGATCCACATCGATCCCAAGATCACCCTCAGAGGAACCCTCATCTATAGAACCCCCCAACCTTGACCGCAGTTCAGTGACTCCATCGCTGACGTCTTCAGCACACAAGCCCTCGCTTCTACAGACTACATCCTCCTCGGAGACCTGAACTTCCACCTTGAGAACACCAATGACAGCAACTCCAACAACCTGCTGGACAACCTCTCCAACCTCGGACTCAAACAGCTCATCACGTCACCCATCCACTCCACCAGACACACGCTCGACCCCATCTTCTCTGCCAGCAGCCACGTCACCTTCAGCCACACCACCGAACTCCACTGGACCGATCACCGCTGCATCCACTTCACCTTCGAGAAACGCATCACCACCCGCAACAGATCCCCCACCACAGCTGGAACAAGGTCACCAACTACCAGCTGATCTCCACCCTCGCCCAAGCTCCACCAGCCGACACCACCGACACCAACACAGCTACCCACAACCTTAGGCAATGGATTGACGACTGCGCCAACACTCTCACTCCGATCAAGAAACCCTCCTACATCCGCACCGTCATAAAGGCCACCTGGTTCACCACTGACCTCCAAACAGACATGCCGAAAACTCAAAAAGAAGTGGCGCCAAGAACAGACACCGGCCACCCACATGGCCCTCAAGAATGCCATCCGTAAGCACCACCAGCTCATCCGGACTGCCAAGAGATCCTCCTTCAAGGAACGCATCAACAACAAAGCGCACAACAGCAAAGAGCTCTTCAACATCTTGAATGAACTCTCCAACTCAGGCTTCAGCACCAACAACATCCCACCCTCGGAAGACCTCTGTGACTCCCTAGCCACCTTCTTTCACCGCAAGATCGCAGACATCCACGACAGCTTCAACACCAAGACCCCACCGGCAGTCACCAACATCTCAGACTCACCGCCCCCAGCCACACCAACCTCCTGGACCCACGTCAACGACGATGATACCAACAAAGTCATGAACAACATTCACTCCGGCTTACCCCTGCCCGTACTACATCTTCCACAAAGCGAGCTCCATCATAGCCCGCCAACTCCGGATGATCATCAACAGCTCCTTTGAGACCTTCACCGTCCCAATATCAACGCCTTACTCAAGAAACCCAAGGCGGACCCAAAGGACCTAAAAAACTACCGGCCGATCTCCCTGCTCCCGTTCCCGGTGAAGGTCATCGAGAAGATCGTCAACAGGCAATTGACCCACTTCCTTGAGGAAAACAACACTCTGGACCCCTCTCAATCAGGCTTTCGCAGCAACCACAGCACCGAGACCACCCTCATTGCCGCCACCGACGACATCAGGACCCTGCTGGACAAATGCGAAACCGCGCCCTCATCCTCCTGGACCTCTCGGCCACCTTCGACACCGTCTGCCACCACACCCTACGCACATGCCTCCACGACTCAGGGATCCACGACAAAGCCCTGGACTGGATCACCTCCTTCCTCACTGGCAGAACCCAGAGAGTCTGCCTCCCTCCTTTCCGATCTGAAGCCACCAAGACCATCTGCGGCGTACCCCAAGGATCTTCCCTCAGCCCGACCCTCTTCAATGTCTACATGGCACCGCTCGCCAACATTGTCTGATCTCACAACCTCAACCGCCAACATTGTCTGATCTCACAACCTGAACATCATCTACGACGATACCCAGCTGATCCTCTCCCTCACCAAGGACCCCGCCACCGCCAAAACCAACCTCCACGAAGGAATGAAGGCCGTCGCCGACTGGATGGAGAACAGTCGCCTAAAACTGAACTTGGACAAGACGGAGGTCCTCATCCTCGGCTCCACCCCTTCCACCTGGGACGACTCCTGGTGGCCAACCACACTGGGAGCTGCACCAATACCCACCAACCACGCACACAACCTTGGGTTCATCCTAGACTCATCACTCTCCATGACCCAACAAGTCAATGCCGTCTCATCCTCCTGCTTCAACACCCTCAGCATGCTCCGCAAGATCTACAGGTGGATCCCCACCGAAACCAGAAGGACGTTCACCCAGGCCATCGTCAGCAGCAGACTGGACTACTGCAGCGCTCTCTATGCGGGAACCACGGCCAATCTCCAGAAAAGACTGCAATGCATACAGAATGCCTCCGCATGCCTCATCCTCGACATCCCCGACCACAGCCACATCACAGCCCATCTGAGAGACCTACACAGGCTCCCCTTCAACAAGAGGATCACCTTGAAACTCCTCACCCACGCCCACAAAGCACTCCACAATGCCGGAGTAGCATACCTCAATGAACGACTCACCTTCTACACCCCGAACCGACAGCTCCGCTGCGCCAACTTCACCCTCGCCACCGTTCCACGCTTCCATAGGACAGCAGCCAGCGGCAGATCATTCTCCTACCTCATCATCAAAACCTGGAACACCCGCCCCATCCACTTATGGCAGATCAAGGACCTGCTGACCTTCAGGAGACACCTCAAGACCTGGCTGTTCGAGCAGTAGCAGCTCCCCCACCCCCCCTGAAAGCACCTTGAGACCCTCGCGGGTGAGTAGAATGCTCTACAAATGTACTGATTGACTGATTGATACGTGTGTGCATTGGGCAGTGCATCCTGCTTAAAGGCAGTATCACCTATATGAATGAGTCAAAAGAAAGTACCAGCTTGCAACGTCAGCTAGTATAGATGAGCAATGAACAAGTGCATTATGCCAGGAGTTTGTTGGGAACCATGCAAGGTGCAGGAGCACTGGGATTACAAGATGATCATGTACAGAAGCACACAACACCACCAGTCATAAGAATGTGTGCCAAGTGTGATCGGTTTGACTGGGGTAATGTATGATTACTTAGGAAATCTGATACAATGATTTTCCAGCCTGGATAAAAACATAAACAAATATTGTGTCAAACATCAGCAAGAGGCTTTTTTTTCTCCCCATAGGACGTAGCAGATCATAAGAACAAAATAGACTTTCATAATAGATAGCTATTGTACATGCATTATCAAATCATCCGCTGATGACAATATTAGTAGGTCTTTCAGTGGCTTTGAAAATATCCTAGCTAAAGACCTAAATAGTAGCACAGTTAGAATGCTGTCTCTAGTCTATTGGGCTTAATAGCATTAGTTTCTTCGCTGCTTGATTCAGTATTTTTCTGCCTGTCAACACCATTGAAGTAGAAAAAAAAGATTTTGAGGCAATTCCTGAGCTCATGGGAAGTATGAACTTTAGAGTATTAAGTTATCTTGGTGCTACTGTGTATGAGCAGCCCGGCACTGGCACATCAAATTGTAAAGAGCTATTTTTCTGGAAGAGTATCATTTTGAGAGATTCTCAATGACCTGGTATTTGCCAGTGACATAGGGAGACACTAACGTTCTGCACTCTCACCAGGTGGATCCTTTGCTGGTCAAATTGCTGGATCAATGCACTGCTGATGCACAGTATATACATGTGAATGACTCAGTGAAGAAGGCTGAGTGCCATTAAAGAGTCTGTATGCAGGTTTCAGCTTTTCAATGTGTGCCTTAATCTTCACATTTTATGCAAATCCATTTCTTGGTTATGGATGTTCAACCACTGTCTGTAGTTTTTCAGTTAGGTGAGCACGTTTGATTTTATTTTACAGTATAGAGACCCTGGTGTAGGTCTTGTACACATTCCTTTGACGGCCTGAGAATGGCACTGTGGGCCATATGTACCAACAAATTTTCCCAGGCCAATAATTCAGGGTTAATTCTAATGACGAGTCAGGGAGGTCTCTTTTTATCACTCAGCAGTTAAAGCATTTTGCCGCTATTTCAACAGAGTTCAGTGGAGGTACATGCTAGGAATTGAGAGACTAATAAGCATGGGCGGGTATGCAACAGTCCTGCCTGTGCCTATGAAACTCTTCATGACTAGCTACGTTTATGAGGAATGGTTGTTAGATAATTGGGTTCTAAAGATCAATAGAAACTGGTATATTAATACATATGTTTTCTGCCTTCTGATTATGCCTTGTCAGTAAGCATTGTCTATGGAAATGGATCCCAAGCAAAATTAGCAAAACGGGGGTCCATTCTGGAGCTGATTTGCTAAAAGGGTGTCTCTCCACTCCAATTGGCAATTGTAACCCTACTCATGGCCTTATTATGAAGCCCTAGATTTTGATGGTGTTACTCCCTCTATAGTTACCGATACTGGAATTGGAAAGCCCACCCTCCTGAGGTTGCAGAAATGAGGCAAATCAGTATCTCTGTGGATAGAGCTACTTGCCGATTATTAGATGGACCCCTAGGGTCTCCTCAGGAATGGGGAATAATTGGCAAAATTAGATTTTTGGCTGTTGCTGCTAATCCGCTGTACAAGGTTCAGAAAGCTGAATATAGTTTTATAGGTTAGAGCACTACAATTCTGTGCTTTTTTTTTTGAGGTAGAGGAGACTGATCACAAAATTCTGATTCATAGAGGGTCGCAGTTTGGCCTACCTCATTAATATGCATGAGGTAGCTTGTAAATTGTTACCCAGTACGAATCACTGATGTCCTGCTGGGGTCAGCAGACCACAATGTCTATGATTGTTTTTTTAATAAAGTAATCTTTTTTTTAGAATAAAATGCAGTCTGTGTTCCTTAAGGGAAAACTGGATGTGCTTAAAAAATAAATAAAGGTTTAAAAAACTATTTTTTATGAGTAAGAAATGGTCCAAGTGAACACTTCCTACACGTAAAAAACATTTTTTACGACCTTCACAAAGGGGAAGGGGTCACTTGGAGACCCCTTCCCATTTCCAAATAGGTTACCACCTCCTTTGAGATGTCCGTAACCTATCAATTACTGCGGTCACAAATTATTGGAACATACAATTAGAAAATGCAAATTGAAAGGGATGCCCTAAACATGCTCCTTTCAAATTGCAATTTGGTATGTAATCGGAAATATATTTTGTGATTCGAAGTCCTGGATCACAATTTGGATTCTGAACATACCCAAAAGCAATTTGGCGGCCACAAAGGCTCTGATTTTGTGAACCATAGCCTTAGTGAACCCAAAATAGGCCCGAAATCCCTTCGCAAAGCATTCTTCATCATGATCATCTTTTCGAACTTCCTCCTTTTCTGGACATTACATTTGTCAGAAATTAGATAACGGAAGGGATTGTTACAAAGGGATCAGTAGCGGCCAATTCCAAAGTAGGTACGAGGGACATAAGAGGTAATTTTGAAAAAACTAAATGTTTTTGTTTATGCGATGGGGTGCTTATCTCATGGGGTGCATACAACTCCTAAATGGACTGAGGAAGGAAGACACAAAGTAATGAAGATTAACCATAAATAATCATAGCATTAATAGACCGCGATCAAATGTTTCAATTTTTTTCACTTGTTTAACAATAGGGTAGTCACAAGCCAAAGATGTTGGAGTGTTTTGCAATCCCAATCAAAAAATGCAATATCGTTATTAATTAAAAACGCAACAATGAAAATATAACGTTAAAACAAAGATGTACAAAATACAATATCAAATGCACAAACCTGAAAGCGTGTAGAAGGCACTTCATTAACAAAACCTAATCTGACACGTG
Organism: Pleurodeles waltl; assembly: GCF_031143425.1. NCBI lineage: Eukaryota > Metazoa > Chordata > Amphibia > Caudata > Salamandridae > Pleurodeles > Pleurodeles waltl. The sequence continues at coordinate 1,146,098,301 of NC_090437.1, read as the reverse complement.
TATTTTATTTAATTTCAAAACAGAATGCACCATGCATCCTGACAGCTCATAATAAATAAAAGGAAAATGTAAATGACCCAACGCTCCTTTTCCTAATAAAGCACTGATTACACCAGCTCACCTTACTTTTCAAAAATAACGGGCAGTATTTTTAATAATAAGATCACAAACCTTAATCTTTAGATGTTTTAAAATACGTTGTACTTGACAATATTTCAGACATACCGTTGACCAGAGCAGAATACCTTCTAGGCTTTATGCTTCGGTTCACACTTGGACCTTGAAAAAAGTGTGACATTATTTGCTGCCTTAATTTAAGGATATCATTCACATTTTGAAAGGAAAACTATATCATAAACATTTCTGAAATGGAAGGGGAACTATAATAAATGTTAAGGTATTGTTTATAAAATGTGAAAACGTAAATTTAAAAACAATTTGGGAGAGTACACAAAGTAAAAAATTAAATAGATCATGTCATATAATGAATAAAATAAAAGTGGAGGATATACCTTTTTGGTTTGATAGACAATTACAAGATCGTTTGGAATCCCTTGCATTCCATGGACAGTACATTGGATTCTCATGCAAACAACCATGGGTTTTGATGCAAAACCCTATCTACTAAATGTAGTAGACAGGGTTTTGCACAAAAAATAATCCTTCTATGACATTAGAGTTAACTTTGAGAAAACATTTTATTTCTCCACACGCTTTTTACTTTGCATGTGTGTTGTACTGAACAGCACATGCGCAAAGTGGGAAACGTTTCAAATTTTAACTAGGCAATAGTATTTTGTCCTGGAAGGATACCCTTTGAGTACAAAACATATGGTGGACATGAAACAGACATCTTTGCACTATGCTGCAAGGGTGGGTGCTGGCGTTAGACAGCCTAATTGTGCACCAGTGCTAGGGAGAGAGCAGGAAGATGTCATGTCATAGTAGAAATGGTGCTTTCCTGCTCTTTCCCTCATGCAACACAGCACAGCAACTTCAGTTGCTGCGCTAAGTGGGGTGACATCTTTGTAAATCTGCCCTCAATTGTTTTGCCTGGTTGCGTATGATGAATGGCCTTATGATCAGTCAAGTAAGGGAATCAGTATAGTACAGCAATTTTTGGTGTAGACGATTAATTTTGGCTGGATCCATCTAATAAAGTTCGAACTAAGGTGGTACTCGTTATTCTGTGTCAATGTGTTTCATCCTCTAGGGACTGAATGAGGGTGTCACCATAGAGAGGAAGGTTGAAGGTCAAATTGGACGTCCCCCTCATTAACATTGACAGCATATCAGCGCCAGAGCCACTGAGGGATCAAGTGACCCCTTGATTTGTTACTGGCTTAAGGAATGTGATTGTGTGCTAGTCTGCACAAGTCTAAGGATTTATTGATACTACACTTAGCTACCCACTGGAGGAAGTAAAAGTGTACTGATTCCCTACATTACTCTTATGCTTCACTGTTACCAACTATATACTGTCATGGACCTGGCCTGAGGCCTGGCTGTTGTTGCAGTCAAAGCCTTATCCGATTTTACTAGTCTGAATTACCGGCCCATGGCGTGAGGTCCTGTATTTCCCCACCTTGGAACGGAAGGTCTATGAACACTGGACAAGACGTGATCAGGCAGAGCAGAATTCCATACTGTGATTTCGCTCTACATTACACATAATCATGGCCTTATTAGCCACAGATTCACTCGTTTATTTACTCATCACTTACTCATACTTAGGCAGCCCTTTGTCACAAATAGCCTCTAAACAATCAACATATATTAACTTTATGCATAAGTGCTGTTACTGGCCACAGAAAAGTATTGAACTATTGCCTTAAGAAACAGAAAAAACATTCAATTAGAAATTACATTAGTAAGGGTATACATCTCTATTATTTCTTAAATACCTTGTTTAAAAATGGCTCTGCTCCCTTTTGAATTAATTGTACAGTCCTGTAAATAACAAAAAATAGATCTAATCATGGGTGTTGATTACATGTTTCACGTTAATAACAAGTAATGGAAAGTGATAAACTTCTATTTTTAATGAAATATAACTTTACAATTTAATTTCTGAACACAGGATTTGATTTCATAAAAATAATTTATCCATGTCACAGTCTGCATAGCAAAGATCTCTTTGCCATGGTTTCGTAACAAATCATAAACAATGCTTGTGATCAAACTGCATGAATTCTTTGTGTGAATCGAGAGCTTCTCTTTATTTAAAAGACCTTTAAAACTAAAAGACAGATTAGAGCAGAGCAGTGTCATATCTACTAAGATATGGTGTGTTGCTCTCTCCCACACGGCTGTCACTATACTCTGAAGCAAAATATGAATCTGGCATCTTTCCAGTGGAAAGCAAGTTTTGTGCTGGAAAGTAAATTCCATATAAACATGTTGCCGCAGTTTACTTAATTTTTGTGAGCAAACCCGGAGTAAAGTAAGGTTTTAAACCTGCCCCTTGAGTCTAAACACACACTAATAAAAGCCAATCATTGCAGTGACCCTCAGTGGCAGACCTTGGGCATTCTGTGATCAACAAGGCAAGTGCAGAGGTCTCTATTTGAGATACAGAAGTATAACGGCTAACCTTGCATTACTTTCTTGTGCCTTAAAATACCACTGAATTTGGGTCCAGATGTAAGACAAAGTGGCGCAGCGTGGTCTGCCAAAAATAGCAGCTAACAAAATAGCAGTGCTGCGCCACTTTTGAATCACAGGGATGTGCCATATTTACAAAAATACGGTGCACCCCTGGCTTTCCCCCTGCGCCGGCTTGGAATTAATCTGCTTGCACCAATATAGGCATCCTTGCACACCTTCCTGCACATAATCTATAATGGCGAGTTGGCACTTCTATGTGTGCTGCACAATGCAGCACACATAGAAGTACCAAATTGCCATTATTGAATTATTGTTTAAATGCAGGAAGGGATCCCTTCCTGCATATAAACAATCATCCATGGCATTTTGCTTCTTCTATGTGTGCTGCAAAATCCAGCAAACATAGAAAAAGCAAAAAACGAGTAGTAAAAAAAACATTCCTCCTCATTTTGCCAAGCTAACGCCACCCTCGGGATGGTGTTAGTTTTTGGCACTGCCACAGATTTACGATTTCTCATAAATCTGGGGCAGCTTAAAAAACAATAGGTGTTGGGATGGAACGTGCACTGCAACATCCATTGCACGCCTCTCTGACGCATAAAACTGCGTTGGAGGGGCCTATATTTAAAGGAGGCATAACGCCACAAAAAGTGGTGTTACACCTCTTTGTAAATAAGGAGCAGTGAAAAGTGCCACGTTATTGAAAGTGACACCCTGGTGGCGCTAGGGCCTTTTAAATCTGGCCTTTGGTATCTTGCACAATGGGAAATAGTCTGGACATTCTATGGCCAGATTTTCCTGTTGACACATATTGTGTGACTTGTTTTTGCATGAACTTTTTCCCCTTATTCCAGAATGTGCATTGTGCACGTAAATTCCACCAGATGTCAGTAGAGTGGTTTCCAGGTGAGTGATATGATTCTCTTTTTTCCTAGAGAGGAACATTTCAGCTGCATGATATTGTACATGTTGTTGTTGGTAAATTTGGTAGTCTATGTAGCCCATATTCCATATTCCAGCCAGCCCGTGAATAATAATCTGGTTAGTTCCACTTTGTATTTCAGGGAGGAGGGGGTCCTGAAATGGGACGACCTCAGTTTTTTGAGGTGCTTACCAAAATGAGCTTTTACACAGTAGGCAGTGGTCGGCTCTCTTTAAATGCAGATACTAGTGGTTAAAACAGAATCTTACGATGTCATAGATATTTTAATCTTTCCATTTCATGGGACATAATTTAGAATGGTAAGTAGAAATACTGGCTCTGCTCCTGCACACACTTCTGTGCCCACATTGTTGCCAACCTGCCAGGATAAATGTGCAGAGGATATGGTCATTAGGTTAATGAAGGGATATTGATTTCAGGGTAAGTCAGGGATCACTCCGATGAGAGGGTGCTATCATTAGCCTTTCCATCTTTCATTTTGTTTTTTGGGTGAATTCTGGTCAAAGAGTTTTCAATATTTTTCAAGATGTTTTAAAAATATAAAAATCAGTAGTTATCAGTGTTTTTTACTTCTTAGATAATCCTGGGAATTGTGTTTTTTCAGTTTTTTTAAATAACTTGGCTTCTATCTTCCTCCTTCTTTCATTCATTCCGAAAGTCAATTATTCCTGCCTTTTTTTCCTTTCCTACTCCTAATTCTCTCTGCAGTGCTTTTCCTTGCATTTGTTCTTACGTGCAACTTTTCATTATTTCCATTACTTTCCTGCCTGTCTGACTTACCAGCACTCAAACTCCTCTTTAAAGTAGCCCAGTTCCACACCATGTACAGGCAGTGCACGGATGGGGATGTGTCTCCAATTCATTAAGATTTAAATATAAAAGGTTAATGGTGAGCATTTGACAATCCTGCCTGCTGCTATATTTTTAAGATAAATGACGAATGTAGACTGAATGAAGATTTTCTAATTAGGACATGAGAAATATATCGTGTGTGCTGGATGCTTTGTTATTACAAGCCAGTATCACACTGCCGATTCTTTGTTTTGAGATGCTAAGAAAGGGCTGAGCTAATAAAGTTTGCTATTTGTGTCAAATCTGGGCCTATATTACTATACCGGGTCACGGAGGAGAATTCTGCTAATCACTGAATATGACTACCGTTAGCTATGGGGTCTTTGATGACAGCAAACTCGGCTGTATAATGAAGCAGCTAAGGTCAAATACTTCATGACCTGCAAGATGCATTTGGATTGGGTCATATTTTGCCAAGTGTCAGGCCTTGTTTCTGCACCCTAAGCTCCAAGCTTCTGCTAAGTGTCAGGCCTTGTTTCAGTGCCATTAATTTCAAACTTTATCTTGAAAGGGATATAACAGAAACTGAAGTTGAACAGAATATCCTGTTGCTGTATCATGAACTCATTCATCTTCAGTATGCAGGCTCAGAAGGTGTCAATGCACCTGATTGTGCTCAAATTGTGCTGTATATAACACATACCAGGCAACTCAGAGCAGTGGCTGCCTCTTTATGTTTCTAAGTGTTGACTGCAGCTCATACACTAACTCACAGATGTTCTGAGTTACTGTATGTGCTTCAGGTTTGCACCGTTTCAGGGAAACTGGTGCTTCGATCACTTCTGGGTCTCTGCATGTATGCTGAAAAAATTCATGATATGGTCCTTGACCTTCTGTGCTAGGGGATATATGACTCCTATAATCATGCTTTTACACCGTCAAGAAATACAACGAATTCATGGGGTGTTTGGGTACAGAGCTTTGAGTAAGGAAATTAATTATTGAGTTATCCTTATGCACTCTTACTTTTGTTACCAGAATCTTGATACCTGAGCTCTCAGAAAGGGAGACATGCTGCCCACTCTCAGTGAAGGATTGCAACCTGTTGTTGATGACTCTTTTCTTGGACTTAGACACTGCTGATATTTCTGAAGGTGACCTCCTGGCTACTGCATTGTGTAGTCGATAGTTAATTAAACCTATATAAGATAAACCATGCTCCTAACCTGAGAGTGGCAATAGGTCCATGAAGTCCAAGGGGTCTAAGGACCTTACAGAATGTCAACAGGGCATATTATGTGACTTTCAATGATCCAATGGGGACTAGGAGCAGCATCCATCACAGAAAAGGGCGTATGGGTAGAAGCTGCACTTCTACTGCTTTGACACCAGATTGCACAAACTCAATAACAGTGCAGCAAAATCCAGTGGTCTCTACTGAAAAGCAAATATTCCCTTTACTGCTGGTTTTACCATAATTGGTGTTAACTGAAAATCAGAAACCCTAATTATAATGTCACTATTGCTAGAAAGGGATTGCGATGCCGTCAATGCACCATTTCATAGATTACTGCATTCTTCATATAACCTGGAAGAGATGCAAGTATCTTCCACGTATTTTTTCTCTCAAGTAGTGTGTCTCATAGGCTTTAACATTTCCTTACATAACATAGGTTTCATTTTTGCTTTGCAACACATGGCCCAGATCATTCCTGTGGCTGGGCGATTCAAAATGGAGGGTTAGCCATTGATCATGGTTTACATATTTATGATTACAATTTTTTTATGATTCCGTGGTACAAATGCCTAAGACCAGTTAAGAATAATTCAAGAGTAGCAGTACTGTCTAATAAACGAGTCTTAAAGCATTCAATCATCATTTTCTGCCAGTAGTTACTCCCCTGCACTGTGTTATTCTGAGTTTTCCTGACCAAAATGCGGAATAATATAGCAACCCAGAATTCCTCCATGTTCTTACAAATTCCAGGTTTGTACCTGTGCAACTTGAGATTGGGAGGGGCCAAACGTTCTCTGGAGGACGACTGCTCCACTCGACCTGCGACTGAGGACTATATAACATTACCATATCAAAAGCAGAACCTAACCAATTAATCCATGGTTCAGTCTTGAGATATAGACATAAAGTACACCATGAATTCTGCACATCAGGAGAGTAATACAACAATCACATATTCAGAGATAAAATAAAAAAAAAATATTTACTAGGTCTAGTGATTATACATATTAGGGTTGTCCAATAGGATATGTGGCATAGCTAAATTCATTATGTAACGGGTATGTTACAGGTGAAAAGTAGCTGGTAAACAGAAGTCTCCACAATGGCTTCTCGTGGGTCTAAATATACGGCCAGAAAGAGATTGATTTGATGTGCTGAGCATATTTTAAGAAAGAGAACAAGAGAAAATATATTGCCACCATCAGCTTTTTGTCAGGGGTCACCATATAAGTGTGGAATGTGTGATGTGTACACATTAATTCCATACCTCAAAGAGAGGGTCTCATATAGTGGTAGAACTATGAGCGACACTAAACAGCTGAGATCTTTGGGAAGACAATACTTTGCATAGCATACACATTGCAGTGATACAACAACCAAGCACAATATATGAACAGATAACTGCCATATATTACACCAGTCTGGGGAAATGTTGAATATCAAGCATAGAAAGGGAACAAACAAATATATACTATTAATGTCAGACACTCACACACACAGTGCAGGGGAGCATGATAATCCCCTTATAGGCGTATACTCCAGCTTCATTGAGCTAATTGTGTTCATGTGCCTGTGTTAGGGCTCTTGGTAAAATGAGGAGTACTACCTGGATTGTGGGTCCAAATGGTAAAAACATTAGGACCTACTAAGGAGGTAAAGTTTGTGAGGGATGTAAAAATGAATGACACACCGTCTCACGAGTGATTGTCAGAAAACTCTCAGCATTAACCCCACCTTCCGTGGCCTCCCAAACTCCAAAGGGGTAAAATGTTTTTACTTAGTTTATCACTGGGGCAACTATGGAACACTGCTTCAGTTACATAGGCTGGTTTGCAAGTGTGCACAAGCAAATGGGGAAGTTGGTTATTTCCAGGTTCTTCTGATGAGAGGACACAGGACACAAAGATGTAGGCAACATGAAAAGATCTGCTCTTGATGTTTTTTAGTCCATAGACAAATGATAACCAGCATGTAATCTGGTTGCAATTGGATTCTTAAAAGTGTTATAGCCTGTGCAGCAACATGGTGGGTGTCCTCCTTAAGATGGATGAACAACCTCTCATCAGGTCTAGTTATATCTTCTGCACCCACTGGTGGCTTTCAGTTATCAAGCCAATCACCAACCAAATTAAGAACTACACCACAGCTGGGTCCCTTCCAGAGGGTGTGGAAACTTTTGTATCTTATGGAATTTTCCAGGTGATGTCATCGGTCCACCTGAATTCACAAATCAAGTTCAACCAGCGGTGAGTCTTCAATTTATTTCTATTCTTAGCAATTTCCTGAATGAGTCACGTCCCAAAAACATCTTGCTTCTTTATAAATGATCCCCAATTGTAACCCAGAGATCCTGCCAATTATGTATGCTCTTTACTAGATGTATTCCCTAAGAATACCTATAAATTCATACTTTTACTCAAATGAAGCTTTTTTCTGCACTGTCGTACAAGGTCACTGGGTCACTTAGGAGAAACACCAATTATCCAGAAGGAATAGCACAGCTGTCTCTGCAAAGCAATATGGAAAATCATGGGCAAACTGAAGATTTATGTAGTATGTCAATGGACACCACGGCAGATAGGACAAGCACAGATAGTCTTCTACCACATATGTACTTAACCATCACTATATGGACAATTGAAATCACACACTGCACTATCAAAAAAGCAGTCCATTATCAGGATGTCATCAGCATATTGATTTGAAACTTTGTGGTACCAATCTTCAGCTGGGCCAGTCTGCCAGCCTCCAAGCTTTTCCCTACATTTGCTGTGTACAAGTTAAACAGTAGTGGTGCTAGGACTCTACCGTGCCCTAGGCCTCTATTGGTTTCTGTTTTCCGAGTGATTGTGCCAGGACCGGTTGTTACTTGAACCCATGTGTCTGTGTAGAATGAAATAATGGCACTTAGGAGCTGTGTGGGAACACCCCATGCTGCCTGCTTCCTCCATAGGGTATCACAGTCAACCCTATCAAAAGCCGCTCTATAATCCACAAAGCAGCAGAATAATGGGAGATGATTGTTTTTAGCCACTTGCGGCTGCAAATATGAGAGTGCCATGATGTTATCCACTGTCAAGGCACCGGGTCTGAAGCCAGATTGAAAAAAATGTAAGGATTTGACACTACTGGACCCAAGCCTCCAGTTGGCCCAACAATATGTGAGCATATATTTTAGCCTCCATGTGCAAGAGAACTATTAAACGATAGTTTGAGGCAATTGTACAATCTCCCTTTTTGGAAATTGGGCAGAGTATAGACCCCCTCCAAGAGTCTGGGAGTGTAGCTGACTGAAATTCCCTATTAAAGAGCAGGGGCGACCTCTTTACCCGGTCCGCGAGGAATATTTGAACAAGGAAGCTGGCAGTCAATTAGGACCTGCGGCACCATCCTTCCTTATGTACTTGATAACTTTTTCTATCTTTCTGGCAGAGATGAGATCGAGATCTGCATGTTTTACTTCTTCAAAAGCAACTGACTGCTATACCCCGGGACCTACTTTAGTCCTGGGCCTTTTTCTGCCTCCAAGGAAAGCGCTTCGTAGAGGCGAGAAGATTAATTTGTGATCATCTCTGAACTGTTGCCAGGCATGCCAGAAACTGGCTGAGCAGCCGTATACAAGTTTGTAACATGAGTGACCCAAGCAGCCTCTGTAACGCCATTCTCTCTTGGAGCATTGCCATTCTTTAGCTTGTTTACGTGCTCCCAGAAGTCGGCATGATTTGAGTCCCTTAGTAAATTCAATAAGACTTCCCATTCTTTTTTATCTTTTGCCATCTTACTCTCCGTTATTTTTTTCTTTAAGATTCTTCTTTTATTTGTTATCTGAGCCGCTGTGCCATTTAGTGGCTTTTGTTTATGTGTGCGCTGAGCTCTACGAAGAGCCAGTCTTGCTCTAACAGCAGCTTTGTCTAGTTGTGACAGCATGCTTCTCAACATGGCAGGTCTAGATGGATAAACACTGGGAGGTTTCCCTTGTAACAGAGATATAATGTAATCCACTGATTTTTCCCACAAATCAAAATTCAGGTGCGGTTCCAAGGACTGGGTATTTAACCAGGAGGTTATACGAGATGAGTATTCAGTTCTCCATTTAATTTTCTTACTAGGTGAACCTTCTCTGTGCCTGTTGATACCCCTACCAGAGTGATCTTTTCTGGGGGTTGAACCTGAAGATCTATAATACACTCTAACTGATTATGATAATTCATTGCGCTCTCAGTTACTTCAAAATGGGTGAGCCTCGGGGTCAACCTTTCTGACAAAAAACATGTAATCAATGGTTGAGCCTCCCTTGAAAATGGGAGGAAGTGCACAAACTTTTTTCTTTATCGAGGACTCCTGGTGAGACGATGTTAGTTTAAACGATGCCAAAAAGTTCTGTATTAATTGGCGCCTGCTGTCTTGAAAGGTGTCATCTGATGGGCCCCTTTACCCACTTACATTAAAGTCTCCCAACATGACTATTTCTTTCATGCCTGGGATGGTCAAAGATGACAGATTCCAAGTTATCTAGGAGCCCATAAATTGCTGCTGGCTTTAATTTTTGGTGGTATTTATATAACAATTGACGAGTATCAAGTCTACTTTTTCACGATTGATGTTCAGGCCACTAATGGAGACTAGTTGGGCCAATTTGCTATTAATTGAGAGGTCAGCGGCCACCAGATTAGCTGAGTGCTTAATGGAAATGAATAGACCACCAGAAGGGTGGTCGAAAATACTTGGTCAGGTTGCTGGCAGGAAGATCTCATACTAGCCTGACAAGTGAGATGGAGCAAGTTCCCAAGTTTCCAGCATGCAGACAGTGTACTTTGAGTGTAGGTAGGACCAAACTTCCCTAGACCTAACAATACTCCTGAGGCCTGCCTCATTACATGACAAGATTGACAAAGATTTAGTTGATCACAGGGAGAAATGCACTATGCCCCTCTCAGTGTTGGACCATTGCCTCAGTCCATCCAGCATGTGAAGCGCCTGCTCCCTCCACAGGCAATGTGGGACTGAAGGCAAACAAAAAATAGTTCATGCCCGTGAGGCCTCTGAAATGAAGGGCCAGCCATTCTACCCCCCATTTGGACCCCTTAAGATGTTTTTAGACATTTCCCTGGGACCGGTGTTTAATAAGACAAACAGGTATTTAACAGTCAGGGAATATATAGATCGATACCCCATTCAGCAAAGGACTCTCTTTCTGTCCAAGCTTTGGCTCTGTAAACTGCTCTTTTCCAGATTGTTTGTGTGACTTCTCTGGTGGGGTTTCATGTCCTTCGAAGAGATGTGTCTGAGAGCTGGAACATGGCTAAAGAGCTGTAGTAAGTTTCCCCTGTTTAAGGTGTCTATAAGACCTTTTAGAGTGTAGCGTGGAATGAAAATTAGTTCCAGAGGGTCCTGTTCTGCTATTCCGGATATAGCATATCTGGTGGGGAGTGAGGCTTGTGGGGGCCCCAACAGATGACTGGGAGTGCTACACGAAGAAGGGGCATCCATGCTGGGAGAAATGTTATGGCTTGTATTTGTCACTAGACAGGTGGTCTGCTTCCTTAGGTTGCTGATGCAGAAATCTCTTCCCTCTTTACCAATGCCTTAACCACTCCGACTAGTTCACTCAGTATCTTGCGTAAGGAACTTATCTTGCCAATTATTGGGGAACATGGGCACTAAGCTCCCTTTTTTGTCTTGGAAAACTGACTCTCCAAAAGCGTTACCTTCACTCTGATGTTGAGTAGATGCGTAGCGAGGGAATGAATCAGGTCAAGTTGCAACTACATCTTATTTGACTGCCAAGAAGAGCCATAGGTTCCTGCGAGGCTCTGATTGCCACCTGCTCTTGCATATCTGGCATGCTACTAGATATTAGAGCGGCTTCCTTCCCACCTGAGGGCCTCCTCACTGTTGAGGTATGACGGAGTGTTTAGTCGATCTGTGCCTCTATATTGTAGATGAAATGTTCTGGCAGCACCCCAAGTTCCTGATCTGTCAAGCTTGCCGTCCTCGGGCTAATGGTCAAAGTTTTTGTTTCTAACACTGGGTCATTTGGAGGCTCCAAATGGTTTCTTTCCATCAACAAATGCCCTAGTTCAGGAGTCCACTCAAGTACACGCACAACTTGAGTGGTAGTCATAATCTGGTGTGTTTTATTATCGGGCCCAAGTATGGGCAAGCATGCCACTAGGGAATTTGATTGCTTGATGGCTTTGTCCTCAGCTAAGCTGTCATCACTGTTCTTAAATCTTAAATACTGGCATTGTGGAACATACTTGAGTTATAGTCTTGCTAGTAATATAGGGATCCTGATAGAATGTTGTGAAGGTGGGGCAAGAAGAAGATCTCTGCACTTTTGTGTCCCCTAGAAGATCCACTACTGATGCAATGCCATTCAATGTGTATGGCACCAGGTTTTCTGTTTGATTTTCTAGCCCCCACCCGCCCCCTTCATGTGACCCTTCTTCGACACACTCTTGTCCTGCTATTGTGGTTTTCCGAAGGAATCATAATATCCAGTTCTTTGCTGTGGGAGAATCCTCAGTGACTGAGTGATTTCCACTCTGAGTTGTCTCTTTACCAAAGGCAGTAGGTGCTTGCCCCCTCTTGGGTGGTTTGCGAGGTCAAACTGTCTCCCTGCCCTTGCATGTTATACTTCCTTTTAGTCATTCTTGCCAGAAAGTGCTTCAGAGCGCTGAGTTCCACACAGTTTATTTCATGCTGGCTCCCATTGTTTCTAAAGGTCTGGGAGCTCTATGCACCTAATCCTGGTTGGTTGGCTGTGTCACCACACATCCAAGCCCACTACTTGCTCTGTGTTTGTAGATGCAGGGGCACAAGCATGTAACCTTAAGCATGAGCAAAGTTTATAGACTGTAACGTAGACTGTCTTCTTTGCCCCACTCAACCAACCCTGCTCTGCCACTCCTCCTTAGATGACTCCCTAGAGACAGGTGGGGGCAGAGGGGCAAGAGCACACAGTTTAGGGGTCAGAAAGCTTGCAAGGCTTGCAAGATTATATGGCAATGCTCAAAGCATTGTCCAGGGCCAATTCCAGGCCTATTGTTTTGCCGGAACTGTAGAACTGGGCAGGGTGGCATGGAGTGCTATGGTCGACAATGATTGGCAATGTTTGGCAAGGGAAACAATAATTAGAAAATAAGCGGCTGCATAGACAAGGCTGATACAAGGCTGATACTGCTGGCAAAAAAAGAAAAAAACAAGCCTCGGCACCACAGCACCACCTGCACTTTCTCCTTGAGCATTCCTCGCTCCTCATGTGACTTGAGGGCTCCTAAGGGCCATCAGGGCCACCACAGTCACTGCCACAATCTTCACCATCTCCACAGTCACCACAGGCTGCCTGCCTGCCACCGCCCGTGCTGCCTTCCGCAGCCCTAAGTGCTGTATTCCAAGCTGCTTCCGTTGCTGCTGATAGCCGCAACTGCTACAGCGGCCGCCGCAACTACTGCTCTCCGTGCGGCTTAGGGCGGGTCTCGCTGTGGCTCTTGGTGCATCCCAGAGCTGTGATCCTGGCAACAGTGGTGACGATTGTGGCCACGGACTCCTCCTTCTTCTACATCTCCTGCATCCCAGCGTCACTCCACCATTTCCTGCTTGACCCTCATGCTGGTAAACAGCATTTAGAGATGCTCACCTAACCCTATTCTATTGAGTCACCCCAAAGTATCCTTCAACTGTGTGACAAAAAGTTCAGAGAGGGAAAAACCACTAAGATGAAGCTGCTGATATTGAATCTTTTTGCAGACAGACTTGGCACCTTATCTTCCAGAGCTAAAAGTGCTCTCTAGCAGCGGTAACTTAATGAAAAGTATTGAGCCTTTCAAAACTGGTTCTTCAGGGCCCAGTTCACAGTTTCCAAATGCAGGAATATTTCCATATCCATGTTTCAGGAACAAAAAAAAGTTTAGTTCCCACTGTCCCTGTGGATTTCTCAGCAGCTCTAGCTTCTTCCGTCCACAGAACTGAGTACACATGAAGGAAGTTTCACAGGAGTGAGCAAAAGCTTTGTCCAGTTGTAACACTAGTTTTCATTCAGGCAGGCAGCAGCTTTCAATAATTCCTCTGAAACCACTTTTTTTGGAGGTAATATCTCCAAGGACAAGGAGGATTCACAGAAAATATTTGTGGCTCTCTTTCATTCTGTGGGTCAGCAGAAAGCTAATGTCTCTGATCCTGGAAATGCTTCAAGCCCAGAAAAAAACATATCTCTTTATTATTTGACTATCATACATTATACATTATCACAGTTTAAAACAGCTATCCCATCCTTCTTTTCAAATTTCTCAATTGACAAAGGAGCATATAGTCTTGTTTGGATTAGAGAAGGAGATGCGTGGAAGACAGCACAGTACGCACATTACAAGTATTTGGTCATGTTATTTAGCCTGTGTAAAAGCCCTACTGCCTTTCAGCATTTTGTGAACAATATTTCATAGGCTTTTCAGATACTTTCATGGTGTCATGCCTGATAATATGCTAATCTTCTATGGGAATATAGGAACTTAGAGCAATAAAGGGAACATGTCAAGGAAGCACACAGAGGATTGTGAAGCCATTGGGGCCTATTCACTGAGGTAAGTTAACTCACATGAGTAAATCTACATGGTAAATGTACTATTACACTTTTTGTAAATGTACTACTTTTAACTAGTCACCATTTCAGAGTGTAAAGTTGTTACAAAGTGTAGACCTACATGTCTCCACTTCCTGAATTCAGAGGGCGTAGCCTAATTTCTGAGTGTAAGTTTACTACTAGTAACATTTGACATACAGGTGGAGCAGAACTATTCCTTTGGTACAGTATAGGGAAAAGTACAAACATTTATTGAGATTATAAATATTTTTGTAAGTGTTAACGTAAATGATGCTTACATACTTATCCACCAACAAGTACATGTTCAGGCATTGGTCAGATGTTCCTAGGCCCTGTCTGAAACCGTATTGGGCAGGTGTCAAGATACTGTTATCATTTGCCTAACCCTACAAATGGTCTAAAAAGATTCAAACCATGATCTTGGCTGTGGCATCAATCAACGATAGAGGGCGATAACGATGAGGATCACTTCTGCCACCTTTTTTGAAGATCGGGAAAATGGTGGGCCTCGACCAAGCAGTGGGCAGGTCAGCGCTTATTACACTCCTAAAGACATTTGTCAAAGCAGGGGCCCACTGCTCCAAGTTGGTTTTACAAAGGTCAACTGGGACCCCATCTGGGCCCGGGGCTCCATTCAACAGACATCTTTGGATGGCCAATATTACATCCACTAAAGTGATGTGTAAGTCTCCTGTATCCACCACATCAGAAGGACTAATGAAAGAAGTGCTACCAAGATGACCAAGGGGTACCAGCTCTTTACAATCAAGCAGCTTGGCATAATGGTCAACACACACATGCTCTGGAACAAAAACCTCTGCACCAGTGTTTAGGTTATCTGACAAAAACAAAGTATTGACCACTTTCCCAAACTGGGTTGTGTCCATCTTCACAGAGGCATTAACCAGCTACTCCCATGCCTCTTCTCTGATTTCACCCTTCCTAGTCCCTAGAGCTTCTTTTTAGAGTGCCCTTCACCTCCTTACTTCTGCAGGTCTCCTTGTAGAGTGTTTTAAGGCCTGAATAAGTCTGGCAAGGGTATGTGAGCAAGTCTTATCAAACCATCTGGCAGGCCTCTGAAGGTGATGTCTATTAGTCTTTGCTAAGTGTTTCTTAACTGACTCACAAATGTTCACAAAGGCATCCAGTGTCAGCACTGGCTCAGGATCATTGCTAAGGCAGAGCTCAAACTTACCCTTGCATTTCCCCATTAGAGGAAAGTGGGACCTGTGGGAAATGCATATAGGATAAAGAAGTCCCTTTCATAGGTTGCTTCCAGTAGTGAGAGGGATTGGTCCTGTGAGAGACCCTTGTAGGTTAGGAGTGCAATTGCAGGTATTGATTTCTG
Source organism: Pleurodeles waltl (assembly GCF_031143425.1). Taxonomy (NCBI): domain Eukaryota; kingdom Metazoa; phylum Chordata; class Amphibia; order Caudata; family Salamandridae; genus Pleurodeles; species Pleurodeles waltl. The sequence goes on along the minus strand of NC_090437.1, from coordinate 1,146,082,772 downwards.
TCATGTTTGAAGGGGATAGCCCTGTACAATGTGTTTCTCAGTTGGAGGGGTAGTCTGTGTCCAGGGAGCTCCTGCCACTGAGGAACAATGCTTGTCCAAGGGGCTTCTGTCGATGAGAGATGCTGCCTGATTAGGACCTCTGGTCATGGAGTGATGGAGCACATGGATGTAGGGCGGCTTTCTGGAAGAGAGAATCTAGTGGTCCCTCTGGTATTCCCTGGGAGTGAACCTGTAATGGATTGGAAATAAAGTGGCTATTCAGGAGGATTTGCTATGGACCACATGGGGTGGCTGTGTGATGTGTCTGGTGTAGAGCATTCATGTGCTTGCTGAGTGATGCTGCTGTTGGAGCACATGGAGCTAGCTCAGTCCCGCTGCTGTTGGAGTGCTTGGTCCTTGTTGAATGGTGTTGCTATATAAGCTTAAACACGGAGTATGGTCATGTGCTACAGCAGCCTAGACACAGAGCAGATGCAGCAGATACAGCAGTCGGAGTGCTAGCGCTTCACTCTTTAATTCTGTCTCCAAAGCACAAGACAGAAGTTGCTCAGTGATACTACCATCGATCTACAGGTGGAGGAGCGTAGGGCTGTTACACTGCTGTTGTGGCAGGAGGTGGTGGAGGGACGTTGCTAGCAGGGCACAGGATGCCTGGCTGATGTTGGCATCGGAGCGTAGGCACAGGATGGCTGAGTGTGCCACCATGGTCACAGCAAAACTCGGGGAGGTATGGGGTGGCACCCTTGCAAAACAGACTCTTTGCAAGTCTCAAACATCTCACACCTACTCTTTACATCTCCATCTCCCAGGACATGCGGTTCCCTACAACTTTTCCTTCAGTGTCTTTTTCTCCTCTTTCGTCAATTTTTAGCTCATCTCTCTTCCTCATGCCTTCTCTACATAGGGTTCCCCTCCACACTCTTCTTCATCTGCTAATCTTTATGTCGTTTTCTCTCACCTCCTCTGTCCCTCCCAGGAAATGCTTTCCTTAACATTTTTTCTTGCTCCAGGAGCTTAGGTTAATGGCAGCATTAGGGTGCCTTTGCTTCCAGTCTATGAGGTTTGTTTATGCCTTCCTCAATCACAGGCCCATTCTGTCCCTTCTCCCGCAATGTGCATCTGGCCCTCTCCGAGGGCTTTAAGTGGGATGGTGAGGATCAGGGTATTAGTGGTGGGGGGGGGGGGAGGGGGGTGGAAAGGGGTAGAAGTTAGTGTGGTCTCTAAAAAACAGAATTGCCAAAGAAAAGTAACTCATTCCTGTCCAAGACACGTGACCTAAATCATTACGAGCATGGCTTAAAAAATGTAAACTAAAACCTTGTGCTTCACACAACTGTCACCTGACTGACCTACATTTGACTGCCTTTCTGAGAGAAGAAGTCAGAACTATTTGATTTGCTAATGCTTGTTATTTTAGTCTCATTGATGACTTTGGACCTATAAGAGTATCTCAAGTATCAGTTCTCAGAAAAGTACATTTCTACGCCATTCAATATGCTGCCTTACCAGTTACTTTTCTGTAACTCTAACCACGGCTTCTGGTGCACTTCTTGAAAATAATACACAGCCGCATAGTTCCATCAGTGGGTCTCAAATCTACAGTTCGATCAAAAGTTGAAATCCGCCGTGTCGTAGTTCTTTGTAGTCCATTAATAAATATCAATTTGGTACCAATATAGTGGAGACTGACAAGCAAATTAACTGTTCACATTAGACGTAACTTTCCAAAAAGAATTTTAACTGTCTAAGTTAAATTGTCTTTAGATTCTTTAAGAATGTTATATAATGATAATTACAAATCGTTATCTGAATTAAAACAGAAGTATTGTCAATCTGAATTGCAGGTGAGAGCTAATGACTACTCGATTAAGCTTGTCTCTTTGATCAGCATAGAAAAGGAAACCTATTTTCCTGCCTGTTATTTTGCATGTATTCAAGTCCTCATTGTTTTTTACAATTACAATTAAAATTTAACTATTTAATGTACTTATAAAATACCATGAAGGCGATATGTTCACTGAAAAGAACAAAGCTTATAGGGACATTAGAGCTAGGAATTTGAATTAAAAAACCTTAGAAACTCACTGATAAAGCAAAGGTTACATGGATGTTATAGTTACATTCAGAATTTACTCCTCCAAAACCGAAGAAATTCAGCAGTTATATTTACCTGAGCTAACTATGACTTGCACTCCCGTAATGCACTGCTTATGGCCTCACATAGTACATCACTGATGACAGGGTCAGTGACATCACTGATGACATCTCATGTGACATCACTGATGACATCATCCAGTGAGTGTAAGTGGTTGTATCGATGTGTGAGTGGGTGTGTGAGTGTGTCTAAGGGTATATGAGTGGTTGAATCATTTGCTGTATGGGAGACTTAATGGATGTGTAACTTGCTGTATAGGAGAGCAAGTGACTGTGAGCAGCTGTATTTCATTTAGTGAGTGGGTCTGTGGGTGGCTGCATGTGTGAGTGGGTGTCAAAGTGGTTGTCTGGGTTAGTGGATGGGTGTCACTTTATTGGTGAGTGCTTGGTGAGTCACTTACTGTATGGCCATAAGTATAACTGAGTGGCTGTAGCAACACAAAAGGATGATGGACGGAGTGCTGAACAATGCAAACACTAACCCCCAGTCACAGATCTGGGTTTAATCCATTGTTTTTTTGCTCACCATGCCACGCCAGTTTGGAACCAGCCATATGGAAATCAGTCTTGACCCTGTTTCTCATGGGAACAGTTTAGCCCGCACTGCCAAGCCAGGTCCTCCCTGGACTAGAAACAAGCATCCTGGGACCGGTTTCAGGGTATCACCCTTCATCAGCCAGGCTAGCTTGAATCCAGTGGCACAGTGAGCAAGGGTAAGTATAACTGAGTGGCTGTGTCAGTGACTGTATGCGAGAGTCATTGGGTGTGAGTACCTGTATCGTAATCTGAGTGGGTGAGTCAGTTTTTATATAGGATAGTGAGTGGACGTGTGAGAACGTGTTGGTCAGTGGGTGGCTGTGTGAATAGCTGTATAGGTGACTGAGTGGGTATGCATGTAACTGTTCATGTGAGTGAGTTGGTGTGTGAATAGTTGTGTTATTGAGTGATTGTGTGTGTAAGTGACTGTAATAATGAGTTAGTGACTGTGTCAGTGACTGTATAGGTGAATGTATGGGTATGTCAGTGTTTTTACAGCTGATTAATTGGATGTGTCACTAGAATAGTGATCCATTAATGGGCTGCGTGCGTATGAGTTGGTGTGTCAGTGGTGTATGAGTGGGTGTGTAAGTAACTGTATGAGTCTGTGAATACCTCATTTAGTAGTGTATGGGTGAGTGAGTGGTTGTGTCAGTGGTTGTTTGAATGAATGAATGTCTGTATATAACTGCTTTCTAAAATAGGACATGAGTAGAAATGTGTGCGTATACAAGAGTTTGTATCAGCAAATGAGTGGGTGTATTACTGTGTGGATGATGCCACCAGTGATGTCATATGATATGTCATCAGTGATGTCACTGACCATGTCATGAGTGATGTCATATGTGAGGTCATAAGCAGTGCATTACAGGAGAGCAAGTTATAGTTAGCTCAGGTAACTATAACTGCTGAATTTCTATGGTTTTGTACAAGTAAATTCAGAACGTAACTATAACGTCCATGTACATTTTGTTTTTTTCAGTGAATGTCTAAGGTTTTTTTAAATTCTAATTCCTAACTATAACGTCCCTGTAACCTTTGTTTTTTTCACAGTATAGTAATTTTATTTATTGTACATTAATCCAACCCCTTATAAGCACCCAACCGTGCATGTCCTTCACCCATGCGCAGGGGAAGTTGCCTGTAAGACCTGGCCTGCAGCCAAACCCTGCTGCCAACACCCCCCAATCACCCAAACCCACGCTGTGTGCAGCCGTTTCGCCGTGTGTGCCAGGAGTTAGCCGCAGATTCCCTGGGTATGAGAATAGGTGTGAGAGGGTGGATCTGGGGGTGGGAGTGGCTGTCAGATTGTCTGTGTGGGTGTGGGAGTGCGTACATCAATGTTTTAGTGGGTGTATCAGTCTGTGCACGGGTCTGTGAATGGTTGCATAAGGGTGTCAGTGCGTCTGTGAATAGGTGCATGAGTGTCTGAGTGGGCCTGTGAGTGGGTGCATAAGCGTCTAAGTGGGTGTAGGAGTGGGAGAAATTGATTGAAAGAGAGACAAAAAGAGAGAAAGAAAGTGAGAGAGAAAGAGAGTGTTTTTTTAGGCTTTAATATCTCATATACTGAGATATTTTTGTGGGATTTAATAAAACATTTGATATATTTAAAAAAAGTATTTACTTTATTTAAAAAAAAATAGGGTTTGAGTCCAGCTGGACTCAAGCCCCCTTAGCTCAGTGGGAAGGTCTGTGATCGTCCCAATGAACCTTGGGGTTTTCTTTTTTTTTTTTAGCCCTTTGTGGGCTTTGTAGTAAAAAAACAAAAAATAGAAAAAAGTAGGGCCCTCAGGGAGGATCCCACAAGGGCTCTCCCGTGGTCCCTACGTTAAATTAAAAAAATTTAAAAAACATAATTTTTATAATAGTCCTTTACGAGCCTATGTGCAACCGCAACGGAGCCCTCAAGGGCTCCATCAGCAGTTCCTACGTTTTTTACATTTTCTTTTAAACAATGCCCTTACGGGCTACCTGGCACTGTGGTGGAAGCCTTAAGGCTTCCCTTGCAGTGCCAAAGCTTCAACAAGCACGGAGCTGCTTTAACAGCAGCTCCATGGTTGTTGAAGCATTTGATCTCTGTCCTCTGCACACATGAAACTTTGGATTTTGACAGCTGGACCTGCTTTAAAGGTCCCGCTGTCAAAACCTGAAGTGTTTGCTGTGGCTTGGCTGCGGCTGCAGAGCTGCAGTCAAGCCACAGCAAACAGCTATGTCGGGGGGTGGGCACCCCTGGACATAGCAGGAGCAGGCCTTGGGGGGTGATGGTCCCCAGGGCCATCAGAGGCTCCTCCAACGAGAACTTTGCTCTGGAGGGTTGGTGGTCCCTTGGGTGCGGGGTCCCATCGGTTTTTTAACATATTTGCCCCCAGTGGTGGTGGTCCCCGGGGTGCTGGGAGGCCACTTGGCCCCCCACTCCAACTACAGTCTTGCCCCGGGGGAGGTGGTCCCTGGGGCAGCTGGGACCCCCTTTATTTAAAAATAAAAATTGCCCTGGGGGTGGTGGTCCCTGGGGTGCACTTTAACTACAATCGTGCCCTGATGCTGGTGGTCCCTGGGGCAGTGGGGGTCTCATAGGGACCCCCTTTATTTTTTAAAACATTTTCCCCGGCGGGTGGTGGTCCTTGAGGTGCAGGGGGGTCATGTGGCCCCCCCAGTCCAACTACAATCTTGCCCCGGGGGTGATGGTCCCTGGTCAGCTGGGGGGCCACAAGCCCCCCTGCATTAATTACAAGATCGCACCGGGGAAGTGCTGGTGCCTGGGACAGGGTGGGGACACATAAGGACCCCTCTTTATTTTTGTAAACATTTGCCCTGGGGGTGGGTCCCTGAGGTGCAGGGGGGCCACGTGGCTCCCTCACTCCAAGTACAAGATTCAAGTTTATTTATTTCATGGGTTGGAACTCCTAAGAGGTCCACAAGCTTACCAAATACAAAGTGACATAAAACATTAAGAATAAAGGGGGTCATTAGAACATTGGCGGTACAAGCCGCTTACCGCCGTGCAGAAGACTGCCAACACACCGAAACGGCAGCAGAATTCCGCCACAGTCATTATGACCCACAGCCCGGAATCTGCCAAAATCCAGACACCCACACAAGTCCGTCACACCAAAGGTCAGTGATAAACTGGCGAAAAAAAAAACTCCACTGTCACGCCAACAGGAATACGCCCACACTATCACGACACACGAACCCACGCGGCGGTCTATCAACCGCGGTATTCCATTGGCGGGACACACCGCCGCACTCAAAATACACACACATTTACAAAACACAACCACATTGGACAATTCCAAGTACACACAGCTGATACACATACACACACCACTCCCACACATCCAATACAATATAAAACACACACCCACATCACCCACAAACCCCTATGACCAAAAACAGAGAACGAAGCACAGAGAGAGACACTACAATCTACAAACAAGCATCCACAGGCACACAACACCATCACCCACATAACATCCACGTACCCCACACAACACACCTCTAAATATCACCCAACATATCACAACACACACCACCCCACACATCACCCACACCAACCGATGGCATGGCAGAGACACCCCAGGTTCTCTGAGGAGGAGCTCAGTGTCATGGTGGAGGAAATCATCCGGGTAGAGCCACAGCTATTCGGATCACAGGTGCAGCACACCTCCATAGCTAGGAAGATGGAGCTATGGCGAAGAATAGTAGACAGGGTCAACGCATTGGGACAGCACCCAAGAAATAGGGATGACATCAGGAAGAGGTGGAACGACCTACGGGGGAAGGTGCGTTCCACGGTCTCCAGACACCACCTTGCGGTACAGAGGACTGGCGGTGGACCCCCACCTCCTCCCCCACAAATAACAACATGGGAGGAGCAAGTCTTGGCGATTCTGCATCCCGAGGGCCTCGAAGGAGTAGCTGGAGGAATGGACTCTGGTAAGTCAAACCTTAACTACTATATCCCCTCCCTACCTGCATGCCATCACATACCCCCAACCCTTACCCCCATCACACCTACTCCTCACAAATGTCCCAATATCACAAACCACACATCCCAACACCAAGCCCTGCATGCAACACCAAAGCATGGACACACATCACCAATGCATGGCCACTGCAGATACCCATACACCCCCCTAAACCATCATCACACAAGGTCCCACACAGGAATGCAAGCACTGGGGTACATGGTCACCCACCCATTGCACACCATGGCACATACAGATGCAATAATCATGCTTTTACACCCCTGTAGGACCCCTACCCAACGTCACCGCACAGGAGTGTCCAGACATGTCCACACCACCAACAGAAGAGGCCCACAGTGATGACGGCAGCTCTGTCCAACTAGATCTAGATGACCAGGCCGGCCCATCTGGGACCTTGGGACAGTCGGTTCCCCTCACACAGTCACAGGCCACCACAGAGCTTCCCCCCTCTGAAAACACCAGCACAGCACCCACCCAGCGGGCTCATACCTCTGTCCCCAGGACACGTCAAGCAGCAGTGTGTCCACCACTACAGGGAACCCAGGCTAACCCACCACCCCAACAACAACAGGGACCTGGGGACAATGGTAGTGGGCACACCGTTCAGAGGCCCAGGAACACAGGGGAACTGGGAGGGCTGCTGTGCAACAGGGGGAGGACAAGCCCAGGGAACCCACTCTCCACGAGGCCCTCTCCAACATCATGGGAGCATACCACCATTCCCAGGAGACAATGGCAACGGTACTGGCCAAGTTTCAGGAGACCCAGCGGCTGCAGGAGGAACAGTATTTGGGGTTAAGGGAGGAACTCAGATCCATCAATTCTACCCTGGGCACCATCGTAGGGGTGCTGAAGGAAGTCCTCAACACCAGGAGGGACACTGTGGCACAACAAGGGGCCCTTGACACTAACCTGGATGATAAACTGCCCACCACCTCCGCCTGCGCTAGTGGACAGGAGGGACCGCCAGAGGACCACCACACCAGCACCCTACCCCCTGCAGAGGGAGAACCACCCCGCAAACGGTCCCTGAGATCCAGGACAAAGACAGAGAACGATGCCAAGACCCCCGCCAAGAAATGAGACCGCCCTGAATGTCATCCTTTTGTCCCACCTTGTCACCCTGTCCATCCTCAAACTGCCCCAGCTCCACTTCCTATGCCTCTTTGGACAATGCACCTGTAAAACAAATAGAATGGACTCTGCCATGGACATTCCTCCACCATCACCCCTCACCATTTTACAGCATTCTCCAATATTGAGCACGAAAATAAACTCCCTTAAAGCAAAAAACAATCTGGAGTCTGTCTGTGATTTCCAAATAGTGTATTAGCAATTACAGTGACAAAATGCTCTTTAAATTGTAATTTCAACATACCTATGTCACACAGCTCTAGTCCATGAGGAAACAAAGCAGATGTCACACAGTGGGACCCACATCTGTGAAATCGTAAGGGAAAGTGAAAACGTAGTGACCACACACTGGGTGAAAAGGACAGACAGTAGAGAGGAAGTAGTGTTAAATTACATGTAGTAGGCAGGTTTGTCTTCTTACCTGTGGCGCACTGGAAGTATTGCAGGATAACCGAGTTCCTGTTATTGATGTTCTCTTCTTCTGCTTCCTCGTCTTCATTGTCCACAGTCTTCACAGCTGCCACAGCACCTCCATCTGGACCTTCCTCCTGCAGAAAAGGCACCTGTCGTCGCAAAGCTAAGTTTTGAAGCATACAGCAGGCCACGATGATCTGGCACACCTTCTTTGGTGAGTAGAATAGGGAACCACCTGTCATATGGAGGAAACGCAACCTGGCCTTCAGGAGGCCGAAGGTCCACTCTATAATCCTCCTAGTTCACCCCTGGGCCTCATTGTAGCGTTCCTCTGCCCTTGTCCTGGGATTCCTTACTGGGGTCAGTAGCCATGACAGGTTGGGGTAACCAGAGTCACCTGAAAAAGGCAAGGGACAACTGTTAGACACACACTAACCTGTAGGGATATCCCCAGACAACTATTCCCACTGATTTGGTTCCAGGTGCTCACCTAATAGCCACACATGGTACCTCTGGAGTTGCCCCATCACATAAGGGATGCTGCTATTCCGCAGGATGTAAGCGTCATGCACTGAGCCAGGGAATTTGGCATTGACATGGGAGATGTACTGGTCTGCCAAACACACCATCTGCACATTCATTGAATGATAACTCCGGTTTCTGTACACCTGTTCACTCCTGCGGGGGGACCAAGGCCACATGTGTCCCATCAATGGCACCTATGATGTTGGGGATATGTCCCAGGGCATAGAAGTCACCTTTCACTGTAGGTAAATCCTCCACCTGAGGGAAAACGATGTAGCTCCTCATGTGTTTCAGCAGGGCAGACAACACTCTGGACAACAAGTTGGAAAACATAGGCTGGGACATCCCTGATGCTATAGCCACTGTTGTTTGAAAAGACCCACTTGCAAGGAAAGTGAGTACTGACAGCACCTGCACTTGAGGGGGGATTCCTGTGGGATGGCGGATAGCTGACATCAGGTCTGGCTCCAACTGGGCACACAGCTCCAGGATTGTGGCACGATCAAGGCTGTAGGTGATGATGACATGTATTTCCTCCATTGTCAACAGGTCCACCAGCGGTCTGTAGACCGGAGGATGCCGCCATCTCCTCACATCTCCCAGGGGACAGTGCCTATGAAGGACAACAGCGAGCACAGAGTCAACCAACTCAGATGTATGTACACAGAGCTTACACAGAACACGATTCATAATCCGAAATTAGCATGTATGAGTGTTGAGGCAAAGCCTAGGTAGGTGTGACGCAGTTAAAAATAGAGCCATGTGGGCCCCTTAAATGGCGGCTGCCTGACCTGTATAGTGGAACAGGGGGATATGAGGTAACTGCGCTGGCGTTGTACACCGTCGCAGTAGGCGGTCGAAGACCGCGGTGCAATTCTGCATTGGTTAACATGGGACCCTATGGGTCCCAGGAGCCAATGACGATGTACGCCGGCGGTGACGGTACGCACCGCCGCGGACGTGACCGCCATTTTCTATCTGTTCAATCTCTCAATACCTGATCTTCGACAGGAGAGGACATACAATGCAAGTGGTGCTGTGACCTCAATCTAGAAGAGACAATGGCTTGTGTGTCTGGGGAAAGGGCCCCTGCCTTCACATCAGAGGAGTTGGAGAAACTCGTGGATGGGGTCCTCCCCCAGTACACGCTACTCTACGGTCCTCCAGACAAACAGGTAAGTACACTGGGAGCATGATGTATGGACTATGCCTGTGTGGAGTGGAGTGGGGTGGATGAAAGATGGGGGGGGAGAATGAGGCGTGAAGGAAACGACGGTGAGTGCACGTGCCACATGGCAAGGGTAAGGATGCAGGCCAATGACTGTGACGGTGCAGTTGGTAATAACTTCTCTTTTTCCCCTGTGCAATTCCTGTAGGGCAGCGCCCACCAGAAGAAGGATATTTGGCGTGCCATCGCCAAGGACGTCCGGACCCTGGGGGTCTATCACAGACAGAGCACCCACTGCCATAAGAGATGGGAGGACATTCGCTGCTGGAGCAAGAAGATGGTGGAGGCCCAGCTGGGGAGGGCCTCCCAACGTGGGAGGGGTGCCCGTCGCACCATGACCCCCCTGATGTTCAGGATCCTGGTGGTGGCGTACCCCGAGTTGGATGGGCGCTTGAGGGCATCACAGCAGCATCAAGGGGGTGAGTACACTCTCATTCTGCTGATTCAGCGCGCAGTGGAGGTGTCTGGTTGGGGGAGGTGGGCTGTGGGTTCCCCTAAGCCAGGGCGAGTGTGCTATTTAGGTCCCCTTTTTCAGTCAGGCCCTGTGGCACCGCACCCCACCTGGGTACAGTGCCAACTACACCTAGTCAGGCTCCTGTGACATCCATGTGTGCAGATGTCGGCCATAGCCTTGTAGGCCATGTCCCAGGGATTGCATAGTGGACCCCAAGTTCGCGGCGTAGTGCTGGGAGCTTCTGTGTCTGTCGTGTCCGCCAACGGTAGCGGTAATGCATGCACTCAACATGTCTTTCTTCTGTCGTCCCCCCCCTTTTTGCGGACTCCCTGTTTTTGTGTGCATTTGCATCATCAGGCGGAGGAGCAGTGTCACTGGAGCAGGAGGGAGCTGCACCCCATATGGCCCTGGAGGGCGACACTACGGAGTCTGATTTCACCAGTGGGATGGAGGGCGAGGGGAGCTCCACGGTGGGGACAGGAGCTGACACCAGTGACACGGACTCATCCTCTGATGGGAGCTCCCTTGTGGTGGCGGCCCATCTGTGCCCCCCCATCTGTCAAAGCCCAGCTCACCTGAGTCCTTGTTCAGTTCTGATGGAGGTTGAAGACAATCCGACCCCACCCTGAAACTGCTTGTTCCAGCACACTAGTTTTTAAAACAGTGCACTAAGAACAGAAGCTCAAGGGAAGGGGGGAAGTGGATAAAATAAAATAAAGAGACAACACCGTTCTTGCGTTTCCACTGTTGAAGTGCTGCACAAATCTGCGGCCCTCTCTGACTTCTGTAGAAACTAGTGCCTAATGAAACATAAACAAAGAACAGATAAGTACAACCTATTCCTAACTGGGTTCCTGACTATCCCTTTATTTATTAAAAATGTTCTTCTAAAAGTACCTCTTGGATCCTGGTCTCTAGTTTCCAGGTTTGGAATGTGTTACTGCTCTGGGATGTGCTTTCTATTACTCTAAAGCTTCTAAAATATTAAACAAATACCGTTATCAGAATTACCAATATCAAACATTCATCTTAATATAACTAAAGCCTAAATTCCCAATAGCAGACTCACTTTTCCCATATTTCCAGAATCTTTTATAAAACAAATACTGTACTTTTACGTCAAAATACAGCATGTAATTTGTGCAAGTCCTTGATTTACTGTTTGCCTCACAAAGGTCCGCAAAGTATTCTTGTAACAAAGAGTTTGAATCACAATGTTCGTGGAAGGTATCTTGTTTCAAATTGTCTATACACGAATCCAGAAATTGTTGTCAAAGTTCTTTCAGGTAATAAAAGTTTTGCACTTACTTGTTGCTGGCAAGAGATACTGATCAGTCTAACCTTGTCTTCTTTCTCTTTTGCAGGTTGCTTGTAGGAGAGAGGCTGAGGCAAGGAGGAACCGGAAACCGGAAGAAGGAAGAGCCAGCAGCTGCGCCCATTGAAGCGAATGAAAGTCTGTAGAGAGCAGGAGTGCCAGCGCCGAGGGATCTGTCCTCGGGTAAGCGGGAGGTAGACGAGCACAAGCACTGGGTGAGGCTCGGGGGCTGCCTTTTATAGACAGGGCTGGGTGTGGTCCTCACATGCTGCACATGTTCTTGAAAGGTGTGCAGAGCTGGGTGTGGTTTGAAGAGCTGGGTGTGGTCCTCACATGCTGCACATGTTCTTGAAAGGTGTGCAGAGTTTCAGTTATTATGCAAATGAGTTAAATTAACACATGGCCTAGAGCGGAGTGTTTTAAAGAAGCCTTGGTAAAAGCAAGGCCCAATGTGTAAACAAAACAGCACATTAAACAACATACACAGAAGCCTAGGGGGGGGGGGGAAGGTGAGATAACAAGAAAGGCTTTCAATAGTAAGTTTAAAAGGGAGCTATTACAGAACCCACTAGTGCAGTGAGAGGGGACATGCTCTTTGCTGTGCACAAACCCTAACACCATCTACAGGTACAGACACCACCCCCCCTCCCAGCACCACCCTCCCAGCAGCCCCTCAGCCTTTGCCCTGTGCCCGCTCACCCAGGAGGGTGGGCATCTCCTTTGCCCCAGGCACCTCAGGCCCTGCCCCAGTCACCCCTGCTGCCCTAAGTGAGGAGGCCATTGACCTCCTCAGGTCCCTCACTGTTGGGCAGTCTACCATTTTGAATGCCATCCAGGGTGTAGAGAGGCTGTTGCAACAAACCAGTGCATTCTTGGAGGGCATTCATTCTGGTCAGGCAGCCCTTCAGCGAGCTTTTCAGACTCTGGCCTCAACACGGATGGCAGCCATTGTCCCTGTCTCTAGCCTCCCCCCTCCAACTTCCTCCACCCAGACCCACACCCCTGTACCTCAGCCTACCCCAAGCACACCATCAGACCAGCATGCATACACCCCAACACACAAAGGAAGCTCAGGCAAACATAAGCACCACACATCCCACAGGCACTCACGCAAACATCACACACATGCAGATATAGCAACATCCACTGCCTCCACTGTGTCCCCCTCCTCCTCGTCTCCCTCCTCCTCACTCCCAGTCTCGTCTCCACTCACACTAGCATGCACTACATCTACAGCCACTACTTCCATCACCAGCACACACACCACCACACCCCGCGACGTGCATTCACCACCCCCACTACCATTCACACATCCCCTGTGTCCTCTCTCAGTGTGTCTGTGACGCCACCTCCCAAGGTACACAAACGCAGGCACACACCCACCCAACAGCCATCCACCTCACGACAAGCCTCCAGCGCATGCACCTTCACCCAAAGTCACCATACGTACACCTCCTACAACCACAACCACTTCCTCCACTCCCAAACCCCCTCCAGCTACCCGTCCCAGTGTTCCCAAGAAACTTTTCCTGTCCACCCTTGACCTCTTTCCCTCACCTCCCCCACCCCGTCAGTCTCCTAGGGCTCAACTCTCCAGGTCCCAACCTAGCACCTCAGCCACGACATCAGTGGGATCAGTGGTGCCAGTAGTCACCAGATTCTGGAGTGCACCAGGCAGCAGGGCAGCCAGTGTGGCAAGGAGCCAGAGCACGGACAGTCCTCCACCTGTCAAGCATCAAAAGTTGGCCAGTGCCCGGCGGGAGAGGGGGAAGATACCAGCCACCAAAGCCGCTCCCAGGGGTACAGGTGGGAGTGTGGAGTCAGCTGGGACACCTTCCAAGGTGGGGAAGGGGCACAAGAAACCCAGCAAGTCTGGGAAGATCGGCACGGCGGAGAAGACCGCCATCAGCCACGCTGCCCAGGAGGCGACCGCCATCAGCCCCACTGGCCAGGAGGTGACCGCTATCAGCCCCGCTGCCCAGGAGGTGACCGCCATCAGACCCACTGCCCAGGAGGTGACCGCCATCAGTCCCGCTGCCCAGGAGGTGACCACCATCAGCCCCGCTGCCCGCCTCAGCCCCACTGCCCAGGAGGTTACCGCCATCAGCCCTCCTGCCCAGGAGGCGACCGGCATCAGCCCCGCTGCCTAGGAGGCGACCGCCATCAGCTCCGCTGCCCAGGAGATGACCGCCTTCAGCCCCACTGTCCAGGAGGTGACCGCCATCAGCCCCGCAGGCCCAGACAGGACTGCCAGCACCAGCCCCGCTGGCCCAGACAGGACCGCCAGCACCAGCCCCGCAGGCCCAGACAGGACCGCCAGCACCAGCCCCGCAGGCCCAGAAAGGACTGCTTGCACCAGCCCCCCAGGCCCAGATGGGACCACCAGCACCAGCCCCGCTGGCCCAGACAGGACCGCCAGCACCAGCCGCGCTGGCCCAGACAGGACCGCCAGCACCAGCCCCGTTGGCCCAGACAGGACCGCCAGCACCAGCCGCGTTGGCCCAGACAGGACCGCCAGCACCAGCCCCGTAGGCCCAGACAGGACCTCCAGCAGCTGAGTCGCTGCCAAGGACACCGCCACCACAAGCACCGTTGCAAAGGACACCAATGCCACAAGCACCACTGCAAAGGACACCACCGCCACAATCACCGCTGGCCCATGAGCGCCAAGAGCACTGACGCTACTGACTCTGCCACGAGCAGGATGAAGCACTCTGGGCACAAAGCCCCCTCCAGAACCAGTGGAGACTGTTATCCACTTGAGAGACTGTGGCTTTGCACTCCCCAGGATTGAACAGTGGGCAAACCACCAACTGTAGAGACTTGAGAGACTGTGGCTTTGCACTCCCCAGGATTGAACAGTGGGCATGGGGCCCCCTAGTGGATTTGGCGTTGTGCACTCAACCGGCTGAGGTGCCCCCCTTTCCCTTCCCCCTGAGGTTCCTGTTTTATTTCTATCTGATGCCCCTGCAGTGTTCTCTCCGTCATGTTTGGGTACCTTGTGTGGGCCTCAACCATGCAGTGTGGGCCCAGTGTTCCACGGACTTAAATGGAGCAATACCTGGACTTCTATTCTTGGTGTATATATATGTTAATAGTGTATATATATTTTTGCGTTCTGGATTTTAATAGATTACAATGGTTACACTCATTTCCTTTTGTCTTTGCATTCTTCCAGGGGGTTTGGGGGGGTGTAACTGTAATGTATCAACATGTATTTGTGTATGTGTTGTAGTGGATGGGGGTGTTGCGTGTTGCGTGTGTGTGTCCCTGTTTTTTCCTTCTCCCTCCCCTGTGTCGTAGGTGCAGTACTCACAGTGGTCTTTGCCGCCGGCGTTCATACTCCTGGTAGAGGAGCAAGAAGATAATGACTGGGAAAATGTGAAGCTCTGGCTCCAGGGTGTCCTGGTTCCTTGTGGGGTGTGTAGAGGCGAGCGTTTTCCCTTTGAAGTCCTGTTTCCGCCGTGTTTTTGTTCACGGTGAATCCACCCCGGAAAAGGTGGCGGATTGGTAGGTTGTGATACTGTGGGCGGTAGATTGTCCTCCGCCTGTCTGTTTGCGGTGACCGCCAAGCTGTTTGTTGTACCGCCGTGGCGGTCGGAGTGTTAAAGTGGCTGTCTTTGTTGGCGGTTTCCGCCACGGGCATAGTTCCAATTTTTTTACCACCGGCCTGTTGGTGGTCTTACCGCCGTTTTAACACCAACTGCCAGGGTTGTAATGACCACCAAAATTTCTTAAATAAAAATAAAATGTCAATTATGCAATCACAGTAATACCCCTCAGGCAATAAAAATCAAAATTGATCACAATAAGCAAAATAAAATATGTAGCAGTATTACAGAGTTAAAACGAGGGATTAGCTTCTATGTACAGGAAGCCTCAACCCTTTTAACTCTTTACAAATAAAACCCCGAAGTGTATCAAACAGTGCAAGATAGTACCCTGAAAGAGACCACACTTCTAAAAAAGGCACCAGCAGACATTAATATTTTCTAAAAAAGACAGTTGTGCAATGTACGTTTACATTCCAGAATGTAAGGTGATCTTTTAAATCCTCAAAAAGCCAACCCTCCGCCCATCAGGGCTGCATTATTATAAGATATTATCATGCTCTACCATACAATAGAATGGGAATAGAATAAAGCTCTACTCCCTTAGTGCACAGGATAACAACTGATTCTCGGAGCTGCCTTAATGGGTCGCTCATAGTTATGTTAAGTTACAAAAAACATTTAAAAAGGACTGGAAGGATTTTAAAATCCTAAAATAATTCATTTTTGGGATTAAAACAGCTTCTGTGGCCTCTCCAGCAGGACAAATATTAAAATACAGATAGATAGGTTTTAACTATTTTTTCCTGAGTGTTGCTGGAGCTGGACAGACAAATATGTGCTTTAAGTTCTGTATACCTGATTGACAAAGATCACAGTTATTATCTGACCCATCCCATTTAGAGATCCAATATCATCAAAATGAACAGACGCCTCACCCCATGAGGAGGGTTCCAGGACAGGTATGGCTGAGATTGTTTAAAGATTGCTGTTTTAGTAAGCGTGGCCAGTCTCCTCTTTGGACGACAAGCACCTAAGTCCAAAGAGAAGCTTTTGGACCACCTCACTTCTTTCAAAGTTTTTTTTCAAAACAAGAGTCGGCAACGATGGAATCAAGCCCTGATCAAGCTCCAACAATTTCATAGCCAGATTGAAGTTTCTGAAAAACGTAAATGTTTCTTTTAATCTGCCAAAGGATTCTATATAAGCTAAATGTCTCACTACTATGAACAAGGCTATAAGCCCTCCGGACCACCGCAGCTAGACCCAGAACAAAAGTGTTCTTAATACCAAATTCAATCTTGAGAGCCGCCACAGAAGATGTTGTTGCAACAAGCTAGGCGTCTCAGAATCTGCCCTTCTATCCTGTTGAGAAAATTCCATTTAGAAATCTCGGTACATTCCAAAGCATACAAGAGGGTAGCTGGGATCATTGTTTAATAAGCAGTTAATAAGTGGCAAAAATGACGCCGACCAACTGCATTAAAAAAGGCCACTAAACCTTTGCGCTTGAGATAGAGCCTTAGTAGTGTTATTATGCACATAATCTTGGTCATTAAGAGATGAGGATAACATTTTCGCCAAAAAGCAATAAGATTTTACCTGCTCTAACTTTTGTTGTCCCAGGAACTAGGAAAAATGTATTTTCTTACCCAGTTTTTTCCCTAAAAAACATACTACTTGCAACTTTGATATATTAATCTGCAAGTGATGTTGTAGGGAATAATGATTTAACCTAGCGAGACCCTGATTGAAACCTTTCGGCGTGAGGTCAATCACTAATATATCATCCGCATATAAAAGGCAGGAGAGTGAATGACGTCCAATTTTGGGAGCAAAACCATCAAGGATGTATAAAGAGAATAATAGTGGAGCCAATAAACAACCTTGCTTCAACCCATTTCTTGCGGGAAATTTAGACGACAAACCCTGTTCTCCTCCAAACAACACTTTGCACCAGGGGACGAGTGCAAAGCTATAACCAAACGTAACAAATTTGGGGGTACACCTAACTCATATAACTTTTTCCACAAAATGTTTCTATCTACCCAATCAAAAGCTGTGGAGAAGTCTATAAACGCAGCATATACTATTCCACCCCTTACCTGAACATATTTTTCATTTATAATTTGCATCAATAAAATATTATCCAATGTACTATGATCCTTTCTGAAACCTGCTTGCTCCAAAGGGAGTATCCCATTTTTCTCGACCTAAGAGGTTAAATGTATTAATATACTTTTCGTGAATATCTTGCCAGTTGCATCCAACAATGCAATTTGGCGGTAGTTCATGGGCAAAGATTTGTCTCCCTTTTTGTATAGTGGGACTATAACACTCCCAATCCAAGATTCAGGGACTCTACTGTGGGAATAGCAGGCGTTGAAAGACGGGTGGAGATTTATTTCCCTAGAGCAGCAGTTCCAGTTTAATTAATGACATTGGGACCTCGTCAGGACCCATAGCTCCAGATGCCCGCATCGTCCTAATAATCCCCTCAATCTCCATCACAGAAGGGGGACCCCAGCAGTCCACTTCGGTTCTACCCATTATGTTCAAGTCCATTTCCCAGGGCTCGTTCTCCGGATTTTCTGCATAAAGGGAGAGAATGTACTTCCTCCATTCAGACTCAGCTATTAGGGGAGCGCAAGACAATTTGTGCTTTCCACAACCAGTAAAGATAATAGCCCAGAATTTACGGGAGTTTTGTGATATTGCGGCTTTCCTCAGTGCCACCCACATCTGCTCTGCCTCTTCCCTCCTAATGGCTAGCTTCATTCGCGCGCTTCTTCTTTTTAGTAAGAATATTCTCCTACTCCTATCCTTGGACTCCCATGTATACTGCCTCCTTACCAATATATTAATTTCTCTATTCAACAAAAGAATAGATTGTTTTACATTTTTTTGTGAGGGCTTACAGTGTTGATATGGATCACTTTGAGTTATACATTCAATGAGTTTGGAAAAGTAATTTAACGGATCAATGTTCCATTCATCAGTATCTCTCACTGAGCAATCAAGAACTTTTTTAACAGCTAACGTTTTAGCAGTTGTCCAAAACATTCTACCCGTTTTCCCACAAAAACGTATATCCTTGGCCCTAAAATTCCAGGATTCTATGGAGGGAAGCTGCATTTTTAATGAGAAGATTAAAATCTTGTGGTCACTTAAAGGAGTATCCTTAACTATCGTATCCTCTAGGGACTGAGCAGTAACATAGGAACCCAAAATATAATAAATAATAGAACTTCTCCATGGGGATTTGTGTGTGAAAGCTGCCAGAGTTTGAACGAAATCGTCCATTTAGAATAATACAACAAAGGTCCCTCAGACCTTTCAAAAGGGTAATACCCCTTTTGTCCGACCTGATTCTAGGGGGAAATAAGATGGAAGGTACATTTAAAGCAGTTTCCTTTTATAGGTCACAGAAGGTGGAAAGAGATAGATGAAAGATTTTACAATTTAGATCACCCATGAACAATAACTCATCCGTGCTTTCATGTAAATTAGAACATGTTTAAGAAATATGCCTAAAGATATACAAGAGAGCTCTGTCATGGATCTTATCTGTTGGGATATACACATTTGCTATTAACATGGGGGTTTTCTTGCCATTCTCCTAATTTGGATACACTCTTATTATCTGAAAGAAATTTGTGGAGACATGAAGACTAACATATTCCCATTTATATTTATTACTTAACAGCATAGCGATGCCTCCTTTTTCATGCCCTTTCTTTGAGGGTTGTACCTTTATACTTAGCACCGAGTACCCAGGACAAGTGAAATCGGATACGCTTCAGGTCTCTTGGATGCAGATTAAGGCCCTCATTATGAACATGGTGGCAATCACCGCTAACCGCTGTGGCAACGTGAAGAGAAGACCGCCAGTGGCAGCAGACTGTACACCGCCGAATTCTGATGCCAAAAAGACAAACCTCCCAAAATCCTGCAACCTCCACCCACCGCCAGGGCCTACGATGACGGAAAGGCAGTCTACCCCACCCTGCCACCGTTATGCAGACAAATCCTCCACCCACCAAATAATGATGCACAAATCAGCGTGGCAGATAGTGGATGCCGAACGACCATTGGCGGTACGGACCGCCACGGGCAGCAATGGGACCCAACAAAAAATGCACACATTGGCAACTTTGAAACCCACACACCTGACACACATTCACAACACTATAAAACATTCACATACACACCCCACAATCCTTTGCATCGCCATGGGCACGACTGAGATTGACAACACAACACGCATACATAGAGCACAACATAACAAAAGTCACACGCACAAATACATCACCAAAACACACACAAACCTCAAACACCCTCATAGGCCAAACACATAACCACATGACAGCACCCTCACCAATACACCCACAACACACCACACACAGCACACACCATGGCACCCCCTAAGCACCCCGTTTCACAGATAGGGAGCTGAGGACCATGGTGGATGAAATACTCAGGGTCAAGCCACAACTATTCGGGGCACAGGTGCAGCAGACACCCGTCGCCAGGAAGATGGAGGTATGGCAGACGATTGTCAACAAGTTCAACGCAGTGGGAAACCATCCACGCAGAAGGGAGGACACCCGGAGAGATGGAACAACTTGCGCGAGAAGGTGAGGTCTATGGCATCCAGGCACAACATCACTGTACAAAAGACTGGTGGAGGACCCCTGACTACACAGATTGGGAGGAGAACCAAGAGGGCCTCACTGGACTCACAGGAGGACTGGACTAGGGTAAGTCAACTACAATACCTCAACAGTCAGCACACATATAATGCATGCAATACCCCACCCCTCTCGCTACCACCTGGACCCCATCCCCACCCAGTCCACAACATCCACATCCAATTACCCTATATGCCCACAATCCCACAAACAGGCCCTGATCCTTCCACCTGTGCACAGTCACTTATCCCTGCATGGATTCCCAGTGGCACTGCAGCACCCACAATGCACCTCCACCCCCCATACAAAATAAAAAGATGAGTACACGAAAGGACCCTGCATCCCACGACAGGGGAATAAAAGTACAAAATAGGGCAGAGCTGTGCATCAATTTCCAAAATAGTTCATGACACATAGATGTCCATTCCCCCCCAGAGGCACCACCACCCATGCCAAGGTGTACCATTGCCTCACACGGAGACCCCACTCAGGAGACTGGAGAGGGATGTATGGAAAGTGAGGAATAACCTGGTCCATCACACAGTCCTGGACTGTCACCCTCCAGCAGCCCCACCCAGGATACCACTGACAGCCCTACCACCCAGCCACCAACATCAGCTCTGGCCAAACGACCCCACACCAGTGTCTCCCGGTCACAGACTGGCGGCCCACATGTACAGAGGCCAGAGTCTCCACCCACCAACAGGCAGGATGATGAAGGCCCCAGTGAAAGTGGGACTGCCACACCTGTGCAGGGGACACAGGCACAGGGGGCAATGGCCAGTGGGAGGGCATCAGTGGCCCAGGGGGGAAGCCAAAGGATGGATGCTGCAGCCCAGGAGGTGATTTCTGAGGTTCTGGGAGCATACCACCATACCCAGGACAGGATGGGCCAGATCCTGGCCACCTTGGAGCACGATCAGAGGCTGCGCATAGCAAACCACCAGGAAGCCATGGAGCAATGGAAACAGCTCAATCCCACCATGGCCACCATTGCAGGGGTGCTGCAGCACCACTACCCTAGCCAGCCTGAGACCTCCATCCACCTGTAAGCCCCTACCCCTAGCCAGGACACTGCCCTGCCATCTACATCTGCAGCAGCTACTGGACTGGTGGCACTGCCTGAGGACACAGAGGAGACCAGCACCCCTCGCCCTGCAGCCCAGCTCCAGTCACTCAAACATGCCTTCAGACACAGACATGCAACTGGAACACCAGCCAAGACCAAGGCCACCGCTAAGAAGTGACTCTGCCCTGAACTGTCTCCCTTGTGTGCCACTGTGCTCCCTTGTTAACTTGCCACTACCATCACACCATCTACCAATGGACACATGGAACAAAACCCAGAGCCACCAATAGCTGAGCACATGCACCTGAGTATGGATATGCACCATGAGCCCACTCCCTATCACTGTTCAAATAAATACGTAATTTGTGTCACTTAATAAAAACACCTATGCACTCAAATCATATGTCCATCGTCATTATGAGGTATCAATTGTGAGTGTGTATACATTAGCCAGTCAATTTCATAATCATACCTTTATTGCAGGAGAGGATCCAACGCACTGTAGTGTCTGAAGTAAGTCACACTGTACACAATATTGGGTTCCCTGGCACATGCCACTTCAGTCTTCAGTTAACAGTGTCAATGACTATATACACCACATTACCAATGACATGAGTAAGACTGAAACTATGCAGTGACGACAACAGCGTCATTGAACAGTACCTTAGGGTCACTGGAAGTATAGGCGGATCAGCTGGGTCTTGGCCTCTTCTTCCTCACCATCACTCTCATCCCCTCTCTGAGGTTGCTGGGCTGGTTGGACAGCACCCTCCTCTTCTAGAAGAGGGATAGCTTTCCTCACAGCCAGGTTGTGCAGCATGCAGCAGGCCACCACTATCTTACACCCCTTGTCAGGGACATAGCACAGGGATTCCCCCAGAGAGATCGAGGCAACGAAATCTAGCCTTCAGAAGACCTATAGTGCACTCAATCACCCTCCTAGTACGTCCATGAGCCTCATTATAATTCCTCTCTGCATCTGTCATGGGATTCCTCACTGGTGTCATGAGCCATTGCAAGTTGGGGTAGCCAGAATCACCTGCAAAAGTGGTCGAAACAGGACCATAATGAACTGATTTCACATTCACATTGTCTGGCTGTCACCTATGTACAGAACCATTGTCATACACACTCACCTATGAGCCATCCTCTGTCCCCTTGTAGTTGTCCCATCAAGTGTGGTACACTGCTGTTTCTCAGGACAAAGGAATCATGCTGTTTCTCAGGACAAATGAATCATGGACTGAGCCTGGGAACCTGGCATTTACATGTGATATGTACTGGTCAGCAGTACACACCAATTGTATATTCATGGAGTGAAAGTTCTTCTGATTCCTGTACACCTGTTCATTCACTTTTGGGGGTATGAGAGCTATGTGGGTACCATCAATGGCACCTATCACATGTGGGATGTTGGGATGTTGGCAAAGGCATAAAATCTAGATTTGATGGCACCTATCACATGTGGGATGTTGGCAAAGGCATAAAATCCAGATTTGACAGCAGGAAGTTCAGCCTGGACATATGTCTGCAGGTGTTGGACGAATGCATCCAGGAATTTTGACAGGATGAGGCTAAACATTGGCTGTGAGACCCCTGCATCCATGCCCACTGTCACCTGAAATGAGCCCCGTAGCCAAAAAATGGAGTACAGATACCACTTGCACTTCAGTAGGGATGGCATGCTGATTCTGATTAGCCGGTTTCAATACAGGATCCAGTAAAGCACAGAGGTCATGGATTGTAGCACGATTGAGTCTGTAGGTGACAATGATGTGACGTTCCTCCATAGTTTCTAACTCAACCAGACGTCTGCACACAGATGGGGCCCTCCCACGCCACATGGGTCTGTACCTATGGGGGAGGAAAGAACACAGATTAAGGGCACACATACACCTGCAACACATGATGTTACTGTATCAATTAATGTGCGACACGTAGGTTACACACACAGACGCTAAATATTAAGTACACTGTCAGGCACATGTGGGCAGAGTCAACTCAGTTGTGATGGCATCCCAGTGTGGACACATTTCCAAAGATGAGTGAATGTGATGATCAGACACTCATGTCAGCAAGCAACTATGGTCAGAGACTAGGAGGCCCTGGAGGAGGCCCCTGGCTAGGCTATGATGATGTGGTGGTAGCAAGATGGCAGACTCCTGCCATCCAGGTATGAGGAAGTGAAAGTGACATCATTCCGCTGGTGGTAGTCGTCATGGCGGAAGGCGGTGTTCACCGCCGTGCACCCAATATTTGGATTACATGGTTGTCAATGGGGAACCTGGGCCTATCATAATCGCCGCCGGCGGTGACGGAGCACACCGCCGCGGAACGTACACTATGTCGTCAGACACTTGACTCCTGATTCCCATGCAGGGCAGTACTCCACTGCGTGTGCTGCTGTGTCCTGACACTGGTCCCAGAGATGGCGCGGGTCACAGTGGAACGGGCCCGACCTTCATCATGGAGGAGCTGGAGAAGCTGGTGGACACGGTCCTACGACTTACCTGGATTCAGGGGGTCTTCCAGCAGGGGATGGGATGGGCCGCTGCAGGTTGTAGCAGCGCCACCTTACCCCCACCCGATAAATCACAGAGTTTGTGACCACTAAATGGCTTTTTGCCATGTATTAATCCTATTTTGTAATTTGGTAAATGGTTACAGAGTCGCAGAAATGCAGAAATGCATAAGGAATAATTAGGAAGGTCATTGTTAAGAGCATTCATTTCAAATTGCGATTCTCAATGTAATGCATAAATGATTTGCAACTGCAATTTTGGTTGCAAAAATCTTTACATTTATCGACTTCTCCAAAGGGGGGTTTGTGATATTAGGTTATTGGTTGAGGGGGGGTTAAACCCTACACACGCATCAACCACAAACCTTCTCAGGGTGAGCCACAAAAGGCACTACATTAGCCTCTGATTAACTCTCTGGTAGCCTGACACAAAAGCAGCCAGGCTTAACTTAGTGGCAATGTGTTATACATTAAGGCAACATGCAAGCACTAACAAAGTAAAAACACTCCACAAGGATAATCCCATACCAATTTAGAAAAATAGAGTACATTTTAATAAATACAATGATATCAGAATGACAAAAACTCAATCAGTAGAACTGGATTTCAAATTTTAGATAAAAGTAGCTTCAAAATGTTCAAAGGGCCAACTGTAATTATCTGTTTGTGCCGGCCTGGGACAAAGTTCAAGTCGCCCATGATGGTTCTGTACCCTGGAGGGACAGAGCATCTGGTTGCACTTGGACTGAGATGTGAAGACCCACGTTGAGGTGCATCATGCTGTGTCTGTTCCAAGAAGACTAACAATCAGGTGGTGTGTGGTACTGCGTTAACTGTGAGGTGCTGCGATTTGTCGGTTCGTAGGCAACACAGTTGGGCCAGGAGGAGTACACTCCTATGCAAGCCAAGAGTCCAGAACCTGGGGAAAGGCACCTCTTGGAGATCAGGATTCACTCCAACAGAGGCCAACAGCAGGGCACAGGCATGTCCAGCTGAGTCTGGGCAGCTGGGCAGATGCAGGACAGGTTTCTGGAGCTTGTTATGCCCCTGCAGCTCAGAACATGAGGCCATTCTGCCAGCCCCTTGAGTCACTTTGGTAGTTCTGGGTTCAAGAAACAGGATCAGTCTTCTTTTGTCAGGCAGCAGGGCAGACCTTCTTGCAGCAGAGCAGTCCGTCCAGCAGAAGGGCATCAGCACAGTCCTTCTTCTGAGTCTTCCATAGGTCCAAAAGTAATCTGAAGATGGGGTCTGAGACCCCACATTTTTAAAATGGTGCCAATTGTGAAATGGATATGGGTTTTTCTTCCCACAGAAATGTATGGAATTTTCTGCCTTTCTGCCCAGTCCCCAGTCTGTCTGCAGTCATAGTAGGCCAGTGTGAGGTACTTTGTGTGTGACTTGAGGCAGTTTCTTTGAAGTGCAAGTAGGGCTTTGCACAGCTCTGCTTCCCCATCCTGCCTTGTATGTCCCATCCAGCCAACATCCAGACCCTCGACTGCGTGACTATCTGTGAGGAATACACAAAGTCCCACTGCCAAGTACACCTAGTCATGTGACCCAGGAAACAGGCTGCAGGCACTAAATGGTTGGGACAAGAAAATACCAATTTTCTAAAAGTGGCATTTTCAGAATTCTGACTTAAAACATGATGTTTCTACATGTATCCAAACAAGTTGTCACTTATTAAATGTAATAAGGAAACCTAATGTTATGTAATGGGAGAGGTAGGTGTCACAGTAGTGAAAACATGATTTGTGAGTCGTTCACTACCAGGGAATGTAAAACCTAAAAGTACATGTCCAACATTTTCGATACAGTGCATCCTGCCCTACGGGCTGCTTAAGGCCTACGTTCAGAGTGACTTATATGTAATACAAAAGGATTTTTTTTGACGAGCAAGGGTTTTATTTTGCTAAGTCGAATTGGCAGCTTAACAGTGCATACAAGCTGCAACGGTAGATATGAGGCATTTAAAATGGCTAATTAAGTGGGTGGCACAATAAGTGTAGTAAGGCCAGTAGTAGCATTTAATTTACATGCCCTTGCCAATTGGGTGACATACAATTTTACCATGTTTAAAAAAAGAGAGCAGAAGCACTTTAGGCACTGGGTAGCAGTAGTAAAGTGCACATCGTCATGAGGCAAGGCCAACAAAAACAAATTCAGCAAAACAGGAGGGAAGAAGCCACAAAAATTAAGGGTGCCCCTGAAGAGGGTCAATTCCAACAGGGTGGTAGCTCATTTACAAAAGGGAAGGGGCTTCCTTAGATCCCCTTCCCCTTTGTGAATGTTAAGGAAATATTTGCTGAATCACTGCCCGCCCTCAAACACACTTAAAAAAGCAGAAGTAAACATTTATTGTTAAACACAACCCCATTTCTTAATAGACTGCATTTTTAAAAATGATTGCTTTATTTAAATGTCATCACAGGCATAGAGGTCTGCTAGCCCCATCAGTCACAATTCCTGTGATAGTATCCAATTTGAGTTAGTCCCTAATTGTGTGGTAAGTTCGATTGGACCCACTTGAAATGGTCAAAATGAGCAAGGAACCCACATCTGGGCATACCCTGGCCACTAGTTCCAAGCTAGCCTGGCTGATGAGGGATGCTACTCCGAAACCAGTCCCAGGATGCTTGTTTTCCATCCAAGGTGGACCTGGCATAGCAGATTGGGCTGGACTGTTCCCATGGGAAGCAGGGTCAAAACTCATTTGCATATGGCTGGGTTTCAGCACTCCTTCCATCATCTTTTTTTGTTGCTAAAGTCGCCCTAAGTGGCAAGGGTATGCTCAGACGTGGGTCCCTTGCTCACTGTGCCACTGGCTTCAAGCTAGCCTGGCTGATGAGGGGTGATATCCCACAACTGGTCCCAGGATGCTTGGTTCTGGTCTAGGGAGGACCTGTCCTGGCAGTTCGTGCTGGACTGTTCCCATGGGGAGCAGGATCAAAACTGGTTTGCATATGGCTGGGTCCTAATAGGGGTGGCACGCTGAGCAAATGATCAATGGATTTAACCCAGTTCTGTGACTGGGGTTGAGTGTTTGAAAAGTTTCAGCTCTCCAACCATCATTCTTTTGTGTTGCTGAAGTTGTCCTAGGTGGCTGGGATATGCCTAGACATGGGTCCCTTGCTCACTGTGCCACTGGGTTAAGCTAGCATGGCTAATGAGGGGTGCTATCTTGAATCTGGTCCCAGGATGCTTGTTTCCATTCCAGGATGGACCTGGCCTGCAGTTTGGGCTTGACTGTTTCCACGGGGAGCAAGGTCAAGACTGATTTGCATATGACTCAGTCAAACTGGAGTGGCATGCTGAGAAAAAGAATGATGGATTTTACCCAGATCTGTGGCTGGGGGTGAGTGTTTGAAAGGTTTCAGCACTCCATCCATCATCTTTTTGTTTTGCTAAAATCACCCTAAGTGGCAAGGGTATGCTCAGATGTGGGTCCCTTGCTCACTGTGCCACTGGCTTCAAGCTAGCCTGGCTGATGAGAGGTGACACCCCGCAACTGGTCCCAGGAGGACCTGTCCTGGCAGTTCGGGCTGGACTGTTCCATGAGAGCAGGGTCAAGACTGATTTGCATATGGCTGGGTCCAAACTGGGGAGGCATGTTCAGCAAAACAACAATGGCTTTAACCCAGATCTGCGACTGGGGGTGAGTGTTTGAAAAGTGTCAGCACTCCGTCCATCAGCATTTTGTGTCAATACATGTTGTGTACCACTGTGTTCCCAACAAATGTGTGTTACATTAATTAAAGAAAATACGGTGACATGTATATGTCTGTAATGGTCTGGGCTCATGTGCAGTGACGCCCCCAACGTACACAGCCAATGCTGGTTCCCTACCTTTGTGTCCAGCAACAGGGGGTCATGTTTCCACTGTGGTCCAGTGGCAGCAGCGATAGAGGGTGTTTTCCATTCATGTACAGCTGGAAACTGAAGTGGAATTGGGAAAAAAAGGTGAGTATTCACCCCTTTCTCCACAATCTGTCAAGTCAGAAGTAGAGATCGGACCGCCACATTTTGCTTGGTGGTATGGCACATCCAAATCTGCTTGGTGGTATGTGTGGCTAGAGTCCTGCCACCAGCCACTCTTTCCTATGGTGCCGTGGCAGTGAATGGGAATCCTTGGTGGAGTCGGCAGGACCACCAACATCTAAATTGGGTGGATGGACCATGAGCCAGCAGACAGGGTTTCCGTCGAAAAAGTGATGGCAGACCCGTTACCATCAACATCTAAATCAGGCCCTTAGTTTTGGTGTGTCATCGGCTGCAGAACGTTTTCAAGCCATCATTCAACATATCATACAGCCTGTTGTAAATGACTTCAATTATAGCTATGACATGTTAATTTTCAGAGCTACACAGAAGGGGCATGATAGAACTCCCACACAAGTATGCCATTTACTTAGTGATGCAGGATTGACTTTGAATGCAGACAAGTGTGAGTTTAATAAGACAAAGCTGAAATTCTTTGGCTATAATTTTACTGCTGGGTCTATGAAGCATGATCCTGCAAAAGTACAAGATCTGTCAAGTGCGGATCCCTCACAAGATGTTTCAATGGTACGTACTTTTCTTGGTATGGCCAGTTATTGTTCAGCATACATTCAAGACTTTGCTACTGTTAGTGCTCCATCAAAGTCACAAGAATGTGAGAGATGTTTCAAGAGGCTCAAACATACCATTTAAAATGCTACTGCAATGGCATGCTTTAATCCAAAGCTTCATACAGAGGTTGTTGTTGATGCTAGCTCAATAGCATATTGTGGACTATGCTAGTAGAGGTTTGTTCCAAACTGAACGTACTTACAACTTGAGAAAGAAAGTTTGGCCATGGAATGGGCTTGTGAACATTACCATGTATACCAATCAATCAAACTGGATTTGTAGAGTGCCCTAGACACCCGTAAGGGTATCCAGGAGCAAGGTCCAGGTTGCTCAAGGGCTTCAGTAAAAAAAACAGGTCTTGAGTCCCCTTCTGAACTCCTGAAGGGAGGGAGAGATCTGAAGGCAGAAGGAGAGACTGTTTCAGGATTTTGAGTTGAGGTAGAAGAAGAAACAACCTTCACTGTAGCTGTGGGGGATGCCAGGGATGTGAGCAAGAAAGAGCTAGGTGGAGTGCTGAGGTCTGGAGAGTAGGTGGAAGCTCAGGCAGTGGTTGATCTACTCTGGTCCTTGGTTTTAAAGGGCATTGTAGGCGTGTGTCAGAATCTTTAATTGGCATCTCTTGTGGATGGGAAGCCAGTCGAGTTTCTTCAGTTGACGGTAACGTGGGTCCATCTGGGGAGGTCAACGATGTGTCTGGTTGCTGAGTTCTGAATGGTCTGAAGTCTCTTCGGGAAGTGTGATGTGATTCCAGTGTAAAGTGTGTTGCCATAGTCCAGGTGGCTCGTGACGAGGGCTTGAGTGATGGTTCATCTGGCAGAGACTGGGAGCCATTTGAAGAACTTTTGAAGCATGCGAAGGGTGAGGAAGCAGGCAGAGGAGACTGCGTTAATCTGGCTATTCATGGTGAGTTTGCTGTCCAAGATGCTGCCAAGGTTCTGGGCTTAGTCCGCGGGGTGAGTGGGGGAACCCGGTCGGTGGTCCACCAGGAGCCACCTAATGTTGAAGAGGTGTCCCTGAAGATCAGGACTTTCATCTTGTCTGTGTTGAGACTGATGCAATGTTGTTCCATCCAGTTTGCAACGCTGGTCATTCAGAGGTGGAAATTGGTGGTGAAGGGGTCTTCAGATAGCAAGAAGATGAACTGGGTGCTTTCTGTGTAGGAGATGATGTTCACTCCATGGTTTCTGATGATGTTGGCCGTGGGGGGGGGTCGTCTAGGTATTGAAAAGGGTGAAGGGAGGGAGTAGGACCCTCTGAGTTCTTCTCGAGAGGAAGGATACAATCCATTTGAGTGTGTGATCTTGGATGCTGATCTGATGAAGCCTCTTGATGAGGGTGTGGTGGGAGACATTGTCAAATGCAGCCGGAAATTAAGGTGGATCAGGGCCGCTGAGTCTCCCCTGTCAAGGAGGTTTCTGATGTCGACCGTGCCAGCGATCAGGGTGGTTTTGGCACTGTGTTTGCAGTTGAATCTAGAGTGGGATGTATCAAGAAGATAGTTGTTTTCTAGGTATTCCGTTAATTGCTGGTTGATGACCTTTTCAAGGTCTTTGTCAGAAAAGGGGAGCAAGGAGATCGGTAACTAGTTTTTAAGCTTGTTAGGGTTGGGGAAGGGTTTGTTGAGGAGGGGTTTGATCTCTGCCTGTTTCCAATCCTCCGGGTAGGTGGCTGAGATGATTGATGTGTTGGGGATGTCTGTGAGCTTGCTTCTGGTGGTGTAGTTGCCAAGGTTGAACATGTGGTGTGGGCAGGGGTCCGTGGGAGATCCACAGAGGACAGAGTGCATAATGTCAGTGGTGTTCTGTGTGGTGAGCTGATTCCAGATTGTAATCCTCTTGCTAGCAGGGCATCTGTGGGATCTAGGAGGCTGAGGGTGTCGGCGGTGGCAGTTTGGGTTTTGAAATGTTCTATAGCTATTTTAGCCATATTTTATACATGTTATTTTAGCAAACTAGTCTTGCCGTTGTGCACTTTAACCCAGTTACATTCTATTCAGCATCTCTTAGTTTCTCTAACAATAGTCACATTTGCATTGTTGTTTTATTTTCTCTATCTATTTGTTCCTTTGCCTAGGAAAGCATCACATTCTTAGTACTGCATTCATTTCACTTTGTGCTGTCCTCAAGGCTGCAGTCAGAGAGGGTTGCCCGCAAAAGTGGTACGCTGTGTCTCCAACATTCTCAGAAACATACATATCCTTACGTGTGGACCCTTTCTTAGAATACCAACTGTTTTATTATAAAAACACCTCTTTGTCCCGTACATGTTAGAGGGAGATTCCAGCCAGATGGCCTTGACTGCATGCTGATTGCTGATTGCCTTCGCTATTGCTGCTTGCTTAGACTACTGAATCCCTGACATATATGGGGACAGTGCCTCTCTAGACTACGGGCTTTCTTGTACAGGTATGGGGGATGATGTCTTCCCAGGGGGAAACCTGAAGGGTGGATTAGGGCTTATTATGCTGTGCTCTAACATAGTTTAGGTAGGAAAGATATTACAAAGGAATGTGCTTGGGGAGAGAATCTCGCCTCAGCAGATGGTGAGGCAGGAAGGGGGAGGGCTGCCAAACTGGTCTTCAAAGGCAGAGAAGGACATCTGGAGCACCCAGCAACACCCCCACATCCTGCAACCCTAGACAGCTAGGTGTCCCCTTGATTAGATTAGGAGAGGGCAGGAGAGGGGTGTGTTTATGATTTTTAGCCACACCAGTGGGTGGGCTCAGCCAGATCTCTCCTCCAAAAATCAGATTCATCCATTTTGGATTTTTAGAGACTGTTGCCTTCTGGGATGGATTTTTGCCACACTTCCCAGGAAGTGGTCATCACAGGGGGACGACCCTGTCCCTGATTGGAGAACCAGGGCCCCCCTGCTTTTCACCCAGGAGCAAGGATAAAACTGGCAGACCTGCACCCACGCCTCAGATCCCCTCCAGAATTCAACAAGAAAGGAACTAAAGAAGAAGAAGGACTGCCCTGCTGGACCCCTGGCCTGCACCTGGACCCTGCACTCAGAAGGACTGCACCAGCTGCACACTTGGGCTTCACCACAAGAAGGACTTTGCCTGGCTTCAACTGGTTCAAGGAGGGACTCCCTGTTTGCTACAGGTGAAAAATTGCTAACCAGAGTCCCCTGCACCAACTCCTGAAGAAAGCGACCAGCTGACCACTGTCCAGTGGCCAAAAAGGAGTTTGCGCCAGGTGCATTCTGGGAGTTGAAGTCCGCACCCCCCAAGGACCATCACAGAACTTCTGAACCCTTGGGGTGAGCTGTGGACCCCAAAAGAACCTTAAAAGAACATCTGGGTGAAGCCCCAGAAGTTTGGAAAAGATTTGAGAATTTTTGGAAAAAAGCTCCAGAGAGGGACCGACCCGCCGCGGAAATTCTAGCCGGCTTGCCTCAACCGCGACCCGGCCTGACTTCGTGGTTCGTCCCGGTAAAGAAAAACATCCAAAAAAGAGACTAAGTCCGAACGTAAAAAGTTGACCGGGACCTCCCAGCCATCGTATCCGAGAAGGGCTCCATGGACGTCGGATCAAGATCCAGGTTTACCCCGGTCGAAGGATTTTCATCTCGAAAAAACGACTAAGTCCGAAGGTAAAAGTCTCCACCGAGGAAACCCACATTGCGTATCCGGACAAGGGCTCCAGGAGGTCGGATTCAACTGGCAGGTTCGTCCCGGTGAAGAAAAACTTCAAAATAAAGACTAAGTCAGAAGGTAACTTTTTAACCGAGGCCTCCCACGACCTGTAGCCGAGCAGGGCTCCATCGCGGTCGGCCTGAAAGTTTGACTTTGCCCCGGTCGAGGTGCAACCAGATGACCCGATTGGCGCTTTTTGTTTCTAAGCGCTAGAAAAGTAATAATTCTTTAAAAATTCATATCTCCGGTTCCCCTGAACCGATTTTAATCGTTTTTGTGTCAATTTAAAGATAAAAATATAAGCTATTTTTATCAATTGGTTTTGGATTTTTAAACTGTTTCCTGTGTTTTATTTAATTACTGTTTTGTGATATTTGAATGCTTTACACTTTGAGGGTCATTCTGACCCTGGCGGCCGGTGGCCGCCAGGGCCACCGACCACGGGAGCACCGCCAACAGGCTGGCGGTGCTCCAATGAGCATTCTGACCGCGGCGGTTCAGCCGCGGTCAGAAGCGGAAAGTCAGCGGTCTCCCGCTGACTTTCCGCTGCTCATGGCAATCCTCCATGGCTGCGGAGCGCGCTCCGCAGCCATGAGGATTCCGACCCCCCCTACCGCCATCCAGTTCATGGCGGGAAAGCCGCCATGAACAGGATGGCGGTAGGGGGGGTCGCGGGGCCCCTGGGGGCCCCTGCCGTGCCCATGCCAATGGCATGGGCACGGCAGGGGCCCCCGTAAGAGGGCCCCAAAATGTATTTCACTGTCTGCCTTGCAGACAGTGAAATACGCGACGGGTGCAGTAGCACCCGTCGCACCTTCCCACTCCGCCGGCTCGATTACGAGCCGGCATCCTCGTGGGAAGGTCGTTTTCCCCTGGGCTGGCGGGCGGTTTAACTGGAACCGCCCGCCAGCCCAGGGGAAAACTCGTAATACCCGCCGCGGTCTTTTGACCGCGGCGCGGTAATTTGGAGGGCGGGATCCTGGCGGACGGCCTCCGCCGCCCGCCAGGGTCATAATGAGGCCCTTTGTCTCCTAAATTAAGCCTTGACGCTCGATGCCAAGCTACCAAGGGTAGAGCTGGGATTAATTTACTGAGACCTAACTGTACCTATGTGGAGGTTAGTGGCTTGTTGCTAGGTGTAGGTACCTACCTGCCCTACCAATAACCCATTTTCCAACATAATTGGAAGCAGCGACGGGATCCTGTACTTGTGTTCAATATCACGTTACAGTTTTGGGTAAAACAAATTAAAAATCCTTTAAATTGTCCTAGTGCAAAAATTGTTTTTAATTTTTAATTTGGATTAATTTCAATTATTGAATTTTTGTAATTTTTCTAAATTCTTGTTTCCAATTTTTGCTAAAAGTTTTTGTTGACACAAAACTAGGGAACCATGGAGCTTGATCTGGCTAGCCTACCCACACTGACAGTAGTCCAGCTTAGGGGGTTGTGTATTGAAAGAGGGTTGCCTGCAACCACTGATCTCAGGAAGCAAATCCTGATCACATCCCTGACAGCATGGGCTGAGGCCCAAGAGGTAGAGTCAGAAGAAGCTCCAGAGGAGGGAGAAAGAAGGGAGGATGCAAGCTCTAACCACTCAGGGGAGGGAAGGCATCTGAGCCCAAGTGAGGATGAGGAAGAACGGTCCTCAGTAAATACAGTCACTAGGGGCAGATCCAAAGCTAGTGGTGGGAAGGGGGTCCTTTCAGGAGGAGAGAACCCATCCATCAGAGAAAGAGAGCTGGAGGCCCAGCTAGCATACATAGCTTTGGAAGCAGAGAAGCTGGCCCTAGAAAAGAAAAAGTGGGCATACAAAGAGAAAAGAGATGGAAGCAGCGATAAAGAAGCTGAGGTGTCCATGGGTGGGGGAGTTTGCCCCAGATTACCCAAGGTGGTGGTTCCTGCTTATGTAGAGGGGGATGACATAGATAAGTGGCTGGGGGCCTTTGAGAGGGCACTCCAAATGAGAAGGGTTAGGCCTCAATACTGGGGTTCCCTTTTGTGGGAGTTGGTCCCCAACTCAGGGAGGGATAGGCTTCTGACCTTAAGGGGGGAGGAGGCAGATTCATACCCTAGTATGAAGAGGTGCTTAGCCAAGAAGTTTGGTCTGACCCCAGAGCAATATAGAATGAAGTTCAGGGACACCCAGAAGGTCAGTACCCAGTCTTGGGTTGACTTTGTAGACACCTCACTAAAGGCAGTAGAGGGCTGGATTATTGGCAACAAAGTAAATACTTATGAGGGGTTATACAATCTGATCATGAGAGAGCACATCTTGACCAATTGTATCCAAGAAAGGTTACGCCAGCATCTAGTGGACTCTAAGCTGACCAACCCTAGAGAGCTAGGGGAGGCAGCTGATGAGTGGTTGAGAACCAGGGTGGTTGTCAAGTCCCAGGGGGGAGACTCCAAGAAGGGGGGGACAGGTCCCCAAAATCCTAAGGAGGGAGGTGGTAAGCCCACCACAGAGACTCCCTCTGTACCCCAGAACCCTAAGAAGGAGGAGAGTAAATCCCACTCCCACTCTGACATGCAGAGACAGGGAGACCCAGGGTTAAAAAAGCTCTTGGACAGTAGGGCTTGCTTTGACTGTCAGCAGACAGGTCACTTCAGAGGAGATGCAGCATGTCCAAAGAAGGTGGTTAGCACTGGGCTGTCCAGTGTAGCCATAGAGGAGGATTCCTCAGATGATGAAGTCCTCCTAGCATTGTGCTGGGAGACAGGACCAGATGGTAAGCTGGTGATCCCTAAGGGTGGGAGTAGGCACTTCCACCACATTCAAGTGAATGGGATCCCTACCACTGGCCTGAGAGACACCTGTGCCAGTCACACTATAGTGAGTGACCGGTTAGTGACCCCAGACATGTATGTCCCAGGAAAGACAAAGAAAGTCAGGATAGCCACAGGGGAGGTCACCTCCAAACCTGTAGCCATAGTGCCCCTAGAGAGGGAGGGTATCCTTGACTGGATTAGGGTGGTAGTCAGTGCTGACCTCCCCCTAGATTGTATCCTGGGCAATGACCTCCCAGAGGTGAGTCTGGTCACAGATGGGGTGGTCGCCCAAGGCGCCCCCCCCAACCCAAAGTCCTGGGGAGTCAGTCCCTACAGTTAGGAGACAGGGGTCCCCAAGAAAAGGAAAGAAGAAAAGGAAGGGTAGACCACTCTTAAAGAGAGTTCCAGGGAGCCAAGGGCCTTCTGCCCCAGTAAGGGGGTAGCCCAGAGATGGCACTGGTGAGGCCTCACCTGACCCCAAGGAAGTCCTGAGTAGTCAGGCAGCTGTCCAGATGCAAGGTGTTGCCCCTGCACTGACAGAAGGGAGAGTGGAAGGAGGGTGTCTGCCACAGGAGGTGGTAGCCCCCCACTCTAGACAGCAAGAGGGGTGCCAGGACCCCAAAGTTGCCCCTAAAGCAGCTCAGCCACCTGTCAATGGAGAGCTTAGGGTGTGGTTCTGGGTACTGACAGCTGTCAGTAGCCTCTGCTGGTTGCTAGCCTTCCTGGCAGCACTGTACTTGGCCTGGGAGGCAGACCCCAGGGCCAATAGCAAAGTAGGCCCCCTGACCCTATTGGTCATGGTGGGGTTGCTCAAGTGTTGGGTGACCTCTTTGGGTAAGCTAGGTGTTGCCCTAGCAAAGTTTGGAGTAGGGGAGGTGGGCACCTCACTACCCAAGTTGGCAGAGAGAAAGGAGGAAGACCCCCCTAGAGGAAAGTTTCAGTTTGTGTTGGGTCCTTTTACTGTTGGGATGGCTTCACTACCCAGAGGGAGTGACCCTGACAGGAGGGTATAAGGCAGAGTAGGCCCTGCAAAGGGACAGCCAGTTTTCTTCACTGTCTTCCTCGCCTAACAAGCCAGGAAGACTCTCCCAGGGTTGGGCTGAGTCTCCTGGGCGTGTGGGCTGGGGGGGGTTGTGTGAGAAACTAGGGCTGATTGCAGAGGCCCCATAACTTTTTGCCCCATTTTCCACTTTATGCTGGTGTTTTCCTGACTCTGATGGTGCCCTGGGTACTGCTAACCAGTCCCAGGGCCTGTGCTCTGTGTAAAATGGATATGCAAATTAGGCTAATTATAATTGGCTAAGTTAACCTACCTATAAGTCCCTAGTATATGGTAGGGCATGTAGGTTTAGGGACCACAGCATAGGTGGGGCACACCTAGGTGCATTGCTGAGGTGCCCAGTGTCATTTTAAAAGCAAGCCTGCCTTGCTGACTGCTTTTAAATTAAAGTTATATGCAAATTCGACTTTGGAATTAAAGGTACTTCCAAAGTCTTAAACTACCTTATTTTTACATATAAGTCACCCCTAAGGTGTGCCCTATGTGCCCCAAGGGCTGGGTGCCATGTAACTATAAGCAGGGATTTTATAAAAATAGATTTATAAGCCCTGGTGAGGTAAAAACAGCCAAATTCGTTTTTCCCTCATTGAAGTAAATGGCCTTCATAGGCTAGAATGGGCAGACTCTATTTTAAATTTTAAAGTCTCCTTAAATGTTACATACCAAGAATTTGGTATCAAATTGATTGTTGTAATAAATCCCACAACTTCCAGGATTTAATATAACTAGTGCAGGTAAAAAGTTTAGACTTTACCTAAAAAGTTGCCAATTTCAGCTCTGCATTGTTTTTGCTGCTGTGCTCTGATTGGCCAGCCTGCAGCAGCTTCTGCCAGGCTACCTTGATGAGGTGTGAAGTGGCCTGACTTCAAACAAAGGAATGTGCTTGGGGAGAGAATCTCCCCTCAGCAGATGGTGAGGCAGGAAGGGGGAGGGCTGCCAAACTGGTCTTCAAAGGCAGAGAAGGACATCTGGAGCACCCAGCAACACCCCCACATCCTGCAACCCTAGACAGCTAGGTGTCCCCTTGATTAGATTAGGAGAGGGCAGGAGAGGGGTGTGTTTATGATTTTTAGCCACACCAGTGGGTGGGCTCAGCCAGATCTCTCCTCCAAAAATCAGATTCATCCATTTTGGATTTTTAGAGACTGTTGCCTTCTGGGATGGATTTTTGCCACACTTCCCAGGAAGTGGTCATCACAGGGGGACGACCCTGTCCCTGATTGGAGAACCAGGGCCCCCCTGCTTTTCACCCAGGAGCAAGGATAAAACTGGCAGACCTGCACCCACGCCTCAGATCCCCTCCAGAATTCAACAAGAAAGGAACTAAAGAAGAAGAAGGACTGCCCTGCTGGACCCCTGGCCTGCACCTGGACCCTGCACTCAGAAGGACTGCACCAGCTGCACACTTGGGCTTCTCCACAAGAAGGACTTTGCCTGGCTTCAACTGGTTCAAGGAGGGACTCCCTGTTTGCTACAGGTGAAAAATTGCTAACCAGAGTCCCCTGCACCAAATCCTGAAGAAAGCGACCAGCTGACCACTGTCCAGTGGCCAAAAAGGAGTTTGCGCCAGGTGCATTCTGGGAGTTGAAGTCCGCACCCCCCAAGGACCATCACAGAACTTCTGGACCCTTGGGGTGCGCTGTGGACCCCAAAAGAACCTTAAAAGAACATCTGGGTGAAGCCCCAGAAGTTTGGAAAAGATTTGAGAA
The DNA here is from genome assembly GCF_031143425.1 of Pleurodeles waltl. Lineage (NCBI taxonomy): Eukaryota > Metazoa > Chordata > Amphibia > Caudata > Salamandridae > Pleurodeles > Pleurodeles waltl. The sequence goes on along the minus strand of NC_090437.1, from coordinate 1,146,045,398 downwards.
TTTTTGGAAAAAAGCTCCAGAGAGGGACCGACCCGCCGCGGAAATTCTAGCCGGCTTGCCTCAACCGCGACCCGGCCTGACTTCGTGGTTCGTCCCGGTAAAGAAAAACATCCAAAAAAGAGACTAAGTCCGAACGTAAAAAGTTGACCGGGACCTCCCAGCCATCGTATCCGAGAAGGGCTCCATGGACGTCGGATCAAGATCCAGGTTTACCCCGGTCGAAGGATTTTCATCTCGAAAAAATGACTAAGTCCGAAGGTAAAAGTCTCCACCGAGGAAACCCACATTGCGTATCCGGACAAGGGCTCCAGGAGGTCGGATTCAACTGGCAGGTTCGTCCCGGTGAAGAAAAACTTCAAAATAAAGACTAAGTCAGAAGGTAACTTTTTAACCGAAGCCTCCCGCGACCTGTAGCCGAGCAGGGCTCCATCGCGGTCGGCCTGAAAGTTTGACTTTGCCCCGGTCGAGGTGCAACCAGATGACCCGATTGGCGCTTTTTGTTTCTAAGCGCTAGAAAAGTAATAATTCTTTAAAAATTCATATGTCCGGTTCCCCTGAACCGATTTTAATCGTTTTTGTGTCATTTTAAAGATAAAAATATAAGCTATTTTTATAAATTGGTTTTGGATTTTTAAACTGTTTCCTGTGTTTTATTTAATTACTGTTTTGTGATATTTGAATGCTTTACACTTTGTCTCCTAAGTTAAGCCTTGACGCTCGATGCCAAGCTACCAAGGGTAGAGCTGGGATTAATTTACTGAGACCTAACTGTACCTATGTGGAGGTTAGTGGCTTGTTGCTAGGTGTAGGTACCTACCTGCCCTACCAATAACCCATTTTCCAACAGATATATATTGTTCCTAGTGACAGTATGGCGGGACTGTTTTTGTGTTTCACACTCCTTGTCACCGTTGTGCTTTTAGTGTGTTTTATCATCCTAGTTATTGCAATACATGCCATTTTATCTAAGATGCATTTACTTCAATAAATCCTTATTGAACTATATTCTGCCTCTGTTTGTCATTGCCTGTATGAGACTAATGTGACTGAGAGAAAAGGATGGAATCTGATTGACCAGGATTCCCCTGAGGAGTCTTTCTTGTCATGCGCCCGGTTGCCACAATCATCCCTGCTCTTGGGCAGAGATGAGGTGCTGCTAGTTAGCCAGAAAACCCAGATTAGGCTGACACATTTCATATGTTGTAGCATTGTCCTTAGTACCCCAAAATCCTTGCGATTCTGCCACCCAAATCCAGTAGCCTTATTAGAATATTGAGAACCCATGTGGCAGAAGTTCCTGTAAGTGGTGGATATCCTGTCATGGAATACGTCAGCGAGGGTGTCACAGAGTTCCTGGGAGGGGTTGATGATGTTTTCAATCACTGAGGGGTTGGAGAACTCATTGACGATGCTGAAGTGTTCTTTGCTGTGTTTTGAGCTGGCTTCAATCGGGTTGGTTAAAGTGTTCTTTCTGGTGTCTTTCACAAGTTTGGGGTACTTGCTGAGTGATGACTTGAAGGTGACCCGGTTGGTAGAATCCTTGGTGATGTGCCATCTCCTTTCCAGTTGTTTGCAGTTGTGTTTCAAGGTTTGTAGTTCTGGGGTGTACCAGCTGGCTTTTTCGGAGGGTCTTTTGGGTTTGGAGGGTTTGCTGGGGCTGACTCTGTTGGCCCAGCTGAATATCCAATTGCTGAAGTTTTTGACAGCTTATTCAGCATTCATGGAAGTGTGGGGGAGGAGTTGAAGATATCAGTCAATTGGCTTTCAGATACTCTGCTCCAGCTGTGGTGAGAGGTGTTGACCGATCTGGTGGCTTGGCTGGCGGCTGCTGTATAGGTGAAGTGATGAATGAGTGGTCTGTCCAGGTGAGTTTGGTGGTGTGGCTGTACTAGACTCTGTTGCTGGTGGTGAAGATAAGATCTAGTGTGTGTCCTGTGATCTGCGTGGGGTCGGTGACTATCTGTGTGACATTGGGGTTGTTAAGGAAGGAAATGAGGTCTCTGAGGAAAATGTAGTGTTTGGTGTTGATGGTTTGGGGTGCAATGAATTCGGGGATGGTGTCACAGAAGCCAGGGTGCGGTCCTGGAGGTCTGTAGGCAAGGGTGCCTCTGATGGTGGTTTTGCCGTCTGAATAGAGGTGCTCCATCATCGTGGTGTTGTTTTCCGTATTGGTGGTGCAGTGGATGGATTCCTAGTGGATGACGGCGATTCCACCTATATGTTCGTTGATGCGGTCCTGGTAAACAATCTTGTAGCCAAAGGCTGTAGCTGTGGTGATGTCAGGTGCAGAGGCAAAGTTGAGCCATGTCTCAGGGAGGAAGAAGATGTTGGGAGTAAGGGTGATGATGGTGTCCCATACTTCAGTCACATGTTTGCAGAGTGATCAGGTGTTGAGCAGAAGGCAATGGAGTTGTTTGGGTGCAGTCCAGTTTGGTGAGGTAGTGAAAGTGTGGTCCATGGTGTGTTGATGCTGCAGAAGAACTGGCAGAGGTGGCAAGCAAAGGGTCCTGCTGTACAGTGTAGAAGGCCTTTCATGCTGGTAACTGATCATCAAACTCTACTGACCATCTTTGGCAAGCTAAAAGCCAAGATGCCTCCTCGCACTGAACGATGGGGACTCCAACTGCAAGAATATGATTATGCGATTGTGCATCATTCAGGAAAGGACCAGAATCCGGCTGACTACTTTTCAAGAGTGCCTATACAAGGTCATGGTACTCCATCCAAGATGGCTGAAGCTTACACTCATTTCATTGTCAAGTCAAATCCACCAGCTGATATTTTGTTAGCTAAGATTATCACTGCCACGAGCCCTGAAGGACACAATTACACATCAGTTGTGGAACTGACACATTCAACCTCTCACCAGTGATGGCTGTATATTAACAATACAAACATGTCAAGGATGAATTGTCCATAACTCAAGAAGGAGTCATACTACTAGGGGTGAGAATCCTGATTCTGGAGAGTCTTCGACAGAAAGTAATTGAAGTGGCTCATGAAGGACATTGAGGTATTGTTTCTGCAAAAAGAGCTCTCTGATACAGGATGTGGTTGCCATACTTAGATGAAAGAGTTGAAGAGGAACTCAAGGCCTGTCATATATGGTGCTGCCTTTCCAATGTTACTCAGCATATTTTGAACATGTCAGAATTCCCAAAGCATACATGGAAGAGAATAGCCTTCAACTTTGTTGGTCCACCGGACAATGGACATTATCTGATGGTGATTGTTGATGAATACTCATGGTTCCCTCTAGTTGAAGATCTCTCATCTACAACTCATGACTGAGTCATTGAAAAACTTGATGGCATCTTTGAGATTTGGGGCATTCCAGCCTTTGTGAAGTCTGATAATGGTCCACACTTTAACACTAAATAATTCCTGAAGCATCTGAACATAAAGCATCAAAAGAGTGGACCTTTGTGGCTGCAGAAAAATTGACTTCTTGAGCGTTTTATGAGTGGACTACAGAAAGCAGTATAGCGTGCAACTATTGAGAAGCTCAGTTTGAAAATAGTACTACATTATAATCTACAAGCTTATCATTCAACACCTCACTCGACCTCGTGCAAAAGCCCTACAACTTTGATGTTTGAGAGAGCAATGACAACTAAGTTACCTCAATTGACCATCAAAGAGACCAGAGTGAGAACATGATTCAAATAAGGGACTTGGTTAACAGGCAGAAAATGAAAGTTTACGCTGACAAGAGGCGACATGCAAAGGACATCAAATTTAAAAAAGGTGATTGAATGAGAGCCCAACAGATGCACAAAAGAAAATCTGATGCTCCATATGATGCTGATCCATTCCAAGTGGTGTGTTCCAAAGGAAACATGGTGATTGCCCAGTTCCCTCGGAAGTCTGTTACCAGAGACTCTTCTCATTTCAGACCTGTGATTTATCAGTCTGCAACTCGAAATGGTGATAGAAAAACTGACCCTGAAATAGCAATCTCTGACATTGAATTTGACTGCTCACAGTTTCCATTAACCAGATATGGTTGCATGATTAAAGCACCAAAAAGATTAATTGATATAGTTGTACATAATATATACATATATAAAAATATTACAGAGGGGGAGATACAGGAGCCAGATGTACGAAAGTTTTGCGAGTCACAAATCGGTCGCAGCGCTATTTGCGACCTCACAAAAAGCTAAATGGTATGTCCCAATGCCATTTCGGAGTTCCAAATAGCGATGCAACCCATTAACCGACTCGCAAAAATTGCGGCCTGAAATTGCGACTCGCAATTAAGAAGTTGAAAATTGCGAGTCGCAAACCGAATGCACAAGCCAGTTTTGCACACCCAGATTAGCACTGATTCCAAACAGATGGTAACCAGAACCAAAGTATAAAAGGAGACCCAGAGTGCATCAGGGTTTCCCAAAATGGCTGCACTATACGTGATTGCATGGAGGAGGAAAGTCCAGGATGCCCAGCAGAGGAGGAGGACGCTGAGACAGGAGAGGATATACCGAACCAAGCAGACCCTATTTCAACAACCTGAGGACGAGATTTATGATAAATACAGACTGAGCAGCGCAGTTATCCTTGAGATTATTGAACTGCTGAAACCTCAGCTAGAACGCCAGACAATGTGCGGCTGCTCCATCCCCACACATGTGCAAATACTCTGCTCACTGTACCTCTTGGCCTCGGGTAGCTATCAGGGGGTGATTGTTGTTGCTGGTGGGGTGTCCCAAAGTTCCCTGTCACGATTCTTCAGACGGTTCCTAGATGCCATACTTGCACACATGTGCAGATACATATACCTTCCCAGAATGAGGCGGATATTAACAGCACCAAGTTGGACTTCTACAGAATTGCCAACTTCCCCCATGTAATAGGGTGTGTGGGCGGGACACATCTACCAATTTGCCCACCAGCAAATCTGGAATATGTGTTTGCAATAGGAAATATACCCACTCACTAAACATCCAGGTGGTATGTGATGCCCATAATGTCATTACTAACATAGTGGCTAAATTTCCATGGAGTACACATGATGCATACATATTCAGGCACAGTGGGATACACCGACGCCTAGAACGTGGGGAGTTTGGCGAAGGATATTTATTAGGTACTGTGTAGTACACTCTAATGTCTTAAATACATGTCACTGCATAACCATGTGATGCCATGCTAGTTTTGGCTCTTTTGTCACACAGGTGACAGTGCATATGCTCTGAGGCCATGGATACTCACCCCATACCTAACACCTGGCAATCAGACTGAGAGCGATACAACATAGGACATTGGCGGACCAGAGCTGTAATTGAGAGGACCTTTGGCTGGTTGAAGTCACGTTACCGATGCCTGCACAAAAGTGGAGGGGCACTCCAGTATGCCCCGGAGACTGCATGTAAGATCATTGCAACATGTGCCATCCTCCACAACATCGCCACCAGACGTGGGCTACATCTCACCCTTGACGACACAGATTCGGAGGATGAGGAGCAAGAGCTACCACGCCGACAGCCTGGGGATGGTAGCATCGCATTTGAGGGCAGACAGAGATGGCACCACATTGCAACTCACTACTTTGGCAGGTATGTGGCAACCGTGACAACACTCACAAATGTAAGACACTCATAGCCAGGTTGTGTAGTACAAAAAATAATCCATTTACTGTAATGTCAGGAATGTAATGATGAACTTTTGACATCTCAACAGCAAGAAAAAAGCAAAATGTAATGTCTGACACATTAACATCATGTGCCTCAGGCAAAACACAGAATAGGTAGCTCACACCCTCCTGCGACTACGGTCACCATTACCCAATCCTGGTTGGTCCCCTGATCCTTGGCGAGCACTGCTACTCGACAGGATGCGTGCATCTGAGGCAGAAACACTGCTCACGTTGGAGATGTCCTCACTATCCTGAGGGTTATCGGCAATGCCCCTTGCTGCCTGGGTGGTCTCTGTTAGGTCCACTGCATGGCTGATGCACCCTAGTCCCCTTGCTGCATCACCAGCAAAATGGCCAAGTTCAACCTTCAGCTTTACGGTGCACCTTGACAGGCAGTAGTAGTGGTTGCAAGGCGGCCAATTGACTGACTCAGTCGTTCCAAATGGGCAGCAGTGTTGCACTATCTGCGCCTTGCCTGGGCCCTATCTGCCACCATTTCCCTGACCAAGTAATTGATGGAGCTGGTGAGGTTTGCCATGTTGTTGTTTGTGGCAGTGAATTGGTTGTCAGCATTGGCAAAACCCTGGGAGAGGGTTGGTTGCAGTCTGTGCAGGTTCCTGTTCATAACCTGCAAGTGTTTATTTTGCAGCCGGTGACTGCTCAGTAAGGATGCCTCCAGTCCTAGAAATTGTTCACCCGTGACATCCTCCTCACTGGCTGACTGTGTTGGACGTTGCCGTCTCCGCCCAGACCCAGCTGACCTATGTGGCTGACTCCCACTCATCTGTGGCCCCGGTGTCAGTTTGCCTGCCTCAAGATCAATATCTGTGTCCCCGGTGGTCTCTCGTGCATGGTGGACGAGTGGTGTAGTCATGCACTCCCCTGCTGTTACACTGGCTGCCTCGTCTGCTGTGTTGGTGGCAGATTCTTCTCCCTGCACAGTAGGGTTGTTGGTGGGTACTTGTGGGAGACCTGTGGGACACAGGGGATACACTGTCAGTGCCTCTCATATGTTTGGTGTATCACAATAAATATTTCTCATAAGTTGGACTACTGTACTACATTGCCCATAATGCATTGTTCTGTCGGTTTCAATATGGGAATGGAGCATTTCTGGAGGATGCATGCTTTTGTGTACTGTGGTTGTGTGCATGGTGCATTGAGTGGTGTAAATAAGTGATTTTTGGTACTTACTTTCGGATGTTCCTGGTGCAGAACTGTCCAGGTCTCCTACTCCCACCACAGCCTCCGGCTCCAGAGTGGTCTCCACCATGCACTCAATGGCTGTAGGTGGTGGTAATGTTGATGGTCCTCCTCCAGTTCCATGCATCTCCCTCATCCGCTCTGCCACCCTTTCCTTGGTCCTGGACCTCCGGTCGTACCATCTTTTGCTGACCTCATCGATGGTGCAATGGCTGACTCCGATTGCATTGATCTTACTCAGGATGTCCTGCCAGATCTTCTTCTTTTGTGTGTCAGGGACACTCATTGATTCCTTGCCAAACAAGACATCATGGTGCAGACAGCACTCCTCAGTCAGGTCATCTAGCTCCTTTTCAGAAAACTTGAGTTTCCCCTTCCTCCCAGCAGTGGGTGTCTCCTTGTCCTGAGCTGACATGGCTGTAGTTGATCCTCTCTGCTGTATGTACTGGGTAGGCTCCTCCCTGTTCCATGGGGGTACTTCCTGGTTCTGATGTCATCAATCAGAACCAGGAAGTGTGTTTTCACCTATTTTATTATCACCTGCGTGCAATTTGCGAGCCAGTCGCAATTTGCGACTCCAGACCACACCCTTGTGCAATTTGCGACTTCGCAAATTGCGATATCGCAAATTGCGGTGCGACTCCGCACGAATCGCAAATTGGTATTCCGATTTTTAACTACATCCCGTTTTGCGAGTCGGAAATTGCAATTCGCAAGGAGTCACTATTTCCGACTCGCAATTCGTTTGCTTCGTACAAGTGGCCCATAGTATCTTGCACAATTTATAACAGAACTCTTTTGGCTCCGAATGGAATCCATAGCAGGTCACAGCCACACACAGATGAATATAGACTTGTGATTTACAGCTCCATGTGTGGCTTGGTCATTTGAAGTAACCAGTCCGGGGAGGACACTACACATCACTGCCAGGAAATACCTGGTGGTGACGGACAGGAAAACACGTTAATGAACCCCACATCCTGGTAGAACACTGCCTGGATGAGGGGTCATTTGTTTTTTTTGTTTTTTTAAGAAACAAACTCCTGCGTTGTGAGTTTGCATTTGAAAAATTTTAAGAATGGCCAGGAAAATCATTGGTGGCCGTCCGCCCAACTTTTAGTGCATTGAAAGGAACATTCTAAGTTTTAGATAGTACGTCAAGAGGTAATGTTCTCCACCACTAGATGACTGTACCCTGTCCCTTATCTGCCTCCTAGGAATTTAAATTACCTGATGGCACTACCATTGGACACTGAGGCCCTGATTTAGAGTTTGGTGGATGTGTTACTCCAACACGTTTACATGTTTCATAGGGTATAATGCACTTGTAATAAGGTAGACAATATATCCGTTACATTTGTGATAGAGTAACCATTACATCAAATTCCAAATCAGGTCTTAAGTCTAAATGCTATTGTACATAAGGGATAACGGAGTGGATTCAGGATTGTTTCACAATCTTAGGACCTACCAAAAAGTGAAAGGTTATGGGACAGCTATGTAAATCAGTGGCTGTTCTATTCTCACACCTCATGCTTGGCCCCCATCATTTAGAGTTTGGGGATTTTTCATTTTTCTATTGGCAGAAACACTGACAGCTCCAGAGAAGTTTCTGAATGCTGCCACATTTAGGGCAGGCATTGGATGTCATGACCACAGTTTTTTCCGGTTCAGCTCCATAACCGAAGAGAATAATGCAAAAAAGGTTTACGTTAGACGAAAAGTCTTATTTGCCATATTTGATAAGGGAAACACATGTCTTTCTTACTGGCCCACTGATGAGTGACAACCAGTGGTAGAAGTAGCCTCTGCATACAATGAGAATTGGCATGTTCATTTGGTGCATTTGCAATAGAGGTGTGGCTTGCCACGCTGTCTGCCCAGCACCTTCTCGATACTGCTTTTACTGTTTGGGGCTTTGCTCTGTATGCTATGTCATAGCTCCATCTGCACTGAAGGTGTCCAGCTGTGGAGGGGGCCTCAGCGAAACTGGTTTGAAGGGTAGATCTTGTAAGCACTATGCCACCAAAGGTGCTTTCCATGTGGGTCATTGAAGCCTTTCTCCAGAATCTTCTTCTAGGTATTCTGTCCCCTTTTATCCCTGCACTTGAATAGATGCAGACTTCTCAATTCAAAAGCAGTGGGTGTTAAATGTGAAGGGGCAATTTATGAAAGATGATGGAAGCTTGGTTACATCATTCCACCATGAAGGAGATGATGCAGAGGGAAATGTTAGACCGAAGAAAGAAGAAACACGGAGTCCCCCATGCGGGGCATCTGAAGGCATTTCTATGTTCCACTACGTTACAAAGTAAAAACAAAAATATATTTAAATATATTAAAACTTTTTTTGCAAAATGCACAGGATATTAATTAATATAAATATATGTGAAGGTTGAAATGGCATGTTCTGTTGTGAAATTTTGGTTCTCATAGTCTCAAACTCTAAGCAATTTGAGGAGGCTTAACTTCTAATCCTATAGTGCTAGCTTAATTTATAGCTAGTGGATATGCACCTATTTATTTATCCTTAAACTACACAAAATTAGTGTACTTTTGCAGTGTGGTTTTCAATTGTTTGTGTCATACTCATTCTTCATCCATAAACTGGGTGGACGGACAAAACTATGCCACGTAAAAAACTAAGGGCCTGATTGGTGGATGGGGTACTGCATCACAAATGTGCTACAAGTTACATTATATCCTATGGAACTTGTAAAACCACGGGGATTGAGTATCCCATCCGCCAATGTCATAATCACGTCCTAAGCTTGAATAATTTTATTTATGCTGGAGTAATCAAAGTAATTTTGGTAATTCCATGTTACTCTTTGATGCAGAAATACGCATCATAATGCAACTATACCTACTTGCATAATTAAGAGTAATTTGGAGAAAAGAATCCAACCGCAAGAGAACATTTAACAAACACGAGTGGCTGTTCACACTGCTGTTCATGTTCTGTGCATTTAGTGCTATTTTCTTAGGACAAAATGCACACTGATGTCCCTTTTGGACATGAGAGTGCATTTTTGTGCTAAGAAACTAGCATTACGTGCCAGGAGTAAGTTGGTGAGCGGTTGCTCGTGCTACTATTAATATTCTGTTCATAAATGCAGAATTACTCTTCTTGGTAATGTTTATGTCATTTAAGTACTTTTATATGATTTTGCTACATCATTTTATATGATTTTGCTACATGGAATTACATGAGTTATGCCAACCCCTAATATGAAGGGAATACAGAAAGGTCATCAAAATGCTGGCAAGGGTTCCTAGTAAGTCTAATCACCATAAGCCACAATCAACAAGGCCTATCTGATTCTACAAACTAAAGCTCAAAGCACAACTTCCACCAATTCTTTTCAGATAACTTGTAAACAAAATTAGAATATCTCAGCCCCTTGCATCAAAACTCACATAACAAAAAGCTGGAGCATCCTCCAATTTCAGCCCAAAGGCATGCAAATACATTTCACACAAAATGTTAAATCCCCAGCTATTAGGGACATGCAAAAATGGTTCTAAAGATGATCTGAAAATACGCACTTCAGAAACAGGCCTCCTTCAACCACTTCCACTTAAACGACCCTTATAAAACCCACACAGACACAACTTCCACTTCTCCAGAACTTGCATCAATACCCAAATCCCACTAAAACTACCTGGAACATACTCAATTTCTACCGCAAACACACCCTACCCCAACCACCCACACCCAAGCCAAATTGTCATGAATTCATATGAAAACACAACAAAACACACCAGCACCCAACCCAATCCATCCCAAACGTCAATTCCATATATAGCTGAAACTAAAACACACCCTTGAACCCCATAACCCAGGAGATTGGCAGTCCATTCCCCATTAAAACTGTCATTCATTTTTTAGAAGGTGTACCATCAGGTGCATCTTGAAGACCCACATTGTTGATCAGTTTAGACAGTACTGAATCATATCCTTCTCATCCGGACAATCAAGACTATTGCTCCACAGGTTGCATTCATACTGGGAGAACAAGGAGAAGGCGTCATGAACATCCAAAGGGGAATGTAACACTGGCAAATGATAGGCAAGCTATTGTATACGTACTTGCTATCCATTTTAAGGTGAAATGCGAAGGGACTGAAAGGCTGCAGTCTGTGAGAGAGTTCAGTTCTCCATTCTAAATTATCCAGTAGACAAATACACTGATCACTGACATAGTCAAACCCTCACTGTAGAGTAACGCAGCTGAGGCTGTACTGCAAACCACTGGCCCATGGTAATGTATGTCTCTAGTTAGACATTGAAATTAGATGTGTTTCATAATCATCTGCAAGTATAATTGATCAATTCACGCTTCCATCACATGATGAGAATGGCAGTTTAACAAGCAGATCATGCATTAGTTTCACCCTGTTATGTATCCAAAGCCACACCGCAAGCCCGACAACTAAAACAAGAGTGATCTATAACAGCAAAATGTCACCAATAATAAACAAAAACTGACAGCCCTTAAAAAAGGATAAATAAAATATCATAAGGACAAATGTTTGTGAAGTCATACAACAATGTGAAGGATACTGTTTACAATGCAATCTTAACAAGGTTAGTGGATAAGATCGATCTAGGAATCCCAAATATAAATTACACATTGTGACTTATTTAAAAAACTATGGGGGTCATTACAACCCTGGCGGACGGTGTTAAAGCGGCGGTAAGACCGCCAACAGGCTGGTGGTCTTTTTTTTAGTATTATGACCATGGCGGTTACCGCCATGGTCATCCGCCGCTTTCCCGTTCCGCCTGCCAGGGCGGAGACGACCGCTGGGCTGGAGACCTGGGTCTCCAGCCCGGCAGCCGTAACGATACCGCCGCCGGTATTGGGACCCGGCTTACCGCCGTGGATTTCCATCGGTAGGACCCGCCATGAGATCCATGGCGGTAAGCACTATCAGTGCCAGGGAATTCCTTCCCTGGCACTGATAGGGGTCTCCCCCACCCCGACTCCCTCCCCTACACCCCCCACCACCCCTTCCACCCCCCAAAGGTGGCAGGGCCCCCCTCCCCACCCTGACCCCCAACATAACATTACTGACACACACCCGACACGCACGCAGGCACCACCAACACACATACACGCACACACACCGACATACATGCCAACATCCACACACACTCAGACACGTACACCCACATTCACACATTCACGCACACATCCATACAGACATACTTACAGACAGACACGCACACATTTCCGAAACACGCATCACCCCGCAAGCATACACGCACTCACACACCCCCCTACATACACAGACGCACACCCCCAGGCATCCACACAACACCCCCCTCCCATAATGGACGATCGACTTACCTGTTCCGTCGATCCTCCGGGAGGGGACGGGAGCCATGGGGGCAGCTCTGCCAACACCACACCGCCAACAGAACACCGCCGCGCAGAATCACAGGACGTGATTAGCTCGACGGTGTTCTGTTGGCGTGGCGGTGGAGCAACCTCCACTTCCCCGCCGCCCGCAAGTATGGCTGTTGGCCGCTCTCCGTCGGAAAAACGATGGAGGGCAGCCAACGGTCATAATACGCCGCGCGGCAAACCGCCACTACTGGGGGTCTTCCGCAAGGCGGTCTCTCGGCAGTCTTCTTAAAAGACCGCTGAGGTTGTAATGACCACCTATATCTCTCAGTTAGGTTTTATAGTAAAATCCAAGCAATGACAAGCATACAACGATTAACAATGCTCTAACACTCGACAACATCAATTGCCCACTTCTCAGCTTCTTCACTAACTGTCTCAACTGCCACTTTCAGAACCATTCCAGCATTCTATGGAAGAAAACCAGGGAACGTGTAGAGAAAGGGAAAGAGGTATGTTCCATTGTATAGGACCATGAAGATCTACATAAAAATTAAGTCAAATATGAGATTTTTACAATTTGGAAACTGCAATACATTATAACACGTCCCCTCCTTTCATTGGGAAATAGAGACAACATATCACTGTATTATGCACAGTGTAAAACAAATTGAACAATTGCTGATGGTGTGCTTACACAACAGGATAATTGCAAAGAAGGAATGTATTATTCTACAATATAGTACTTATGCCATTCAGGTACTTTAACATTGTTACGTAAATCAAAATACCCATAACTGACATCTATACATATTTTATCCTCAGAATTTATAGACACTGGAAAGTCACCACTGATAATCCTGCCCATGCTCCATGTTTAACCATTGACTAATGTGACTATGGCCCTCATTACAACATTGGCGTTAAAAGCCTCTTACCGCTGTGCAGAACACTGCCAACACACCGCTGCGGCTGCGGAAATCCGCCACAGCTATTATGGCCTACAGCACGGAATCCGCCAAAATTCAGACACCCACACAAGTCCACCACACCAAAGGTCAGTGATAAACTGGCGATAACAAAACCTCCACCGTCACGCCAAAAGAAATACGCCCACACTATCACGACACACAAATCCATTCGGCGGTCTTTCAACCACGGTATTCCATTGGCAGGTCATACTGCTGCGCTCAAAATACACACACTTTTACAAAACACAGCCACATTGGACAATTCAAAATACACACACCTAATACACGTACACACACCACTCCCACACACCCAACACAATATAAAACAAACACCCACATCACCCACAAAACCCCTACAACAAAACACCGAAAGAAGGGCAGAGAGAAAAACTACAAACTACTACCAAGAATCCACAGGCACACCAGACCATCACCCGAATAACTTCCACGCACCTCACACAACACACCACTACATATCAGCACATTTATAACCACACACACCACCCCACACATCACCCACACCACCCCATGGCACGGCAAAGACACCCCAGGTTCTCGAAGGAGGAGCTCAGGGTCATGGTGGAGGAAATCGTCCGGGTAGAGCCACAGCTATTCGGATCACAGGTGCAGCACACCTCCATTGCAAGGAAGATGGAGCTATGGCAAAGAATAGTGGACAGGGTCAACGCAGGGGGACAGCACCCAAGAAATCGGGATGACATCAGGAAGAGGTGGAACGACCAACGGGGGAAGGTGCGTTCCGTGGTCTCAAGACACCACCTTGCGGTTCATCGGACTGGCGGCGGACTCCCACCTCCTCCCCCACAACTAACAACATGGGTGGAGCAGGTCTTGGCGTTTCTGCATCCTGAGGGCCTCTCAGGAGTAGATGGTGGAATGGACTCTGGTAAGTAAAATCTTATCTATTACATCCCCCACCCTCCCTGCATGCATCACATACCCCCACCCTCACCCCCATCACTCCAACTCTTCACAAATGTCCCAACATCAAAAAACACAGATCCCAACACCAAGCCCTGCATGCAACACCAAAGCATGGACACCTATCGCCAAAGCATGCCCACTGCACATACCCATACACCCCCCTAAACCATCATCACACAAGGTCCCACACAGGAATGCAAGGACTGGGGTACACAGTCACCCACCCATTGCACACCATGGCACACACAGATGTAATAAGCATCCTTTTATACCCCTGCAGGACCCCTACCCAACGTCACTGGACAGGAGGGTCCACCCATGTCCACACCACCAACAGAAGAGGCCCACAGTGATGACAGCAGCTCTGTCCAACTGGATCTAGATGACCAGCCCAGCCCATTGGGGACCTTGGGACAGTCGGTTCCCATCACACAGTCACAGGCCACTACAGAGCTTCCCCCTCTGGAAACACCAGCACAGCACCCACCCAGCGGGCCCATACATCTGTCCCCAGGGCACGTCAATCAGCAGTGTGTCCACCGCTATAGGGAACCCAGGCTAACCCACCACCCCAACAGCAACAGGGACCTGGGCTCAGTGTCAGTGGGCCAGGAGGGACACTGTGGCACAACAAGGGGCCCCTGACACTAGCATCGACGATGAACTGCCCACCACCTCTGCCGGCGCTAGTGGACAGGAGGCACCGCCACAGGACCACCACACCAGCACTCCACCCCCTGCAGAGGGAGAACCACCCCGCAAACGGTCCCTGAGATCCAGGACAAAGACAGAGAACGATGCCAAGACCCCCGCCAAGAAATGAGACCACCCTGAATGTCATCCTTCTGTCCCACTTTGTCACCCTGTCCATCCTTAAACTGCCCCAGCTCCAGTTCCTATGCCCATTTGGGCAATAGGGACTGGACTCTGCCATGGACATTCATCCACCATCACCCCTCACCATTTTGCAACCCCCTCCAATATTGAGCACTTAAATAAACACCCTTGAAGCACAAAACAATCTGGAGTCAGTCTGTGATTTCGAAATAGTGTATTAGCAATTACTGTGGCAAAAAGCTCTTTCAAATGTAATGTCAACATACCTATGTCACACAGCTCTAGTCCATGAGGAATCAAAGCAGATGTCAGTGGGACACACATCTGTGAAATCGTAAGTGAAAGTGACAACTCAGTGACCATACACTGGGTGAAAACGACATACAGCAGAGAGGTAGTAGTGTTAAAGTCCATGTATTAGGCAGGTTTGTATTCTTACCTGTGTCTCACTGGAAACATTGCAGTAGCAACGAGTTACTCTTGACCATGTCCTCTTCTTCTGCTTCCTCATCTTCACTGTCCACAGGCTCCACAGCTACAACAATACCGCCATCTGGACCATCCTCCTGCAGAAAAAAGGCACCTGTCGCAGCAAAGATAAGTTGTGAAGCATACAGCAGGCCACGATGATCTGGCACACCTTCTTTGGTGAGTAGAATAGGGATCCACCTGTCATATGTAGGCACCTGAACCTGGCCTTCAGGAGCCCGAAGGTCTGCTCTATTATCCGCCGTGTTCGCCCATGGGCCTCCTTGTAGCGTTCCAATGCCCTTGTCCTGGGATTCCTCACTGGGGTCAGTAGCCATGACAGGTTGGGGAAACCAGAGTCACCTGCAAGTGGCGAGGGACAACTGTTAGACACACACTAACCTGTAGGGATAACCCCAGAACTTGGCATTCACACGGGAGATGTACTGGTCTGACAAACATACCATCTGCACATTCATGGAATGGTAACTTTTCCCATTTCTGTACACCTGTTCACTTCTGTGGGGGGGGTACCAAAGCCACATGTGTCCCATCAATGGCACCTATGATGTTGGGGATATGCCACAGGGCATAGAAACGATGTAGCTCCGCGTGTGTTTCAGCAGGGCAGACAACACTCTGGACAACACGTTGGAAAACATAGGCTGGGACATCCCTGATGCTATGGCCACTGTTGTTTGAAATTACCCACTTGCAAGGAAATGGAGCACTGACAGCACCTGCACTTGAGGGGGGATTCCTGTGGGATGGCGGATAGCAGACATCAGGTCTGGCTCCAGCTGGGTACACATTGTGGCACGGTCAAGCCTGTATGTGATGATCACATGTCTTTCCTCCATTGTTGACAGTTCCACCAGCGGTCTGTACACCGGAGGATGCCGCCATCTCCTCACATGTTCCAGCGGACGGTGCCTATGAAGTACAAAAGCGAGCACAGAGTCAACCAACTCAGAGGTACGTACCCACAGCTTACACAGAACACGAACCCCAATCCGAAAAGTGGCCTGTATGTGTGTTGAGTCTAGGCCTAGGTATGTGTGACGCAGTTAAAAATTAAGCCATGTGGGCCCCTGAATTGGCGGCTGCCTGACCTGTAAAGTGGGACAATGGGATATGAGGTAACTGCGCTGGCGTTGTACACCGTCGCGGTAGGCGGCCGAAGACCGCGGCGCAATGCTGCATTGGTTAACATTGGACCCTATGGGTTCCAGGAGCCAATGACGATGTACGCCGGCGGTGACGGTATGCACCGCCGCGGACGTGACTGCCATGTTCTATCTGTTCAATCACTCGATACCTGATCTTCGACAGGAGAGGACCTACACTGCAAGTGCTGCTGTGACCTCGGTCTGGAAGAGACAATGGCTCGAGTGTCTGGGGAAAGGGCCCCTACCTTCACATCGGAGAAGTTAGAGAAACTTGTGGACGGGGTCCTCCCCAGTACACGCTACTCTACGGTCCTCCAGACAAACAGGTAAGTACACTGGAAGCATGTTGTATGGGCTATGCCTGTGTGGAGTGGGTGGATGTAAGATGGGGGGGAGATTGCGGCGTGCATGAAACGACGGTGAGTGCATGTGCCACATGACAAGGGTAGGGATGGGGGCCAATGACTGTGACGGTGCAGTTGGTAATAAGTTTCTCATCCCCTTGTCCAATTCATGTATGTCAGCGCCCACTAGAAAAAAGATATTTGGCGTGCCATCGCCAAGGACGTCCGGACCCTGGGGGACTACCACAGACGGAGCACCCGGCGGAGGCTCAGCTGGGGATGGCGTCCCAACGTGGGAAGGGTGCCCGTCGCACCATGACCCCCCTGATGTTCAGGATCCTGGCGGTGGCGTACCTGGAGTTGGATGGGCGCTTGAGGGCATCACAGTAGCCACAAGGGGGTGAGTACACTCTCATCCTGCTGATTTTGCGTGCAGTGGATGTGTCTGGGTGGGGGAGGTGGGCTGTGGGTTTCCCTAGGCCAGGGCGAGTTTAGTAGGCAAGGTCCCTCCGTAAGGCAGGCCATGTGGCACCCCACCCCACCTCTGTAGAGTGCCAAGTACACCTAGTCATGCCCCTGTGTCATCCATGTGTGCAGATGTCGTCCATAGCCTTGTAGGCCATTTCCCAGGGATTGAACAGTGGAGCACCAGAACGCGGCGTAGTGCAGGGGGCTTCTGTGTCTGTCGTGTCCACCAACGGTTGCGGTAATGCATGCACTGAACATGTCTTTCTTCTGTCGTCCCCCCCCTTTTTGTGGTCTCCCTGTTCTTGTGTGCATTAGCATCATCAGGCAGAGGAGCAGTGGCACCGGATCAAAAAGGGAGCTGCATCCCACATGGGCCTGGAGGGCGAGACAACGGACTCGGAGTTCACCAGTGGGACGGAGGGCGAGGGGAGCTCCACGGCGGGGACAGGAGCTGACACCAGCGACACAGACTTGTCCTCTGATGGGAGCTCCCTTGTGGTGGCGGCAACATCTGTGCCCCCAGCATCTACAGGTACAGCAACCACCCCCCATACCAGCACCACCCTCCCAGCAGCCCCTCAGCCTTTGCCCCGTGCCCGCTCACGCAGGAGGGTGGGCATCACCTTCGCCCCAGGCCCCAGTCACCCCTGCTGCCGTCAGTGAGGAGGCCATTGACCTCCTCAGGTCCCTCACTATTGAGCAGTCTACCATTTTGAATGCCATCCAGGGTGTCGAAAGGCAGTTGCAACAAACCAATGCATTCCTGGAGGGCCTTCATTCTGGTCAGGCGGCCCTTCAGCGAGCTTTTCAGACTCTTGCCTCAGCACTGATGGCAGCCATTGTCCCTGTCTCTAGCCTCCCCCCTCCAACTTCCTCCACCCAGACCCAATCCCCTGTACCCCAGCCTATCCCAAGCACACCTTCAGACCAGCATGCACACCCGTCAACACAAAAGGGAACCTCAGGCAAACATAAGCACCACACATCCCACAGGCACTCACGGAAGCATCACACACATGCAGACACACCAACATCCACTGCCTCCACTGCATCCCCCTCCTCCTCGTCTCCCTCCTCCCTCCCAGTCTCGCCTACACTCACACCTGCATGCACTACATCTACAGCCACTACTGCCATCACCAGCACACACACCACCACACCCCGCTCACGTGCAGTCACCACCCCACTACCATTCACACGTCCCCTGTGTCCTCTCCCAGTGTGTCTGTGACACCACCTCCCAAGATACACAAACGCAGGCACACACCCACCCAATAGCCATCCACCTCATGACAGCCTCCAGCACATGCACCTTAACCCAAAGTCACCAAACGAACACCTCCTACAACCATAACCTCTTCCTCCACTCCCAAACCCCCCCAGCTACCCGTCCCAGTGTTTCCCAAAAACTTTTCCAGTCCAACCTTGACCTCTTTCCCACACCTCCCCCACCCCGTCCGTCTCCTAGGGCCCGACTCTCCAGGTCCCAACCTAGCACCTCAGCCACAACATCTCCGGGACCAGTGGTGCCTGTAGTCACCGGAATCTGGAGTGCACCGGCCACCAGGGCAGCCAGTGTGGCACGGAGCCACAGCACGGACAGTCCCCCACCTGTCAAGCATCAAAAGTTGTCCAGTGCCCGGCGGGAGAGGGGGAAGACTCCAGCCACCAAAGCCACTCCCAGGGGTCCCGGTGGGAGTGTGGAGTCAGCTGCAACACCTTCCAAAGTGGGGAAGGGCCAAAAGAAACCCGGCAAGTCTGGGAAGAGCAGCACGGCGGAGGAGACCGCCATCATCCCCGCTGTCCAGGAGGCCACCGCCACCATCCCCGCTGCCCAGGAGGCCACCGCCAGCACCTGCCCTGCTACCCAGGAGGCCACTGCCAGCACAAGCCCCACTGGGCTAGAGAGGACCGCCAGCACAAGCCCCGCTGGGACAGAGAGAACCGCAAGCACAAGCCCCGCTGGGACAGAGAGGACTGCCAGCACAAGCCTTGCTGGGCTAGAGAGGACCGCCAGCACAAGCCCCACTGGGCTAGAGAGGACCGCCAGCACAAGCCCCGCTGGGACAGAGAGGACCGCCAGCACAAGCCCCGCTGGGTTAGAGAGGACTGCCAGCACAGGCCCTGCTGGGCTAGAGAGGACCGCCAGCACAAGCCCCGCTGGGCTAGAGAGGACCGCCAGCACAAGCCCCGCTGGTACATAGAGGACCGCCAGCACAAGCCCCGCTGGAACAGAGAGGACCGCCAGCAGCTGAGTCACTGCCTCAACCACCTCTGAACAGGGCACTGCCGCCTCAAGCACCACTGAACAGGGCACCGCCGCCTCAAGCACCACTGAACAGGGCACCGCCGCCTCAAGCACCGCTGAACAGGACACCGCCGCCTTAAGCACCACTGAACAGGGCACCGCCACCTCAAGCACCGCTGAACAGGGCACCGCCACCACAAGCACTGCTGAACAGGGCACCGCCGCCTCAAGCACCGCAGAACAGGGCACCGCCGCTACATGCACCGCTGAACAGAGCACCGCCGCCACAAGCACCGCTGGCCCATGAGCGCCAAGGGCACTGATGCTACTGAGTTCGTCATGAGCAGGATGAAGCACTCTGGGCACATAGCCCCCTCCAGAACCGGTGGAGAGATACATTCACTACCTCTGTCCTTAGCAGGATGAAGCACTCTGGGCACCATGCCCCCTCTAGAACCAGTGGAGACTGTCATCCACTACCTCTGTCCTTAGCAGGATGAAGCACTCTGGGCACCATGCCCCCTCCAGAACCAGTGGAGACTGTCATCCACTACCTCTGTCCTTAGCAGGATGAAGTACTCTGGGCACCATGCCCCCTCCAGAACCAGTGGAGACTGTCATCCACTTGAGAGGCTGTGGCTTTGCACTCCCCAGGATGGAACAGTGGGCAACCCACCCACTGTATAGACTTGAGAGACTGTGGCTTTGCACTCTCCAGGATTGAAGAGTGGGCAAACCACCCACTGTATAAACTTGAGAGACTGTGGCTTTGCACTCCCCAGGATGGAACAGTGAGCAACCCACCCACTGTATAGACTTGAGAGACTGTGGCTTTGCACTCTCCAGGATTGAACAGTGGGCATGTGGCTCTCTCGTGAATTTTGTGTTGTGCACTCAACCGGCTGAGGTGCCCCCCATTCCCTCCCCCTGAGGGGCCTGTTTTCTTGCTCTCTGATGCTCCTGCAGTGTTCTCTCCGTCATGGTCGGGGACCTTGTGTGGGCCTCGCCCATACTGCGTGGGCCCAGTGTTCCACGGAATTCATTGGAGCATTACCTGGACTACTGAGCTTGGTGTATATTTTGTTTATGGTGTATATATATATTTTTGCGTACTTGATTTTAATATATTACAATGGTTACACTCATTTCCTTTTGTCTTTGCATTCTTCCAGGGGGGTTGGGGGATGTAACTATAATGTATAAATATGTATTAGTGTGTGTGTTGTAGTGGGTGAGGGTGGGGGTGGGGGTGTTGCGTGTGTGTGTCCCTGTTTTTTCCCTCCCCCTCCCCTGTGTCGTAGGTACAGTACTCACCGTTGTCTTCGCCGCCGGCATTCATGCTCTTGGTAGAGGAGCAAGAAGATGAGGGCTGGCAGGATGTGCAGCTCGGGTTCCATGGCGTTCGGATTCCTCTTGGGGTGTGTAGAGGTGAGCGTTTTCCCTTCAAAGTCCTGTTTCCGCCGTGTTTTTGGCCACGGTGAATCCGCCCTGGAAAAGGTGGCGGATTGGTAGGTTGTGATACTGTGGGTGGTACTTTGTCTTCCGCCTGTCTGTTGGCGGTGACCGCCAAGCTGTTTGTCTGTACCGCCGTGGCAGTCGGAGTATTAAAGTGGCTGTCTTTTTTTGACGGTTTCCGCCATGGTCGTAATTCAATTTTTTTTACTGCCGGCCTGTTGGCGGTCTTACCGACGCTTTAACATCGTCCGCCAGGGTTGTAATGACCACCTATATTTTTTTTTACATTTTGATTATTCTCTCAAATGCAGAAAATGTTCAACTCCCTTTTAGTGTGTGTCTAGGCAACTTTCGCTCATACTATATCACCAACCTTCCACTTTACATTACAATTGTTTACTTTACAGTTATATCTAGCTAATTACCTTTACTGATGATTACGTAACATGTTCATCACAGGTTCTCTGTTAAGTAGTCCAGATTTGTTCATACATAACCATTGTGGGGCTAATTTAGTACAAGCATTCCTTCTCTTTAAAGAAAAAATTTAGAAATTCCAGTAACTGTGTATGGTGTTATACGATCCGAAATGGACACCATTGACTGTAATTATTGTTTGAGGTATTCGTTCTTCATAAAACATTTCTCTGAGAAAGTTAATTACTACAGTTGTGTTGGTGGTTTTGACTATTTCAATTACCAACCCCATGGTGGGTGGTAATTAAAATAGAGTGGTTGTTAACTAGAGTTACTACATACCTCCTACCACACACACAGGATCACGTGTAACCAGCCCGGGGCCACCTACTCTTGCTGTGACACAACAGCCTTTCCTTAGCAAGATTGCACTGGCGGTAACAAGGCACAGTCTATTTTACCATGAGTTTACTGTGAGTGAGTCCCCAACTAGGAGGCTCCCTCAGAATAAAAGGTCAAAAACCAGGTGGTAAATAAGTGAAAAATAGAGAGCTGACCAGATGGTCAGAATCATCCTCTCACAAACAGAAAAAATAAAATTTGCTATTTTAACGAGAAGGTTGGAGCTTTTCTGAATTGAATTGAAGTCGCACATCATCCATACTATATTCTGTTTGATATACCTGCACTGCTCACACAAATCAATCTGAGGATACTATTTTAATTCTTAGCCTCCAGTATTAAATCCTTGACATTTACTCTACTTTTCAAATTTTTCAATTGTATATTTAGCCACTATGTATACACTTTATTAATCTATTAATATAATTTAATTTTCTAATTTATTTGCAATTAAATTTCTATTAAATTTCAAATTTTCTAATATTATTTAATGTTCTCAGTAGGCGCTGATCCCTCTGCCTGAGGAGGCTTCATGGAATCCCAGGTGTCCCTGGACCACAGTTTGGGAACCACTGACATAAGTGATTTACTGTTTCGATGGAGATCAACCTGACGATAGGCGGAAGAAAGTTCTACCACAGAAAATAAAATTTGACTTACCAATTGTGGTTAACATTTCATTATTATTAAGTAAAGAGTGGCTATTCACCCATATATTATCATTAAGGTCTCTAAGATCTATAGTTAACAAGATGGATGTACCGTTCAATTTGGAGGCTAAGACAATAGGGGGCGGCCGTTCTGCACATTCTATGGTTTCAATTGCACATTGTAAAGTTAGTTTCTCTTATTCTTTCTTTAGTTGCTCTCGCATCATGAGAGATACTAGTTTACATTTGTCTACCACTGGTATAGCACCCTTTTTTTAAATATTATTCTATGCTGAAAATGTTGTAAATGTCCTAAGTAGTTAGGAAAACCTCAGGAAATGCCTTAAAAATCTTACTTCTACATATTGGTGTTTCCACTAACAACACTGGTTCCTCTTGGGATGGATCTAAATTGATTCATAGAGCTCTTTGATGTTTCCTACTTAAAAATGTGTTCACCTTCTTGCAGTGTAAACCTTCCCTACTGTGGTTCTATCTTTAAATAAAATTTGTATTGTGACTATCCCTTCCAAAGGTATAGAATCCTTGTTATATGCCATGGGATTTATGTCAGGCTTTTGTAGGACATAGGTTTCACTATCAAACTTTGTGAAAAAGTACTTTCTATTAATGCCCCCTACACCATAAATTTCATGTATGACTTGTGCAGGCTCTGTTTGCACCCCTCATAACCATCATTCCTTAACATTTTTCAGAAATTATTCAAAGGTATCCTCCTTCTACTTTTGATACTCACGGCATGTAACATACAATAGAAATTATATACCGAACTGACTCAATCAAAAATGTTTTTGTCAGAAAATATATAGCCCATCCTTAAAATCTATTCATAGGACAACACAAAACTTTGGGCTTGATTATGAGTTTGGCGATCGGACCAACAGACCGCTATGTTGGCTGTCCCAAATAGACTGCTGTGCCGGTGGTCCCCAGCCTGCCATATTACTATGTGAAGACACAGATCTGCTGCCCGGCAATCAAAAAGGCAGACCGCCAGCAGCGCAGAAGTTTTGTATGTTGGCAGTTCAACCTCCAGTGCCATCAGTGCTGCGACCAACCACTGAGCCTGTTACAAACACACAGTCACCGTGGCCGTCTCATCGCAGTGGTTTGCCAATGGCAGTCGATCACCGGGGTACGCATCCAGCAAAGTAACAGAACAGTACACATTGAATGAATTAAAAAATAACACACCTGACACACATAAGTGGACACACCTGCAAATCACACTATAAAACACACCCCTTCAGACACCACAATCCTTTGCATTTCCACTGAACTACGAAGAAGACAGACCACCATTTTCTTATTTTGCCATATATTAGGCACCCCTTTTATCACCATCCCATATAACAGCTTGCACTTGTGTTCATTCACTCCCTATTGCACATCCCCTGTTAAGTAAGCCCCTGTCATCCACTTTAGTTGTCAAACATGTCACATGCCAAAAATACATGTTTCTCTGAAGGGGAGTTTAAAGTCATGGTGGATGAAATCACAAGAGTAGAGCCACAGTAGTTTGAAGCCCATGTCCAGCATACTCTTCTCAGTAGGAAAATGGAGCTGTGGAAAAGGATAGTCAACAGAGTGAATGCTGTAGGCACCACCCTGCGCACAAAGGAGGACATAAGGAAAAGGTGGAATGACCTGAGAGGCAAGGCACATTCCCTGGCCTCCAGGCAACAGATGGAGGCCAAAAAGACTGGCAGTGGGCCTCCCAGTGCTCCATTAAGACTCTTTCCCTGGGAGTAGGCGTTCTTGGCCATCCTGCATCCGGAGAGATTGACAGGAATACCTGGGGGAGTGGAGTCTGGTAAGATACCACAAAAAAACAGTTAAAAAATAAAATGTCCTGCATGCTCACAGCTCAGCTGTTGTCACTATCTTGTTCATGTACTTCACCATCATTCAAGACCCTGATTATCTGAGATGTAACACTTCCAATGTGTATTGTTGGACCCAACTGCACAGCTATCCAGGCCCATCACATGCTATATGTTGAAATAGTGCATGTAAGTATTTCAATATATAAAGAAAATATCCTAGGAATCATGGTATGTCTCAATATATACATTTATCCTCAAACCTAAATGCAGTCTACCCACAGAAAGGTAATACCAAAAATGTGTCAAGTGGTTGGAAGTACCAGGAGGCCCTGTTTCTCTAACTTCAACCACCAGCCCAGTGCGCACTTGTCCAAATACTCCCGCTTGTCAACTCTTATTTAAAATTTGTACAATTAAGTTTACTCACCTGGGAGGATACTACTTGTCAAGTGTTGAGAAGTAGAAGGAGTGATCTGACTGCAAAGCCCAATAGACCCTGTTTCTCTAACTCCAACCACCAGCCCAGTGTGCACTTGCCCAAATATCCGTTTGTAAACTCCCAAATTAAATTTACTTACCTGGGAGGTTAACATTTGTCAAGTTTGAGAAGTAGAGGCAGTAACCTGACTACATTTACCAGGAGACCCTGTTTCTCTAACTCCAACTACCATATCAAAGTTCACTTGCCCAAATACATCTGTTTACTGACTCTCAAATTAAATTTACTCACTTGGGAGTGAGCATTATACAGATCATGATCAACTTAGAGCCGTGTCTGTCTACCTAGCTCCATCTTGACCTGCTAATCCCAAGGTAAACCAATTGAGGACAGGGATGATACCTTACAAAGTGTGTACAACAAGTATTTTCAAGGCCACAAGCTGCATCACCAGATTGATATTGGCAGCAAACACATTGACACAGCACTTTGCACACATCATGGCAGCAGTCACATATGCAACAAAGTCCTGTGTTTGCCTGTATCTCAATCCACAAGGCCTCCAGGTGGTCAAAGGCATATGTTGCTTTTCACTGTTGGTAAGATGTAAGTTTCATTCCATCATCCAAAGTGCAACTGACCTGCACATCTTATAGGCTGCTTCAGTCAACTATTTATGAAGGCTTCACACATGTCATGTCAAATACCCCAATACCATGGTAACATGACTCAATAGGCTAACCTACAACATAAGAATGTCCAATGTCTCTGCTTATTTTTACATAAAACCTTTGGCGTAAGATGTCACACTTCAACCAGTAACAATATATGCCCTTCATCAACAGGTCGAGCTTGTGCTGGGTACCTGGAGGCCACCGAACCGACTACCACTACCTCCATGGATAAAGCCCTCAGTGATGAAGACACTTCTGGACTTGTAGACATGGAGGGAGGTCCTGGCCTATGTGGGCAACCCAGTCAAATGGCAACAGTGAGTCTCACTGTGGCCACTACGTCACCTCCCTGCCAAGTAGCTTCAATATCACAAGCAACCATGCACCCCTAACCTGTGTAACTAGCACAGTTTCCACCATCTTGTGCCCCCCCAGTCCTGGCTCCTGGGGTGCACTTCAAGACTCTGGACACTGAGGGTCCAGGACCCAGTTGAGACGGCACCCTGTGCCAAGGGGACAGGCTTGTTGGGGTAGGGTGTGTGGGAGGGATGCTGTGAGCCAGCAGAGTGAGGCCACTTGGGCGGCTGTCGACCAGGACACCATCAGCCACATCTTGGAGGTCTATTTGGAGTACCAGGGCATGATGGGCCAGGTTTTGACTGAACTCCGGGACATTAAGCATCTGCTTAAACAAAATAGATGTCCATAAAAATGAAATGGGCAGCCTAACAGATGTACTGAGTGAAATTAACACTACACTGAGCAGTTCTTTACTCCCAACATCTACCCCTTCCTGTGTGGCAAGTACATCATGCCAAGCTACATCTGTGGCTGACACAGGAAGGGAGGCCCTGCCAAAGGTACAAACAGCTGCACACACCCCTGTCTCTGCAGTAACTGAAACCCCCCTCACAAGCGGGAACATCCATTCAAGAATCCAGGAGGTGCAGATGGCAAGACACCCACCACTGCCAGCAATAATACTCTTCCAGAATGCCCTCCTTCATGTGTCACACATTCACTCTATTGACTGATCCTGAACCACTTTCCATTTGCAATGGAAGGAGTACTCTGGACTTTGGACTTCCAACAGTGTGACATCATTAACCACGACTGACCCTGTCACATTTCGATTTTTGATAATTCATGTCACAAATATATTCTGTTAGTTGTAGCTTTCCAATAAATTTACCTGCCACTAACTCATTGTCTGTTTCCTTTTGTTTCACATTTTGCCATGTAACTATGTTAGACCATGCAAACCATATGATGATGGTCCAAGGTACTTGTTCAAGATGGGATATGTTGCATGTAAACAGTATCCAGCTCAGGATTACAACCATTCCACACAAACACATACATGCAAGTGTCTTGTCAAAGAAGACATTTTATTACATTGTTTAGCACATAGGCTGTCAATATGTCTGAAACACAGCAAATCATACATACTTGAATCATACCGAGTAAACAAATATATTTACAGATACAGACCTCCAGACAATGGAAGGAAGGGATTTGTCAGACATTGTCCTGTAGAAAAGGCAAACATTAAAGTGGTTGATGTTATCAGCTGGAGCGGCCATGTAAGTTCTCATTATGTTAATGAGGCTACTGGATTTGGGAGACAGGACCACATGGATTGTGAGTACTAAGTATGATTCCATACCACATGATGCTTGTCGGCCTAATCCAGGTTCTCCGGCTAACTAGTAGCGCCTCATCCATGACCAAGATGATTGTGGCAGCTGGACGCATGACAAGGAAGACTCCTCAGGGGAATCGTGGTCGATCAGATCCCATCCCTTTCTCTCAGTTACCGAAATTCTCATGCAGACAAAGACAACAGAGGCAGAATATAGTTCAAAAAAGATTTATTGAAGTAACTGCATATTAGATAAAAAAGCATGTATTGCAATAACTAGGATGATAAAACACAATAAAAGCAAGCAGGTGACCAACAGAGTAAAACACAAGAATAGTCTTACCATACTGTCACTAGGAGTGATGTATATATATTTCTCCTACCTACACTATGTTTGAGCACAGCGTAATAAGCCTAATCTGCCCTTTTGGTTTCCCCCCAGGGGTACATCATCCCTCATACCTGGAGGAAGAAGCCTGTAGTCTAGAGAGACACCGTCCCCATGTGGATCAGGGGAGCTGCCGTCTAAGCAAGTAGCTGCAGCGAAGCAATCAGCAACCAGCATACAGTCGTGGTCATCTAGCTGGAATCTCCCTCTAACGTGTCTAGGGCAAAGGGGTGTTTTTATATTAAAACAGCTGGCATTCTAAGAAATAGTCCTGACGTATGAGTATGTGTTTTCTGTCAATGTTGGAGACACAGCATGCTACGTTTGTCGGCAAACCTACCTGACTGTAGCCTTGGAGAAAAGACAAAGTGACATAAATGTCCTAATAGGAATGTGATGCGAAAGTACAATGAGATAAAGAAAATAAAACAGCACCGCAAATGTAGCTATTGCTAGAAAAATAAAGCAATGCTGAATAAAATGGAACTGGATTAAAGTGCAAGGCGGCAGGCCTAGTAAGCTGAAACAACATGTCCAAAACATATGGCTAAAATAGCTATACAACAGAGTCATATCACCTACCACATCAAAGTAACCCAATATCATAGCATGCAAGAAAGACAGATGGCGGTACAACAGTTTCTGATCACAGGGTCATTACAACCCAGTGCTTATGCATCTATTGGTATGACACAAACAAATGACAGTGATTTGGCCCTGGCACTTTGGATTATAATGATAAAACACATCAACAGCTACATACAGGTCATACAAAAAGAATGTTTAGCCAATGGGAAGGGTAACTAACATGATATTGGCCTACAACTGCATATTTTCTGACCACATGATGACACACATGATGCATCAGGGCCACCATAGAACAATAAACAAGTCAAATGGAGTCTTCTAAACTTCGATCCTAGCACTATGCAAGCTGTCTTGTCACAAGTCTCCTACACCAAAAGTCTAGACCTACATTCCCTGGAACAATCCATGTCCATTTGTATGTCAGAACAGCATCACATTCCTGCCAACGTCACAACTCTGAAATGCCCACATGAAGATGTCATGGTGAAGGTACCTTAACAAAGAACAAAACAAGGATTATAGGCATGAAACCATACATATGACATGTTACATATCAAGCATCTGGAAAACAAAATAGATTACAATGTTCTGACAGAAGCAAAGCAACATTACAGTGGGGACGTGTCAAAAGCTTCTCATCAAACAGCCTTTGGCTGATTTTGGCTGAGTATCAGCTCCCTAATTATTTGCAAAATATTTACTATAAACATTATAACAACTACAGTACGTTGTACAGTCAAAGTCATGGCATCACATGAGATACTTACGCTCATGAGAAGAAGTTGTTGATAAGATCTTGTCTCAAGTCAACTTTTTCCTCCTCACACCTGTCATCTTCATTTGGCATTCCATTATTCTCACCCAGTGGCCCTGCAGCTCCCCTTTCTTTGGGTTGTAAGGTATATTCCTCCGGAGGGCGATGTTGTGAAGCATACAACATGCCACAGTGATCTGATACACTTTCCTGGGTGAGTAGAGGAGGGCTTGTCTAGACAGTGAAATCTTGACTTCGGGAGCCCAAAAGCCTTCTCCACTGCCCGCTGTGTTCTGTCATGTGCCTCTTTAAAGTGTACTTCCTTTGGCGTAGTTGGATTCCTCAGCAGGGTCAATAACCAAGGATGGTTTGGATATGCTGAGTCTCCGTTTTAGGAATGAGACATAAGTGCAACAATGAGTCACTCACGCCATGATTGTAGCACCTGAAATTGCTCAAACACAATTAGTACAGATGTGACTTACCAACCAGCCAGATCCTCTCTGATTGCAGTTGTGACATCAGCTGGGGTATGGTGCTGTTCCGCATTATATCGGAATCATAGGCTGATCCAGAGAAACGGGCACAGACGTTTGAGATGTAGAGATCTGCCAAACAGACAGCTTGAAAGTTGATAGAATGGAAGTTTTTCCTGTTGCGATAGAATTGTTCACTGGCCTGCGGTGGCATGGAGGCAATATGTAGGCCATCAATGGCTTCCACCACATGTGGGAGGAGAACGAAACCATAGAAGTCAGCCTTCACATTAGCTAAATACTCACGTCGCGGGAATCTGATAAAGCTGTCAATCTGTTTCATCATTGCTAATAGGACATCTCTTGATTCAAGACTGAACATATGTTGGGACATACCACCAGGTATGGCCACTGCATGTTGGAAGGACCCTGTGGCCAGGAAGTTTAATACTGCCCTTTGTCTCACAATGGGTGGTATACATGTTGGATTACTGTTTACACATGTATATGAGGCTCCAGCTGACAACATAAATCCACAAAAGTTTGATGATTCAACTGGAAGAGTTTTATTATGTTTTTCCATGGTTTGGAGGTCTGGCAGTGAATGGTAGACTAGAGCTTGTTGCCTCTTCCCTCTCACAGGGTGCCCATTTGTGACATCAGATGATTCGGAGCATTAGTATATGTGTACACACAAACATACATGATGTATACAACTAACGTCCATGTGACAATGCAGGAATGACTTGAATAACATTACACCCATTACAAATCCAAACTGTCTTTATATGGGTGTGAAACATGGATTTGGACATCACCCAACTAACTGCTCCTCATGTGCCCCTCTAAATTTGATGGTCCATTTCGATGGGCAAAAATACCGTCACCGGCAGTGAACCGGGAGCCCCCGTTTTTAGCCATCTGTGACCAGCAATACAGTACACTCTTGATTGCATCTGTGAATCTACATAAGGAGGCTGCTGCACATATGCTGAGAGGTTCTGACACCTCCGTAAATGTTGTGACGCATTTAAAAGTTCACAATACTGTAGTTCCTACTGACAAAATGGCAGATGCCTGACCCCCTACATTGGACATTAGGAACCGCCTGCAGCTGCCGGTTTAAGTCGACTGTGCACTGGTCAGTTACAACTGTGGCAGACACAGCCATTGGCTAACATTGACTGTGATGGTCGCGGCCCAATGGTTGTGTTCGTCGGTGGTGATGACCGAGTATGTGGTGTACATGGTTTACATTGGCAAAATCACTCGACTCCTGACACTGCTGCCATCAACACCTCCACCACTTCAGCTGCTGTGTGCTGCCTCTGGGAGCAATCATGCCAGGCCAAGCAGCGGAAAGGGCCCCAGTCTTCACTCCAAAAGGGGCTGGAGAAGCTCATGGAGGAGGTCCTTCCCCAAATGGTCAGGTCTATGGCTGACCAGAGGAACAGGTAGGGACCTCGTAGACATATTTGCATCTGTTAAACACCATCCTTTCCTTCCACATAGATTATAATGTGCCTCTGAGTGCCAGTGAGTTGTATGGGGTGTCTGTTGTCACATTTTGGGGTCCATACATTGGATGTGGATGGTGCTGGTAGTGGAGAGCTGTACTCTGCGTACAACACATTACCATCATGTTGCGTGATAAGGCATAAATCCCCCTTGTTTTGCATAGATACATCAAGACAAGCAGACTTTATAGACATACAATGATGTATCTTTGGATATGATTTTCGAAATTGAAGGTCAACATGTATTTGCATTACAACATGAGCTGTGTGTGCATGCTGCATTATGAGGACCTTATCATCAATGTGTATAGTCCTACAGAACACTCAGAACAAATCTGCCCTTGGCACACAATGCTGTCTGAGAGGCATTTTAATCTCACTGTGCGCTTCAGAGTGCCATACAACCCTATACTCACAAGGGATGGGCACACAATGTACAGTAATGCATGAAATTGATAGAAATGTGAGTGTCCTGTAGGTTCTGTCTGCTCAGCCTGCAGAAAACAAGGACTGTGGCACAATGATTAGAGTGGCAGATCCTGATGCAGAGATCTGACCCGGGACCAGGGTTCAGTTCCCACCTCGGCGGGTCTTGGGCTCAATTCCCTTGGACCAGATAATTCTCGCCTCAGTGCCTAATCTAATTAATGGGTCCCACTCTGTAACTCTGGGCAATAGCTTGCTTAGTCTCCACAAAGGCCGTCACAGCGCTTGGATGCCTGGCTTCACCCTGGGGCTGTCCATGAGTGGGTGCCTCACAGGGAAAAGCCAGGAGGGGTTCCACAGCGGTATGCGTACATCGCCTTGAGACCCTAATGGGTGAGTAGTGTGCTATACAAGTGCAAAGTTTACAGTTTACTGCCAGAGGTGCTCCTAATATGTGAGATAGGCCAGGCGGGGGCAGCAATACTGTCGCTAAGCAACTGTGGATCCGGGCCCACTCCCTGTAGACCTGCAGATCCTTGGATATAGACAAAATGATCCTTCAGAGTTAAGAAAAGGCAAGAATGCCTTTGTACATTTGCCTCCTCAAAAATTATACTGAGGTTCTCCCCTGACCGACTACATATGTTCATTGATCTCCATTATCAGTGTGTGTCATTGACTTATGACAGGCCCCTTACTCACACAGCTCTGTTGTCACCTTTTCATGAGTCATATTTGTTCAGTAGTATATTTCATAACAGACCATCTTACAGTGCAGCTAGTTTGGTAGTTTAAGGGAGAGTATTACATACAGCTCATTGATGTTATACATGCAGCAAAACAGACAAAACATACCTTAGCATGTTTGATGCCATCTCTGTAGGAGTAAAACATATGGTAAAATGTGTGCTCAAGGATATCAGTCCATACTACACAAACCCACTCAGGAGTGGTATTGTTATTCCATTGGACAGCCCACATGCCCACACATGCACAGGGAAGAGGCTTTACATGACACCCATGCCAGTCCTTTCCTTGTCACTTAAGTTTTAGGGGATTGTGTGTACTATGGTATTTGCCTGTAGGGACTACAGTCTACTTTGAGTCACAGTGGCTGGATATAAGTGTATCTGTCCAGTCATGGCCAAGGTAGGTCACCATGGTGTGTTGTGCTTCACTATGGCTCATATCACAGTACGTGTTGCTTGTGCCTGGACTAGCAGATGTCAGTGGGCTTACTCAGTCAGTGTAGGCCAAGAACAGGGTTGAGGGTTAGTCTGTAGATGACGCCAAAAGCGTGTATTTATGGCCCTGTGCCTAGGATCATGTATGCTTTACACTTGTGGTCTATTGACAAATACAATATGGTTATGGAAGGTGTCACACATATTTGTTCAGAGTAATGGATTTGTGACCTCTTCATTTGTCTTTTTCACCCATACAGGTTAATGCCCATCAGAAGCAAGGGTCTTGGCGAGCCATCGCCCGGAAGGAGCAGGCCTTGTGGTTCCATCATTGGTGGAGAACCCGCTGTTGCAACAGGTAGGAGGACCTGACACGCTGGGCTGGGAAAATCACATTGGTCCAGCTGTGGTTGTCCTCCCAACATGCATGGGGTGAATGCCAGAGCCTGACCCCTCTGATGACCAACATCCTGGCAGTGGCCTACCTGGAGTTTGATGGGGATTTGAGGGAAGCACAGCAGCTACAAGGGGATGAGTCCTGGCCATATCCCTAGGTGTTACATTGCCAGGTTAATGGGTTTGTGTCTGCCATCTCCCACTGGAGAATAGAAATGGGCAATGTGTGAGACACAAGCTGAGTTATTGCTTGTGTAGGTATGGAAGAGGCTGCATGCTGCTGTCCCTTCACTAGTGCCCCAGTGACCAGGGACACAAACAATTACAGTCCACAGCCAATTAGCTCTCCTGGGCAGACACATTCCTGAGTACAGTGATAAAACAGTTCATGTTGTTTGGTGTTGTGGTTGTCACTTGTTCTCAACAGTCCACTTATCTTCAGTGTGTTAGTCACAATATCAAACAACATGTGTTCATAGATCACTGTACTCAGCCATGTGTCTACTCACATGAGTATGTTGGCATCTGTCTCCCACAGGACTCTTGTCTTCAGTGTGTCAAGGGTGCTTGTACCCCAATAACGTCTTAACTATGATGTTGACCATCATACGTGACATAGCATACATTGTCCTATGGGTGCAGTTATAGAGCAGTACTTTCCCTTGGTAAGTATGGAATGTCCAGTGACCTGATTTTGGTACAGACACTGTTACCCTCATTCCTTGGGCCCACATGTTAGCAGGTATCCCTTTCACTTTTGTCATATCATGTACAATGCTGTTTCCTACATGGGCTACCTGTTTTCATATGCTGATGTCTGATTCTGTCACATATTTGTGCATGCCAATAGGTGCTTGGTTCCAGACACATCTGATGAGTTTACAGTTTATCTGGTGCCCCAGACAGGAGTGTGTCACTATTGATTGATGACTCACACATTCCCGAACCCGTCACGCCACACCATTTATCAAGTACAATTCAAGAAGCAATGATGACATGCAAGGTAAGACTACAGTAATGACTCACATTGTGCATTTCCACCCCATCACTATGGAGTCATTTTTGTAAGTGCTTGGCACATGTCATTTGGTGAAGGTTCATTACCTGACTGTTGACATGCATCAGGGAGTGAGTTGTAAGAATGTTGGAATCATATGTGAGTGTGTACACTCATTCATCCCAGGGAATGTGTGTTTGCATGACAAGAAGGGACAGCGATGTACCTTCCTGTTGGGCAACATGTTCAGTCCTTCTGCAGGTACTGGAGATTTCCTGAGCCTCCACAACATTCAATGGACTATTGACGTTTACTCATGCAATGTTAGAAGGGTGTTCTCAGCAGTACCAATCAGGACAGGTGATTTGCCTGGGGCTACCAGATTCATTGTGCTATGGATATTTGTAGACAAGTCTACCAGACATTTTGCAATACTGGTCTCCAGTGTACTTTGGTATACAAGATGTGTTATCTTTCAGAGCAACTTTGGTACAACTCCCATGAGACTATTTAGACAAAAGACATGTTTAGTAGTTTCCATTGTGAAGTTTTGACAGTGTGACATGGATGTTTCCATGTCACCTTCTTCCAGCTACTGTACTTCTTGCTGCAACCTGGCTGGGTTATTTGTCCATCAATTCACCATGATGTGGTTTTAGGTGGAAAACGTCCTCTACGCCGACTCTGTAACAACTAACTACTGGTTAACGAAAGTGGAACAACTCTTTCCTTAACCACAACTTTGTTTTTTTTGTGCCTTAACCACGCATGTCCTGAACAACGAACATGCGTGGTTAAGGCACAAACAAGGGAGTAGGCTGAAGAGGATGGTGCGGACGACGAGGCGATGACTCAGGTGAGTGGTGGGGCAGGGGGTTTTAGGTTTTGGGGCGGGGTGGGGGGTTTTAGGTTTTGGGGCGGAGTGGGGGGGTCGGGGGTTTTTAGGTTTTGGGGCGGAGGTGGGGGGTCGGGGGTTTCAGGTTTTGAGGCAGGGTGGGGGGTCAGGGGGTTTTAGGTTTTCGGGCGGGGTGGGGTGTCGGAGGGTTTTAGGTTTTGGGGTGGGGGTGGGGGGGTCGGGGGTTTTAGGTTTTGGGGCGGGGTGGGGGTCTGGGTTTTAGGTTTTGAGGCGGGGTGGGGGGTCGGGGGGTTTTAGGTTTTGGGGCGGGGTGGGGGGTCGGAGGGTTTTAGGTTTTGGGGTGGGGTGGGGTGGGGGTCGTGGGTTTTAGGTTTTGAGGCGGGGTGGGGAGTCAGGGGGTTTTAGGTTTTGGGGCGAGGTGGGGGTCGGAGGGTTTTAGGTTTTAGGGCGGGTCGGGGGTCAGGGGGTTTTAGGTTTTGGGGCGGGGGTGGGGGGTCTGAGGGTTTTAGGTTTTGGGGCGGGGTGGGGGGTCAGGGGGTTTTATGTTTTGGGGCGGGGTGGGGGGTTTTAGGTTTTGAGGCATGGTGGAGGGTTGGGGGTTTTAGGTTTTGGGGCTGGGTGGGGGGTCGGAGGGTTTTGGGGTGGGGTGGGGGTCGTGGGGTTTTAGGTTTTGAGGCGGGGTGGGGTGGGGAGTCAGGGGTTTTAGGTTTTGGGGCTGGGTGGGGGTCGGAGGGTTTTAGGTTTTGGGGCGGGGTGGGGGGGCAGGGGGTTTTAGGTTTTGGGGCGGGGTGGGGGGGTCGGAGAGTATTTGGATTTGGGGCAGGGGTGGGAGGGCGGGGGTTTTAGGTTTTGGGGCGGGGGTGCGGGGTTTTAGGTTTTGAGGCAGGGTGAGGGGTTTTAGGTTTTGGGGCGGGGTGAGGGGGCGGGGGTTTTAGGTTTTGAGGTGGGGGTGGGGGGTCGGGGTTTTAGGTTTCGGGGCGGGGTGGGGGGCGGGGGGTTTTAGGTTTTGGGGCTGGGGTGGGGGTCGGAGGGTTTTTGGTTTTGGGGCAGGGTGGGGGGTTTTAGGTTTTGGAGTGGGGGTCGGGGGGTTTTAGGCGGGGTGGGGTGGGGGGTCAGGGGGTATTAGGTTTTGGGGCGGGGTGAGGGGGCGTGGGTTTTAGGTTTTGAGGTGGGGTGGGGGTCGGGGGTTTTAGGATTTGGGGCGGGGTGGGGGGCGGGGGGGTTTAGGTTTTGAGGCTGGGGTGGGGGTCGGAGGGTTTTTGGTTTTGGGGCGGGGTGGGGGGCGTGGGGTTTTAGGTTTTGGAGTGGGGGTGGGGGTTTTAGGTTTTGAGGCGGGTGGGGGGTCGGGGGGTTTTAGGTTTGAGGCGGGGTGGGGTGGGGGGTCAGGGGGTATTAGGTTTTGGGGCAAGGGTGGGGGGTCGGAGGGTTTTAGGTTTTGGGGTGGGGGTGGGAGGCGGGGGTTTTAGGTTTTGGGGCGGGGTCGGGGTTTTAGGTTTTGGGGCGGGGGTGGGGGATCGGTGTGACGCATGCAGGATCAATGGATGTCTATTACTAATGCCTTTACCAGGAATGCCTTTACAACGAAATATCGTTGTTAAGGCATTCGTGGTAAAGGCATTAGTGGTAACAACGAGGTCGTTGTTCAGACCTCGTTGTTCAGGCACTCGTTGTTCCGGCAGACGGCGTTCCGACATACAACCATTTGATGACAACAGGTTACTGAAGGATGCAACAAGAGCCAAGCCATTCAAGGTGACAAGATCTCCTACTTGATTTATGGATTTTGAGACTGGACAACTACAGCCATGCAATTTGAGATGTCTATGATTCAGATTCTCGTAGGGCAACTGTTTATAGATCATTTAGTATGCATGCATTGGTGCTGAAAATGTTATTGCACTTTGGTGGAGCTTGTGGCTGGGAGCTGCTGTACATTATTGTACTGTTTGTTGATCGCAGCTGTTGTTTAAGTGTGATCAGGCACATTGACTGACCCTATTTGTCTTCGTAATTTGAGCATCACTGCAGCCAAGGCAGAGACCAATGGGAAAGCAGCCGGCCATGGTATCTCCGGTCATAATACATCTGACATGGAGGGACCCAGTGGCCTGGAGGGTGAGAGAAGTGCCATGGAGGAGACAGGATCTACCTTTCAGTCATTGGATTTGTTGTCCGGTGGCCACTCCCAGGAGGTGAAAGAGTCAGGTCCTACATCTTACCTTCTTTGTCTGCCACCCCCAAGTCCATCTCCAACCTCCCTGTTGCTCCCCACACAGTTGGTCATGCTCGCTCATCCAAGGGGGTGGGTGTCTCCTTTGCACAAGGCACCTCCCCCCTGCCCACATTACCCACTGCTGCCCTCGGTGAGGAGGCTTTTGACCTCCTTAAAAGTATCTCAGTGAGTCAGACTTCCATGCTGAATGCCATCCAGGTACAGGGCAACCCACTACAGCAGATGGTTGCATACCTGGAAGGCATTCAAAGTGCCATGTCTGGCCTACAGAGATCTCTTCAAGCTCTGGCCTCCACAGTGACGGCAGCCTTTGACCACCACACCACATTCCTACCCCCATCACCTGCCTCTTCACCATCCAATTTACCTGTTCCCAAACCTCTCCAAGCACACAGACACATCTGTATACAGCCACCTCAACTGCCACTACAAGCACTTAAAAGCACAAACACCACAGAACACACCAGCATGCAACAGCCACACACACATGCTACCATACCCAACATTCCCCCAAACACTACCCCCACCGGCACAGACCTACACAGCACACAATCCATACCCCCAGTCACCACCCCAACAGACACATCCACCACAGACACCATCCCTTCCACCTCCCTACCCCACAAGAAACACAAATGCACACAATCACATACCCAAAAGACACCTCAAAGCCAAACATACATCAGACACCCATACACCAACAACACACACATTGAACACAACCACTTCCTCAACCTCCAAACCCCTACCCCCTTCTGATGTCCCTACCCATTTTCCCAAAGAGAGTTCCCTGTTTTCCCTTGCCTTTACCCCTGCCAAAACCACGCCCTCCTCGGACCAAGAATACCCCACACAAATCCCAAGCCATCCCCACCACCTCCAAGTCCTCCCCTGTCACATCTGTCTCCACCACCCCTGAACCCAGCCATGCCTCTCCCACTCCCAAGAAGCCCACCCCTTCTAAAGTGAAGACCACCCCTCCCCATTCCAATCCCCCAACTCCCAAACCTGACCCTACTACACCCAAGGGTGATAATTGAGGTGCCCGGCATGGCCACTTGATACCCCTTCCTGTGGAGGTTCCTGTGGCAGTTTTCAGCAAGCCAAAGTATGGTGCACAGCAATGTGCAATCCAGTTATAGATATTTGGACTGGCTATTGGCCCTTACGCCTCTCTGTTATGCTTTTTAAAGCAGAGTTGTTTAGTTTCTTACACATTTGTCCTGCCATTCCTATTCTACCTTTTTGATGTTCCAGAGTAATTACTGATGTACGCCTACAGTTGTATTTGTTTCACCCTGATTGCAGATCCATTTGCGGTATTTGTCAACATCTGACTTTGGGGGCGGTGATGGAGTCACCCAAGACAAGGGAAAATGTTCAATGGATTGATGTGTGAGACATAATTCTATTGGGGTGTCATTGCATTGGTTGGTGTTTGCTCTGGTAAGTATTTAATGTTGGTTTTACCACTGTCAGCATCTCTTGTGTTACATTTGTCCTTCTGATGTATGTTGCACATTGGTATCATGTGTGTGAGCTGGAGTTTTGTTTGTCCACACATGGAGGGTGTCCAATTGTGCTGCCTTCCTATACCTTTGAATGACAGTGTGTCCATTTTCATGCGTGTACCTTCCAGCTAGTTCATCTACTTGTGTGACCCATGCTGTTATATTTGCTTTATTGACTTGCACTTCTACTTGCACATGGGCATGGCACTTGTTAGTACTATTGGTTATTACTGAGATACATGAGGCTTCAGTACCTGTGCAAATAGTGTTTCTGAGTCATGTGCATAGTGACATGTAACTCAGGGCAGTATCCTTCCTGGGGTCCCCTGATGCCACTATCCCTATTCTGCATGTATTCATTACATTGTGTTTCTTGGATATTGGCCTCACTAAAGATTGTGAATCCCATTTAGCTTAGATACTCCTGCAATGTGTGTGATATGTGTCCGTCCACTAGGGGAATATTTCAGAGAAGGGATGTTTGGGTTCAATGACACATCCATGCATATGTGTCTTCCATATCATTATAGGCCGTGTCATGTGATGAATGTGCGGTTGTCACTTCTATTTGTATGTGTGTTTTTGATGTGAATTTGCTGTTGTGTGAAACAAAGTTATGTCCCCATCACTGTCCCTGCAACTGGGATGTGCAGACATGTATGGTTTTGAGAAATGTCGGGGTGCAGTGCGAGTGATGTGACCAAAGGGGGCAATATGGGCCTGGGAATGTGTCATACATTGTACGCATCTGAGCCGGGACACACATGATATACTTGGTCCACGGAGTACAGCCCCATAGCTGGTGAATGGCAGATGGTTGATTTTCTGTGGAGTTTGTGGTGACAGGTAGGCATGCTGTCTTACCATCAGTTGTGTCCACGGTGGTGTGGATTATGAGTGCCATTGATCATCATGAGCAACGGCAGGATGTGTATGATCAGCTCCATGGTGGCACAGCATGTGTAATGGTTGGATTTCACCCTTACACCCCTCCCTTATATCACTCCCTTTGCACCAGCTGAGACATGGTTTTTGGACCACCACAGACACATCAGCGGAAAGCATTATTGTAATCTGACCGGCGGGGAACAGTGGTAGTCTGTTCTGCAACATTCACATTGTTCCATTTGGCCAATGAAGCGGTCTGCACTGCCTGGTGGTGCCGGCGGGACCATGGCGGTCTTTGGTCTATGGAACAGCATGCATCATAATATGGCGGTCCACGAACAGCCAAAATTGTAATCAGGCCCTCACGTCTGTCTTGAATAAAAAATTTCAGTATTCTAAGTATTCATTAGAACTCTATGATGAACCTACAGTTGATCACTAAGGAAATTAGTTGGTATAGTTTGGTTGGGGTTCTTGGTTGGTTGGCCTCTCGTGGCTAGTTGGCAGATCATGGGGAGCTGAGCATTGGGCCTTACAACAGTCCATGCCCTGCATCCAACCCACCACAGCACATGGCCAAAGGCCTCAAACCAGGGGGCTGGCAGCTCACTGTGTTTTGTATTATTGGGTAAAATTAATTGAGCAATAAGTAATTGATTGTAAATAATTAATAAATAATAAGTAATTAGAAACAAACAAGGGATGATACTTTTATTCAATATAAAAAGGAGCAGTAATATGTATAGGGTTTAGGGACAGGTGGTGACTAGGAGTAGAACAGTCTTTTTAGAGTTCAGATATGGGTAGTTCATAGTGGTATCAAGGCGTTTTAGTGCTCATGGATGGGTAGTGAATGGGATAACTAAGAGTTTTTAGGACTTAAATATGGTGTATAGGGGTGGTAAGGGTTTTTTTACGGTCCAGGGGGTGTACTGTATAGGGGTATTGATTTGTATTTTAACAGCTCAGGGATTGGTATTTTATAGAATTTAATTGAAATGTAATAAAATTATAATTGCACCTCATTTAATAAGTAAACAATAATATTAGATTCCATTTAAATATTAAGAGGCAAACAATTAAATATATGTGTTAATTATTTAAAAATAAACTGGATATAAATATGTATACATATATTTTAAACTATATAGACATATATATGTATTTATACATATATGTGTATAACAATGCAAACACACACATATATATGTGTACATGCACATGTATACATTGAAAAACTATACTATCTTACCTGTGACATAAAGTATCCAAAATGTAAAGTACTTCAATGGTAACATTTTCCCAATATACCGAACATGGTTAATAACTTCTGATATGAAAGCTGGTGCTGTAAAAACTGACATTCAGATTAAGCCATTTGCTATTCACAAACTACATTTTTTAAATTATGATAGCCAAAAAAGTCCCAAAGTATTAGTCTACTCCAGCTTAGCCTTTGCGTAAGTCTAGTATGACACACAGCCAATCAAAGGTACTGAAATTTACTTCAGGCTCCATACAATCAGGCATAGGTGAAATTTAATTTGTGCCGATGTAGTTTGCATGATTTACAGATTTTCACATTATGCCTACTACTCGAAATTCCCCAAATTATGCTTTTACACCACACGGGAATGACATAAATGGCCAAAACACAAGCTGCTGCTGCTTATGCCACTTATGTTTTTCACACTATAGGCCTCATTGCAAGTGTGGCGGTCTGAGGACTGCCACATTAGAGTTGACGTTCAAACCGCCACAACTTTGGCGGTCTGACTGCCCAATTACAACCCTGGCTAGCAGACCAACCAAGGGACTGCCGTCCCCACTAGGAACATGGCTCCCAATGGCATGATGGCAGGTGGGCTTGTAACAAGCCAGGGCGGCGCTGAACTCAGTGCCACCTGGTTGATTGCAACACCTCTTTCCACTAGTCTTTTCATGGCAGGGACCCTGCCATGGAAAGGCTGGCAGAAAGCCAGTGCCAGGGCCCACAGGGAAGACCTGCACTGCCCATGTCCATATCATGGGCAGTGCAGGGCTCCCCTCCCCAGCACTGTCGGCCGGTGCACATTCCAAGGGTGCTGGCGTGTTAGAATATTGACCTCAGCTCCCTTAAAGGAGCCGAGACCAATATCCTAACACCGTTCCTGCCAGTCAGCCCGGCGGGAACACGTATTACAATGTTTCCGCCAATCAGCCCGATGGGAACATTGTGATATGCTCTAGGGGAATGTCACAGCTATGACAGTGGTGTGCTCTACAAACTCATAATGATGCCCTATATTTTTTACCACAAAATGTGTTTTGAGTCAAAAATTACCACAAGGACACATTTCTCACTAAATAATAGTGCTGAATGATAGATTTGCATTCTGCATTCTTCATGATTACACACAATTTTGTGCACTTTTTCTGAAAATTTGAATAGTTACATTAAAGCAAATTATGTGAATGTTGTATGCCCCCTAAATATAATACCCATTGGAAATAATATTAAATTCATTAAATTATTTCAATTTTTGATTAAATATCTGTTGATATGCTTTCTAGATCTATTTAGTATATGGCCCATGTTGTCCCCATAACCTTTGGTATCAAGGACTTAGCCAATGTACCAAGGCGAAGGCAAAGAACAGGGCCTGTAACTTAAATGCTACTTGTGGACCTGTAGCATTGATTGTGCCACCCACATGAGTAGCCCTGTAAACATGGCTCAGACTGCATTGTCTGTGTGTGTAGTTTTAACCTGTCAGTTCGACCTGGCAAGTGTACCAACTTGCCAGGCCTGAACCTTCCCTTTCTATACATGTAAGGGACCCCTAAGGTAGGCCCTAGGTAGCCCCATGGCCAGGGTGCAGTGTATGTTAAAGGTGGGACATGCACTGGTGTGCTTTACATGTCCTCACAGTGAAATATTGCCAAGTTCAGTTTTCACAATTGCAAGGCCTGTCTCTCTCATTGGTTAACATGGGGGTTACCTTTAAATAACTTTTAAGTGCAATTTCCAATTGGAAGCAGATAGAGATATGGAGTGTGGGGTCTCTGAACTCACAATTTAAAAATACATCTTTTGGTAAAGTTGTATTTTGAATTTTCAGTTTGAAAATGCCACTTTTAGAAAGTGGGCATTTTCTTGCTTAAACCATTCTGTGACTCTGCCTGCTTGTGTATTCCCTGTCTGGATCAGACTGACAGTGACACAAAGGGAGCTGGGGTGTAGCCTACATATCCTGATGGGCCATCTGGGCTAGAGTGGAGGGAGGAGTGGTCACTTACACCTGAATGGGCTGTGTCTGCCCTCATACAATGCAGTCTCCAACCCCCTGGTGTGTGTCTGGGGCAGGCATGGGCAAGGCAGGATCTTTTGAATAACAGTGTCTTTCCTTTGAAGTTTGCCTACTTCAAAGGCAGAAAGGGGTAAAAGTAGTGGACCCAAAACCCTAGATTGTTAGATTACTTCTGGGATCAAGATGAACCTCTGCCAATGAGAAGAGCTGAAGAGCTTGAGGAAGAGTACTGCCCCTTTGCAGGTGTCTGTGCTTTGCTGGACTGGCTTGCAGTTGCTGCTTCTGCATGAAGAGAACAAAGACTGGACTTTGTGGTATATTCCTGCTTGTGAAGAATCTCCAAGGGCTTGGACTGAGCTTGCCTCCTGAAGTCCCAGGGCCATCAAAGACTTCTTCTGCCAGAACATGGACTCTCTGTTGAGACTCCTACCCTGCCAAGTGGTGCCCTATCCAGTCCCTGTGCCCTTGAAAGGTGAAGGTGAACAAGGACTGAAATCCATGCACAGGAAGCTGTGTATGGGAAATCAACGAATCACCTGCATCGTGGCTAGAGAAACAATGCAACACTCGATTGTGGCTGCTGAAAATGACGCAAACCTCACACAGATGGGCATTAAAAATCATCGTAAACCTGCGCGGACCTGAGGTGCCCGTCTGAAAAATGATGCACTGCCTCACTTGTGAGTGAGAAAACAACGCATCACTGACTTTTTCGATACACGCTCGCCCGGGCAGCTTTCTTTTTGACACAAATCAGGTACTTTGTGTAACAACAATGTTTCTGTTGTTTTTTATGGAGTAAGACTCTTTTTACTTTGAAAATTCATAACCTTACTTGTGTATGTTGGATGTTTGTCATTTGGATCTTGTTTGGTTTAGAAAAATATTGCCTAGTTTTCTAAACTGGTGTGGTGCCCATTTTGTTGTGTTTTCACTATATTACTGTGTGTTTTGGTACAAATACTTTACACATTGCCTTTGAGATAAGTCTGCCTGCTTGTGCTAAACTACCCAGGGGGTGAGCAGGGATTATCTAAGTATTATCTCCATTGCCCTGCCTAGAGTGAGGATCCCTACTTGGACAGAGTGTAAACTGACTGCCAAACAGAGACTCCATTTCTAACAACGAGGAACACTCCAGCTCCACATAGCAAAAATTACTGAGTAATCAAGTTATTCTAGAGCATACATAAAACAATAATGATGAAATAAGCAATCAAAATAAAACAAACTTTAAAATTCGATGGAGGATTTTAAAGCAGAAAAAACAAAGATCACATCAATATAAAATGTGTGTTTAGTAAAAAAGATAGAGTAAAATGACAATCAAATATGTTATAATGTTTAAAATTAATGAGGATTGTTTTTTAAATAAATTGATTAAATTTAAACTTAAAAAGTTATTTTAAATTAATAGAAAGTACATGCATAGTAATCAAATGTAATAAGAAACAAAATGTTAGCCGAGGTGCTTTTAAAAGTTTTGATTATGAATATGTATAAATTAAATTAACAAAATATCTAGTTGTAAGAAATCAGGTTACTGGTTGAAGCAGAAGAATTACTTCTAAAGCAAAATCTATACTCCTAGTCGGGATGAAGTCACAAGCAATCCTTAAATTAACCTTTGCTCAACAAGCAGATAGGTTGGCACAGAGCAGCAGAATAGCAGGCATCGAATCACCCACTGAACACATCTCGGAATACATTGACCACTTCCTGCAACCCCTCGTACACAATCTTCCATCTTTCATTCGAGACACTAAAGACTTATTGTGCCAGTTACAGGACGTGGAATGGACAGATGACTGTTCTTTTGTCACCTTAGATGCCAACTCCCTCTACACATCTATACCTCTTGAACGGGGTTTGGATTCCTTAACCCTAGCTCTCTCTTGCAGGGACGCCACTTTATACGAACACACTAAAATGCTAATAGACCTGACCAAACTTGTCTTGGTCAACAACGTTTTTTTTCATGAAGGAATTTAGTATAGACAATCCCAGGGGGTCG
The DNA here is from genome assembly GCF_031143425.1 of Pleurodeles waltl. NCBI lineage: Eukaryota > Metazoa > Chordata > Amphibia > Caudata > Salamandridae > Pleurodeles > Pleurodeles waltl. The sequence goes on along the minus strand of NC_090437.1, from coordinate 1,146,000,709 downwards.
CAATGGGCTCCAAATTCTCGCCCTCATCTGCCAACCTTTCCATGGGCCCGTTTGAAAAATACCATCTCTGGCTCAACTGCCCTAATAGCATTACTAAACACATTCTATTTTGGGGTCGATACATCGACGACATCCTGGCTATCTGGACCAGTAACGGACAGGACTTAGATGAACTCTTGAAACACATGAACACTCTCGACTATAATTTGACCTTCACCCACAAGACAGATAAAGATTACATTGTATTCCTGGATCTGCTCTTATACATTTCAGGCTACCTCTCTGTCCCCCCCTCTTGTGACGCTTAATTATACCTCTATTTAACCACGGCCGACTCACCACGTATCGGCGACTCACTTCATGGACAGACCCTGACCCGTGCACATTCCCGGTAAGTTTTTCACCTGCGCATCTATAATAACGGGTCTGGCATTTATTTTACAAAATAAATGGGACCGACCTTTCCGTCCTTTTCTCACTTGGTACTAATTACTGGCCCCCGCTCTCCCAACCCTTTGCTAGTTGACCCTTATGCGCCGGCATCGTTCGGTTTGTACATGTGCACCCACTTAGGGTCCCATATGCACTCCCGGCTTCTCTCTAACTAAGATCGCGATGCTTTTATCAGTCACCATGCCTAACCAACATGGCTGGGTTGGGTAACGATCGCTAATTTGCCGCTACTTGCACCGTATTCGTCAGGACTAGACCCGCCCACACTTATGCTTCGGCTTATACACTAATACACGCCTGGGCTCAGTTTTTCACACGATTATCACTATTCTTAGTGCCCTTTTCAATATGTCATACCCCACCGGTTTTGTTTCACTTGCCTCACTGTACCATACCTCGTCATTACTCGCGCTCCCATACTCTGTTTACTTTCCAATTACATGCATGCTTGGCTTACCACTATGCGCTCTCGCGCCGATTGCACGTACATTACTGTTCTTGATGCCTTTCTACGAATGCATGCCTGACTACGTTTGGTGCACCGTATTACTTTCTTTCACCCATTCCTGTTGCGTATCGGTTCACTATCACTAACACTTTGCTGCCCTTCATCTCGCGTGAACACGACCTTTGACTTGACAAGCGCTTTTCATACTTACTTTAGGACTTACCAAGGTCCACGCCTCCCCTTAAATATTGGGGTGTTTTACAGTTTATGCCCTGTGCTTACTTGCAAGGGTTTTTCCACCATACCTCCGGGTTCTACTGAAGACGCTAATTTATATTTGACGCTATCCACTACAGCATTCCCCAGAGACGTCCCCCACGTCACACTGGGAGTTACTGCCTCAGTCACAACCTCTATAGGTAGGGGTCTCTTATAACTACATTTACCCTGTATGCATTTATGTTTTACTTCTCCTTGTCTTGCTTGGGTCCATCTGTTCTACTTAACTTATGTTTATACACATGTTTCAGTGCTGATGGTTTTACTTATCACTTCAAGGGGCATGAATATTATTTTCGGTCTCCACATGCTGGTTTTTGACATTCAAACTGATGTTATTAAGACTGTTGGTTTGATATATCACTCACATACACGCTTGGATTATGCCATGTCATTTACACAATTGTACTTTTGGTCGTCACTTTTAATTACCAAATGTTCCGGCTTACGTATACATTCCACATAAACTCATTACTGTATGTATTTTGCAGCCTTGATAAAGTCACAGGTGTGACGAAACATGTGTTGGCTGTGCCTTGTGTGAACATACTGTGGATCAACAATCCAAATAAAGGAACTACTGGAACATGAGAATGGACCTTGAATGATTTTCTTATAAATTTACTATGTTCAGGTAATAAAATTTCATCACGGATGTTTAGGAAACCGACTGCATGCAATTCCATCCTACATGCCAACAGTGCACACCCCAGCTTCCAGATCAGAGTAATTCCCTATGGGGAAGTGATCAGGACCAGACGTAACTGCAGTGACAATGACATATTCAAACAGGAAATTGACCTACTGACCAAATGATTTTTAAACCGGGGCTACGCACGGATTACCATTGACTTAGCCCTCAACCGTGTACGCTCTAAACAACGAGACACTCTACTTATCAGAGGCCGGAAGAAACCCAACAGGGCCCCAAGGGATAAGATCTCCTTCATTACCAAATACAGTCCGGTCAGTGGGGTGGTTTTTCAAATACTAAAAAAACATTGGCACTCATTATTGTTGGACTCCAACCTAGGTACGCTCATTGGACGATCACCATCCATCACACACAGCAGAGGACGCACACTATGAAACATTCTATGCCCTAGTTTTCTAGCACCCCCCTCCTCTTCGTCAGCAATGTGGTTACCTAGCAAACCAGCTGGTTTCTTTAAATGTGGGAATTGCATCTCCTGCCAATTCGCACTAAATAAGACTACATCTTTCTCTTACAACACTGCAACTACATTTGTTGTAAAGGAATTCATTAATTGTAACAACACATACACTGTGTATGTCATCATTTGTGTGTGTGGTCTTATTTACGTTGGCAGCACCATATACCCTCTAAAAGAAAGGATACATGAACATATTAGGGCAATCAGGAACATCACACCTAACTATCCGCTAGCTGCACACTTTGCATCCACACACGAGGAGTCGGACATCCATAGGATTAGATTCTTCTGCCTCAAACACATTGCTCCATCTCCCAGGGGTGGAAACAGGACTAAGGAACTACGTAAATGCGAGGCAAGATGGATACTTCAGCTACAGGCTGTTGATAAAGGTCTCAATACGGACAATGAACTATACATTTTCCTTACCTAATTCTAATAAACAATGCGCATTATCCAAACTGTCTCCTTCCAACTCTGACCGGTTGCAATGTTTTTTCTTTTGTACATATATATTATTGTTGTTCACTTTTTATCTGTGTACACACTACAGACATTTTTCTGCGCCTTGATTACTAATGTATATAGTGTTATGTTACAATTTCCATCTCTACTGTTCCCTACCATTAATTTCCACACGTTTACTTTTGTTATACCAATGTTTTTCCAGCGTAGGTCGAATTTGATCTATTGCTGTACCTATTGCTTGGTCTCTGTATTGAGGTGATACCCACATTTGCCTGCCTTGCTGATTGCATCACTAATATGTAGTGATTTGATACTATATGTATTGTTCCTCTACAATCATCTTTTTTATTATTATTATGTACGCTTGTATCTTTACTATATGCAATGTACATGTGCCTCCTTCTTTGAAGTACAGTTACAGTATCTCACTGAGCTTAATTATTACCAGGACGGTTTTTTCTGTAGTCCATGAGATATTACTCTACGTGCTCCACATCACTATTAGGGGTTTTGCTTCAGTTTGCCTTACTACACGACCATCTCCCCATACTTGAATAGTTAACTTGGCTCAACTTTAGGACTACTTCAGTTTCTTTTTTACTACTAGTTACCACACCGTATTCTTGTGTTCCCCCAATATGGCCGCCGTTTATTTCCCTTCCAATTTTTGGGGTTCTGGGCTACCTATCTGCCCCCCCCCCCCTTTTGTGATGCTTAATTATACCTCTATTTAACCACGGCCGACTCACCACGTATCAACAACTCACTTCACGGACAGACCCTGACCCGTGCACATTCCCGGTAAGTTTTTCACCAGCACATCTATAATATTGGGTCTGGCTTTTATTTTACAAAATAAATGGGACCGACCTTTCCGTCCTTTTCTCACTTGGTACCAATTACTGGCCCCCGCTCTCCCAACCCTTTGCTAGTTGACCCTTATGCGTCGGCATCGTTCGGTTTGTACATGTGCACCCACTTAGGGTCCCATATGCACTCCCGGCTTCTCTCTAACTAAGATCGCGATGCTTTTATGAGTCACCATGCCTAACCAACATGGCTGGGTTGGGTAACGAACTTGCAAAGTATTCCCCAGGACTAGACCCGCCCACAATTATGCTTCGGCTTATACACTAATACACACCTAGGCTTCGTTTTTCACACGATTATCACTAGTCTTAGTGCCCTTTTCAATATGTCATACCCCACCGGTTTTGTTTCACTTGCCTAACTGTACCATACCTCGTCATTACTCGTGCTCCCATACTCTGTTTACTTTCCAATTACATGCATGCTTGGCTTACCACTATGCGCTCTGGCGCCGATTACACGTACATTACTGTTCTTGATGCCTTTCTACGAATGCATGCCTGACTACGTTTGGTGCACTGTACTACTTTCTTTCACCCATTCCTGTTGCGTATCGGTTCACTATCACTAACACTTTGCTGCCCTTCATCTCGCGTGAACACGACCTTTGACTTGACAAGCGCTTTTCATACTTACTTTTACTTCCTTTAGGACTTACCAAGGACCACGCCTCCCCTTAAATATTGGGGTGTTTTACAGTTTATGCTCTGTGCTTACTTGCAAGGGTTTTTCCACCATACCTCCGGGTTCTACTGAAGACGCAAATTTATATTTGACGCTATCCACCACAGCATTCCCCAGAGACGTCCCCTACGTCACACTGGGAGTTACTGCCTCAGTCACAACCTCTATAGGTAGGCGTCTCTTATATCTACATTTACCCTGTATGCATTTATGTTTTACTTCTCCTTGTCTTGCTTGGGTCCATCTGTTCTACTTAACTTATGTTTATACACATGTTTCGGTGCTGATGGTTTTACTTATCACTTCAAGAGGCATGAATATTATTTTCGGTCTCCACATGCTGGTTTTTGACATTCAAACTGATGTTATTAAGACTGTTGGTTTGATATATCACTCACAGACACGTTTGGATTATGCCATGTCATTTACACAATTGTACTTTTGGTCGTCACTTTTAATTACCAAATGTTCCGGCTTACGTATACATTCCACATAAACTCATTACTGTATGTATTTTGCAGCCTTGATAAAGTCACAGGTGTGACGAAACATGTGTTGGCTGTGCCTTGTGTGAACATACTGTGGATCAACAATCCAAATAAAGGAACTACTGGAACATGAGAATGGACCTTGAATGATTTTCTTATAAATTTACTATGTTCAGGTAATAAAATTTCATCACGGATGTTTAGGAAACCGACTGCATGCAATTCCATCCTACATGCCAACAGTGCACACCCCAGCTTCCAGATCAGAGCAATTCCCTATGGGGAAGTGATCAGGACCAGACGTAACTGCAGTGACAATGACATATTCAAAGAGGAAATTGACCTACTGACCAAATGATTTTTAAACCGAGGCTACGCACGGATTACCATTGACTTAGCCCTCAACCGTGTACGCTCGAAACAACGAGACACTCTACTTATCAGAGGCCGGAAGAAACCCAACAGGGCCCCAAGGGATATGATCTCCTTCATTACCAAATACAGTCCGGTCAGTGGGGTGGTTTTTCAAATACTAAAAAAACATTGGCACTCATTATTGTTGGACTCCAAACTAGGTACGCTCATTGGACGATCACCATCCATCACACCAGCAGAGGACGCACACTACGAAACATTCTATGCCCTAGTTTTCTAGCACCCCCCCTCCTCTTCCTCAGCAATGTGGTTACCTAGCAAACCGGCTGGTTTCTTTAAATGTGGGAATTGCATCTCCTGCCAATTCGCACTAAATAAGACTACATCTTTCTCTTACAACACTGCAACTACATTTGTTGTAAAGGAATTCATGAATTGTAACACCAGATACACTGTGTATGTCATCATTTGTGTGTGTGGTCTTATTTACGTTGGCAGCACCATATACCCTCCAAAAGAAAGGATACAGAAACATATTAGGGCAATCAGGAACATCACACCTAACTATCCGCTAGCTGCACACTTTGCATCCACACACGAGGAGTCGGACATCCATAGGATTAGATTCTTCGGCCTCAAACACATTGCTCCATCTCCCAGAGGTGGAAACAGGACTAAGGAACTACGTAAATGCGAGGCAAGATGGATTCTTCAGCTACAGGCTGTTGATAAAGGTCTCAATACGGACAATGAACTATACATTTTCCTTACCTAATTCTAATAAACAATGTGCATTATCCAAACTGTCTCCTTCTAACTCTGACCGGTTGCAATGTTTTTTCCTTTGTACATATATATTATTGTTGTTCACTTTTTATCAGTGTACACACTACAGACGTTTTTCTGCGCCTTGATTACTAATGCATACAGTGTTATGTTACAATTTCCATCTCTACTGTTCCCTACCATTAATTTCCACACGTTTACTTTTGCTATACCAATGTTTTTCCAGCGTAGGTCGAATTTGATCTATTGCTGTACCTATTGCTTGGTCTCTGTATTGATGTGATACCCACATTTGCCTGCCTTGCTGATTGCATCACTAATATGTAGTGATTTGATACTATATGTATTGTTCCTCTTCAATCATCTTTTTTATTTTTATTATGTACGCTTGTATCTTTACTATATGCAATGTACATGTGCCTCCTTCTTTGAAGTACAGTTACAGTATCTCACCGAGCTTAATTATTACCATGACGGTTTTTTCTGTAGTCCATGAGATATTACTCTACGTGCTCCACATCACTTTTAGGGGTTTTGCTTCAGTTTGCCTTACTACACGACCGTCTCCCCATACTTGAATAGTTAACTTGGCTCGACTTTAGGACTACTTCCGTTTCTTTTTTACTACTAGTTACCACACCGTATTCTAGTGTTCCCCTAATATGGCCGCCGTTTATTTCCCTTCCAATTTTTGGGGTTCTGGGCTACCTCTCTGCCCCCCCCCCCCTTTTTTGATGCTTAATTATACCTCTAATTAACCACGGCCGACTCACCACGTATCAGCGACTCACTTCACGGACAGACCCTGACCCGTGCACATTCCCGGTAAGTTTTTCACCAGCGCATCTATAATATCGGGTCTAGTTGACCCTTATGCGTCGGCATCGTTCGGTTTGTACATGTGCACCCACTTAGGGTCCCATATGCACTCCCGGCTTCTCTCTAACTAAGATCGCGATGCTTTTATCAGTCCCCATGCCTAACCAACATGGCTGGGTTGGGTAACGATCGCTAATTTGCCGCTACTTGCAACGTATTCCCCAGGACTAGACCCGCCCACAATTATGCTTCGGCTTATACACTAATACACACCTGGGCTCCGTTTTTCACACGATTATCACTATTCTTAGTGCCCTTTTCAATATGTCATACCCCACCGGTTTTGTTTCACTTGCCTCACTGTACCATACCTCATCATTACTCGCGCTCCCATACTCTGTTTACTTTCCAATTACATGCATGCTTGGCTTACCACTATGCGCTCTGGTGCCGATTGCACGTACATTACTGTTCTTGATGCCTTTCTATGAATGCATGCCTGACTACGTTTGGTGCACTGTACTACTTTCTTTCACCCATTCCTGTTGTGTATCGTTTCACTATCACTTACACTTTGCTGCCCTTCATCTCGCGTGAACACGACCTTTGACTTGACAAGCGCTTTTCATACTTACTTTTACTTCCTTTAGGACTTACCAAGGTCCACGCCTCCCCTTAAATATTGGGGTGTTTTACAGTTTATGCCATGTGCTTACTTGCAAGGGTTTTTCCACCATACCTCCGGGTTCTACTGAAGACGCGAATTTATATTTGACGCTATCCACTACAGCATTCCCCAGAGACGTCCTCTACGTCACACTGGGAGTTACTGCCTCAGTCACAACCTCTATAGGTAGGCGTCTCTTATATCTACATTTACCCTGTTTGCATTTATGTTTTACTTCTCCTTGTCTTGCTTGGGTCCATCTGTTCTACTTAACTTATGTTTATACACATGTTTCGGTGCTGACGGTTTTACTTATCACTTCAAGACGCATGAATATTATTTTCGGCCTCCACATGCTGGTTTTTGACATTCAAACTGATATTATTAAGACTGTTGGTTTGATATATCACTCACATACACGCTTGGATTATGCCATGTCATTTACACAATTGCACTTTTGGTCGTCACTCTTAATTAGCAAATGTTCCGGATTACGCATACATTCCACATAAACTCATTACTGAATTTATTTTGCAGCCTTGATAAAGTCACAGGTGTGATGAAACACGTGTTGGCTGTGCCTTGTGTGAACATACTGTGGATCAACAATCCGAATAAAGGAACTACTGGAACACGAGAATGGACCTTGAATGATTTTCTTATAAATTTACTATGTTCCAGAATTCTATGTACCATATCTGAGCAATACGCTATATGAGTGCGGTGGTTCCACTTGTTCATGCCATGTTTGAGATAAGTCTGCCTGCTTGTGCTAAGCTACCCAGGGGGTGAGCAGGGGTTATCTAAGTATGTATCTCAATTGTCCTGACTAGAGTGAGGATCCCTACTTGGACAGAGTGCAAACTGACTGACAAACAGAGACTCAATTTCTAACAACAATGAACACTCCAGCTGCACATAGCAAAAATTATTGAGTAATCAAGTTATTCTAGAGCATACATAAAACAATAATTATGAAATAAGCAATCAAAATAAAACAAACTTTAAAATTCGATGGAGGATTTTAAAGCAGTAAAAAAGATAGAGTAACATGAAAATCAAATAGGTTATAATGTTTAAAATTAATAAGGATTGTTTTTTAAATAAATTGATTACATTTAAACTTAAAAAGTTATTTTAAATTAATATAAAGTACATGCATAGTAATCAAATGTAATAAGAATTAAATGTTAGCCGAGGTGCTTTTAAAAGTTTTGAATATGAATATGTATAAATTGAATTAACACATTTTAAATATGTAGTTGTAAGAAATCAGGTTACTGGTTGAAGCGGAAGAATTACATCTAAAGCAAAATCTATAATCCTAGTCGGGAGGAAGTCACAAGCAATCCCTAGATTAACCTTTGCTCAACAATCAGGTAGGTTGGCACAGAGCAGCAGAATAGCAGGCAGCAGAGTGGCAGCAAATCAGAACCGAAGTCCTTCTTCTGTAGTATCCAGAGGTCGAGGAATGCACTGAAGGGTTGATATCTGAGTCCAATATTTATACCTGATACTTTCTTTGAAGTGGGAGGAGTTTCTAGATGTTTCCATTTGAAGTGCACAGGTTTTCTGCCTCCCCTGCCCTGACTCCAGACTAAGTACAGAGGGTATGCAACTCTTTGTGTAAAGTCTATTCAGGTGTAAGTAGGGCTGTGCCCAGCTCCGCCCTCCCATTATGCTAGACATGGACCTTTCAGGCACACCTAAGCTCTCTATTGTGTGTGGCTGTCTAGAGAAATACACAACTACACAGAGACCAACTGCCTGCCTCTGCGTTTTGTGACCCAGAGAAAGGTTGTAGGTGTTAAATGGCTATATAAATTCATTATGCCAATTGGGGACAAGCTAATGTTGCCAAGTTTTAAGGTGTGAGCACACACACTTTTGCACTGGTTAGCAGTAAGTACACAGAGTCCTAAGGCCAACAAAACCATGATCGGAAAAATAGGGAGGAGTAAGGCAAAACATTTGTGGGTACTCCACCCTAAAGCTGACAGGTCTCACAGTAATTATTTATTAAACCTTTAATTTGATGAGTTAATGGGCTGTTACCTTTTCTTTGTTCAAATCAATAATAATCATTTTAAATTTTTATGTTACGTTAAAATATTTTAATACTTGTTTTATAATTAATCTACTGTAATATTTTCCCTATTCTGTACCTTTGGGAGATCTCCACCGTGGCAGCAGAGATCTCCGCCTATATGTGAAAAGTTATTAGTAGTAACTTTACAAGTGTAAGTTCTGTCTTAGATGTCTCCACCCCCTGAATTGAGGGAGTGGAGACTGCTCTTAAGTGTAAATCTACAAATCCAAATGGTGAAGAGCAAAGCTCCAGTAACTTGGGAACTACTCACAGTTTCCTCTAATGAGAGTGAAGCACATGTTAGGGGCTGCTTTTACTCATTCCAGGTTGGCTTGGATAGTATTTTACCAGTCTAAAGTTGTAATACTGTGCCCGGAGTGGTAGATGGCTTTTGTCATTTTACAGCTCAGCAAGGATAATACTGGGTCAAAGCTGTGCTTAAAGATGTTGCTGTATAAATGGCAAAATACTTTGGCCCTCATTACAACCATGGCAGTCGGTGATAAAGCGGCAGTAATACCGCCAACAGGCCGGCGGTAAAAAAAATGGAATTTTGACCATGGCGGAAACCAGCAACACAGACAGCCACTTTAACACTCTGACTGTAACGGCTGTAGCAACAAGGACCGCAGTGGTAACCGCCAACTGCCAGGCGGAAGACAATGTACCGCCCACTCTATTATTATTACGGGAAGCTACCAATGCCATCAAAAGCATGGTGGAAACAGTACACAGATGGGCAACAACTCACCTCTCGACACTCAAGGAAGAACCACAACGCCATGGAGTCCGACCTGCAGATCTTCCCCATGCTGGTATACCTCCTCCTAAACCAGGAACACGAACAGTGGCGAAGACGACCACAATGAGTACCACACCTAGCACACAAGGGAGGGGGGAGGAAAAAGAGTGACACACACATGCAACACGTAACACCCCCACCCCCAACACCATACACACAAACAGATGCAATAACATTACATATACACCCCGTAACGCTCAGGAATAAGGCAAGGGCAAAAGGAACTGATTAAGTATAGTGTAATATTTCAAAATTAGATAAATACATCCTTAAAGCAATAAATAGTATGTACAATATATACAAATGGAGGGGCAATGCCCACTCCAAAATGACCCATAACACTTAGGCCAAGGCAACACTTGACTCCTGCCTCAATACGGAGAGAACACTGCAGGGGTATCAGGTCGAAAACACACAGGCACCTCAGGGGGATGGGAAGGCACCTCACCCGGAAGATGGTAGAACGCCACTGCTCCTAAAGGGGGCTACATGCCCACTACGTGGTCCTGGGGAGTGCAAAGCCACAATCTCTCAAGTGGGTGGTTTGCCCACTGCTTGGTCCTGGGGAGTGCAAGGCCACAGTCTCTCAAGTGGGTGGCTTGCCCACTGCTTGGTCCTAGGGAGTGCAAGGCCACAGTCTCTCAAGTGAGTGGTTTGCCTACTGCTTGGTCCTGGGGAGAGCAAGGCCACAGTCTCTCAAGTGGGTGGTTTCTCCACTGGTTATGGAGGGGGCTTTGTGCCCAGTGTGCTTTATCCTGGCAAGGAGGGTGTGAGTGGATGGCTTCTCCACTGGTACTGGAGGGGGTCTTGTGTCCAGTGTGCTTCATCCTGGCAAGGATGGGGTGAGTGGGTGCTTTCTTCCACTGGTTCTAGAGGAGGCTTAGTGCCCAGTGTGCTTCATGCTGGCAAGGATGGGGTGAGTGGATGGCTTCTCTACTGGTTCTGGAGGGCGTCTTGTGCCCAGTGTGCTTTATCCTGGCAAGGAGGGGGTGAGTGGATGCCTTCTTCCACTAGTTCTGGAGGGGGCTTTGTGCCCAGTGTGCTTCATCCTGGCAAGGAGGGGGTGGGTGGATGCCTTCTTCCACTGGTTCAGGAGGGGGCTGTGTGCCCAGTGTGCTTCATCCTGGGAAGGAGGGGGTGAGTGGATGGCTTCTCCACTGGTTCTGGAGGGGGTCTTGTGCCCAGTGTGCTTCCTCCTGGCAAGGAGGGGGTGAGTGGATGCCTTCTTCCACTGGTTCTGGAGGGGGCTTTGTGCCCAGTGTGCTTCATCCTGGATGGTGCAAGGTCACAGTCTCTCACCTGGGTGTCAAACCTACAGGTGTTGCAGGGGCCAGGACACACTGCAGCCCATGTAGTCACAACTACACACTGCTCGCCGCAGGTGATGGCTGCTCAGTGGATGGCAGTTGCAGTGCAGGTGGCGATGCTGTCAGTGGTCGGGGGAGGCTTCAGCCCTTCCTCTGCAGCCTCAGATGGCTGCCCACTGGGGCTGCTGCTGCTGCCATTGGTGCTTGTGGCGGTGCAGGTGGTGGTGGTGCTGGCCCTTGGTGCAGGTGGCGGTGCTGTCAGTGGTGGGGGGAGGCTCCAGCCCTTCCCCTGCAGCCTCGGAGGGCTGAAGTGCCATGGCTGGTGCTGTTTGCTCTTTCCTGCCCTTGGTAGATGGTGGTGCCTCCTTGCTTCTGCCAGCTAGTGTTCCCTTCCTGCCCTTGCTCGCTGGTGGTGCCTCCTTCCCCTTGCTGGCTGGTGGTGCCTCCTTCCCCTTGCTGGCTGGTGTCCCCTTCTTGCCCTTGCTATGTGGCGGCCCCTTCTTGCCCTTGGCAGGTGGTGCAGGCACACTGGCTGTGCTGACCGGTACCTCCTTGGAGCCTCTCACACCTGCAGTAGCTGCAGAAACTACAGTGGCCGTGGACTGGGTGGCTGAGGTGCCGGGCTGGGTTCTGGCCACCCTGGCCCGAAGTGAAGGATGGGGGGTAGGGGCAGGGAATAGGTCAAGGGTGGCAAGGAAAAGCTTCTTAGGGACACTGGGGCGGGAAGAGGGTGAAGGTTTGGGAGTGGAGGAAGAGGGAGTGGTTGTAGGAGGTATCTGTCTGCTGTGTTTGGGTGCATGTGCATGGGCTGTACGCTGTTGTGAGGTGGATGGCTGTTGGGTGTCTGAGTGCTTGCGCTTTGTACTTTGGGAGGAGGGCACACAGACACAGTGGGAGAGGACACAGGGGACGTGTGCATGGATGTGGGGATGGTGACTGACAGTGAGGGTCGTGTTGTGAGAGGTGTGCTGGTGATGGAGGTAGTGGATGAGGATGTAGTGCATGCAGGTGTGAGTGGAGACACTACTAGGAGGGAGATGGACGAGGAGGAGGAGGGGGACACAGTGGAGGCAGTGGGATGTTGGTGTGTCTGCATCTGGATGGTGTTTGTGTGAGTGCCTGTGGGATGAAGTGTGGTGCTTGTGTTTGCCTGAGCCACTTTTGTATGTTGATTTGGGTGCATGCTGGTCTGAAGGTGTGCTTGGGATAGGCTGGGGTTGAGGGGATTGGGACTGGGTAGAGGAAGTTGGAGGGGGAGGCTGGAAACATGGACAATGGCTACCATCAGGAAGTCGGTCAGAGCCTGGAATGCTCTCTGTTGGGCCGCTACGCCAGAGTGAATGCCCTCCAGGTATGCATTTGTTTGTTGCAAATGCCCTGCTAGGCCTTGGATGGCATTCAGTATGGTTGACTGCCCAACTGGGAAGGATCTCAGGAGGTCAATAGCCTCCTCACTGGGCCGCAGGGCTGACTGGGGCAGGGCCTGAGGTGTCTAGGGCGAAGGAGATGCCCACCCTCCTGGGTGAGCGGGCACGGGAAACACGCTGAGGGGCTGCTGGGAGGGCAGTGCTGGTATGGGGGTGGTGGCTGTACCTGTAGGTGGGGTGGCCAAAGCGGTGTCCTCCACCGCCAGGGAGCTTCCATCGGAGGAGGAGTCGCTCTCGCTACTGTCCCCTCCTGTCTCCGTTGTGGTGCTCCCCTCGTCCTCCGTCCCACTGGTGCCCTCACCGTTGGTGGATTCGGCCTCCAGGCCCATGTGGGATGCAGCTTCCTCCGTCGCCGGTGCCTCTGCTCCTCCGCCAGATGATGCTAATGCACACAAGGACAGGGTGACAAAACAAAAAGGGGGGAAGAGACAGAGGACACACTTGGTCAATGCCAGCAACAACACTACAGTTGGCATACACAACTCACAGGGAACAGCCCTATGCACTAGGCCATGCACTACCAGTTACAATGTTAGTCACCAGGCCATGGGGTACAATGCCTAACGCCATTAGCTGCACACCTGAAACCCACAGGACCCTCCCCCGTAGTAGATGCCCACTAACATAATTGGGGTTGGAGTGCATCTGAGCTTGCCCATCATGGAACCTACCCTGCCATATTTGCCATGGCCTAGGGGCACACACAGTCCACATCCCCACCCAGGTAACACCTTAACGCATGCAAAGTCATGATTCTGCAACTGTAATCACCCCCTTCTGGCTGCTGTGATGCCTTCAAGCACCCATCCAACTCCGGATCGGCCACCACCAATATGCGGATCATCAGGGGGAAAAGGGTACGTCGAGCACCCCTTCCTCGTTGGGAGGCCAGCCCCAGCTGGGCCTCCGCTTTCTTCCTTCCCAGCGGGGCAGGTCCTTCCACTGTTTGCGGCAGTGAGTGTTCCGTCTGTCAAAGACCTCCAGGGTCCGCACCTCCTTGGGATGGCACGCCAAATATCCTGTTTCTGATGGGCGATAACCTGCAAGAAAAGATACAGCAGAAAAGGTATTATACATACCATCAGGTCTGTTATACTCATGGCCCGACATATCCCTCCCATCCCCTTATGCAAATACATTGACCACCATACATGCAGCACTCTGCCCAGGACCCCTCAGCCCCCCTACACGAGGTTTACACACACAGCACTCCATACATTCATGCCCCACGCATCGTGCTCACAGTGTACTCACCTGTTGGTCTGGAGGACCATAAAGTAAACGGTACTAGAGTAGGACCCCATCCACCAGTCTCTCCAACTCCTCTGAAGTGAAGGCAGGGCCCCTTTCCCCAGACACTCGAGCCATGGTCGCTTCCAGACACATGTCACAGCAGCACTTGCAGTGTAGGCCCTCTCCTGTTGAGGTCAGGTAGCAAGTGAGTGAACAGATAGAAAATGACGGTCATGTCCGCGGCGGTGCGTACTGTCACTGCCGGCGTACATCACCATTGGCTCCTCGACCCCATAGGCCCCAATGATAACCAATGGGGTGTTGCACAGCGGTCGTCGACCCCCTCCCGCAACAGCGCACAACGCCAGCGGAATTACCTCATTTCCACTTGTCCCTCCTCACAGGTCAGGTGGCCGCCATTTCAGGGGGGCACAAGCCATGGCACCTAACTGTGTCACAGCAGACATAGGCACATCAACGAACCTGCACGTTCGCATACTGTTTCTGTAAAAAAAGAAAAGCATATAAATCAGAGTATATGTTTGAATATGACCATCTGCTCACTGTTTTTCACCCTAGAGTTCAACCGCTGAGGATGAATAGGAGATGGAGACATACCCCCATGTACAGACCCCTGGTGGACCTGGCAACAATGGAGGACAGGCACATTATCCTAACCTACAGACTTGATAGGGCCACAATCCAAGAGCTGTGTGCCCAATTGGAGCCAGGCCTGATTTCAGCTATCCGCCATCCCACAGGTATCCCCCCTCTAGTGCAGGTCCTGTCAGTGCTCCATTTCTTGACAAGTGGTTCCTTCCAAGTGACAGTGGCCATGGCATCAGGGATGTCACAGCCTATGTTCTCAAACGTGCTGACCAGAGTGTTGTCTGCCCTGATGAAACACATGCACAGCTACTTCGTATTCCCCCAGTTGGAGGATTTGGTCACAGTGAAGGCTGACTTCTATGCAATGGGATATATCCCCAACATCATTGGTGCTATTGATGGTACACATATTCCCTTTGTCCCCCCTGGAGAAATTAACAGGTGTTCAGAAATCGAAAGAGCTTTCACTCTCTGACTGTGCAGATGGTGTGTTTTGCAGACCAGTACTTCTCCCATGTCAATGCAAAGTATCCTGGCTCTGTGCATGATGCCTTTATCTTGAGGAATAGCAGCATCCCATATGTGATCTCTCAACTTCAGAGGCACCGGGTGTGGCTAATAGGTGAGCCCATGGTCCCCACTTAGTTGATGTAGGTATATGGGTGTGGGGTTGGCCCTAAGGGTGAGTGTGTGGCTAACAGGTATCCCTCGATATTTGCAGGTGACTCTGATTACCCCAACCTTTCATGTCTTCTAACCCCAGTGAGGAATGCCAGGACAAGGGCAGCGGAACGTTACAATGAGGCACATGGGCGAACAAGGAGGATCATTGAGTGCACCTTTGGCCTCCAGATTCTGGTGCCTCCATCTGACAGGTGGATCCCTGTACTACTCACCCAAGAAGGCGTGCCAGATCATCATTGCATGTTGCATGTTGCACAACCTGGCCTTGAGACGCCAGGTGCTTTTTCTGCAGGAGGATGAGGCTGGAGATGGTCATGTGGCCGCGGTGGAGCATGTGGACAGTGATGAAGAGGAGGCAGAGGAAGAGGATGTGGACAACAGAACTATTATAATTGAACAGTACTTCCAGTGACACACAGGTAAGACACTGTAACTTCACCTTCCATTGCAGTTATGT
Source organism: Pleurodeles waltl (assembly GCF_031143425.1). Taxonomy (NCBI): domain Eukaryota; kingdom Metazoa; phylum Chordata; class Amphibia; order Caudata; family Salamandridae; genus Pleurodeles; species Pleurodeles waltl. Next base: position 1,145,984,589 of record NC_090437.1, on the reverse strand, counting down.
CTTGGACATTGTACATGGCAGACTGATTTTTCAAATTCTATGGCCACTTACTGTACCCTTTGGTGTCTCTATTTTCAGATATCTGTGCCCCACTCTGGTTCCTGATGTGTTTACTGCTGCCCACTACAGGTCATACCTATGTATATGTCACTGTACATTTGAATTGCAATGTTTACAGCTTGTTAAACTGATACATTTTTCAAACAATTGACAGACTCCATACTTGAATTAGTTCCCAGGGTGTTTATTTCTGTGATAATAAGTGTAGGGGTATTGCAATGGGCTGGGTTGATGGTAGAGGAATGTTCAGGGTAAAGTTCCAGTCTATTGGTATCACAGGTGCATTGTCCAATGGGACATAGGAAGTGGAGCAATGGATGTTCAAGTTGGACAGGGTGACAGAGTGGGACACAAGGGTGACATTCAGGGGAGTCTAGGCAATGTTCTCTGGCTTTTGCCTGGATCGCAGGGACCTTTTGCTCGGTGGCTCTACTTCTGCAGGGTGCTGGCGGCCTGTTGTTCCTGTGGCGGGGCCTCCTGTGCACTAGCGTCAGCGGAGGTGGAAGGCTGTTCATCAGTGTGGCTAGTGTCAGGGGCCCTTTGGTGTGCCACTGCCTCCCTCATGGTGTTGGCCATGTCTGCCAGCACCCCTGCAATGGCGATCAGGGTGGTGTGGATGTCTCTCAGGTTCTCCCTGATCCCCAGGTACTGTCCCTCCTGCAGCCGCTGGGTTTCCTGCAGGTTGGCCAGTATCTGGCCCATCATCTCCTGGGAATAGTGGTATGCTCCCAGGATGTTGATGAGTGCCTTGTGGAGAGTCAGTTCCCTAGGCCTGTCCTCCCCCGTCGCACAGCAGTCCTCCCAGCTTCCATGTTGTCCTGTGCCTCTGTCCCCTGAACCACGTGTCCACTGCCACTGACCCCAGGTCCCTGATCGTCCTGTGTTTGTTGGGTTGCCTGGGGTCACTGTAGTGGTGGACCCACTGCTGATTAATGTGTCCTGGGGACAGAGGGATGGCCCGCTGGGTGGGTGCTGTGGTGGTGTTTCCTGAGGGGAGAGGCTCTGGGGGTTATTGTAACTTTGGAGGAGGTGTTAATCCGTCCCAAAAGTGACGGAAAAGTGACGGATTTACCACCAGCCGTATTACGAGTCCATTATATCCTATGGAACTCGTAATACGGCTGGTGGTATATCCGTTACTTTACCGTCACTTTTGGGACGGATTAACACTCCTCCAAAGTTAGAATAACCCCCTCTGTGGTGGGATGGGACTGTGCCTGGGTCACTGACTGTCCAGAGGTCCCTGATGGGGCAGGTTGGTCATCGTGATCCAGGCGTGCAGAGCTGCTGTCATCACTGTGGGCCTCTTCTGTGGGGGGACTGGATATAGCTGGCACCTCCTCTCTGGTGACATTGTGTGGGGGTCCTGTGGGGATGTAAATGCAGTGTTATTGTTTCTGCGTGTGACATCTTGTGCATGGGTATGTTTTACTCTATGGTTGTTATTACCAAGGCAGCTTGGGGTTGTGTGAGTTGTGATTTGGTTGGCTAAGTGATTGTCACTAGTGTGCATGCTGTGGTGATGGAGGTCTGTGATGGGGGTCCATGCATTGGTGTAGCACGCAGGGCTTGGTATTGGGATGGGTGGGTTGTGATGGTGGGGTATATGTGAGATGGTGGAGTGATGGGGGTGAGGAGAGGGGTAGGAATTTGGGATGGCATGCAGGTAGTGGGGGGATAAAGTAGTAAAGATTTTACTTACCATAGTCCAGTCCTCCTGCTACTCCTGCCAGGCCCTCAGGATACATGATTGCCAAGACTTGTTCCTCCCATGCTGTTAGTTGTTGGGGAGGAGGTGGGGGTCCACAGCCAGTCTTCTGTACTGCTATCTGTTCTCTTGCAACCACGGAACGCACCTTCCCCCGTAGGTCGTTCCACCTCTTCCTGATGTCATCCGTTGTTCTTTGGTGCTGTCTCACGGCATTGACCCTGTCCACGACTCTCCACCATAGCTTCATCTTCCTAGCAATGGATGTCTGCTGTACCTGTGATCCGAATAGCTGTGGCTCTACCCGGATGATTTCCTCCACCATGATCCTTACCTCCTCCTCTGAGAAATTGTGGTGTCTTTGTGGTGCCATCGGTGTAGTGTGAGTGGTGTGTGTGTGAGGATGTGTGGGGTGATGTGTTGGGGTGTGTGCTGTGAGGTACGTGGATGGTGAATGGGTGATGGTGTTTTGTGGCTCTGATTCAGTGGGTGCTCCTGGCTTGTCTCTCTCTCAGTTGTCAATTTTTTGTTTCGTAAAGGGTTGTGGGTAGTGTGTGTGTATTTTATATTGGTGTGGGTGTGTGGGTGTGGTGGGTGTATGTGTGTCAGGTGTATGTAGTTTGAATTGTCCAATGTAGTATTGTTTTGTTAGTGTGTGTGTATTTTGAGCACGGCGGTGTGTACCACCAATGGTTTACCGCAGTTAATTGTCCGCCACGGTGATTCGTGGGTCATGATGCTATGGGCGTATTTCTGTTGGCGTAACGGTGTGGGTTTTGGTACCGCCATTTTCTCACTGACCTTTGGGCTGGCAGACTTGTGTGTGTGTCTGTATAGGAGGACTTCTATTTGTGTGTCATAATACACGTAACGGAATATCGCTGCGGTCATGGTATGTTAGCGGCAGTCAGCATGGCAGTAAGCGGCACTTACCGCCAATGTCATAATGAGGGCCTTTGTTCCTATCTAGCTCGGCGTGGAATGCACTGTGCTGATCCTATGCTTAAAAACTTTGCTAGTTAAATAGACATTTGAAGTAAGCAAATCTAGAGTGTTGCTGGTGTTGCAGGGGGCTCCTTACTAGAGCTGCTCTCCACCTAAACTTGGGACCTACTCAGAGCTCTATCTCTTTATTTGCATAATTTATGTGTTACTCTAACCCTGAAAGGGCTTTGTTTTGACTTATACTTGGTGCTCCCTTCTGTTTGTACAAAACTAAACCCCTCTGAAAAGCTCTAATGAGAGTGAAATATGTGTCAGGGGTTGCTTTATCTCATTCCAGGTTGTCTTGGATTATTTTACCAGTCCAAAGCTGTAATACTGTGCCTGGAGTGGTAGATATCTTTTGTCAATTTACAGCTTGGCAAGGATAACACTGTATCAATCCTATGCTTGAAGATTTTTCTGTATAAATGGCAAAATACTTTGTTTCTATTTACCTCCGTGTGGTAGCAATCTGCTGATCACATGCACTGCTCTCCACTTAAACTTGGGAACTATTCAAAGTTCTCTCTTCTTTCAAAGTTCTCTCTTCTTTGTTGCATAATTGAAATGTCACTCTATCCTTGAAAGGGCTTTGTTTTGATATATATATATATATATATATATATATATATATATATATATATATATATATATAATTTTATTTTATTTTATATTATTTCCTATCAGACAGGCACTAGTGTTATAGACTGCCTCCAGTTTTCTATGGGAATGTTTTGCAGTACCAGTGTCTGGCCATGTGTGGCGATGGATGTTTTGGGAGCCCATGAGTTTTTTCTTTTTGATACACACATACATGTGAACCCTTATTACGGTGTTATGGAGACGTCTGTAGTATTTATGTTTACCTCATACAGGGAATAAGGGAACACCTTTTGCTGAAGGTTTGTCAAGCTTAACTCTCAAAATGTTCTTCCTTATGCGTTTTTCAAATTTTTTGATTATGTTTGATTTGAATCTGTTCTTGTGGTAGCCTCTGTTGTTATAGGTGATCATTACAGGAAAGTAGTTACTCAGCATCTCAAGCTTCCAGGTGTTCCATATGTGGGGGCAGTAACTTTTGTAATAGCTGCTCATGCTGTGTATGCATTGAGACATTTTACTCATGCGTGGAGTTTGAGGATTTAGGCTCAACCTCTAGGCAGTTTCAGACTTAAAAGGCAGTAGCACTGCCTGCAAATTACAGGGCTTACCATGATTTAGAAATCCATTTAACATACCGGGAACACCAAAACTGCTTTGCTGGTGAGTTACCACAGATGCACAGTAATGTCCGCCTGGGACCCCTGAGCAATGAAAGGGCTAAGTAGCCAGTCATGGCTGGCTACACACCGTCCTGAGTCGCCTTATAAAGGTTACTTGTATATTATCGATACAATCTAATAGTGCACAGACTATTAACGCTATCACAGGAAAAGCTACTGCAAAAAGTGTGAAGCGGTCCCCATCTGGCTTGCTCGCAAGACCAATCGGTTACAAGCAGGTTATTAGTTCACAGCACCCCACGACAAACATAGAATATTGACTATGCTTCTCCTTCTAAGGATAGTGGAGTTCTGTGCAGGATTCAAAGGAACGAAAAATGATTGTTTCTGATCACCACTGTGTACATATCCCTGGTGCTAGGCTGAGCCACACAAGTGAGGTTGTGTTTTTATTGAGCAAAGTAAGAGAATGCTGAGTGTTAGGAATTCTGTGGCTCCATGCAGGTTTCAGAACTTACCCTCACAGAAATGTGAGGAAAATGTGTGATTTAGGCAAAGTTTGAGGTGTTCATCTCATTGTAGGTAAGAAACCTGTGTATGGCACACCACTCTGGACTCCCCTGGGAAGCTAGTTTTCAGAAATGTCTGGGTTTGGTAGGTTTTCCTGGTTGCTCGCTAGGCTTGTGCTAGAATAGTATGGCAAGTGAAAGAAAAGTGGGATTTACACCCACTCTGCTGGCTCCCATTTAAAAACTATGCCCAAAAGAATCAAAAGTTCCTCTTGCTTGCCATGGGTATAGGGATGCTTTAATCCCTAGTTAGGGCAGAAAGACTGTTGCACCTGTTTTGGGATAGGTGGATGTTTGGGTGGGCTGAACCCACCTCTTTTTTTGGCATTTTTTCTCCGGTGTCTATTGGGCTTTCTGTCTCCCATTCCCCACCTGCCCCAAAGAGGGATGACAAAGTATGTTGCACCCTTTTTGGAGTGGGGGCATGGCCTCATACATGGTCAGGCCAGCCCACCCCTTCTTTTTTCAGCAAGGTATACTTGGTGCTTGCCGGTTTTCTCCCCCCAGGGGGAAGATTTTGGGGGGTAAACAACCCCTTAACACCCCCCAGGGGAGCAGAAGACTGTTGTGCATTTTCTGGGATGGGGTCATGACCCAGTTCCTGCCTTGTCTGGTGGCCCCCACCTATGTGTTATTGTTGTTACTTTGGTACCAGGGTCTAATGAGCTTCTGGTTCCTAGGTGCCCTATCTGCCCCAGAGGAGGGTAGGAAGACTGTACTGGTATTTTTAGGGTGGGGGCATGGCCCAGTGCAAAGATGGGATGCCCTCAATCTTTTTTTTACCCAAATAAAAAATCCCTGCTGCCCAGTGGGCTATGTACTTATCTTGGGTAGATTACAGCTAAACTTCCACTTGGGGCAAACCTCATGCCTGTCTCCTCTGAGGGGGCACAAAGACACTATTACCACTTCTAGGGTGTGAAATATGGCATAGTGCTAGGTTGCTCGCCCCTCTCTTTTTGTTTATTTTGATGTCATTTTGAAACCCCTGGAGTTAAATGCACTTTGTACCCCATGAAGGATATTGCCATTCCTGTGGTTGAGGCACGGCCCATTGCCACAGTGGGATGACACCACACCTTTTTTTACCGACTGGGAGTAAACTGGCAATAAAACCCTCCAATTGAGGCAAGCTTCCTATCTTCCCCAATGGAGGTAGAAAAAGTATATTGTTCTTTTTTTTGCAGGAGGGGCATAGCTATATGCCAGGATTATTCGACCCCACATATGTCCCAAAAGTGGATCAGAAAGTGTTTGCTCATGTTTTGAGATGAAAGCATGGCCCATCTGGTGACCCCACCCATTCTTTGTTTTTGACAATTTTGCCCCTGGAGTCTGGTGAGCTTTCTGGAAGATTGTATTGGCCCTTTTATGATAGGGACATGGCCCAATACAAGGGTGGATGCCCTCGCTCTTTTTTTACCCAAAAATAAAATCCCTAGTGGGCTGTCTACCCATGAGGTAGATTACAGGCAAACTCCCATTTGGGGCAAACCTCCAGTCTGCTTCCCCGGGGGCACAAAGATACTTTTTCCCCTCCTAGGGTGGGGAATAAGGCACAATTCCTTTTGTTTATTTTGACATGATTTTGAAATCCCTAGTGCAAGTGCACTTTCTATCCCAGGAGGCCACACTGGGGCCAAACATCTTATCTGCCCCAGGGGGCAGAAAGGCTTTACTGCCCTTTTGAGTTGGGAGCATGGCCCAATGCTATGGTGAGGTGAGTCCACCCTTTTTGTGTCCCTTAGGGGGATAACTGGGGCAAAACCCTCCAATTGGGGCAAACATCCTATCTGCCCCCATTTTGGGGTAGGGGCATTGCCCAATGCAAGGATGTTTTGACCCCATCCCATTCTAGTAGGATTTCTGCCCCCCCTCAGGTTTGGCCCCAATCTGCCTCGACATTGGGGCAGAAATAATGTAATGCCCTTTTTTAGGGTGGAAGTATGCCACAGTGGAATTCTTCCATCTCTTTTTGTGCCCCAGATTAAAATCCTTGTTATCTAGTTGGTTTTCTAATCCCATAGAGCAGATTACAGACAAACTCCTAATTACAGAAAACCTCAGATCTGCAGCCCTGGGGTAGAAACACTCTATTGCCCCCTTTGGGTCAGGGATATAGGTCGATGCTAGGGCAGGACGCCCCCATTCTTTTTAGCACCATTTCAAAATCCCTGGTGTCTAGTGGTCTCTCTAGCCCCCGACCTAAGCAGGCAAATTGGGCTCACATCTCCAATCTGTCTCTCAGGGGGTGCAGAAAGGCTGTATCGCCCCTTCAAGGGCAGAGAGATTAGCCTGATGCCCGGTGGGTCACCCCCATCCCTTTGTCGGGGTCAGTGAAACATCCCTGGCATTTAATGTGCTTTCTACCTCCTCAGGAGGCAGATTATGGCAAACCCCCAATTGGACAAACCTCCAAGTTGCCCCTGCAGATTCCCTACCCCTTGAGGGGACAGATTTGGGGAAAACCAGTATTGCCCCTTTTCAGATGAGAGTATGGCCCTATGCCAGGTTGTGCCATCCCCACCCGTTCTTTAAAAAAAAAAAAAGATTTCCAGAGTCTAGTGGGTTTTCTTCCCCCATTAGGCAGATTTGGGCAACCCTCTCCCAATATGTCTCCGTGAGGGAGCAGAAAGACTGAGGCCCTCATTACGAGTTTGGTAGTCAGTGGACCGCCGCGGAGGAGATTGCGGATACGAGTACTGGGAAGGCACCTGCAGAACACAGTGAAGTTTCTGTCTGAACCGCCAATGTGGACGGGCCGCTGTTGCTGGCGGAAGGCCTCTTCAGGCCAGCGGTCACACAGTTTCCACCTACCGTATTACGAGGTTGCACACCTCCAGGACTTCCAGGGCGGTCTAACTGCAGTGAAAACGATGGCGGAAATGAACAACATAAAAGGAAGCACCCACCTTCTGAAACACAAGCACGTCCTTAGGCGCCAGGGCATGCGAATTGTAAGTCTTTCCAATGCTCCTGCTGGCCCTTGACATCCAGGACCAGCGACGCCAACATAGACACCAGCTGTAAGTACCCCATCTTAGCACACACTGGAGGGAAGGACATTAGTACACACACACACACGCACAAACGCACAGTCATCATACATACATGTGCGAGGAAAGCCAGGACAAGCAATGAAGCATTGACACCAATGTTGCTGTTGTAGGTTAATATTATTATTATTAAAAAATGTAATGACAACAACTATATACAAAATGCAACAAGGGCCAGTGCATCATTGTCCAAATGTCCCGGGCACACTGGGCATGTGAGGACTGCCCAACTTGACTGCTAACTGCAATGTGCAGACCTCCACAGGGCAGGGGAATCAATGTGCATGCAGGAACCTTAGGGATGGGGTGGTGGGGGTGTGTGTGATCAGGGTTAAGGGGGGTCCTTCCTCTTCTTATCAGGCTTCCCCCCTTACTGTCCTGCTTTAGAGGGGACAACTTAGCCTTGTCCAGGGAGGTGGAAGGGAGGGGTCTGGGAAGAGTAGCAGGGCATTTGGGGGGAACAGGGACTGGACCAGGAGACAGGAACAGGGAAAACTCATGCAGTAATCTCTTTTTAGGGGCTGCAGGTAGGTCTTGGGTTAGGCGTTTGGGAGTGGAGGGAGAGGGGATGGTTGATAGGTGTGCACGTAGATGTGGTTTGTGTGCTGGTGCGTGCGTGAGTGTATGATATGTGTGTGCTGGGTGTGTGTTGGGTGGATGAGTGTGGGTGTAACGGTGTACTGGGAGGAGGAGTGGAGGAGACACTGGGAGATGGCAGAGGGGATGTGTGAGTGAATGTTGGGGTGGTGTGTGCAGGTAGGGTGGATGTGCTGCATGTGGTTGTGTTTACTGTTGTGGTGCGTGCAGATTTGGGGCCAGATTTAAAGAAAAGTGGCGCAGCGCGGTGCTGCGCCAAAATTGGCAGCATCGCGCTGCATCACTTTAGAATGTCCCGTATTTGAGGGAATATGGCACACCCCTGCGTTCCCCCCGCGCTGGCGCTAAATTTAGCTGCCAGCGCCAACTCAGGCATTCTTGCACCATCGTGTAAGGATCATTTCATTGAGGGGTGTGATTGTTTATGTGCAGGAAGGTGTCCCTTCCCGCACATAAACAATCACTAATGGCGCTTTGGCACTTCAGTGTGTTCTGCACAATGCAGCACACACAGAAGGGCCAAAGCGTCATTTTCAAATGATTGTTTATGTGCAGGAAGGGACAACTTCCCACACATAAACAATCATTTCTGGCATTTTGCTCTTTCTATGCGTGCTGCATAATGCAGCATGCATAGAAAAAGCAAAAAACGGGGAGGAATAAAAGTATTTCTCCTCGTTGCGCCTTATTAACACCACCCCTGGGGTGGCCTTAGATTTTGGCGCTGCCTCAGGTTTACGAGATTTCATAAATCAGAGGCAGCATCAAAATGCAATGGGTGTTGCTGTGGCTCACCCACAGCAACACCCATTGCACGCCCCTTCCACGCACAGTGCTGTGTGGGAAGGGGCCGTATTTACAAGGTGGCGTTAAGCCACAAAAAGTGGCTTATCACCACCTTGTAAATACAGCGCTGTGCTTAGTGCCACAGAAGCGTCTCTAAAAGTGACGTTCCTGTGGCTGTAGGGGCCTATAAATACGGCTCTTGGTGTATGGGGTGCAGACATGGGGGTCTGCTGTTGTGGTGACCGTGGCAGTGACAGGACATGTGTCTGGACCTGGGACTGATGGTGTGGTGTCTGCATGTGTGAGTGGCGATGTGACTGTGAGGGGGGAGCGAGTGGGGGAGTCAGGGTAGGTAGTGGATGTTGATGTGTGTGCATCTGGATGGTGGGTGTGTGCAAGGCAGTGGTGGCGTTTGTGGTGCATGTGATTGTGCTTGCACTCTGGGTCTGGATGGGAAATGGAAGAGGGATGTGGGAGTGGGAACAGGTAGTTGGAGGGGGGACGGAAGAAGAAGGGACACTGGCTGCCATCAATAAGGATGTCAGAGCCTGAAACAATCTCTGAAGGGCAGATAGGGCACTATGAATGCCTTCCAGGAATGCATTTGACTCTTGCATCTGGGATGTCAGTCCCTGGATAGCATTAACGATGGTTGTCCGCCCAACAGAGATGGACCTCAGGAGGTCAATAGTCTCCTCATTGAGGGCAGCAGTCCTGACTGGGGCAGGGGAAGAGGTGCCTGCGGCGAAGGAGATGCCCACCCTCCTGGGTGAGCAGGCACAAGCAACTGGGTGGGGAGCTACAGGGAGGGCGGTGCTGGGAAGAGGGGTGGCGGACAAGGATGGTGCAGGCATAGGGCCTGAAGGTTCCACCACCACCAGGGAGTCACCATCGGAGGAAGAATCAGATGATGGTATAGATGTTCCTATCTCCCCGTGGTGCTCCACTCGCCCTCCGTCCCACTGGTCAATGCCAGCAAAACAGCCACACACAAGTCACTACAATATACTCCAGTGTGATGTCATTACATGCCATGTCTTCACACACACATGCCACTGCAATGACAGCCCATGCGTGCCACCTCAGTCATGTACATGAGTTTCACACATGCCAACACACATTCAATCCTGTAGAGGATGAAAGCCATACCCTCAACACATGTCTGACCCACCCCAGTGGCTCATGGCTCTATACGATCACTAGACCCACACTTTATACTCCACTGGTGTTTGGAGGCATAGTTTAACAGCCACATAACCCAAGCACATGTAGCTGTATGATGTGAAACCTCAGACTTCGCAGGCTACACATACACCCCATGCCAGCAGATAGCGATATGGCCCCAGCAACACTGATTGGATAGTTGGAAGTACAATATGTGTGAACTCAAGAAGCAGGAACCCTGTCCACATCTAAGACCCTGCTCATGTACTACACAGTTGCCCTGTCATCGATGCAACTTAGCAGTAAAGTCAACCCCAACTCACATCCTGCATGGCATATGAACACATGTTAGTAGCATATCCGGTCTGAATGTGTCCCAAGCCTAGTCATATAGTAGCTACCTAGCACACATCTCACAGCCTTCACACACTGCACAGGCTGAACCTATCATTCACCACATAACCTAAGTACAAATGTGAACTCACCCCCTTGTGGCTGCTGTGCTGCCCTCAAGCGCCCATCCACCTCAGGGTATGCCACTGCCAAAATGCGAGACATAAGGGGGTTAGGGTCTGATGGGTACCCCTCTCTCGTTGCGAGGACATCCACAGCTGTGCCTCACCGGTCTTCCTTGTCCAGCGTCGCAGGTCCTCCCACTGCTTCCTGCAGTGGGTGCTCTGCAGGGCATGGACCCCAGGGTCTGCACTTGCTTGGCGATGGCATGCCAGATCCCCTACTTTTGATGGGCGCTCACCTGCATGGATAACATGGAGAAAAGGAGACAGTCATGTAGCGTGACATCTTAGGGACTGCATTGGACACAACACATCCCTTGAACATACACACATTTCAACCTTCCAGTTGTCCTCACAGCCCTCAGCCAGGTCCTTCAACAAGTCTCTCAGCCTCCTCCCAAGGTCCCCATCCACATTCATACCACTCACAGACAGTACAATCATAGTGCACTCACCTGCTGCCCTGGTGCCCCATACAACTGGGCATAAACTAGTAGGACACCCTCCTCAAGCTTCTCAAGTTCCTCCTGTGAGAAGGCTGGGGCCAGCATGTGGCATCTTGGCTACCAGTGGCAGAAGCAGCACACGCAGTGGAGATATACTCAGGATGAGTGCCAGGAGTCAAGTGAACATGAGCACATGAAATGGCAGTCACGGCCACCGGGGACATCACCATCACCACCAGCGGTGATCGCCATTGGCTCATGTCTCCCATAGGCAACCATGTTAACCAATGAGAAGTAGCGCTGCGGTTGCGACCGCCTACCGCCATGACATATTACGCTGGCGGAATTCACTCACTTCCATCTGTCCTGTGCATGCAGGACAGGAGGCTGCCATTTTACTTCTACAATGTGTACAGAGGGGGTTCATGAGGTGCGTCATGGATGTTTAATAGTGACCTATGCACAGCTCAGCTGTGTCCACACAGTCCTATATGCACATAATGATTGCCACTCTCTCCTATTCCTAGGTACAGTGGAGGAATGATGGCGAGAAATGCTCCTGTCTACAGGCCCCTGGTCAATCTTGCCACCCTTGAAGAGAGTCACGTCATCCAGTGCTATCGGCCCAACTGTCTGACCATCATGGATCCTAGAGGCTGTTGGAGCCGGATCTGCGGCCTGGTATTCGTCATCCCAATGCCATCACACCCACAGTACAGGTGTTGGTAGTCCTCCACTTCCTTGCCTCAGGCTAGAAGTGGCTGGGCTGCCGAAATGTCCCAGCCCATGTTCAATAACGTCTTGTAGAACGTCCTATGTGCCCTGCTGAAACATATTGGCAGCTATATCAGGTTCCACCAACTTGACAATCTGTCCACTGTGAAAGCATCCTTCTACACTGTAGCACATGTGCCACATGTGATCGGGGCTATTGATGGGACCCACATTGCCCTAGTGCCACCCAGGAGGAGTGAACAGGTGTTTAGGAACCGTAAAAACTTCTACTCAACCAATGTTCAGGTGGTATGTCTCGCAGACCTCCACATCACTCAAATGACTGCCCAGTTCCCAGGGTCAGTGCATAATGCCTAGATACTGTGGAACAGCAGTATCCCACACCTGATGACACCACTTCAAAGGGATCCTGCCTGTCTCATCGGTATGTATTGTGTCATATGTGTGCCTCTGTATTCTGCACACTCTACACCACCTTCCGGACTTACCTACAGTTTACAATATGCCTATTACCTCTGTGCACACAGGTGACTCGGATTATCCCAACCTGCCATGGCTACTGACACCTCTCAGGCATTCGACTACAGCACCAGAAAAGTGTTTCAATAAGGCCCATGGTAGGACCCGACAGGTAATTGAACTAATCTGATGTCGTCCCTTGTGCGTGGGTAGCTGCCGACTGTGTTCACCCTATTGACGATCCTCTGCCATAGTTAGATTTTCCTGGCCATTGATGTTTCGTGGCCTTGTTCTCCCATCAGTTGTGGCTCGACTCTGATGATCTCGCCCACCATGACCTGCAACTCATTGTCAGTGAAGCGTGGGTGCTTGTGGCGTGACATGCTGTGGGGGTGCATGCTATGCGTGTGAGGTGCAGTGCGGGTGGATGCTTGTTGTGGGGGTGCGTGCAACATGTGAATTATTGCTCAATGTGCAGTGGTTCATGGGTCATATATCTCTGGCTCACAAGGGTTTGTGAGGGTGTGAAGGGGTGTGTATTATAGTGTGGTGAACAGGTGTGTGTGGTGTGTGTATATGTGTCAGGTGTGGGGTATTTGGGCTGTCCAATCTGGTGTTGCCTTGTATTGGCAGTGATTTTCTAGCCTGCTGCGGTGCACACTGCCAATGATTTACCGCCGTGCATGTTCCGCTATGCTAAATTGTAACTCATACTATGGCAGCTGGAATGGTGTGGCGGCCCTGGCGGACAGACAGTTGCTCTTTCGCCGTCAGTGGTACTGGCGGTGTTGGATTTCTGGCTGTGTTTTGTCGGCTTGGTGTTTGTGACTCGTAATACGGCAGACACTGTACTGCCAACACTGGCGGGATGGTTGTGGGATTTTGCATGGCGGTCTTGCCCGAAGACTGCCAAACTCACAATAAGGGCTTGAATCTCCCCCCTTTTTTTCTTACAAATGTATTCCCTGGTGGCAAGTGGGTTTTTTGCCCTCTGGGGGGGTTTGGGGGGTAATCATCCCCATTTACTTATTAGGGGAGCAGAAAGACTGGTTGTACCCATGAATCAGTAGAAACGTTTATGACCCTGGGGGATGCTAACCCCCTAAGAAAAGCACTGTTTCCTAATGGTGTGGGTCCCTGCTTGGGGACAGCACTCTAGGGTCCTCAAGGGAAAGATACATTTAAGAAAGGGAGCTTTCTTTCTGTGCAGCAATACCTCTCCTGTCCAAATGCAAGTTAATGTATAGTGAGCCAATCACACTGATTGTCATTACAAACAAGAGAAAAATTGCCTTGGGCTGCTGGTGAATCTCCTTCCTAGTATCTCAACCTTAAACGGAAAAAGGAGTCCTTCTGTTGACAGCACCAGAGGGATTCCCTACCCTGACTGCTTTGACATGATCTCCACATTCATAACACCCAACTTAGCATGCTATTAATGTGAAAGCTATATCAATAGTGACCAAGCAGTTAATAAAGTTAACAAATAAGAACAGTTCAAATACACTATTCTAACTATATACTGCACACATTGAGATAAATATATACATTGTGGGAAAGGGGGGCAAAGTTTTTTACTCCAGTCTAACAAGCACTGCGGAAAGTGCATAAATGAGGGGGCAGGTTTACATTTCTAACTTCAGTTTAAATATATTGGTGTGTACTCTTTTTGAACTGCAGTCCAACAAACATTAGAGAAATAGCATACATTGGGATGGCGTCAGAGTTACTATTCTAACTCTTGTCTAACAAACATTGGTGAAAGTGTATTCAGAGGGAGATCGAATTTTTCTATTCCAACTCCAGTCCAACAAACATCAGGCAAAGTGCAAATATGGTGAAGGGGCAAATTTACTAACTCCATTCCAACAAATTTTGCAGCACCTCTGCTATACTAGCAAAACTCCAGTCGAACAAACACTGGGAGAAGTGTATACTTAGATGGTCAGATTTGCTGAACTCAAATAACATAAGATCTCCTTAAAAAGTATTTTTGCAATTGAATCCCAAAGTAAATTTCTAATAAGTATGAAACAATTATTAGAATCATTTTACAAATTACACAATCATTTTACAAATTACACAATCATTTTACAAATGGTACAAGTATATCTACACATATGACAACATTTTGATTCAAGTATTTAAAAGTTGATAAAAAAATAAGCAGAATCTCTCATGTACCCACAAAAACACACACACCTCAGAGGAAAACAATATACTGTTGTGATAAGGAAAACTGATTTTCATAAACAAAACAAATAGTTACAATTAAAAATGTCATATATTTTACTTTTTGACTGACTATAAGTCAATCCTTCAAGGAAATTACCCTCATTGACGCAATATACCACAAAACTGTAATCAAAATGTATTTTTGACATGGAATATATAATCACATAAATTGATAACTTAAAAAAACGTAAAAATGTTATCAATGAATTCACTTAAAATTGCCAAAATGAATAGATTAATAACTTAACATAAATTAATGTGTATCTTAAGTAAAAGACTGCCCAGGCAATTCCCGGATAAACACCAAATCCCAACAATAAAAATAAATACATGACTGCAAAATGAAACACCATGAAATACATAAAAATAAGCATTACAAAGTAACTATGTGATACGATTACAGATAATGAATATACGCTTTAAATATAACTCTACTCACTTAAACCCCAGTGCATAACATAAAAACATGATACATGAGATTAAAGTAGGAGATATAAACAAATATTTTCGTAACTTAAAAATAATTATATATTTACAAAATATTTTTAGTGGAAATGTGGCATATTTAATACAAAAATGTGGCCTATGAAATGTGTATCGTCCCTATAGATTGACCACAATGTTATCATCAGAAATATATTTTGGAGTACATATTTTGCTTGCGATGCTAAGGGTCACTGCTCAAATGAAGGTGAAAGAAATATAGGACATAATATAGGGTCAGTCTATGTGTGTATGACACCTTCTGAAGCAATGGATGGTGGTGCATTCATTTACAGAAGCAAGTAGGAAAATCCTTGTCATGCACAATAGTACACAATGCTGTCTGTACAATTGTGGATGAGGACATTTTTCAACATGGCTGCTGATATACAAAAGTTTCCCAGTTGTATGCCTGGACTCAATTGACCATCAGAGGGTGCTAGATATAAGAAGGGTACTCTTTGTAAATTTCCAGAATATATAAACAGACCCATGAAAGTTAAAAACCTGTGGGTGAATATTTACCCTTTTTTGTGCCCTGTGGTGCCTACTTAGGCAGCAGCTTTGTCTTTACTGCATACATATCCAGACATCAACAATCCATCCCTTTGCATCTGTGAAATCCTGAGGAAAGGCTGAGAGCTCAGCCTAAAACAAGTGCATTGATGGGGTGTGTTTAAAGAATTCTGGAATTAATGTTGAGAATGCACAACTGGATAAAGCCAAGTAACATTCTGCAATAAAACAAGCTGCTTGGAAAACCCAAAAGAATGGTGCATCTCTCACTTTGTGAAGGTCTGTTGGTTGAGAGTCATGAAACACAAGTCAAAAATCTCTATTTTGTATGTTAATGAATGTTATGGTTACGTAAGCCTTTGAACCTTAATGCACTGGTTTAACTACCCTTACTGGAGTCAGAAGGCACAACTTATGGCATAATTTGTACTGCAGGGCCACAGGCAGTCACTTTGTGAAACTCCAACCTTCTGAGGGACGGCTGTATTGGTCATACAACCACTAAAATCAAGTTGTTTGCTTATATATTTAAGCCAGAAGAGCCTAATTTAGAGGGCAGAGTAAAGGCAGTCAAGGTGGTGAAGGACTTTTTGTCTGCCACAATGCATGTACTTCTCCCACTAAATTTACAATTGTCATCTCTGGCCCTGTAGGGATCTCTATGGGTTTGAGGAGCCATTGCCAATGCAGTTTATAGAATGTAATTCGAAAAATATGTGTTTCTGTCATTGTTGATGGACACTTGCATAATACCTACAAAAGATTTTATTTTTCAAAAATAAACGCCACTAGCAAAAGTTGTTTTTGGAAAACTAAAATCTAATGCCTCCCATGGTGTAGTGGTGGTGGAGGGGCAATTTTTTTATTCTTGCTGTCCCTCACGCCAGTTTATTACATCTGACCTACCTCTCTAATTAGTGCAAACAGTCAGATGGCTTACATCTCATGGCCCACACTTCTTTAGGCTGTCTGAGGAAGGTTTATGTGAATGGAGTAAATTTTACTCCTTCAACGTAAAACATGGTGGTCTGTCTGACTCGGAATATGGTCTCTAACCTTTACAAGAAAAGGTTACAAGAAGAGCAGATTGCAATGTTGATGTATGTAGGGGAAATAAATCAATACAAATAATTAGCTAGTATTCAGTAGAAAATATAAAGGTAAAAGCTAAAAGTTTAAAGCTAAATAATAAACTTAGATCAGTTATCAACAAAAACATGTTGAGTTGATGACTATGGTCCCTTTCCATTCTAGAGATCCACAACATTTTCTGATTCTAATTTAATTCATCTTAATTCCGAAATCAATAGGTTGAGTTAGTAAACCATTAGAAATATTTCAAAAACAATGATAACACAACAGAAATAGAAGAATAACTTCAACTGAAAATCAGTCCAGGAACACAGGGTAAGAGATGGGGTCAGAAATATGAAAACATGGAAATGCATGTGGCGAACACGCTATCTTTTACCATCATACCATAGTTCTTTGAATCAAGAATATTCATAATTGCTAGTGTTGCAAGGGGCTAACCTCTGTTAATGACTGAATTGCAACCGTTTATCACTACATTGTGGTATGACATTGGGGTCAAAATTCCTACACATTTTTAAGAGTCTGTACAACCATTGATCTTACAATTATAGTTGCCTTTTAAAGTAAATAGATACAAAAGCTCTTCTTCTGAGTCTTGTATTAACTCTGCAGAGAAATAGCTGGGCCAGAAATATCAGCTTAAGCAGGTAGCATCTCATCAGTTAATGGGGATTTTGAATTATTTCCCCTGAAATGGAGAATAACACATAGTCCCAGATCACTGGGTTCAACACAGCTCTTCCCCCACTTCTGGAGGGAAACATAGGCCTAAATCTGCACACATGTGCCATGAGTTCAGATCATTGACATCTGGTGGGGCATCAGGAGAGGAGAGGTCCTTAAACTTCAGCTGGGGGTAGCTTATTCTATTACCTCATGCTGCACCTCGCGGGCGGCAGGGACCAAGTGCAGCAGCTGCCTACAGCACTCTCTGCTCCACTCGCAGTCTGGCTTGATGGGTCTGGAGTTAACAGACCCAATAATTCCTTCCCCGAAGACAACAGGAAATTTATAGCTGCCTGCAGCAGTATCCCCGTGAAGGATACCGCTCAGATAACTGGCAAAGAGAGTTCAAAGATTGCAGCAGAGAAACCCATATAATAGTAATATAATGTTAAGAACATTTTAAATGAAATTGTCTAGTAAAGTACTCTAGTCTAGGTAAGAATTATTAACCCTTTTGCTTTACTATTTAGGACTCTAGTTGAAGAAAGACAAAATAACAATTATTGGTGCATTTTCTTTATTTACCTCAAAACCTAGCGGGGGCCGCTGTTTTATAGTAATTTGAGATGTTGTATCTATAGAGATGTGAGTGGTTGTTCCCGTTCTTAAGTGGGGATTGCCTATGAAGAAAGAAAAAAGTAAATTAGAAGCCAGGCACAGAATGATATGTTCACTGCAATATCATTGTCATCTATTGTCTGTATTATTATATATATCAATACTGCTAGAGTTGAACAGTGCCTTCCAAGAGAATATTATACAAAAATCTAATTAACTCACTAACCTTTTTAAAAATATATTGTACCTTTATATCCAGGTTTTAGTTCCAAATTGGCTTGATCACGCCCAATAGAGTTTGAGTCAATTTACATGCTAAAATGGCTCTCTTGAGTAATCTGGGTGGGAAATTTGCTAAACTGTACCTAGGGTGCTATGCATAATAATCTTCATATTGGTGTTTTTTACTTTTAAATTGACACACCATGCAAAGTGGCCTGGGCTAATGTTATCATGGTTAAATGGTCCACGTAAGGCTATACTACCATGATGGAAAGGTTATGCCCAGACATGTGCCCCGTGCTCACTGTGCCACTGGATTCAAGCTAGCCTGGCTGATGAAGGGTGATACCCGGAAACCAGTCCCAGGATGATTGTTTCCAGTGGAAGGAGGACCTGGCATGGCAGTTCGGGATGGACGGTCAAGAATGATTTTCATGTGGCTGGGTCCAAACTGGGGTGGCATGGTGAGCAAAAGAACGATGGATTAAACCCAGATGTGTGACTGAGGGTGAGTGTTTGGAAAGTTTCAGGACTCCGTCCATCATCCTTTTGTGTTGCTATACTACATTACGCCTCACATCTTCATACACAAGGGCTGATTTAGAGAAGGGCATACACGGAAATGGTGCCATTTCCATGGCAAGTTGCCCCGTGATTGACATACAGATTCTATTTAGGATTGATATGAATCAGCGAGACTTGCACACTGCCAACAATTTCCACCAGCAAGCAGAAATAAACTTACATTAAAAGGTGGGGGTATTATTGCATTTCTCAATCGAAATTTCTTCCACGGACACATGACAAAAATGCCAGGAAAACAATCCCCCTAATGTCCCTACTGCATGTTTGTGGGAAATAGAACACCAGTACTGAAAGTGCCTACCCTCAATTTGCAGTGCCTGGAAGTGGGCAAATTCTAACAAAATATGAATGGGTTTTAGGACAAATGTCCTCAGTGTGAATTTGTAAAGCAGTACTACATTACCCTTGAAAGTACTTCTGATAGCTGTGCGTTTTTTGGCCAGGGTACTCCACAATAATGCAAGTCCACTGGAGGTACTCCTTACAGCTGTGGGACATTGATGATGGGGGGAACCCAAAG
The DNA here is from genome assembly GCF_031143425.1 of Pleurodeles waltl. Classification (NCBI taxonomy): domain Eukaryota; kingdom Metazoa; phylum Chordata; class Amphibia; order Caudata; family Salamandridae; genus Pleurodeles; species Pleurodeles waltl. The sequence goes on along the minus strand of NC_090437.1, from coordinate 1,145,965,347 downwards.
GGCACTACTCTTTGGGAGGGGAACTTTTGTCCTCTTCATACAGGCTACCTGTGAGTTTCCATTGGTATTAGGAGTCTATATGCAGGATACAGGACAGTTTACCTGTAAGCCTCTGGGGAGACTGCCTATTGGCTACTCTGAGTAAAAACTGTGCATTCACATGTAAATGGTGATAATTGTTCCTTCTTCATGAGGCATGCAAAGAGGCATCTTAGCAAATGTGTGGTTTCACATGTGTGCCTTGATGGGTGAATGTTGGTGTCCATTGGATTCAACATGATGTGCTACACCAGAGAGAGGGTACTTTTATGTTGAGGCTACCAATGCCAGTCCAAAGCCACAAATCTTGCATTTACATCTATCCTCACACCTTCCTTTTTACTGCACTATCCCTGCTACAGTGAGACCAAACCAGTGCATTTCCTGCCTGAGATCTGAATTTCTTACTATGTGGAGCCATTTCATGTACTACCTGTACCTTATCTCAGGAAAGAGAGCAGAATCACATAACCCAAACACACGTTGCTTTTCTGTACCTGTGGAAATCTTGCCAGACTAGTGAAGAGTTGGTGCGCTCTTATCAGGAGTTTTGATCTTCTTCACAACCTCCATAGCCAAGCTGCTGAAAGCACCTACATGACAAGAGGTCACCGAGCCAGCTGCCCAAAGGAAGATACATTGAAAACAACAGCATACGTGACCTGGGGAGGATGCATCACCTTTGTCTACCAAGAAGGTTGCATGTGCTCTATCCCTGACCCCTTTGCTTCTGGTATTCATCTATTTACCACTCCAATCAGCCTTCGGAATCTTCAGGAACCTTGGCTTGATGCCCCAGGCTAGGTTGACGTTCCATCGAGTTCAAGCAGGCTCATGGATTCACGAACCATTGACATTTTTTTCCATGCCCTTGTGGATCTGGAGATTAAAACGATTGAATGTGTGGTTGGAATCCTTGGCACAGGTCAGGTTTCCAGTGGCTACTGGTCTCACCTTTCCTCCTAGTGTCTGTCATGTTTATGTACCACCTCCAGAAAATCGGACCTTTGACCTGTAGATCCTGACGTAAAGGTCTCCAACCTTAACAACATCAAAAGAAACATTCACTACAAATTGGGACCCTATTCAGCAAACCCCACCATATAATGCAGTAGTTATCAGACTCGGACATCAGTGATTATGCTCACTGACTCCTAATGAGAGATAACTGGACACATGTCTGCAATCACCCCTCTGTGTCACGGCCATGGAGCCCAAGAAAAAGTATTTGCCTACCTGAAAGGTGAGCTTTTCAGTCTTTTAGTGGTGTAACCATTGGCCATTGTTTGATATTCTTTTGTCTACAGTGCGTATTACTGAGCACAGTCCATCAAAAACAAACTTCTGCAAATGAGTATTACAGGGCAATTACTTTTGTCCTTTGAAGTTACTGTGAAGTACCTTTGAAGTAATTCTGACGATATGACATTTTGGCCCGAAGTATGACAACAAGGTTTAGAGCAACACCAATATGCCCCATAGAATAAGAGGGACACAGGTCCCAAAACTGAACTAGACTTTTTGGGGCCCGATCTCTGGGCCTGAAGGTGTAGGAATTAGTGTTTATCTCTGAATATTTTACTTGCCTTTAAATAAAGTGCTCTTCTAAAGTAAAGAGCTGTTTGGATACTGAAATTAATTTCTGTTACTTCATCTGTTCATTGTGTCTCTGTGTCTAACCTCACAGCTTCATTTTGAGTAAGCATTTGGCTGCTCATCACACCTACTGTGAGACAGTCACAGGAGAAAAGGGACTGTTTTGTCGTCTTGTTGGAGAGAAACAGTGTTGTTATCCTACCACAACAGTGTTAAATGACAGTAATGCAAAGAACGTACAGTAGCCTCTGCCTGTCCTTGCAGTCTCACGATATATTATATTTTTAGTGGAGATGGAAACCGTAGAGGCAATTTAATTTCCAATGTTCGGTGAAGAAGGAACACAATTTTATTTACTTACAATCATTTCAAGATTCTTCACCTTAATTTCAAATCAACTTAAACATGTTTTCCCATACATCTATTTTGTTTATGAAGATTCTTGAGCTATGTTTTGGAGGCAATGGATTCCAGAATTTCCTCATGACCGATAGATTGTTTCCTAAGCACCTGGTGCACAGTGGAGCGGTAGGTGGAAGGTCTTCATTCAGGAGTATACTTAAATAAACAACTGAAATGCAGATTTGGTTTTCTGACTGGTGGGAAATATCTACCCCTTCCTTTTGGAGAGGAGATAAAAACAATATTGCACTGGAATGAAACAGTCTGAGGCTCTTGGTGGAGGGGGCCTTAGACCTGTTTGTATCTTTCAGCAGCATCCAACGTGCAAGCACTGCATCAGAGTGGGGGGAATATGCACAGAGAGACATGTGCTTCATATCACGTGGAGTGATACAAACAGGCAAGAGAGCAGGATACTCGCAGCATATTTGTGACTAAGACGTGGCAGTATAGGGCTACCAGAGACCACAAAAAGTGTGGAGAGGGTGACGCTGGGCATTGGGTAGGCCATGCACGATCGAGTTTGGCGAAATGATTGTTCAATCAATCAATAATATTTATAAAGTGCTCTACTCACCCGTGAGGGTCTCAAGGCGCTAGGGGAGGGGGTTACTGCTGCTCGAAGAGCAAGGTTTTGAGCTGCCTCCGCAATGCGAGGTGGTCCTGGGTGGTCCTGAGTTTGGCGGGGAGGGAGTTCCATGTCTTGGCTGCCAGGTAGGAGAAGGATTTCCCACCTGCTGTTGTGCGGTGGATGCGAGGGACGGCGGCGAGTGCGAGGTTGGCGGAGCGAAGTTGACGGGTGGGCGTGTAGAAACTGAGGCGACGGTTGAGGTACTCGGATCCCTTGTTGTGGAGGGCTTTGTGTGCGTGGGTGAGGAGTCTGAAGGTGATCCTTTTGTTGACGGGTAGCCAGTGCAGGTGTCTCAGGTGGGCGGAGATGTGGCTGTTGCGGGGTATGTCGAGGACGAGCATTGTTGAAGCATTTCCTTGTCTTGGATCAAAGGTGTGTGTGTGTGTATACGCTTGAGGGGGGGGTGTTCTTTGGAGACTTGATCCTGGTAATAAATCCCTGTCAGCACATGAACATTGTACCAGACGCTCAAATAACAATTATTTTCGGTTTTAGCAGGTTCACTAGATAACATGGATTATGGCAGTGGTATTCTCCCTGGATCCTCCACCCATCCTTAATACTATTAATCGTATTTTTACGGACAGATTGAAAGATTGTGTTCACACTTTCCCTCTCTGCCTTACCTAGTACATTGAACAGATTATTATTTTGTATCAAGTACACAATCCTAATTTCCTCCTCAATAAATATTTCATAAATAAACACAAAAAAAGGGCAATAAAATGAGTTTATATAGCGTTTATATATTTAAGGGGGGACTTCTGATGGGGATGTTGATGCCACACAGGCTACCTCCCGCCGGCCCCATTCAGAGTTTCCTGCTAGACCTAGCGGGAAATAGAATACAGCATTGTCACCGGCTTGTAATTGAGCCAGCGGCAATGCTGTAGCCTGCAGCGTGGATCAGCACCCTCGCAATGTTCACTGTTTGCTGGGCAGGGGGGCCCCTGCAATGTCCATGCCAAGTGCATGGGCAATGCAGGGGCCCCCCTGTGGTCACCTACACCTCTTCTCCGCCAGCTTTTTCATGGCTGTGTTATCGCCATAAAAAGGCTGGCGGAGAACGAGGTTGTAATCCCCAGGGGAGCGCTGCCCTCGCTGATTAGGATCTCCCCCACCTCCAGCCAGTCGGAATCCAAGATCCTGGCGGAGCTGGCAGTTTCCTGGTGTTCCGACTGCCAGGGTTGTAATGTGGTGGTCGGACTGGCGCATTGGCGGCGGTCCAGACCGCCCCCGCGAGTGTGGTGTTCTATAGACCGCCTCACTCGTAATGACCCTCTAAGTCCCGAAATTATTATTGGGAAGAGAGTCATAGAAGCTATACATAGTGCTTTATGGCAAAAGCAAATAATGTTATGTTGAGTAAATCAGTTTTTGAGCACAGTTATACATTTGAAATTACCATATTGTACCGAACAAAATCAATATTCTGTATTCTGTAACATAGTCTGCCCAACTATTGTGCCTATTATACAACAGTATAACAGGAACCATATCTGAGTAGCAAAATAAATATTACTGTCAAAACGATGCAAATTAAAAAAAAAAATTCAGCATTCTGTCAAAATGAGATAAAGTGGAACTCTGAAATGACCTCGTCGACGGCTTTTCATAACTTCCAAAGTTGTAACAAATATGTGAAATGATATTCACAAATAGCATTCTCCGCAATTCTCATTAGGGGGCTTTCACAGCACAATTACCACACAGCTGGTAGGGAAGATGATATATGTAATAATTAAGTGCTTTATGAACTTGATGATGCACATGGGAATATCCTAACGCATCAGCAAAATAAATTAACAGAAGGAAAGTATATCTGGAATACTGCATAATGCTGATAAGAACCCAGATATTTACAAGTAAGGCCATTTACGTCGATGGCAGATCTATAGCTGATTGTGGGTGGTTAATTCAAGGAGTGAGTTGAGGTACAGAGTGAGGAGCCCCTAATAATAGTCATGGAGACATCACTACGTCATATAATATTAGATGGCAGAACACAATTCACACCTTTTTCTTTTTACTGGCATGCCCTATCAAGAGAATGTGCTTACAATAAAAAACTGTTTTAAAATATATCAAACAATGCAGAAGGTGACACACTGAAAGTGTTAGAATTGAGGATTGTGATAGAAAAATACTCAGTGACTGCCAAGAACTCAGGGAATCTGAAAAAATAATACATTGCTTAAAATGTTGCATGGAAATAAAAGGTTGGGAATATATTCTGGAGTTAATTTATGAAACAATATTTTTTTTGAACATTTGGCAGATAGACAAGCTACTATTTTTCATTGTATTTCTGGTATTTAATTTAGCAAGCCACTAGTTTGAAGAAGAAGTGGTAGATTAAATACATGTAACTTGCATTGCAGCATGAGAATCTCCGTTATGAGGGACAGCAAATATAACAGTATGGTGTTTCTGAGGTAGAGACACTCGCATATAATTTTGGAGGGCAGAGGGTGCATGTTACTGAGACAGTACTAGGCATCACAGATACTTTCTTTGATATGACACGTATTTACACATAGACCAATTGCACACATTTACAATTTGAGAAACAAGCAGATAAAGGGATTCCTCCAGAATTAGATTATTTTGGTCAAGTGCCAATCAAGGTTTAGAACAAAACCATTTGCTCTGGAGGGAAAGAAACTAAACCACTACCCAAAAATATTTGTGAGACAGGATGAGACATTTGTCAGATTGGCAGACACAAATTGTGTTAAGGAATCCAATGTGGAGCCACATTGAAACAATTATTGAATTTAGTTTGCAGACCAAAAAGGATGTTTAGACAAAATATGAGAGAAAAATTATTGTGTTGACAAAATATCATGTCAAGAATATGAAGGACAAAAATTGTAACTCCACATCTATGTACCTTGAGTATATATATTTATATATATATATATATATATATATATATATATATATATCTCCAAAGTACGTAGATGTGGAATGAAGAATAGTAAATCAATACTTACCTATTTGCACTTACCTTCTCAATATTTTTTGATACGATATTCTGTCCACACAGTACTTTTATTTTCCAATATTCTGTCAGTGAACTGCAAAAAGAGGGTTTCAGTTTGCCAGATAGACAAACCAGTTTTGGGGGAAAGGGAACACAACTGAATATAAACACTTGAACACTGTTAAAAACAGGAAAATACATTTTGCCAAATGAGACACACGATACTGGTCTGTAGCCAAAAGAAAGGTCAACTTCTGCACATTTGTCCGAATCTGGCACAATATTTCACACATATTATGCATGAATCTTAAGAATAGCAGTAGTCATATGCATGTACAGTAGTGCTAGGCTACAGGGGCCAGGGAGACACAGTGTTGAGGTGTGCTGAGAATGCGGTGTACAGATTGCTGTGAGGAATATTTGCCCTGCCATTTGCCGTTTGACACAATGGCAAGGCTTTTCTCAGAAGGAATATTGTATATGTGCAACGGTGTTTGGACAGATTATCAGAGTTAAAATATCATGTCAAGGTTACCGGGACATCAAAAATTTCATCAACAGGAATGTCGAAGAAATATAGGCCATCATTACAACCCTGGCGGTAAGTTCCACTTACAGCTGTGCCGACAGCCCCCAATATACCGTGACTGCGGCGGTATTCCGCTACGGGTATTATGACCCACACTGACAAATACGCCACTATACAGACACCCACACAAGTCCGCCAGACCAAAGGTCAGTGATAAACTGGCGATAGCAAAACCCACACCGTCACGCCAACAGGAATATGCCCACAGTATCACAACCCACGAATCAGCGCGGCAGTCTTACAACCGCGGTAATCCATTGGCGGTACACACCAATGTGCTCAAAATACACACACACTTACAAAACACAACCACATTGGATAATTCAAAATACACACACCTGACACACATACCCACACCACACCCTCACCACTATAAAGCACACACCCACATTACCCACAGCCCTTTCAATGAACAAATTAGAACAAGCAGAGATAGAAAAGCAAAGAACACACCTTCACCCAGAGGCACAGAACACCATCACACATACACAGTGCTTAATTTGTAAATAAAGAGGTGCCGGTGCTTAAAGCCCTTCTCTTAAACACGAGACTGCTGTAATTAAATCTGCCAGCACTGAATACTGAGGCAGCGTAAGCCTGAAGCCATCTTGGGCCTTTTCAATCCATTTGCGGCACCCCTGCCCCTTCAGCTCATCCTGCAACTTTCTACTTTCTCCCTTTATGACGCTTTTTAGTTTTTCCTTCTTCCGTCTTTCCCATTTGTGTCTTTTGCTTGCAGCAAATGCTTGAGGCATAAGAATAAGCCCCGGCCCTCACAAATAAGTGCCGGTGCTCAGCACCGGAAACAACAAGCACAAATTAAGCACTGCACATACACCATCCACTCACATCACATAATACAGCACAACAAAGCACCCCACACATCACCTCACACATCACCCACACCACATCATGGCACCTCAAAGACACTCCAGGTTTTCTGGGGAGGAGCTAAAGGTCTTGGTGGAGGATATCATCTGGGTAGAGCGACAGCTATTCGGGTCACAGGTGCAGCAGACATCCATTGCAAGGAAGATGGATCTATGGCGGAGAATCGTCGACAGGGTCAATGCCGTGGGACAGCATCCAAGAACCAGGGATGACATCAGGAAGAGGTGGAACGACCTACGGGGGAAGGTACGTTCCGTGGTATCAACACACCAGATTGCTGTACAGAGGACTGGCGGTGGACTCCCACCTCCTCCCTCACAACTAACAACATGGGAGGAGCAAGTGTTGGTGATCATGCATCCTGAGGGCCTCGCAGGAGTAGCAGGAGGACTGGACTCTGGTAAGTCAAATCTTTACTACTTAATCCCCAAAACCCTACCTGCATGCCATCATAAACTCCTACCCCAACCCTCACCCCATCACTCCAATACCTCACATATACCCCACTAGGACAACCCACCCATCCCAATACCAAGCCCTGCATGCAACAACAATGCATGGATACCCATCACAGACCTGCATGGACACCCATCACCACAGCATACACACTAGATAGACTCACCCAGCCCACCTAATCAGCAATCACACAAGGCGAAGGTGACAGTGCAAGCACATTTATACAGGGAAACACATCCATTGCACAAGATGGCACACACAGATACAATAACAATGCATTTGCATCCCAACAGGACCCCTACCCAACGTCACCGGACAGGAGGTGCCAGCTATATCCACTCCCCCCACAGAAGAGGCCCACAGTGATGACAGCAGCTCTGCACGCCTCAATCAGGATGACCCGCCTGCCCCATCTGGGACCTCTGGACAGTCAGTTCCCCTGCCACAGTCCCAAACCACCACAGAACCTCCCCCCTCAGGAAACATCACCACAGCACCCACCCAGTGGGCCCATGCCACTGTCCCCAGGGCACGTCAATCAGCAGTGTGTCCACCACTACAGGGACCCCAGGCAACCCCACTAACCCAGGATGATCAGGGACCTGGGGTCAGTGGCAGTGGGCAAACAGTTCAGGGGGCAGAGGCACAGGACAACAGGGAAGCTGGGAGGACTGTTGTGCGACAGGGGGAGGACAGGACCAGGGAACCCACTCTCCACGAGGCACTCTTCAACATCATGGGAGCATACCACCATTCCCAGGAGACCATGGGCACGGTACTGGCCAAGTTTCAGGAGACCCAGCGGCTGCAGGAGGGACACTACGTGGGGATCAGGGATGACCTCACCAAAATATACACCATCCTGGTCACCATAGCAGGGGTGCTGGCTGATATGGGCAAGACCATGAGGGAGGCAGTGGCACAACAAAGGCCCCCTGACACTAGCCAAATCGAGGAACAGCCTTCCACCTCTGCCGGCGCTAGTGGACAGGAGGCCCCGCCACAGGACCAACAGGCCACCAGCACCCCACCCCCTGCAGAAGGAGAACCATCCCGCAATCGGTCCCTGCGATCCAGGCAGAAAACAGAGAACATTGCCACAAGATCATCACCAGGCTCATCCTCCAGCAGAAAAGGCACCTGGCGTCTCAATGCCAGGTTGTGCAACATACAGCATGCCACGATGATCTGGCACACCTACTTCGGTGAGTAGTACAGGGAGCCACCTGTTAGATGGAGGCACCGGAATCTGGCCTTCAGGAGGCCAAATGTTCTCTCAATAATATGCCTAGTTCACCCATGTGCCTCATTGTAGCATTCCTCTGCCCTTGTCCTGGCATTCCTCACTGGGGTCAGTAGCCATGAGAGGTTGGGGTAACCAGAGTCACCTGCAAATTTTGAGGGATACCTGTTAGACACATACTAACCCTTAGGAACTACCCCATACCCAGACACCTACTCATACTGTGTGGGGACCTTGGGCTCCCCTATTAGCCACACCTTTGGAGTTGGCCCATCACATAAGGGATACTGCTATTCCTCAAGATATAGGCATCATGCACAGAGCCAGGATACTTGGCATTCACATGGGAGATGTACTGGTCCGCCAAACACACCATTTGCACATTCATCAAATGGTAGCTTTTTCTATTTCTGTACACTTGTTCATTTCTGCGGGGGGGGACAAATGCCACATGTCTACCATCAATGGCACCAATGATGTTAGGGATATGTCCCAGGGCATAGAAGTCAGCTTTCACTGTGGCCAAATCATCCACCTGGGGGAACACGATGTAGCTGCGCATGTGTTTCAGCAGGGCAGACAACACCCTGCTCAACACTTTAGAAATCGTTGGCTGAGACATCCCAGATGCCAAGTAGTTTTGGAAGGAACCACTTGCCAGGAAATAGAGCACTGACAGGATCTGCACTAGAGGGGGGATACCTGTGGGTTGGCAGATAGCTGACATCAGGTCTGGCTCCAATTGGGCACAGAGTTCTTGGATTGTGGCACAATCAAGTCTCTATGTTAGTATAATGTGTCTGTCCTCCATTGTCAACAGGTCCACCAGGGGTCGGTACACCGGAGGATGCCGCCATCTCATCATCTGCCCCAGCGGTTGTAGCCTATGGAGGAGAACGGTGAGCAGAGGGTCTTTTACAATATAGGTAGCACAGCTGTGTCAGAAGTCATGTCAGAGTGAAATTGTGAGTCCGTATAAGTGCCTATATGTGCTGTGACGCAGTTAGCTGCCTCCATCACTAGCCCGCCCATCACAACACACCGCTCATGTGCAATCACCACCCCACTGCCTTTCACACGTCCCCTGTGTCCTCTCCCAGTGTGTCTGTGAGCCCTCCTCCCAAAGTAAACAAACGGAGGCACACACCCACTCAACAGCCATCCATCTCACAACAGCCTCCAGCCCATGCACCTTCACCTAAACTCAGCAGACGTACACCTCCTACAACCACTACCTCTTCCTCCACTCCCACACCCCCTCCATCTTCCCGTCCCAGTGTGTCTAAAAAACGTTTCCTAGCTAACTTCAACCTCTTCCCTACACCTCCCCCCACCCATCCCCTAGGGCCAGGATGTCTAGATCCCAGCACTTCAGCCACCACATCTGCGTCTGCTGTGATCCGTGCAAGTCCGGGTGGATCAAAGGGGGCACCTGTCAGAGCTGCCAGTGTGCCACCTACAGATGTGAAGGGCCACCCAATTTCGCCACCTGTCAAGGTCAAAAAGAGGCCGGCTTCCAGCAGGGGAAAGTCGCACCACCCATCCAGCAAGGCCGCAGCCAAACACAGAGATGACAGTGCCAAGGTCCCATGGAGTATCATGCTACCTGTTCCTTGTACATCTTGTGGCTCAGACACCCAGGTGACAGGAGGGTAACTGCCACACCCCAGGTGCAGCATCACTGGGCACAATGCCCCCTCCAGAACCAATGGATAGATGCATCCACTCCCCTTATCCTTGGCAGGATGAAGCACTCTGGGCACAATGCCCCCTCCAGAACTAGTGGATAGATGCATCCACTCCCCTATCCTTGGCAGGATGAAGCACTCTGAGCACAATGCCCCCTCCAGAACCAGTGGATAGATGCATCCACTCCCCCTGTCCTTGGCAGGATGAAGCACACTGGGCACAAGGCCCCCTCCAGAACCAGTGGATAGATGCATGCACTCCCCCTATCCTTGGCAGGATGAAGCACTCACCGACTTGAAAGACTGTGGCTTTGCACTCCCCAGGAGCAAGCAGTGGGCAAACCACCCACTTGAGAGTCTGTGGCTTTGCACTCCCCAGGACCAAGCAGTGGGCAAACCACCCACTTGAGAGACTGGCTTTGCACTCCCCAGGACCAAGCAGTGGGCAAACCACCCACTTTAGAGACTTCGGCTTTGCACTCCCCAGGACCAAGCAGTGGGCATGGAGGCCCCTCGAGGTGCACTGGCGTCATACCATCTTCCGGCTGAGGTGTCCCCCCTCCCCTTCCCCCTGAAGTGCCTGTGTTTTTTTCGACCTGATGCCCCTGCAGTGTTCTCTCTGTTTTGAGGCAGGTGTCATGTGTGGGCTTCGCCCATGCTTTTTTGGACCACTGGACATTTACAAGGGACAGTGTACGGCCTTGTGTATATAATGTCAATATTGTATATACCGTTTATTTAAATTCTACTGCTATATCTGAATGTTCAAATATAACACTGGTTAGACTCATTTCCTTTTGTCCTTGCGTTCTCCCATGGGGTGACAGGGTGTATCAGTATTGTTGTTGGATGTGGTTGAGGGTGGGGGGCTCTTTTTCCTCCTCCCCTGTGTGCTAGGTGCAGAACCCACCGTCGTCGCCCCCCTCTTTCTACTTCGTGGTGTATGAGAAGATACACCAAGATGGGGAGGATCTGCAATTCGGGCTCCATGGCGTCCTGCTTCTGGCGGATTGGCCACTCATAATAGTGTGGGCGGTACATTGTCTTCCGCCTGTCTTTTGGCGGTGACCGCCGCAGTGTTTGTTGCTACCGCCGTGCCGGTCGGAGTGTTAAAGAGGCTGTCTATGTTGGAGGTTTCCGCCGTGGTCGTGATCAAATTTTTTTACTGCCGGCCTGTTGGCAGTGTTACCGTCGCTTTAACACCGACCGCCAGGGTTGTAATGAGGACCATAGTTTTTAGTGTTGTTTTTAATATAATTTTAAGAAACTATTGATATAGAAAATATTGTGGTATATAATATTATTTGTAAGTGTCTATTAGTATGTAACTTATGTATTGTTTTATTGTATCTGTTTATTTCCTTTTAGATTAGTGTTTTAGGAAGCTAAATTTTTAGTTATGAAATGGTTGAATTTTGTATATTTTGTTGTGTTAATATATATATAAATAATTGGGTGTTTTTGCAGCGGGATATTGGGTTTTTAGTGGGTAAGTGTGTGGATATTTTTTAAATATCTATATTTTAAAATTAAAATAATGTTAACAATTTTGAAGATATACAAATTTATAAATTAGATTTTTGAAAATTATTCTCTAAAATTTTGCACAAAAGTGTTTATTAAGATATTAATAGTATAAGAACATATTTATTAAAAGCATTACAAAATATTTAATTAAAATAATATTTAGAAATATTTTCATTTACAAATTCATAATTTTTGAATTTTTATAACTCTTTTTTCAAAATTGTAGAAATTTATTTTTTTCAAATCGTAATTTTATTTCAAAATATGTTTTAAATGTATACATATATAATATTTTAAAATAATCTTATCTTTGATTTTATGATTGTTAAGTTTGAAATCATAGTTTGTTTGTTGTACGGTTTATAGTTTTCAAGAAGTTGAGAAAGAACTTCATAAACATTTTAATTATTAATATTAATAAAACAATCTTTTTTAAGTTTAATATTTTGGTTTTCATACATAGGTTTGTAGTTTAGGTTAGTTTTCTTTTAGATTGAGTTATATTCATTTCTTAGTACAAATGTGCATGATTATGGAGTTTTGATAGTGTTTTGAAATTGTTTGATTTGTATTACCTTCTTTCCTTTTTTATATTAAAGTGGATATTGAAAGCATCCAACACCTTTTTCAAATATATCCTTAGAGTGGAGTAGGATTATTGAATGTCACCCCTTTAATGTCCAGTACCTTCCACCATTATGGCTGGATTGGAGTGGGAATAGTAACTGTCACCCCTTTAGTGTCCAACACCTTCCTCCAATATGGTAAGATTGATTTAGGAATAGTAAATATCATCCCTTCAGTACCCAACACCTTATCTAACTTGGGTTAGATTGGTGTGGGGATAGTAAATGTCATCCCTTCTTTAGTGTTCAACTCTTTACTCCAATATGGTTAGATTGGAATGGGAATAGTAAATGTCACCTCTTTAGTGTCCAACAACTTTTCCCAATATTGTTGGATTGGTGCAGGAATAGTGAATGTATCCCTTTAGTATCCAATGCCATCCAAAAATTGGTTTGGATTGGAGTGGGAATAGCAAACGGACCTTTAGTGTCCAACTCCATTCCCAAATTGGTTTATATTGGAGTGGGGAAAGTAAATGTCACCCCTTTAGTGTCCAATACCTTCCTCCAATATTGTTGGTTTGGAGTGGGAATAGTAAATTGCACCCCTTTTGTATCCAACACCTTCCCCAGTATGGTTGGATTGGAGTGGAAATAGTAAATGTCATCACCTTAGTGTCCAGCCCCGTCCCCAAATTGGTTAAGATTGGAGTGGTATTAGTATACGTCACTTCTTTAGTATCCAGTGCCTTCCTCTAATTGATTTAGAATTGAGTGGAAATAGTAATTTTTACCCCTTAGGTGACCAAAATTCTTTTTTGCAAATGATATATGTTGACCTGTGATTATTTAATTTTACAATTTTATTGTGAAATCTTTTATTTTATTTGTATTTTATTTTTATTTGTATTTAGTAGAAATATTTTGTGTTATTTTATTAGTATTGTTTTTTAATTATTAATATAATAATAATAAATAGTAGTACATTTGTAAACAACATTACTATTAATAACATTGTTTTGTATAATAAAGACATGTCTCACATTTTACTCATTTTATTTCTATTTTTTTATTGTATACTATGACATTTGTAATGATATATATTTTATCTGAAAAACAAACAGTTTTTAGAGGTAGGTAAATAAAACTTGTATTTTTTTTTTTTATTAGTAAAAATATGTAATTATATTCACAGTATTGTGTGGTGTACATTTTCAACTTTTATTTTTCATTGTTCACCAGTTTTTTTACTTTTTTTATTTTTTTATACAAATTTTCTACATCATTTCAACATATTTGTATGCACATAGTAAATAATTGTAGATATTGTATGTTATTAATAAATGTATACTTTAAACATTTTAAACTTTTCATCACAACATTTTTTGACATGTTTCATAAGTTTAATAGTTTTATTTTTTTCATACATTTATTAAACATATCTATACTTTTTCCCATTCATTTCCATGGGGAGATGGTATTTTTTTCAAGTTTCATTTTGTGGCCATTTTTTGTTTACAGCTACCAGCTATTTTGTAATATACTATGGGGGTCATTCCGACCCTGGCGGTAAAAACCGCCAGGGTCGCGGATGACGGAAGCACCGCCAACAGGCTAGCGGTGCTTCCTGGGCCATTCTGACCGCGGCGGTAAAGCCGCGGTCAGAAAACCGGGTCCGGCGATTTCCCGCCGGATTTCCCCCGGTTGCCCAAATCCGCCATGGCGGCGGGGATTCTGACCCCCTTCCCGCCACCCTGTTTCTGGCGGTTTTTACCGCCAGGAACAGGATGGTGGGAACGGGTGTCCTGGGGCCCCTGGGGGCCCCTGCACTGCCCATGCCAATGGCATGGGCAGTGCAGGTGCCCCCTAACAGGGCCCCAGCCTGCTTTTCACTGTCTGCCTAGCAGACAGTGAAAAGCGCGACGGGTGCTACTGCACCCGTCGCACACCTGCAACACCGCCGGCTCCATTCGGAGCCGGCTTCAGTGTTGCAGGCCCCTTTCCCGCTGGGCCGGCGGGCGCTAACTTGGCTGGCACCCGCCGGACCAGTGGGAAAGTTGAAATGGCCCCAGCGGTCTTTTGACCACGGAGCGGCCATATGGCGGTTACCGCATGGCGGGTGGCGCGGTTAGAATGAGGGCCTATGTGTTATTTTAGGTCTATTTCTTAGAACCAGATCCTGGTAAGGTGCTGCTGTTCATTGGCACCTGTAAGTCCCTTTTTTAAGGATTTTTTTAGGGTTGTGTACACATGCTCCATTCCCAAACAAGTAGGATGAACAATCAAATTAGTGCTAGTTGCCATACATACCATTCCATGTGTGAAGTGACGTCAGGCATACAACATGCATACCCAGTACCAGGTTTTGGCTAGAAACATAGGACTAGACCACATGTATATCCTTTAAATGGTACATCTCAACAGCTATTTGTCACATCAAGATTGATGTAAATGCTGTAATGTACATATGTGGATCATGGTACATACATCACACACTACCTACTATGTAGCAGAGCTAACAGTCTTCCTATGCACATGCACATTACCATCTATGCACACATGTAGCTCAATCGTTCATTCATGCACCTTTAATCTACCTCATCATACACTCTTCCTTTCACACATTGGTGTTGCATTGGACTCACCAGCTCCTCTGGTGCACCATATAGCTGTTCATATAGGTTTAGGACCTCCTCCACAAGCTTGGCCAGCTCTTCTGCTGAGAAGCTAGGGGCCCTATCACCTGCAGGATGTGGCATGATTGCTCCCTGAGGCAGTACACAGCAGTTCAGGCCGTGGATGTCTTGCAGGCAGCAGTGTCAGTAGTTGGGGGATTGTGCAGAAGATGGCTAACACATCTGCCACGTACAGGACCGTCACCGCCAACGGATACCGCCATTGACCCAAGCCTGCCAAAGGCAGCAATATGGTTGAATGGCAATGTACACCATGGTTGTAACCGCCTACCACCATGATGACTTCCACCAGCGGAGTCAGGTCACTTCCTGATGTCCAGTACAGTAAGACAGGCAACTGCTATTTTAGGGCTTTAATATGTATGATGAGGTGATGAAAGTTGTCATTTACAGAAATCTCACATCTATGATAATGTGTAAAGTGCAGGCCTACTGTTTACAAGTATTAATGTGCATGTAATTAGTAGAGGAAGTGAAATTAGATATTTTGGGTTAGGTACATGAAACAGTCATACTAATGACAATCGGAAGATGGCATAGGGGCAAAAATATGTGTGACATGTCTACAGCGTTGATGTAACTTTCACTGTCAGTGACATGTATCTCTATGTAGAGTACATGAAAGGGTTTAGGGGATTTGAATCCGGTACAATTTCATATTTTGGATGGCTATGTGCTAAACACCACAAATTCACCGTTTCATGTGACATGATTTCAATATGTGTGTGACGTTCTTGTGATCATACTTACAATGGATGGGTTGTCATTCACATTCCTTTTGGTGTTTTCCCACATAGTTACCTAGGCCTGAGGAGAACAAGACAAACTCTGTCCACTAGCAGACCATGGAGGCGCGACATGTAATCCAAATTGATCACCTGGATAGGCATAGAATTATGGATATATGTCGTCAGTTGGAGCCAGATCTGATGCCTGCCATTCGCAATCCCAATAGCATACCTCCCATCATTCAAGTCATGTCAGAGCTGCAAATCCTGGCCACTGGGTCCTTTCGGGAATACAGTGGCCCTTACTGCAAGGATACCCCAGCCCATGTTCAGTCTGGTTTTGAAGGCTGTACTGTCTGCATTGTTAAAACACCTGGACAGCTACATCAGATTTCCCCAATGTGAGGATCTGGCCCATTTGAAGGCTGATTTCTATGCTTTGGGACACATTGCGCATGTAGTTGGAGCCATAGATGGCAACCATGTAGCCTTCATTCCCCCAAGTGCAAATGAACAAGTATATGGGAACAGGAAAGACTTCCACTCCATGAACGTCTAAGTGGTCTGTTTGGCTGACCTCTATATTTCTCAAGTTTGTGAAATGTATCCAGGATCAGTCTATGATTCCTTCATCATGCAGAACAGCAATAGCCCACTGCTGATGACACGACTAGACATGGAGAGGGCCTGGCTGGTCAGTAAGTCATGTATGTCATGTGTGTCTGTACCTTTTTTTCCTGCTACCATATATGTGGATGTACAAGATTATAGTTTGGATTGTTGTAACTATACCTTACAGGGGACTCCGGCTACCCAAATTGTCCTTGGTTATTGACACCAGTGAGGTATCCAACCACGCCAGGGGAAGTCTGCTTCAGTGAGGCCCACAGAAGGACAAAGCATGTAGTGGAACAGACTTTTGGTCTCCAGAAGGCAAGATTTCGCTGCATAGACAAATCTGGAGGAGCCCTCCTCTACTTACCATACAAGGTCTGTCAAACAATTGTTGCCTGCAGCGTACTCCACAACCTTACCAAGAGACGTCAGATCCCATTCATATCAGATGAGGGGAGCCTGCAGATCCTGTGAGTGGGAACGCAGATATGCCGAGTGAGGATGAGCATGATGAGGATGAAGCTGGAGATATCACGGCAGATTTCATCTATCAGTACTTCAACTGACTCAAGGTATGTGATGTGATGTTACTAATGAGATTCCATGGGGCAGGGTTGAGGTAATGCACAACCAATGCCATGTAATGTGCTTCTTGCCACCATCAGTGCGATCTTAAGTGGCTCCAAAGCTCATGACTCGGATATGCATGCTAAATGTTCCTTCGGGTTGTGTACAGAAATGTAATGTACATGGTCTATTGTTCAGCACATGCACAATCAAAGTAACTTTAGTAATTATGCATAGACAATGTGATGTTTGTGTTACAATCTGGCCTAGTCCTTATCAATCACAGATTTGCAGATTGGCTGTTTGGCTCATCCTCATTTGGCATGGTCAGGCAGTGTCACAGGCAGGTGGGAATTGCTGACTGACATGATCAGTGGACATGGTTTAGACCAGGTACAGTTTTGCATCAGATTTGTGGTATGTGAATTCTATGCCCAGACTGTCAGGACAGTGGTTTGGAGGCGTCCTTTTCCACAAAATAGTCCTGTTTTGCATTGGAGGTGGCTCACATGGTGGCATGTGTGTGTCGATTTGTGTCTGACCCGTGTCACAATGTTGGTATCTAGACCCTCCACCATCATTATAGTTTGTGTTGTTTGTGACCGGACTTGTGCATAGCTGCAAGTGCATTTCTTCATTGGAGACCAATGTGCTTGTGTCTGAAGACTGACATAGGTGAGTGGCTAGCCTACAGATACCTGACCATCATAAGTGGAAGGTTCCATGACTGGGCAGCTTAGTACTGCGTCGATCACGTGGGCGATGGGTCGGAGTTTCTGTTGCACAGCAGGTGCTGTGTTGATTCTTCATGCAGGAAGTCGGGCTGCGTCATTCCGGTTTGCG
This sequence comes from Pleurodeles waltl, assembly GCF_031143425.1. NCBI lineage: Eukaryota > Metazoa > Chordata > Amphibia > Caudata > Salamandridae > Pleurodeles > Pleurodeles waltl. The sequence goes on along the minus strand of NC_090437.1, from coordinate 1,145,947,284 downwards.
ATGCGTCGATCCATTGGGCTGTGCGTTGAAGTTCCGGGCGCAACGTTGGCGCTGCGTCAATCTCCACTCTGGGAGCCGGGCTACATCCTTCCAGGTCAGCTGTGATTAATCTGAGTTAGTGGAATGTGGGACTCAAAGATTTGAAACTGCATACAGCATGCTCCATGCTTTTGGAGTATGCTGGTGTTGAAGTTGCTGCCAATACCCTCATATCTTGCCTGAGTGCAGACATGACAATGTACATCTCTCTCCTAGTAAGGTGTGTGCCTTTATTGAATCAACTAGAAGCTGAACAATGCACAATGGTGTCAGAGCTGGCACACAATACACGTGTTACAATTTGACTTGGGCCTCTGCCTGGATGTAATGGCAGTACGTGCAGTTTGATATTTATGTCTCCCCCCCAGGTGAGTATGTGACATAATTAGGGAGATATTCTCAGAGTCCAGTTTGGCATGGCACACAGCTGTAGCTGTGTTTGCTTGTAATTGTACTTGTAGTGGGCCATTGCATAGCTGTCATTGGCATGAAGAGTTAAATGGTGCCCCATTCAGGATGGATTACTTTGATAGTTAGTTTCATATGCAAGACATTTCAAATTAAGTGCACTGTTCTGGTTTTGCTTATGGTGGAACAGTGCCTTCTGGGAGTTGTAGTGCTGTCAGTTCCCAGGACTTCAGATGCCCTTCTCAAACACTGTAGCCCAAGGTGAGTATGCTTGACGTGTGGCATGGCAGTGAGGGATATTTGGAGATTTGGACAGAGGGGTGGTAGGTGGTTTGGTCATTAGGGTGGCGAAAGGTGATGAGTGAGCATGCAAGGCAAAATTGTTTGGTGACATGAATGGTGTAATGACTTAACCATCTCCACTCCCCCAGGCATTCCTATTAGGCCCTCAGGATGCAAGATGTCCAAGACCTTCTCCTCCCATGATGTGACCTGTGGGGGTAGAGGTGGGGGCCCACCACCAGTCTTGAGGACCGCCAGCTGGTGCCTGGATGCCACGGAACATACCTTCCCCCTGAGGTCATTCCACCTTTTCCTGATGTCCTCCCTTGTGTGTGGGTAACTGCCTACTGCATTCACCCTGTCGACTATCCTTTGCCACAACTCCATTTTCCTGGCTATTGATGTTTGCTGGACCTGTGCTCTGAATAGATATGGCTCGAACCTGACAATTTCGCCCACCATGACACTCAACTCATCATCAGTGAAACATGGGTGTTTTTGTTGGGACATGGTAGTGGTGCCAAAGACGGTGAGGTAGTGAATAGAAGGATGAATGATGTTTGTGATGAGGTGTAGGTGCTGCGATGTGAGTGGGTGGCACTTGTGTATTGTGTGGGTTTGTAAACTGCGTGTTGTGTCAGTTGTGCAAATGAGGGATGTGTACTGAGTGTTATGTGTAGGGGTGGCTATTGTTTGTTTTGCTAGTTCATTTGGTTTATCCTTCTGTCTGGGTGTGAGAGGCATTCTGGTTGCAAATGATTGTGGGGTGTGTAGGGGTGAGTTTTATAGTGCAGTGTGTCGGTGTGTCGGTTGTGGGAATGTGTATTAGGTGTGGGGTATTCAAACTGTCCAATGTGGTGTTCTGACTGATGTGAATTCAGACTGCTGCAATTCACACTGCCAATGGTTTTCCACCATGGAAGAACCACTCTTGTGATTTGTGAATTCTAATTTGATCGGTTGATTTTTGTTGGGCTGGGGGTGCTAGTGGTCTTACCATCAGATTGCAAAAGTCGTAATGAGGCCCTTTGTGTCCTTGAAAGGAAGGGAGCCAGGCAGAAATGAGTGTCCTGTGTGGTTGTGGGGGAAGGAGAGAGTTCGGATTGTAAGAAAGAGAAGAAAAGAGTTGAAGGTGTGCAGAGGAATTCTAAGGAACATTCTAATAAAAGAAAGAGTATAAGGAAACTTTGGGTGCAAACAGTGACTTGGCAGTAGTAAGGAAAAATTGAATAGTTTACAAGGGTGAAAGCAAGTATTCATCTCCCTGTGGGATCAAGGAAGTTAAACACAATATAGTAGGTTGGAGAATGGTGCAACTTGGAGTTTGGGAAATATATGCAAAATTAATAAACCACAGAAAATAAACATCATTACCTGAACGTGTTGGAACATATATCAAAATGAGAACAAAATTAAATGAGGAAGATAAAAATATAGCTAAGGTTTATAAAGAATCAAATATAATATTGTGATGTTCTAGAAATGGAAGAATTCTGTAGTTATATTTTTAGGTATGATGTGTCTTATTATGTGTAAAGAATTTTAAAGGGGGATATATGTGAAGTTATGACATAACAATGGATACAATAATAGCTCCAGGAATATATCTTTAAAAAGTTTGCTTGTGGGTTCCTGGGAGCTAGTGCTTGCCTCTCTTATACCCTGCATTATCTCTCTTACTTCTAATTTGGTTGCATTTGAGGCTGGTTGTGCTGTCTTGCATGAATTATAACATCATATTTTGTAGTCACATTTCCAGTTTATAGTTTCTGTTGATGCAGTTTCTTGGCTGTAGGTGTAGCCCATATGATTTAGTAACTGCTTTCTTGTGAAGTGATATACTCTGCAGCTTCTATCGTTCTATCTGAAAGCAGTGTAATAGTACAAATATATAGAATATACATATACATTTATTTATATATATATTATTTACATTTAAAATTATGCAAGCCACTTATGTTTTGTATCCTTACATGTATGTTGTGTCTAGATGTTTCTCAAGATTTTGCAGTTTTTCCAATGGGGTGGGCTTATGTGGAAAAGGTGCTTTCCTTTCTTTTGGATGAAAACAATCATAAGTTTCACTTTAAATTTTAATGTTTTTGTTAGTTTGTAGGCATTGAGGTTGTTAGGTTTATTTTTTCTTGCATGTTGAGTGAGTTTAAACTTTAGTATTAATTTATGTATACTTACGTTCGAACATCTTTTTGATGGCGTGTGATAGTTGGTATTTTCAGGCAGTTCTTCGCCGTTTCCAGGTGTGAGCTTGTCTTTTAGGAAGTCAATGCAAAAATATAGAAGCTGGATTGAATTCTATTAATTATTTGGTATTTAATGTTATTAAGTTTAATAACAATTATATTTTAGTGTAAATATAAGTTTTATTTACTTGGTAAATAGTTGTTGAAATGTACATATTTTTAGTGTACTGGTTTGGTGAGGAAATCCAGCAGAGTGTCCTCGTCTTGCAGCGTTTTTTTTGTTTTTTAAGTAGTTAGTTGTTTACATTAGTGTACTTTTTATATTGTTGCTTTATTATTTGTTTGATTTTATTGGCCAAAGTTGTTTATTGTTTTAGTTTATTGCTTGGTTTAGCTTTAATCTGATTTTTTTATTCATTCTGTCCTTCCACGGTAAACGCAAATTTATGTGCTATTTTTGATGTATGAACTAGTTGTTACTTTTGAATATAAGTTAATTTATACATACTCACACACACACATACACACACATATATGTCCCAGCTTTGGCAATCGCCGAGCAATGTGTTGCAGAGAAACGCGTCATGTAGGAATAAACCTTCTGTGTCCTCACAGCCATCCTGAACAAGCATGGTTTACTCGTTTTGGACTTTGGACTTTGGATATGATTGTCTGTGTGCTCAACTGGCATCGCGCTCCACCCCTCTTCGATACCCGGTCTCGCTATCTTCGAGCGTGAGTTGTTGTGGAAAATATACTTGTTAATATTAGGATATAGTTTAAATGTTTCTAATTTATGCTTATATTTTTTGGGGGTTAAATGTAATTTTTGCTATATATTTTGGGGTGAAAAGTAAATATAATATGTTAGTTTAATTTAAGTATGCATAAAACATGTTTCAGTTTTATTTTAAGTGATTGTTTTATGTTAAAAGTTTTTTTGTTAATACATTTCATAATGATTCTTTAATTTTTTTGGTGATATTGTGTTTATCAATATTTTTGAAATAATATACTTTTGTTTAAAGGCAAAAATAGTATAGTTAAAACTGTATATTTTAAACAATGCTACTATTGTTCTCAATATTTATGGATTTACTAGTTAAGTATAGGAAGCTAACATTTTTATGATGGAAATTTAATTTCCGATATTTTTGTGTTTCGATATTGTATGGATAGAAAATATGTAAGTGATCCTGTGTAACAACTGCCATAGTACATAAGATATGAAAAACATAAATTCTCGAAAGCAAGTTTGTTAATAAAATGTGAATATAATCAGAAAAATCTCACAAAAATGAAGAATATTTGATAAGGGATAATACATTGTTAGTGAGTAGGGAACTCTTGAAAAAAACTACAGAGAAAAAGGTTTAATGTTAAAAATGAGAAAAAGTGTAAAAAAAAACTGTCCAAGACCTTAATTACAAGTTGCTTGTTAGCGGGGACAGATAAAATCACATGCAATTTTACTTTTAGCACCTGGTAAATCTGCTTAAGTACCATTTAGTTATGAGCTCAACCCCATCAATTACTGTGTGGGACAAATTTTATGGTTTTGTGTAAAATCATTTGGAATTGACCATTCAATGGGATTTTAACGCATAAATTTACCACCTGCACTGAGCAGGTACTATGGGGATTGAGAGTGGGTGAGAGGGGAGTAGGGAATGGCAGCGGAAGCTTTTTTTCAGGTAGGTGTAGCATGTGAGGTGGAAGAAAATCAAATGCAGAATAAGGCCTGACTGTTGCTGCAGAAAAGCTTCATTCCTATTTTTCTCCAGCTGGAATTACAAACTGTAAACATCATCTTTGGCTGTCCCACACTCTGCAAAATGGGGTGCGTAACAACTGAACAACTCATAATCAGGAGAGACAACTAAAATAAAGCATACATTAATTTAGCTTTGCTTAACATGTAATCAGGGCCCAAGTAACTGTTGTGTGTTGGATCTAAACACCCATTGAAACATATCTATAATTGAATGCAACTAGGCATAGACTGGTGGCTGGTCGTGCGTAAAGTTTTTATCTTCATCTTTATAAGTTTTTCCGGAGGTCAAAAATATTTTTTGGGACTGGCTAATGAAGGGTAATGAGAAAGGGCTTCACACGGGTAAATACATTTAGTTGGCAGTCCTGCGGAAGCTTAAAATTTTGCACGAAAAAGCTGAGCAGTAAAAAATGCTATGGTGAAGTTGCACATATTTCAGGTGTTCCACCATTTTCCATCTATCACAAACTAAAGGTATCAGTGATAGTAGACAGCAGTTTCCCTTTGACTCTGTGAGCAACCTAGTCAGTGGTGTAACATAGGCCCAAAGTCTTGTTTTTCTTTTTTTTTTAGGCACAGTAGATTTAGGGGGTCATTAGGAGGTTGGTGGACAGAAACTTCCGTCCGCCAAACTCCCGACGAGGAGACCGCACCAGTACTGGTGGTCTCCCCACCAGCCCCATTACAACTTTCCCACCAGGCTGACCGGCAGAAACCAAGGTTTCCTCCAGTCAGCCCAGTGGGAAGGGTGCGGCAGCATTGTTCCCAGCTCATAATTGAGCTGGCGGCACTGCTGCGTGCACTCAGGCAGTGCGCCCATCAAGGGTGCTGGGCATGGGGACCCCTGCACTTGTTCTGCGCCAGCCTTTTCATGGTGGTGAAACTGCCATGAAAAGGCTTGTGGAGAACAAGGTTGTAATCAGCAGGGTGGCGCTGAGTTCAGCTCCGCCCTGATTGATTACAACCAGGTCCTCCATCAGCCCATCAGAATATTGGATCCTGGTGGGGGCAGCAGTAGGTTGGCGGGTCTGCTTGCCAACCTCGTTATGTGGTGGTCGGACTGCCACAGCCGCAGTGGTCCGGCGCCACTGTGATGTAATTGTCCCCTAAGAGATCTGCCCAGAATCACAGGACTTGAATCTGGTTCTGCAGTTCTAAAGTTGGCAGCTCAGGCCGTTAGGCCACAACTCCTCCCATACCAGTAATTGCAAGAGATGATATTAGCCCAGAGTATCTGTTTTTGGATGGTATGTCCTCCCCAATTATTGGCCCTCACACTTTATCTGGCCTAGAATGTAGAACGGCATGCCTGATCTGGAATTATTGGGTGCACTACAGCACTTGGATTGAGATTCGGCCCATTTGTGCACAAAATATTTCTCTGCTTTGTTAAATGTTGAAATACCTTTCGGTAGGACTTGGAACTGTGTCCATAATGCCTTTTCCTGCCATTGATTTAAGGTAAAGATGTCACTTATGATATTTTAAATACATTTAATACATTGCTTCTGCCCCTTTGCCTCTGAGGTTTGTGGAATGATGTCCAATTAAAATCAAAATTGTAACAAGTGCCATTTCCATTAACTGAATTAACAGAAAAAAAGATAAAATGAAAACATAAATGGACCACTCCACTGCCTCCCTGACTGCAAAGCCAGTGCAGACAAGCCACAGAATTTCAGATAAACTGTCTGACTGCCAAGTAGCTTTTTGGATCATTCTTGTTGGAAACTGGGTTACTGGTTGAGAGGGTGAAACCCTACTCCAGCAGCTACCATGATCTCTATCAGGGTGAAGCACAAGCAAATCCCAAATTAACCTGTGCTTAACCCTCTGGGAGTGTGGCCCAAAAGCAGTCAAGATTTACTTAGAGGCAATATGTAAAGAATTGATGTAGCACAGAGCACCAACTGTGGTTATCTTGTTGCATTTGGACCGGGACGAACTCATAAGTTCAGGCCAAGTGCAATGGAGCGTGAGCCGAATACAGGGACCCAGTTAGGCCAGCTGAACAAAAGTACCTTAAATCCTAGTTTATGGAGCATTGCAGGGTCTCATGTTAGGGATGCGTTGCAAAGTGGTGGCTCTGAGGAGCTGTGAGGCTGCAATGCGAGGTCTTACGTCATCATTAAGGGGCTTGCGATGCAAACTCCTGTATCGAAGATGCACCACGCACCTGTGGTTCTGAAGAAGCTGCAGGGCTGCAATAAAGAGTCCTGCATCGTTATTGAGGATCTTGACACCAAAACAATAATAATCCAATAAGGGGAGTCAAAGATATCAATTGTCATTGTTTTAAAAAAGAAATAGTGCCAAAAAAGAGCCAACAGCAGGGAACTGCTGGTGCTAGACCGGAACAAGGGTCAGATTTGAGGTTGATCACAATGAAATATGGGTCGGATTTGACGACCAGGTTGATCTAGGTCGAAGAGTCATCAAATTTTCAAAAAGGTAAAATCTTCAGCAGGGAGAGGATAAAGGCTGGATCAGAAGATGAGCTTCAACAACGCTTTGGCAAAGTACAAGGTCTTAGTAAAGCAATCAATAAAGGTGAGACGAGTTCCAAGGAGGAAAAGTCTAGAGTTTACACACAGGAAGCTGTTGACATTAATCGGATGCTGCTTGACTGGTTCCTGAACATTAATTTGAGATCAGGACTCTAATGGTAGCCACAGCAGGTTCCAAGACAAGTCCTGTTGTAACTGATCAGCTGGGCAATTTCAGGAAAAGGGGCTTCTTGCAGCTTTTATGTCACTGTAGTTTACAAGGAGGGAAGTCAACTGACCCTTGGAGTCCACTTCTTTGACTTGGGCACAAGTAATAGCAGGTCCTGCCCTTAGGGCTTCCCTCACAGATCCCGACAGCAGGAGCAATCCTTCTTCTTTGTTCCATAAGTCCAGTAGTGTTTAGAAGAGAATGTCAAAGGGTTGCTACATTTAAGGCTAATACTAGCCTGTGGGTGAGGTGACCCCTGTCTTCTCTCTAATCAAAAAGGAAAAGGTTTCCAGGGGTAACCCTACCCATGTTTGCAGCAGTTCCTATGTGCCCTACAGTAAACAATCCCATGAAGCCCCTTTCTATCTAAAACCAAATGAGCAACTCCTCCTGTGTGGTCACTCAAAACTAGTTCTAAGTGTAGCTCTGTTGAAAATGGCCCTTTCTGTAGGGTCACCCTCAAACATTTTGCCTTCCTCCTTCCCTTTTTGCTGAATTCATGTTTTTTGGCCTTATGATTGTAGGCACTTTACCACTGCTAATCAGTGCTAAAGTGCACATGTTCACTTCCCTCAAACATGGCAACATTGGTGTATCCATAATTGGCATATTTAATTTAATTGTAAGTCCCTAGTAAAGTACTCTAAATGTGCCCAGGGCCTGTAAAGTAAATGCCTGCTATACTGATTATGCTACCCACTTAAGTAGCCGTCTAAACATGTCTCAAGCTTACAACTGCAGAGTCTGTATGTGTAGTTTTACTACTGCCATATCGACTTGGCCTTTAAAACCCCTTGCCAAGCCTTAAACTGCCCTTTCATTACATGTAAGTCACCCCTAAGGTAGGCCCTAGGTAGCTCATAGGACAGGGTGCTGTGTAAGTAAAAGGCAGGACATGTATGTTTAATTTGACATATCCTGGTAGTGAAAAACCTTACGTGTTTCAGCAGGGCAGACAACACTCTGGACAACACGTTGGAAAACACAGGCTGGGACATCCCTGATGCCATGGCCACTGTTGTCTGAAATGACCCACTTGCAAGGAAATGGAGCAGTGATAGCACCTGCACTTCAGGGGGTATTCCTGTGGGATGGCGGATTGGTGAGATCAGGTCTGGCTCCAACTTGGTACACAGTTCCTGGATTGTGGCACGGTCAAACCTGTAGGTGATGATCAAATGTCGCTCCTCCATTGTTAACAGGTCCACCAGTGGTCGGTACACCGGAGGATTCCACCATCTCCTCAAATGTCCCAGCTGACGGTGCCTAAGAAGGACAACAGCGACCACAGAGTCAACAAATTCCCAGGTATATACCCACAGCTACACAGAACACGACACCAAATACAAAACTCTTCCTGTATGTGTGTTGAGTGTAGGCCTAGGTATGTGTGACGCAGTAGTAAATGAAGCCATGTGGGCCCCTGAAATGGCGGCTGTCTGACCTCTAAACTGGGACAATGGGATGTGAGGTATTTGCGCTGGCGTTGTACACCGTCGCGGTAGGCGGTCGTAGACCACGACGCAATGCTGCATTGGTTAACATTGGAGCCTATCGGTCCCAGGAGCCAATGATGAAGTGCGCCGGTGGGGATGATATGCACCGCCGCAGACGTGACCGCCATTTTCTATCTGTTCAATCACTCGATACCTGATCTTCGACAGGAGAGGACCTACAATGCAAGTGCTGCTGTGACCTCGGCCTGGAAGAGACAATGGCTGCTGCGTCTGGGGAAAGGGCCCCTGCCTTCACTGCTCAGGAGTTGGAGAAGCTAATCGACGGGGTCCTAACCCCAGTACACGCTACTCTACGGTCCTCCAGACCAACAGGTAAGTAAACAGGGAGCACCTTGTATGGGCTATGCCTGTGTGGAGAGGGCTGGTTGTGAGAAGGAAGTCTCAGCAAGCATGAAGGAGTGTGAATGCATGTGCCACATGGCAAGGGTAGGGATGGGGGCCACTCACTTCGACTGTGCAGTTGGTAATGACTTATCTTCTTCCCCTGTACATGTCATGTAGGTCAGCGCCCACCAGAAGAAGGACATTTGGCGTGCCATCGCCAAGGACGTCCAGACCCTGGGGTCCACCAGAGACGGGGCACCCACTGCCGTAAAAGATGGGAGGACATTTGCCTCTGGAGTAGGAAGACGGCGGAGGCTCAGCTGGGGATGGCCTCCCAACGTGGGAGGGGTGCCCGTTGCACCATGACCCCCCTGATTTTCTGGATCCTGGCGGTGGCCTACCCGGAGTTGGATGGGCGCTTGAGGGCATCACAGCAGACACAAGGGGGTGAGTACAACATCATTCAGCGGACTTTGCGCGCAGTGGAGGGGTCTGGGTGGGGGAGGAGGGCTGTGGGTTTCCCTAGGCCAGGGCGAGTTATGTAGGCTAGGCCCCTCCGGAATGCAGGCCATGTGGCACTCCACCCCACCTCTGTAGAGTGGCAAGTACAGATATACATGCCCCTGTGTCATCTATGTGTGCAGATGTCCACCATAGCCATGTAGGCCAGATCCCAGGAATTGCATCTGTAGAGGCCAAGAGCACGGCGTAGTGCAGGGGGCTGCTGTGTCTGTATTGTCTGCCAACGGTAGCGGTAAGCCATGCACTCAACCTGTCTTTCTTCTGTAGCCCCCCCCCCTTTTTGTGCTCTCCCTGTTCTTTTGTGTATCAGCATCATCAGGCGGAGGTACAGTGGAACAGGAGCACGAGGGAGCTGCATCCCACATGGCCGAGGAGGGCCACACCACGGACTCTGAATACACCAGTGGGACGGAGGGCGAGGGGAGCTTCACGTCGGTCACCGGATCACCAAACAGCAACACGGACTCGTCCGCCGATGGGAGCTCCGTTGTGGTGGCGGCACCATCTGTGCCCCCCACTTCTACAGGTACAGCCACCACCCCCCCTACCAGCACCGCCCTCCCAGCAGCCCCTCAGCCTTCACCCCGTGCCCGCTCACCCAGGAGGGTGGGCATCACCTACGCCCCAGGCACCTCAGCCCATGCCCCTGTCACCCTTGCTGCCCTCAGTGAGGAGGCCATTGACCTCCTCAGGTCACTCACTGTTGGGCAGTCTACCATTGTGAATGCCATCCAGGGTGTAGAAAGGGAGTTGCAACACAGTAATGCATTCCTGGAGGACATTCATTCTGGTCAGGCTGCCCTTCATCGAACCCTGCAATCTCTGGCCTCAGCACTGATGGCAGCCTTTGTCCCTGTGTCTAGCCTCCCCCCCACAACTTCCTCCACCCAGACCCAGTCCCCTGTACCCCAGCCTATCCCAAGCACACCATCAGACAAGCATGCACACACCTCAAAACACAAAAGTAGCTCAGGCAAACATAAGCACCACACAACCCACAGGCACTCACACAAGCATCACCCACATACAGACACAGCAACATCCACTGCCTCCACTGTGTCTCCCTCCTCATCGTCTCCCTCCTCCCTCCCAGTGTCGTCTACACTCTCACCTGCATGCACTACATCTACAGGCACTAGGACTCGCACCAGAACACCCAGCACCACACCCCGCTCACCTGCACTCACCACCCCCACTACCATTTACGCGTCCCCTGTGTCCACTCCCAGTGTGTCTGTGACGCCCCCTCCCAAAGTACACAAACGCGGGCACCCACACACCCAACATCCATCCACCTCACGACAGCCTCCAGTACCTGCACCTGCACCCAAATCACCTAAAGTTACACCTCCTACAACCACCTCCTCTTCCTCCACTCCCAGACCCCCTCCAGCTACCCGTCCCAGTGTTCCTAAGAAACTCTTCCTGAGCAACGTTGACCTCTTTCCCACCACCCCCACCACTTCAATTCATAGGTCCTGTAGTAGCACCTCAGCCAAAAAAAGTCCGGTACCAGTGGTGCGTGTTAAAGGTGTGTGGAGTGCACCGGCCACCAGGGCAGCCAGTGTGACACGGAGCCAAAGCACTGCCAGTCCACCCCCTGTAAAGCACCTTAAGTTGGAAAGTGGCCGACGGGAGAGGGTGAAGACTCCTGCCGGCAAAACAGCTCACAAGGGTCGCGGGGCGAGTGCCCAGTCAGCTGTGACTCCTCCCAAGGTGGTGAAGGGGCTGAAGAAGTCTCCAAAGTCTGGGAAGAGCAGCATGGTGGAGAATGCCGCCATCCTCCCCGCCGGCCGGGACGCCACCGCCAGCAGTATCGTCACTGGTCCGGAGACCACCGCCAGAGTCAGTGCCCTGGAGGGCAGCAGTATCGTCACTGGTCCGGAGACCACCGCCAGAGTCAGTGCCCTGGAGGGCACCACTATCGTCACTGGTCCGGAGACCACTGCCAGAGTCAGTGCCCTGGAGGGCACCACTATCGTCACTGGTCCGGAGACCACCGCCAGAGTCAGTGCCCTGGAGGGCAGCAGTATCGTCACTGGTCCGGAGACCACCGCCAGAATCAGTGCCCTGGAGGGCACCACTATTGTCATTGGTCCGGACACCACCGCCAGAGTCAGTGCCCTGGAGGGCAGCAGTATCGTCACTGGTCCGGAGACCACCACCAGAGTCAGTGCCCTGGAGGGCAGCAGTATCGTCACTGGTCCGGAGACCACCGCCAGAGTCAGTGACCTGGAGGGCCCCGGCAGCCACAGCCCCGCTGGGCACTGAGGGACCGTAATGCCACACACCGCTGAACAGGGCAAAGACCGCCATGGTGAAGACCGCTGAACAGGGCAAAGCACCCCCATGGTGAAGACCGCTGAATAGGGCAAAGCACCGCTGAACAGGTCAGAGACAGCAAAGGCAAGCACCGCTGAACAGGGCAAAGACCGCCATGGTGAAGACCGCTGAACAGGGCAAAGCACCGCTGAGCAGGTCAGAGACAGCAAAGGCAAGCACCGCTGACAAGGGAAAAGCACCGCTGAACAGGGCAAAGCACCGCCATGGTGAAGACCGCTGAACAGGGCAAAGCACCGCTGAACAGGGCAAAGACTGCCAGGGTGAAGACCGCTGAACAGGGCAAAGCACCGCTGAACAGGTCAGAGACAGCAAAGGCAAGCACCGCCGAACAGGGCAAAGACCGCCAGGGTGAAGACCGCTGAACAGGGCAAAGCACTGCTGAACAGGTCAGAGACAGCAAAGGCAAGCACCGCTGAACAGGTCAGAGACAGTAAAGGCAAGCACCGCTGAACATGGCAAAGACCGCCATGTTGAAGACCTCTGAACAGGGCAAAGCACCGTTGAACAGGTCAGAGACAGCAAAGGCAAGCACTGCTGAACAGGTCAGAGACAGCAAAGGCAAGCACCGCTGAACAGGGCAAAGCACAGCCATGGTGAAGCCCGCTGAACAGGGCAAAGCACCGCCAAATCAAGCATCGTTAGCCCATGTGCAGCTGGGACAGTGACGGAACTGGGACTGTCACGGGGAGCGTGATGCACTCTGGGCACCATTCCCCCTCCAGAACCAGTGGAGACCTGCATCCACTCTGTCTGTACTTCACAGGATGAAGCACTCTGGGCACCAGTCCTCCTCCAGAACCAGTGGAGACCTGCATCCACTCTGTCTGTCCTTCACAGGATGAAGCACTCTGGGCACCAGTCCCCCTCCAGAACCAGTGGAGACATGCATCCACTTGAGAGACTGTGGCTTTGCACTCCCCAGGATGGTACAGTGGGCAAGCCACCCACTGTAGAGACTTGAGAGACTGTGGCTTTGCACTCCCCAGGATGGTACAGTGGGCAAGCCACCCACTGTAGAGACTTGAGAGACTGTGGCTTTGCACTCCCCAGGATGGTACAGTGTGCAAGCCACCCACTGTAGAGACTTGAGAGACTGTGGCTTTGCACTCCCCAGGATACATCAATGGGCATGGAGCCCCATCGAGGATCTGGCATGGTGCTGACATTCGGCTGAGGTGCCCCCCCTTCCCTTCCCCATGAGGTGCCTGTTGTATTTCTATCTGATGCCCCTGCAGTGTTCTCTCCGTTCCAGGACACGTATCGTGTGTGGGCCTCGCCCATGCATTTTGGGGCCAGTGGTCCACGGACATTGAAATGTGCATACCTGTACTACTATTCGTGATGTATATATTTGGAATGTGTATATATTGATGTATATATGTGCTTACTGATTTTTTATACATTACAATGTTTGAACTCATTTCCTTTTGTCTTAGCATTTATCCGGGGGGGTTGGGGGTTGTTACTGTGATGTTCGGAAATGCATTGGTGTGTGTGTTGTAGTGGGTGAGGATCGGGTTGGGGGTGGGGGTGTTGCGTGTGTGTGTTCCTGACTTTTGCCTCCCCTTCCCCTATGTCGTAGGTGCAGTACTCACCGTTGTCTTCGGCGCCTACGTTGCTGGTGATCATAGAGGAGCAGGAAGACAAGCGCAGGGAGTATTTGTAGTTCGGGCTCCATGGTGGGCTCCTTCGTCGTGGAGTGTGTTAAGGTGAGCGTTTTCCCATTGCAAAAGCTGTTTCCGCCGTGTTTTTATCCACGGTGAATCCGCCCTGGAAAAGGTGGCGGATTGGCGGGTAGTGATACTGTGGGCGGTACATTGTCTTCCGCCTGTCTGTTGGCGGTGACCGCCGCGCTGCTTGTCTGTACCGCCGTGGCAGTCGGAGTGTTAAATTGGCTGTCTTTGTTGGCGGTTTCCGCCACGGTCATAATTCCCTTTTTTTGTCCGCCGGCCTGTTTGCGGTATTACCGCAGCTTTAACACCGTCCGCCAGGGTTGTAATGACCACCAATATATTTTCTTGCTTGTGGAGTCCCTAGAAGAGGCAGGAACACCACCAGACTCTTTTTTAACATTGTGTGTCGGGCTCTAGGGTGTGTAGCAGTCCCACAGCAATATTTAAAAATATAAGGGGCATATTTACAAGAAAGTGGTGCATCATAGACGATGCAACACTTTTCTGGTGCCCCCCTACCGTCACCTAATGACATCATGGTTGCACCGTATTTACAATACGGCTCACCATAGCGGTCATTAGCACGATAGCGTCATAACTTTTGATGCTTTTGTAGTGCTTTGCTACGCTAGCTTCAAAAATGTTGCTGCTTGTGCAGTAAAGCACAGGGAGACCCATGAAATATAATGGGTGCATTTTATAAATGGGGTCTTTGGTTGGCAGTTAGGTTACCCCCTGTCCAAGCAAGGACCCTCTCTCTAGTCAGAGTAAGTCACACACAATCCAAATTATACTGTGCCCACCCTCTGGTAGCTTGGCACTGAGCAGTCAGGCTTAACTTAGAAGGCAATGTTTAAAGTATGTGTGCAATAAATCATGCAATAACACAGTATAACCACCACAAAAATACACCACACAGGTTTAGAAAAATATAGAATATTTATGTGAGTAGAATAAGGTAAAACAATCAAGATTTGATAAATACAAGTTGAGATATCACTTGTGTAATGAAAAATTGTGTCTTTAGTTCTTAAAAAGCAATAAGTGTCTCCTGCAAATACAAAGTAACTGGATTGCGTCTAAATTATCCGCAAGGGAGCGCAGAGGAGGAGATGCGTAGAAAACTAGGAGGTGTGTGTCAGTTTCTCCAGGTGCACACAAAAGATGCGTCTATATTTTCCACGCAGAAAGGGCCTTGCGTCAATTTACGGCACGCAGACTTGGATCCTCTTTGGTTTGCAGGGTATTTGGATGCCCAGGGGACAATGCGGAGAAATCCTGAGCATGCAAAATGAAGTCACAAGAGCTGTGTCGATCCGGTGGGCGATGCGGGGAAACTTCTGTCCCACGGCAGGCGCTGCGTCGATTCCTCTTGCAGGAAGTCGGGCTGTGTCGTTCCAGCTCGGCTATGCGTCAATCCAGTGGGCTGTGGGTCGAAGTTCCGGTCACAACGCTGGCGCTGCGTCGATCTTCACTCGGGGTGCTGGGCTGCGTCGTACCAGTTTAGTGGTGCAGTGACGTTCTCTCCGCAATGCAGGCTCTGCATCGATTCCGGCAGGCTGTGTGTCTATTTTTTGCCGCACAAGGAGTTCTGTGCAGAGGTGAAGTCTTTTTGGAACTGAGATTACAGGAAACAGGACGCAAACTCAATCCAAGCCCTTGGAGAGCACTTCTCAGCAGAGCCAGAGTGCATCAAGGCAGCAGGGCAGTCCTTTGGGCAGCAAGGCAGCTTCTCTTGGCAGATTGCAGGTTCTGGTTCAGAGTTTCTTCCCCAGTCGTATCTTGTCCAGAAGTGTCCGACTTGGTAGGGACAGAGGCCCTGTTTAAATACCCAAATGTGCCTTTGAAGTGGGGGAGACTTCAAAGAGTGGCTTAGAAGTGCACAAGGTCCCCTCTCAGTTCCATCCTCTCTGCCAGGGTCCCAGTAGGGGGTTTGGCAGTCCATTGTGTGAGGGCAGGCCACTCTCCTTTGACATGTAAGTGTCAGGCCCTCCACCCTCCCAGCCCAGGAAGACCCATTCAAAATGCAGAAATGTGCAGGTGTGATTGAGCATCCTGTGTTTGGGGTTGTCTGAGTGAAATGCACAAGGGAGCTGTCAACTAACCCAGCCAGATGTGGATTGGAGACAGGCTGTAAGGCACAGAAGGATTTGAGTGTAGAAAAATGCTCACTTTCTAAAAGTGCCATTTTTAGAATAGTAATATTAAATCCAACGTCACCTTTAAGCAGGATTTTCTATGACCATTCTGGCCATACTAAATATGACCTGTTTACCCCTTTCAGATCAGAATCTACCTCTCAAACAGTATATGAGGGTAGCCTTAATGCTATCCTATGAAAGGAGCAGGCCCCACAGTAGTGGAAAACAAATTTAGGAATTTCACACTACCAGGACATATAAACTACACAGGTAAATGTCCTGCCTTTCACCTACATAGCACCCTGCCCTATGGGCTACCTAAGACCTACCTTGGGGTGACTTATATGTAGAAAAAGGGGAAGTTTAAGGTTTGGCAATGACTTTTAACTGCCAAGTCGAAGTGGCAGTGAAACTGCACACACAGGCCTTGCAGTGGCAGGCCTGAGACATGGTTAGGGGCTACTTATGTTGGTGGCACAACCAGTGCTGCAGGCCCACTAGTAGCACATGTAGTGCACTTTGCTAGGGACTTACAAGTAAATTAAATATGCCAATTGGGTATGAGTCAATGTCACCATGTTTGAGGGAGAGAGCATTTGCACTTTAGCACTGGTTAGCAGCAGTAAAGTGCGCAGAGTCCTAAAGCCAGCAAAAATTAGGTCAGAAAAGGAGAAGGAGGAAGGCAAAAAGTTTGGGGGTGACCCTGCAGAAAGGCCATTTCCAGCAGTGCATCATTTTAACACCTGCTATGAGCAGGCGTTAAAAATGAGCGAAAAAATGGCACAGTGAAATCTTGTACATTTCACTGCACCATTTTTGGGCCTCCCTGCACCAGAATGCTCCCCTTGCATACATTATGCCTGACACATGCATAATGTGGTGCAAGGGGTTGCAAAGTGGCACACTGCAAGCATAAGGCAAGGCAAAAAAGCCACCTTAGCGCCACCTTACTGTCAAAAACATTACGCCTTGGCAGTGCTAAGGTGGTGCAAGGGGCTTGTAAACATGGCTCAAAGTCTTCTGGGTGATTAAATCCATGACCACAGGATAGATTATCATATTTTTTTAAAGCACTCCTCGCTGGAAGGCTATGCTATTCAGCTGGAGTTCAGTGTCCTCTTGTGGTTGGTTCTAAAGTTGCACTTTGTAGCTTGAAAATTGTTAAAAAAGACTCAAAGATATGATTTTCTTTAAAAAACGTTATCACATTTTTTAAATGACAGTCACTTTTATTAACTATTGTTCTGTGGTAATTAATGAAATGTATATTTGATTATAACTAGGGGTGATTTTCGACAAAGATAATAGGTGCACTTTATACATGGTGTAATGCTGACCGCTTGATAAAGTCACAGCTGACAAAGTCAGTATGTCTGCCTTACATAAAATGACCCTTTATTTAATAATATCACATAGTCAGCCATGCGCACCCATGGAGGTTTGGGCGATTGTGAGTGTCAGGCTGTGCGCAAAACCCCCCACCAGCCCCAACCCCCTGCCAAAGGCCAGGCCTTGTGGTCAACCCCATTCCACCCATGGCCAAAGGCCGTGTGGTTGTGATGTTGGCTGTCCAAGGGAGATTGAATGCAGGGCCTGGCATTAGGCATGGGCTTGGCTGTATGTATGGTAATAAATTAGTACTCTAGAAAAATTCACTGAACAAAACACAGTTAAAGTGATGTTATAGTTAGAAATTGTAAATATATCTTATTTTACATTTGAAAAACCAAAGACATTTACTGGAAATACCAGTGGTTAAAGGGACGTTGTAGATAGGTGAAAATGTCAAAACCACTAAAATTCACCAGGTATACTCATTTCAAGTAACTATAACTTGTGTCCTAAAGTAACTATAACTTGCATATAGTAAGGGCACTCCATAGGCTGTTTCCTTTGTGAATGTATTCTTGTCAAGATTTTTTTCATGATTTGACTGTCCAGCTCGCTTCGTGGCTAAAACACACCCACTTGTTTTCATGTTCAAAAACTACCATTGAAGCAACATAGCCTATCTGTATTCCCAACTCACAGAACATCACCAGTCTGTTATTGAACAGCAGCTAATGGCTGATAATTAGAGAGAGGTGAAGGGATTTTGTTGAGGGCTTCCCCTCAAGCTCCTTAATCCTTGGGATCATTGATAAAAATGTATAGATTATATAAAGTTCATAAATACAGATCTCATGTGCCTGTTGCTATACAAAGAACACACCACAAAGACCAATACCATCACAGGACTTAGGTAAATGATTCTTCCTGTTGTTGCTGGAGTTAAAACTGAACATTGGCATCCAAACAGTTCTTCTGATTTGAATTTAAGCTGCTATAAGTTCGGGTGATTTGCGAATGCTACAACTATATGAATACAGTTCAGTTTATGCAGTGGTTTCACTTCTAGTCTTCCAGTATTGGCCCTGGAAGCACGTTCCTGGGTGATTAACAGCCTGAAGAATCCAATAGCTTCACTGATGCCACTTAGATGAAAAGCCAGTCACTGGCTTGAGTATTCACCATCAGGCTGGTGTTTGGTAGGTCTTACTGTTAGGTGTTCTTAATAGTTTAAGGCTAGGATACCACTCTACTGCAATTCCAGAGGGAGGAAACGTCAAAAAACGTGCATCCCTTTGAATAACTGCAGATAAAAATGCCATTACTTCACAGGCATAAATAGGAAATAATGGATTAAGAACACTGCATGATCTGAAAAAGCTGAGAGTCAAGAAGAGAATAGCCAGTCTTATTGAAACGGAAGAGTTAATAGACAAAACAGCTGGCAGCGAATTGTTACTGAGGAGGGACCTAACCCATTTGAATGCTCCATTAGCAGCTGTCCTTACATTCCATTGTGAATTGGTGATGTTCGTTTGTTAGAATATGATGCATCATTTCTAGTTATTCTATCATTTTCTTTCTTGACACAAACTTTGTATGGTCCTAACCGTGGGAATACAATGGTGGAATGAAATCTCCTCAAAGGTGAGAATCATTCGTTTGTGCTGTGCTTGCGAAATCAATTCTATCCTGCCCTTGTTTTTCATTGGTTCCTGTGCTTGCCACTTACTTTTCCTCCATTTGTATCTGCCGTAGCATACCATTCCTGTTGTTCCACGTGTGTTTCTTTTGTCAGTATCCTGTGGCCCAAGTACTGTATTCATGTGCTTTGCTGGAAATTCTTTTAAGTGTGTCAGCACCTCTGTGTGCTCGAATCACAATGTGCACTCACCAGTCCACCCGGGCTTCAGCAGGGATCTACTCTAGTGTGCCTTTTTATTTGCAATTGGAACAGCGCACTATCAGTCTCCCCAGGGCCGAAGCAAGGACTCACTCTAGTGCTCTCTTCAAAGTGAATCGAAGTGCAGTCGGGCATGCTGAAAGTCTGCTGTGGTATCTGTGCTTCTAAATTCCAGTGCGTTCCCGAGGCAGCGGCAACTGTGATCTTATAACTTAGGAAATTTACTGTATTTAAAAAAAAATCTCAAAAGGGGCCTATAACCCAACCCAATACTTACTTCTACTAACCATTGGCTGATCCCATGTATTGCCCATGTCACTCTACATACCATCGGCTGACTCTCATGTGGGTCTCATTTGCTTGCTTCCTATTAGTCAGCACCTCTTTACTTACCATTGGTTGGCTCCCACGTGAGTCTTGTTTCCTTGCTTCCCATTGGTCAACAGCTCCCCGTGGTCTCTCGCTTCATCCACCTTTTTGGATTCTTCATCCATGCAGTGTCGATCAGACCAAGTATACTACTCCCAGTGGCCAGTGGCCTTTCACTGGCGAGTAGGTACTCTTTTTCTATTTACTTTTGAACATGCACTGAATGCATATCTCTTGTTTTTCATTACAAAGAAGTGCATCTGCAGGCTGTCATACATGCGTATCTGTGCCCTGCTTTACATACCCAGCCTGTTCCTTGCTGATTATATCGGCCGCTGCTGGAACTGAAAGTGCTTTGGACGATCTGATCGGCCTGAGGCTGCACCCTTCAGTGGGAGGGGTCCTGCCTCTAGTGTGCGCCCTCTCCAGTAATTATTAGTTTCTTACATACCTCGTCACCTTTCCTTCATTCCTTCACCAAACTCCCACATCTAATTGGAGCTTTCTAGAAGATGCAGGAGTTACTTTTACATCAATCTATTTGATGTGCAGTGAAAGCCTGCGTACTACAGGCTGAACTGTTCGTATGTCGGGAAAGGCGTTGACATAGGGGCGGGTAAAGAACGATGCAACAGTAGCGACAGGCACTGAAGGACAGGCAGACGGTGTGTCTGTTTTCACATGTGCGTGTATCTCTAGGTATAAATATTTAGGAATATTCATGTGTTATTGGCCTATGCATGTTGCTGTACAACATGACTTCACTGGATCCTTACCCTACAACTCATGCCATGCAGAGGGCGCTGTATAAACTATGGAGTTGCAGAAAGGCAGCAACCACCTGTGAAGCCGTCTTGGGGTTTACCAAATCTTCGACGGCTGCTGATTCCTGTCCGAAGGCATAGTAGTAGTGAATCTTGTGGCCTGAAACTGCAGAGTTAGGGATGGAGAAGACGGTGTTTGTTGCCAAGGCCGTGTGCAGCGGTACCTGCTTGAATTGTCTGCTAGCAATACATTTTTTTTTCATATGCCACAACCTCAGTGCTTGGTTTCTGGGCTGGACCGAACAACAATAGAGTTCTGTTGAACTGAAAATTGGAGAAGTGTGCCCGTATGAACCTTGACCCCCTCCCATTCCCTCTTTTTGCACTCTCACGCACAAAACTTCCAAAAGTGCTTTCTTACAGCGATTGGTGTGCGTGATCCGTTCCGTTACTCTTTTCTGCCCAGAGATAGTAAATCACGCATCGCTGTCTGGCCTGCCCAGATGATGACCCCAGGTTGAACCTCACACTGTTCATTAAAAAATGCCAGAGACCAAGGTAGGCAATGTACGCTCTGAAATAATTGCCAAGGTTAGCGAAAAAAATATTAACAGGGCATTTTAAAAATGAGATGCAAGCAACCCATTTCTAAAATTTCTGTCACCAGCTTTGAAATTTGATGGTAGTGTGAGTAATTTGCAAATGAGTTGATAATATTTCATTTTCAAAGTGCATGCAGTTTCCTTTGCTGTCCCCAGATGCCAGTCAGATGCACCCTCTCAGTGCTCTTCTGTCTTTTCACTTTCAGGAAAATTGGTTTACTCTATTAACACAGATTATTGGTCTATTCCAAAAATGATGCTGTTTGTCTGAATGTTTGGTTGGCAGCTCCTCATCAAAATATCACAAATGTCTAGACGCTCACTGGGGATGACAAGATCCATTCGGAGGCATTTTATAATTATATTGCATGACATTCTTTTCCATGTGTTTGCAGTCTGGTGACTACTGTAAATAAATTGCTTGGATTTCTTCAGGGCTGGTATAGACACATCAGAAACAATGAGTTGCGGGGAGTGACAGACGCACCAGGACTACGGATTTGGTTCAGTGCACTCATTAACTTCAGCTGTCAGGCAGTGGAAGAAAAGAAGATGAAGTTGAGACCGGGCTGTTCATGTCCTGGGGTGGTCTGTGGGCAGTATCTGGGTCACTGTGAATGTGTCTGTAGTGTGTTATGATAGTGCATTCTGCATGTATTTGTCTGAAGGGTATGTTGTGTATGTGTCATTCTATGGGGTGCTTCGGACATGTTCATGGGTGTTGATGCTCTGTCTGGGGCCCCGAAAAGGGATTTCTTCTCTCCTGTTCCGGGTTTAACAACCACCAGCACGCGGGTAAGACAGCATCACTATTGCCACCTATGGAGGTCGACTGAATCTTTTGACTTGGTGAAGAGTGTCATAGCCAGAATCATTCAATCAGAAATCAATGACATTATACCATAAACCATAATAACCACCGTAAACAATTTAACACTCAACCAGACTGTTCTTCACTAATTAGAAGTATGCACAATCCATTCATTGGTCCTTCAGGTGAGCGTATTTCGGATATCAATTTCAGCATCCAATCACTGCAGATGGCACCACCCAATTTGCATCTGTACCAAAACTTCTGAGCAAAAATGCATTATTATCAGACGGTTTACAAGTTGATAACAAAATATTACATTCTCAAATTATTTGTTATGTGAAATACTTTCTCACAGCACACAATAAACTGAACCAACACTTTTCACAGGAGAACTACAGATGTCCTGTCCCATTTGACAGCTAGAACATATAATATAACAATGTTGCATCTAAAACATGTCTCTTGCCTACAATACAATAGGGCATTCAATATTCACATTAGCAACCTAGGAAAATAATTCAGGTCAGAGGAAACAGAATAAACAAGTGATTTTCTGTTACTGCTGCAAAATACATCCTTTTTGGCCTAATCAAGTTAAAAGCCTAATACACATCATTTAATACATTAATAGACCTGTTGGGCACCTTTCAATTCATATATGTAATGCAAATTATTTAATTGCAAACCTAATTCAAAACATGTTAAAACTAATTTAAAAGTGCATTTATTTTTCTGGACATGTGTACTTTGCAATGATAAAAAATCATTTAACCAAATATAAGTTTGATTAATTTATATTAATTTTAATACTTTAATTCTAAATCTGCATTTTATATTAATTCACATTAGTACTTTGTTTAACATGAACACACACTCTAATGTTAAAACATAACACACAATACAAATGGTGGTCACATGGTGCACCATATTTCAAATATGCACATTTTACAACTCAGATTATTTTCTCGGGTAGGCCTATAAATGTTGATTAATTAGTCACCATATGCCAACTTCTATGCCACTAATTTATTAATGAAACTTGATCTGTCTCAGTCCGTCCTCTAACAGCAATCTATGCTGCCACAAAATAACTATTCTCATTTACAATGGGACAAAATCAAAATCTGGTATCTCTGATATTCTCCATTACCGTTTCTTCCCTCCTCTGTTTATTCTTTGCTCTTTGTTTTCTCCAGAAATGGTAAGCTTTGTAAAATCCAACTGCACAATTTATGGACACTGTCGAAATCAATAAAGGTTTCAAGATCATTCTCACAAAACCATTTTCCAAGTCTCCAAACCGAGATCCTACCTTAGAGAATCCTTCACTCATTGTTTCCCAAACATGTGTCTCCGATAGGTCACATAAGTAAATTTTCAGACTTGTCAGATTAGATAAGTATCTCCTTATCTCCTTACTGTTACCGGGTATGTAAGTGCAACAGTGTTGTGATTTGAAAACTCGGCATACTCCGCCCTCTAAAAGGAGGTCTACTGCAAGGCGATTCTAAAGAATCAGAGACAGTGCCTCAACCATTTTCGTGTCCAATAGGAGCATTGAACCTGTAAAATCAGTTGACATCTTCTCCACAATTGTTGATAACTTCCTTATGTTAACGTCATTCAAGGTCACACCCACTGTTGGAAATAAAGCTTCAAAAATATCCTGTAATTTCTGAACCACTTGCTCCTCTTTTAAATCCCACTTTTGGTCTCACAATGTAGTCCACTTGGTAACGTTTTGGGAAAAGCATTCCCAAATATCATGTAACATACCAGCCTTTCGGCAATTTGTAATTAGCATTCTTACCACAGATATAATAGACACCAGGTATAGCGGGGTCTTGTTTATTTAGCATTAAATCCCATACACTCTTGAACAGGAACATGTCTGCATTCACTCATTCCTACACACTTGTTATCAACTTTGATTGCAGCCTATATTTACACAAAGCCTTCCTACATATTGCCAATCTAAAGCTTAGTGTCCCTGTGTTTCAGTTCTACTATACCCTTATCTAGCCTTTCTTTCATTGCTTTTCTTCTATCATCTACCTGGTTAGTGAACTCCTTTTCTACCTAGACTTTGCAATGCTGCTCAAATGTTGATTGATGGGAACAAAAGAAAAGACTACATCATAATTAGAGTAAAAATACTGAATGTACTCCTGGTTCTACAAATGTGTTCATAGTTAACTACAACCAATAGCTTAGTGGTAAGCTGTGATATATGATTCCTTCTTGCACTGACAAAGGAATTTGTGTACACATATAACAATCATGCACATTCATTGTGTCCACATACTCATACAGCAAATCTCCCTTTGTGTCATCTAAATTAAGCAATCCCTCATCTTGATAAAACTTATCCTGCTTGGATGTTGTCAACCTCAGCACTGGAGTTGTTGTACTTTGCACCTCTCCTTTTTATAAAATGCATGCATTCATACATACTATTATCAAACCAATGCACACATATTTACATCTAATGTGTTTGTCCTGTCTAGGATTCATGGCTTCTGTGGAAACAGAGAAAAAAAGAATAAAAAAGTTTTAAAAATATAAAAATCAAAATCAAAAACAAAAAGGCTTGACAAAGTCTTTGTACTATTTTGCAGTTCTCAAATTTCACGAAAGTTCTTCAAGATTCAACTACAGCTCACAAAAATAGTTGAATGTTTGTTTTCAGTAAAACACAGTGTGATGCTCACTAATGGTTACTTCCAGAGTGTAATGTCTTTATTGATCAATTGGAAAGGTTATTTCAAAGCTCAGTTCAAATGCAAGTTCAAGTACCAAAATGTTCATCTGAATTCTCATTGTCAAAACAAAAGGCCATAAACTCGCTCTCCCATTTATTTGTGACAAGATAGATCCATTCAGGTAAAGATTATCTGTGACATGGCACTCTTTTCATTTTCATACTCCTTACAGCACCATCTTCATATTCACTCTGATTTGACTCTTCAACCGTTTCTGTTATTGATGGGAGTTTATGAGCAACTAGTTCACATGTAGCTGTAGGCCTTTGTCTCCTTTTAAATTTCTCTTTTTGGGTGCAACTGCTTTCGCAACCTTTGCTAATCTGGCAGGAATCAGTTGACTTTGACCTTGACTTTGTTCTCCTGAACTTTTGTCTGTATGCAGGCTGCTTACATCTTTACCACTTTGCACGTTTTCTGCTGCGGCAGCGCTGGTTTGCCTCAAAAATTTTACTGCCGGCTAACGCCATTCCTATGCGCAATGTGGGCGCCTTATTTAAGGAATTACGTTAGCCGGTGCTGCGGACTGGTCAGAGTAAATAAAAATGACTCAACTCAGGCAGTGCCGGCATAGGGGAAAATGGGGGTTGTGCGTCAAAGGTCCCTTAACGCCTGCCCTGACCCAGGTGTTAAGAAACGGTGCACATCAGGCTGTGTGCCATTTTTTAAGGCCCGCCCTCTCCTGTGCGTCAAAATGACTCAGGAGTATAAATAAGGCGCACAGGCCTTAAAGTCATTTTTTGGGCGGGAACGCCTACCTTGCATGACATTAACGCAAGGCAGTTTCCCGCATCCAAAAAATGACTCACACGGAGGAATTTTGACGTCCGCGGGCGTCAAAGTTTAAATATGGTTCATGGTTTGCGCCGAATGTGCGTCAACATTTTTGACGTACATTCGGAGCAAACAGAGTATAAATATGCCCCTTTGTGTTTTCAAGAGGACATAGAACTTTGCATGTGAGGCTTGCATTTATCCAGTTCGGAAGACCAGCACACTTCACAGCCATTG
Source organism: Pleurodeles waltl (assembly GCF_031143425.1). Lineage (NCBI taxonomy): Eukaryota > Metazoa > Chordata > Amphibia > Caudata > Salamandridae > Pleurodeles > Pleurodeles waltl. Next base: position 1,145,921,791 of record NC_090437.1, on the reverse strand, counting down.
TTATCATCAAGATAACTTCAAACAGTCCTTTCCACCTTGGCTCCAGCCAAGTCTTCCTCACATGTTTCCTTACTATGACCCATTCTCCAGCTTTTAAGCTGTGACACTGTTCCTGGGCAGTTTGAACTGTTGCTGCTTCAACCTGATGAGACAAAGAGCGAACCACATCAGCCAGACCTTTGCAATAATTTAGCACTAAGTAATCAGTTATGTTCCCAAGTGCATTTGCAGGTACTGCTGATAGCATCATTGCATGACCCATCAGAATCTCGTAGGGAGACAGTCCTGTCTTCTGGTCAGGGGTGCTACGCATGCTGATTAGGACAAGTGGCAATGCATCAGGCCATTTAAACGCTGTAGAGGCACATACGTTTGCCAATCGAGCTTTCAGCGTTCCGTTCATTTGTTCCACCAATCCAGATTCTTCTAGTCTGTGACTGCAGTGCAATTTTTGCTCAATGTTCAGTGCTACACACAACAACGTTATTATCTCATCATTAAAATGAGTTCCTGGATCTGATTCCAAAGAAGACAGGAATCCATACCTTGGTATTAGTTCCCTGAGCAGCAGCTTAGCTGTTGTCAAACTATATTATGACATCTGATGGGCAGATTAGGGTTTTTATAATAATGTGCAGTTGATGGGTGTATCTGGAAGAAATTGTGTGTTTTTTTGTGGGGTATTTTGTTGCTGGCTTTGGGAGAGTCTCTAGCAGCACAGCTGGGATTTAAAGGTGCATCTTGTGGGAGGGATTATGACTGTATTTATCAGGTAATTTGGTGGTATTGAGGGGCATTCTGACTGTGTTTAGTGCCATTATGGGGTTTACTGGGAGGTTGACATGATGTTAGAGGCAATGTGAGGGTACCCTGGGTCAGTTGTGAAGGTATCTGGGGTGCAATGTAATGGTGCCTGGAAGCACAAGAGTATCTGTGTGGTTGCATCATGCCAAATTTGCCTTTTGAATGTGGGACTTCCTGAGTGTATCTGAGGGTACTTTGAGCTTGACTGGGGCACAGAGAAGGTGCCTGAGGACATTTATAACATGTATGAAGGACATATGTTAATGGCTGGGGTATTTTGTAGCTTGGTTGCCTCTGGAGGGATATTTAAGACAGTGTGTGGGACGTTTTATGTTGACTTTGGGAAAGTGTCTGGGGGAATGGCAAAGACATTGGATGGGCAGTTTGAGGCTTTGAAATAGGTTCTTGATATTGCCTTGTGGAGTTTGAAGGGTTTCTATGTGCATTGTCAGGTTTTCTGAGGGGTGGATAGATTTCCTTCCATCGCATTGTGAGTGTGTTTGTGTCATTGAAGGATTTTAAAAGGGACGTTGTGAAGGTGTTTGGAGTGCATTAAAGGTTTTCCAGCTGAGTGAGTTTCAGCAGCATATGTGACTGCCTGTGTGTTGTGCAGCTCGGAGGGGTATGTGGAGGGAGCTGTGTGCCTATATGCATGGATTTTTGTTGCTGTCTTTTGTGTACTGTGAATGTATCAGTGGGCATAAGAAGCACTTTGGGGTACTTTGATAATGTATTGTTGCATTGTAAGGGTGCATGGTGGAGTTTCCAGGATATTGGAAGCCATTTTGATTGTGTTGGGTACATTTTGAGGGCATGTGTTTGGTATTACATTGGTATTTGAAGGTAGTCTCAGAGTGTGTGGGCTGTGGCGTGAAAGTGTCTGTGAGTGTGTGCGAGGGGTATTTTGAACATGTTTTGGGTACTTTGTGAAGGTATCTGAGGACATTTCTAGGATGTTAGAAGTCTCTTGTAACTGTTCCCAAATTCCCAGATTTAAGATATCTGGAAGGCATCTTTGAGGGAGAGCAACTGAGGCTGAGGCACCAGTGGGGAGTCTGACATTTAGGTAAGGGGACAACCGGATGGTTGGTGTCAATTGACAAACCTGAAAAGTTCAGTAATAGCAAATAGATGTCTCTCATGAATAATGAGTAATAAGGGTGACAAAAAGAGTACAGTGTTTCATAATCATAGGGGTCAAACTATAAAGAAGTGGCAAGGGTTCCCGCCAGTGGTCACACAGTCTGATATAAGCGAAAAAGAAAGGGTGCAAGATCGCTGCCATATTTTTGACATCCCAATAGAAACATTATTGCAGATAAGAAAACAGAGATCAAAATAAAAGATCCCCAAACAAGTGAAAATTAATAATAAAACCCTATAAGTGAGATTGATGATTCTCTGTGGCAGGAAACAGATACCATTGAATCCAAATTAATATTTCAATGGGTTCATGGACAACCCCCATGCCCAAGTAACACCCCGCAGTCAGAAATAATAACGCAGCCACCTATTATGTTAGAGGGTTTTCTTGATGCATTTCTCATAGACATTCATAATTCATGGCTTTAAACAATGGATGGAGATCACATCCCGAGCACCACAAATAGTTATTTACATTCATGACAATGTGATAACATGTATTGCGTCAGGCACTAATCCACTTAGACCCAACTGCACCAGATATAACTATAGAAGAAGTGTTGCACAGACTAGCGATAAGTATGGCTGATGTTCGCCGATTTGGTCTCACAACTATATATGTAAAGTCAGCTAACGCTGCATGAAGTTACCCTCTGCTTATCACTGCCATAGGTTAGCAATATTGATAAGGGGAAATACATATTAGTGAAGGAGACAGGGGATTATGACTGTATTTATCAGGTAATTTGGTGGTATTGAGGGGCATTCTGACTGTGTTTAGTGCCATTATGGGGTTTACTGGGAGGTTGACATGATGTTAGAGGCAATGTGAGGGTACCCTGGGTCAGTTGTGAAGGTATCTGGGGTGCGATGTAATGGTGCCTGGAAGCACAAGAGTATCTGTGTGGTTGCATCATGTCAAATTTGCCTTTTGAATGTGAGACTTCCTGAGTGTATCTGAGGGTAGTTTGAGCTTGACTGGGGCACAGAGAAGGTGCCTGAGAACATTTATAACATGTTTGAAGGACATATGTTAATGGCTGGGGTATTTTGTAGCTTGGTTGCCTCTGGAGGGATATTTAAGACAGTGTGTGGGACGTTTTATGTTGACTTTGGGAAAGTGTCTGGGGGAATGGCAAAGACATTGGATGGGCAGTTTGAGGCTTTGAAATAGGTTTTTGATATTGCCTTGTGGAGTTTGAAGGGTTTCTATGTGCATTGTCAGGTTTTCTGAGGGGTGGATAGATTTCCTTCCATCGCATTGTGAGTGTGTTTGTGTCATTGAAGGATTTTAAAAGGGACGTTGTGAAGGTGTTTGGAGTGCATTAAAGGTTTTCCAGCTGAGTGAGTTTCAGCAGCATATGTGACTGCCTGTGTGTTGTGCAGCTCGGAGGGGTATGTGGAGGGAGCTGTGTGCCTATATGCATGGATTTTTGTTGCTGTCTTTTGTGTACTGTGAATGTATCAGTGGGCATAAGAAGCACTTTGGTGTACTTTGATAATGTATTGTTGCATTGTAAGGGTGCATGGTGGAGTTTCCAGGATATTGGAAGCCATTTTGATTGTGTTGGGTACATTTTGAGGGCATGTGTTTGGTATTACATTGGTATTTGAAGGTAGTCTCAGAGTGTGTGGGCTGTGACGTGAAAGTGTCTGTGAGTGTGTGCGAGGGGTGTTTTGAACATGTTTTGGGTACTTTGTGAAGGTATCTGAGGACATTTCTAGGATGTTAGAAGTCTCTTGTAACTGTTCCCAAATTCCTAGATTTAAGATATCTGGAAGGCATCTTTGAGGGAGAGCAACTGAGGCTGAGGCACCAGTGGGGAGTCTGACATTTAGGTAAGGGGACAACCGGATGGTTGGTGTCAATTGACAAACCTGAAAAGTTCAGTAATAGCAAATAGATGTCTCTCATGAATAATGAGTAATAAGGGTGACAAAAAGAGTACAGTATTTCATAATCATAGGGGTCAAACTATAAAGAAGTGGCAAGGGTTCCCGCCAGTGGTCACACAGTCTGATATAAGCGAAGAAGAAAGGGTGCAAGATCGCTGCCATATTTTTGACATCCCAATAGAAACATTATTGCAGATAAGAAATCAAAATAAAAGATCCCCAAAAAAGTGAAAATTAATAATAAAACCCTATAAGTGAGATTGATGATTCTCTGTGGCAGGAAACAGATACCATTCAATCCAAATTAATATTTCAGTGGGTTCATGGACAGTATTGGCGAGTATTCTGTGATACAAAGACAAACGTGTAGCCAACAGCGCCTGCAGAGGCAGTGACACAGGCACAAGAGACACCCCCAGAGAAGTCCCTAGGAGAACCCTCATCTCATGGTCTTTACCCCATCCTTCCAGCTGCAGGGTACCAGGATCCGGTTTGGGTTGAGCCTAAGGAGGAGAGGCCAGAGGTAACACCCGCCATGTCCCAACAGCTCCTTAGGCTGACCCTGAACAGAGCGGGAGAGGCAGACTAATAAACGAGTTGCAGCACACTGTGAGACAGGCAGAAGGATCTAGAAACCTTGCCCCCTTTTGAGGGCAATGAACTATGAGGCATGTTGTTCTTAGGCTGGGAGACACATCTGTAGACACTCTGAGAGAGGCAACCGAGGAATGGATAGAGGAGGAAAAAGAATGGGAGAGAGATGTAGAGACACCAGAATATGATGAAGCCCCAAGTGAGGTAGAAGACATAGTGGGGGCAGAAGATAATGGGGAATGGGATGATAGGTCTAATGGGGGTGCACATGAACAGAGAGTTAACAGGAGACTATATAATTTCCACCCGTGAGCTTCTAATAACAGCAGCAGGGACAACAGACACAAAGAGAGGGTCAGTCCTAAAAACAAGCAGACCAGATTTAACATCCATAGAGATAATAGAACAGAAGGAGGGCAGTTATTATTGTCAACCCTTCTCAGAGGAATTGGCAAATTGGATTAAAAAGGAAGGGAGAAAGTCATGGCTCGACAATGATCTTTTCAACCCTTTAACTTAGCAACTGCAGAAGATTGTATACAACAGGGTGCCCCAGAATGGAACTACCCCCACATAAAAGAATGCCTTGCAGTCTGGGAGCAGTATGCCATAGACAACTACCCAACCAATAACTCAGCTACTCACCTCAGTTTTAAGGGAAGGCAAGTACCAACGTACGTACCATGGCAACAGATAGACAAGGAGAATTTAAAGAGAGCACTACCCCCGCTGTCTGAGGGAGCGGGAAAATTGATCGGATGCTTTGAAAAAAACACTGCTGGGGTCAACCTTGCTCTGGGCGGTGTTAAAAGCTTGCTAAGTTCTTTAGTGGGACATTAAGTAAATACCATTTTTGTCAGAGCAGGATTCACTCAAATAACATTGATAAATACACAGTTTGATTGGTCATCCTTTAACAATCTCTGCCAACATGTTTGTGATGCGCTCCGGCGAACGTACCCAGACAGACCAGATATGGGAGCCCTTATGGCAGAGAGTATAAAGCCAAATGAGGATATTGTACAATTAATTACTACAATGAAATAACGATGGGTGCAGGAAATAGGATGTAACTGGAAAGACACTGGAGGAAATGCAATTTTATTTTACAATGTATTGAAACGAGGACTCCCCACCAATATACAAGCAAGCCTAGATGGTTTCGTGTGAATTGGGGCTAAACCATGGCCAGAAATAGAAGACCATATAATACATTATTTAAAGCAAAAACAAGAAAATGATGAAGGAAGGACAGACAGGCAGAGAGAGCCACAGCTAAGTTGGTGCAACAGAAACTTTAGAAACCAAGTACAGAAGGGGCACTTGTCACAGAACCACCAACAACTGTCGCAGCACCTGTGCAGGTGAAGGCACCAGGAGGGCAGATAGCAAGTGAAATGTGAAAGGGACAAGAAAGTTCTTCAGGAGATCAAGAATCAACACAGGGGAAAAGTCAAGGAGGATGCATGGTAGGACAGCAGTGTTATTATTGCGGAAAGATGGGTCATTTCGCAAGGGAATGCAGAGCTATGAAAAATGATGAGGGAGTACAAGGTTGGACCCCCTCGCAAAGGCAGGTGAGGCCGCAACAGATGCAATGGGTGCCCCAACAACAAATAATACTGGGAACCCCACAGGACCTTCAAGTTTATTGGCCTGCGCAACAGGGGCCAATGCCGCAGTGTGCACTCCAGGGTGTTAGTAACACTACAGGAGGACAAACACAGGTTCTGGTAGGAGGAGTAACAATGCAGGGGGGTAACCCCTTTTACACACCACCCCAAATATCCAGAGGGACACCAACACACAACTATGCCCATTGACAGAACCCACAGACAACCACTATGTGTCCAATGCTATTGGTAACCCACAGGTCAGATGAAGAACCCACTGTGACAGTAGCCATAGAAGGTCGCCCCTACAGGTTTTTAATCAACATTGGGGCCACCAAATTGTGAATAAAGGAAGGAAGACTACCACTTTCTCACAACTCAATGGACACACAGGGGTTTTCTAGGGCTATCAGGAGGGTTCCTTTCCCTAAATCAATGAGCATTAAGGTGGGAGACACACAAATTGAAGGGTGATTGTTATATTCCCCAGAGTCACCAGGCAACCTTCTTGAAAGAGATCTAATGAGTAAATTGAACATGACTATCTCTTTTCTGGAAGATGGGTCAATGGTTGTGTTGTAAGGTAGTTTTGTGTATTAGCTCTGTATAATAGTTGCTAGCAGTGTAGTATAACTTTTACTGTAGTAGGTCCAATTAAGGAGTTATATTATTTAGTGGTTATAGTCATAATAGTAATAATATGTATTAGTTATAACACAGGTCTAAGAATGGTTTGTTCTTCTCCCCGTGGGAAGTGGAAACATGGAACATTCGGACTGTTGAGGTGGGAGGTTGAGATAGAATGTTGGGTGAGGCGAAGGCGGAGAGAAGGCTGGAGATAAGCTGGGAGGAAGCTGGGGAGCTGAAGAAAAGGGGATTTGGAAAACTGTATGAAGGCTGAACAGTGGAGATGAAAATAAAGTCTGGAGTTAAAAGATAAGTACTGTGTGTGGTGGACTTTATAATACTGGCGACGAGTAGTGCGAAAGGGGGCACCATCATCTCCACCCCTTTTGATGAATGACATTTATCCCAGTAAGAATTTCATTCATGCCTTCAGTATCTAACGAGGGTCCGTTTTAGTAAGGACTTTATTCTTCCCAACAGTCTCCAAAAGCAACTGTCACGTTCTAATTCCTATTCTTATTCTGTGAAGTGACAGCTACCGGTGTAACTCTAAACTCATGTTTACGGTGTAAGGATATCAGCTTAGTGATCGCACGATTGTCCACTTAGAATTCACTTTCTTTGATGACATTTACAGTGAGATTATTTACAGCAGCATTTCAAAGTACAGTAATCTCCTCTATGACCCGCCTGCTAGTTAATTGTTCGTGCGCTTGCTTACAGCAGAATATATTCCTTAGCTAATAACCTCTACAGCGGCACTTCAAGGAAGGTAACCGCCTCGGAATTCCATCCAGTTGAACCGCCTCCCAGTTATCTAATCGAGCCCTCGAATACGCATTAGCCTGTCTCCTACTCACGCTGACAGGCACAGCATTCTATTTCTGTGAACCGTCTGCTAGTTGTTGTTCGCGAGCGAGACAAAATTATTTCCACAATAATTGTGAATTTTGGCCTGTCTCCTACTCACGCTGACAGGCACAGCATTCTATTTCTGTGAACCGTCTGCTAGTTATTGATCGCGAGCGAGACGACCACAACCACAGTGAGAGTAGTTAC